>NW_026019982.1:0-1200000 GCF_900185275.1 Solanum verrucosum | reverse complement strand
TTCTTTCTCTTCCTGTATTCAGATACTGCTCTGTTGGTATTGACTTATGTTATCTTCTCTTTGGATACATGAATATGTCCTGCACTTTTTCTTTCATGTATATCTATCAAGGTTCCACGTCGCAGTAGACACTGATACATTATCGATCATTAAATGTCTTCAGGACATTGCCAAAAATATCAGGAGATGATTTTGAGTCAATATTCAATGAGCTGGATGATACTGGTGACTTTAAGGTACTTATGAATCCTTTCTAGTTCTCTGATACACTGAGGTACTTTCATTCTCATTACTCTCCATTTTTCTTGATCTGTACAAATTTGAATTGTTCTGACGATTGAATTGTGATTTTAACAGTTTATGTTTTAATTATTTCCTTTGGAAAGTGTATATTTTATTTGGATAGTGATCATCACAATGATGCTCCCATTTGAACTTCTCATTGTTGCTAACAGTACTAGCAACTATAGTTCTTGTCTTACTGTTTTTCTTTAGCTTTGTTTTCATTTTACACTTTCTCTTGATGATCTTGACCACACAACAACAGGCAAGTAGATTTTATGCTTATAATGGAGTATACAGAAACGAGTAGGTTTGCCAAACATTTCTAGGAACATTGTTACATGGAAAACAGATTTCAACTTGTTTAACTTCTGTCGTTGATATTTATTTTCTTCAGTTTCGTACGTCAGTGTCTCAAACTTGAATTTACCTCTAAGTTATGAAAATTATGTGATAGATTAAACTACTATTTTGTATTTTCCATTTGCTTCTCAAAGTCAAAATTTTTGGTATATCCTATCAATACTTGGTGTATTATTGAAATCTGTGATGAAGTTGAATGACTTAGCACCAGAGCTTGATTTTAAACAATAAGCACATCTATCTTGTACCTTACCATTTCAAGTTTGTTAGATCTCTCGAGTCTAAAAACTTCAAGTTTCTCATATTTATTCATGGAACCAGATGGGTGTCTGAATTATAGGAATCTGACCCTTTTCATGAATGAAATCTTCTCAATCACTAAAAAATCCATCTTCATTTTTGTTTTCACTCATCTCATGAATGCCTCTGTTTCAAATGCAGATAAATTTGGAAGAATTTGCTGATCTGTGCACTGCAATCGGACTAAGATTTCAGAAGGAAGATTCAGTGAGTCCATTTACCCTTTCAATTGCACTTTGAAGGTTATACCAGAGAATCCTTCATGTTCTGTTTTCTATTGCAGCTGCCAATCTTCGAAGCATGTCCAAATTTCTATCATTCAGCAGCATCTGAGAAGTTGAGAGACTTCGTCCGTGGCGATATGTTTGAGTACATAATAGTGTCCGTTCTCCTTGTCAATCTTATTGCTGTTATTATTGAAACTACGGTATAAATCATACTCTGTACAATTTCTAATTCGATTTTGGATGCAAATAAATTAGATTTCTATGCTTAAGGTAGCCCCAATATATAGGTCTGTTAGTGGTTGTCTAATTTGAACTTATGAAGTGATACTAATTCCTTTCGGTATCTGATCTGTTAATTGTTGAAAAATCATGTCTAAAGTAAAATGATATGGAGAGTATACGTTATGATTAAATTAGCAACCACTGATCCCACAACCAAGTCATAACTAGCAACTACCCTAATGGTTAAAAACTGTGATCTTGAATCAAGCTTAGTGTGGCGTGACTGGCATCCTTCCCTTTGTTATAAGGATGAGTACCTCCTGACTCCATCCACCATGAGCTGAACATTGAACCTGAACAACCAAGGAACTTTTATCCTTTCTGCTTTGTTTTCTGTCTGGGGCTTTCGGTACTGTGTGGATGCAACATCAAGGAGGTGGGGTTGTTCTTCTATGTCTGATTAGAATAACATAGTGCCACCATACAATTTTCTGCCTAAGTACCTCAGAGAAACCTCCTCTTCCAAATCATTTATATTTGAAAGGACTGGCACATCTTACTGACCACCTGAGCTTTGAGGAAAGAATCAACATTCTCACCCAAAAATAAATAAATCAAGATCCTCATATGCTGTGATATTTCACTTATTTCTTACTTTCATGGATGTTAATGAGGAAATCTTTTGTTTGGATGGTGAATTTTGTGCTTTTATGTATAATAAAATACCTGAGATGAGGACTAACAACTGAAGAAATATCCCCCACTTTTCACATTATTTTTGCTTACATCTTTTCTAAGTTCAGTATGAACCTCACTGACTTGTTCTGTTGTTGGTGAATTCTAGCTCGATATACAGAACAACTCAGGTCAAACCTTTTGGCAGAAGGTGGAGTTCACATTTGGTAAGTCGCATGGCGAATTTCAGGGCTTGGCACCAATATTTCTAGAAATTTGATATGTGCTGTTTTATTCATCTGATTCTGGTTATAGGTTTGCCCCAATAGGTAGAAAGTTATCCAGATGGTTTTATGTTAGTGGTATCAGCTTTGGTTGCCGTTTGCATTAAGTGTATCAACCATACCTAGTGGATGGTTAATTAGTTTAAGATAGAGAAGATATAAATATATGGCTTCTGAATTTTGCATTTTTATTTGATATTTCAAATATTAAAACTTTTCCTTTGTCCTAGCAATTATCTCGGTTGATTTGCATTTCTTATTTAAGTTCTTGAAATTTGACTTTAATATTGTTAAATCAGTTCTTAACCATGCACCACCTTTTTTCTTGATTAAGTATAATTTTCTTGATGATGGGGAAGTTTTTGTATACAATAGGTACACCAAAAAATAGAGAATCTACAGAAACATATGGTTCTCTACTAGACACACGTAATATTCTATACAAATAGTAACCTCATGGTTTCGTAAAAAAGACATTAAAGTAGAAGGCTATTCCTCAGATGTAGAAACTCGTCTTCTTTCCCTTCAAAAGTTTTCCTATTCCTTTCCCTCCATACGATCTACATAAGTGCCTATAGAGCAAAATCCCATGTCTGATGTCTGCTCTTCTGTCGTCTAAAGACCCGACTGAATAAAGCATCCTTCACAATACTCAACTGATTCGTTGTACTGACGAGCTATCTATTTAGTTCTCACTACAGATGTGACGTTACCTATCAATGTAGTAAGAGATGATCCACGTCCTCCCCTGAGTTTTACGCTTGAAGCACCAACTAGTTGATAGGTACAAGAAAAACCTGAAGGTCCTAGTTTCAAATTCCCATTACAATACTTGAGATTTTTGTTCAACTCCTTCAAATGCTCTCATAGCTCTCTCCAAAGAACCCACATTATGGCTCATGGATGTTCACTAAGAGAGGAATTCAACTATCTCCAAATGTTACGTATGTGGTGAATAGGCAGAGACAATTAACCTTTCTTTTGTACATTGTAAATGGGCAGATCAGTTATGGAATTTTTTTATCAACCGAAGGAAAATTAGGTGGGTGATGCCCGGAGGCAGGAATTATTAAGGAGGTGTTAAAATGATATACCCTCTAACAATCAAACTAGAAAAAGGAGGGGTTAAATGGAAGATTGTCCCAGCATATATTTGGTGGTTTGTTTGGGCAGAAAGGAATCAGAGATGTTTTAAGGACAAGCAATGCAACATCCAGAAGCTCATTGTTAGGCCTATTTTTTATTTTTTTTGGTGTAAACAGGAAAAGTTAATTCAAACTGAAGATTGTTTTGGTGTTTTAGATAGTTTATAAGTAGCAAAGTAGATTGGATTTCTTGTTGTAATTAAGCCTTACTTTTGAGAGGGACTATACAGTTTTGTGTAGTATACCTGTTGATATTTATATAACTATTATCATTCTCAAAAAAAGGCTCATGGATGTTCCTTTTTTTTATCGTCTCACTTAAGATGCCTGAAAAGCGTTTAACCCAACTTAAAAATACCAAGTTAGATTAGCAACAATGATGCTCTTGTATTTGCAGTCTCTTGTTGCTTCTGAATCTCTTTAGATTCATGTAGCCAAAAGCAAGTTTTACGCTCTTTTGACCATCAAATAATCCTACTGATAACTAGCAAAGGTTAAGCCGTTCTCATCCTGCTTAGAGCTTGGGGAAAAAATGAAATTTCTCTTAAGGCATAAAGACACTAGGGGAAAGGGCAAGGGTATTGATATTAAAGGATTAGATACTTTGTGTTCTTATCCTTAGACTTGGCAGTAGTCCTCTACAGTCAATTTATATGTAATGACCTTGTATACTCTGAGTAATCAATATGAATATTTAAATTTCTTATCCTATCATTATGGTGGTGCCTCTTTTGACATCAAACATTGTTCTTCACAACTCTCATCTTAAAATTGTGGTGTTGTGCTTACTCTTTTGGTTGAGCATATTTGGAATTTTACCATTTTTATTTTGTTGCACAGGCTGGCTATATGTTATCGAGATGGCACTAAAAGTGTACACTTACGGTTTTGAGAACTATTGGAGGGATGGTCAAAATCAATTTGATTTTATCGTCACTTGGGTCATTGGTGGGTTTCAATAGTTTTAAAGCCTGAATTCTCTTGATTAAATTTTTTATCAAGTACTGTGTTGGCACTTGGATTGGCATTTCAAATTGCTTGGCTCATAATTGTATTTCAGATCTCTCTCTTTATATTCAATTTATAACATATGTAAGGCTGTATCTGAAAGTGTCATTTGAAATACGCTGTATTACCTCACCTTTGTTTGATAATGCTTGTAGATTTTTTTTAAGTCCCACGTTAATTTAGGGAATGGGCTGTGATTATGGTCGTGGACAATCCTCAATTCACGGGTTAGTTTTTGAGGGTTGAGTTAGGCCCAGGGTCCATTTTCTTCTCATGGTATCAAAGCCAGACCCATTGGTCCCTATTGTTGTGTTACGCAATTTTGGACCCCTTAACCCACCCTCCAGTTGAGTCCTGAGCATTTGGGGAGTGTTAAGTCCCACATTGGTTGAGGGAACGGGTTGTGGTTTTGGTCTTGGGTAATCCTCTCCGCATGAGTTCGTTTTTGCAGTTGAGTTAGGCCCAAAAGTCATATATTCAGAGATATTAACGGAAAGGATAGAGGTCAAGAAATTAGGAATCCTCTGAAGATACGTCCAATTCCATGATTTCACTTCATTTATTAGAAGTGGTTGTTTGTCCTTTGTCTAAAATATGGTGCACTACTGCCAATATTTTTTCTTGGTGTTTAATAGTAATTTTTTTTTTCTAATTATAATTTGAACCCAGTCAACAGTGCTACTGCTTGTCAAGTTCTTTGCATTAATTGACACTTCTCACTTTTCTGCACATAGTGAGATAGCTATTTTTTCTGCACTTACTGGATTTAACTGATTTAACGGATGAATTCAATTTTCACAGTTATTGGAGAAACAGCTACTTTTGTAACCCCTGATGATCTGACCTTTTTGTCCAATGGAGAATGGTAAAGGCCTCTGAATTATTTTGCTCTTGCAATTCTGCCAAATTGTCTGCTCTTGATTCTGGCATTTTTTGAGTACTTTAATTATTTTGCTGAATATATTACCATGTATAAGTAATAGACATTTTGGAGGCAAGAAAAAGATGCTTGTCTCCATGATTTGATTTCTGTTTTTCTTCCTCAATTGGATGGATTTATGATTATTTTTTTTCTATGTGCTGTGTTCTGACTTCTAGATGCTATTCTTGAAGTGAAGCGTTAATAAGATTTAGATGTTATAACTAGAAAATGATTAGAAAAATTCTTAATTATCCTTTTGTGGCTTGTATAACCTTTGCTTATAATGATGATGAACCTGGATTGACCATAATACAATTATCTGCTTTTTATGGTCTCCAAAAGGATGATAAGTGGTCAAGTTATCAAGTGAATATGTTTCTAAATTCATACAAGTCTAGATTCGTTGTACTTGAAAAAGGATATCACCTAGAATATTCCAAAAGATAATTTAGGATGGTCAATATATATTTATAAAATGTTGTCGTATTTATTAAATGTTGCTTGCCTTATTTTTAGAGTATATTTTTCACTTAGAATGCATCTGTAAGAGAATGAGGAACCCCTTATTGGGAGTATGGTTTCTTACTTAGAATGCGTCTGTAAGAGAATGAGAAACCCATTATTGGATGCTTAGAGTTTTCTCAGTGTCTTCTCTTTCTGATGCTTTACAATTTAGCGCTCCTGTCTTATGGATAGACTAAATGCTTCTGTCTCTGGTGCTTACAGGATTCGTTATCTTCTTATCGCAAGAATGTTACGATTAATGAGACTCTTGCTGCATGTAGAGCGATATCGTGCTTTTGTTGCCACATTTTTGACCCTCATACCAAGTCTGATGCCGTACTTGGGGACCATATTCTGCATCTTGTGCTTTTATTGCTCTCTTGGTTTACAGGTATATTTGACCTTTGTTGTTGCTATTTGCCTATTACCACTCCATTAAGATTTTATTCCTCTCGTCTGAACTCTGTTTTTAATCTTTGTGAAGTTCTCTTTGTCATTAAATTTATTTTTCTCTCCGTTAGATTGCCTTTGGTTGTAGGTCTTAGTCAATATGGCATCATACAAGAAACTGAAATAGCTTTTCCTCGTCATTTTCTTTATCGATGTTGAAGTGTTGTCTGTCTACTCTTTTCCTATCCTTTTTCTTCATTTTCACCCTTAGTTACTTTATTTAACTTGTGCAGATCTTTGGGGGGATTGTCAATTCTGGAAACCCCAATTTAGCCCAAACTGAGCTTTCTGATAATGAGTATCCTTTTGTCAATGGTGAAATTAGAGCATTCTACAGGACAATAAAGGACAAGGGGACAATCTTTTTGTCATTTCATGATAATCTTCTTGGGAGAAACAATTTTATCATTTAATATCAAGATCCATTTTTATTGTTGCGTATTCTTGTAGTGTTCCCACTTGGAAGTCAATCAACTTTGTTTTCTTGACAATCCAAGCTATTTGCTTTTTAACTTCAATGACTACCCAAGCGGCATGGTCACAGTTTTCAATATATTGGTGATGGGAAATTGGCAAGTGTGGATGCAGGTATCGTGATTTTAGGATTTCCTCAATTACCATTATATCTGCTTTGAAGAACTATCTTTTATATGTATGGTCATCTTTTATGATGCATATTCTTCATAGATCAGTCATGTATTTTTCTTACCTTTGAAGGAAAACTTAAATGAGCCCATAGGCCACCTTCAAAATAGGTTCGATGGATGATGACTTTGGTAACTGGAGCCTAGCCTAATCCTTAAGTGGCTGCACTATTTCTACTTTTGTTGTGTTTCCTCAGTTCTGTGATACATGTCTTTACAGAGTGTAAAATGAATTCCTTTGAGGAAAGATTCACCTAGAAAATTGAGATGAAATTGTGGTTTTATGAAATGAGAATCCTAGAGACGAAAAACTAACATCCATGTGCATTCACTTATAGAGAGAACATATTTGTAAGAGGTTTACAGTACTAACATCATTTGGATTAGGATTTTCTATGGCTCTAGAGTACTGGACAATAACAACAGCGTAATCCCACAAGTGGGGTCTGGGGAGGGTAGTGTGCATGCAGCCTTACCCCTATTTGTTGAAGGTAGAGAGGTTGTTTTGATAGACCCTTGGCTCAATTAAAGCCTGTCAAAATCAAGTATTTATAGCAACTATAGTAGTGAATAAGCCATGCTGGAAACAATTAAGAAGAGAACAAATAGCAATAATAAATAATACGATGAAGCAAAGGAAACAACAGGTAATACTAAAATCGAAGAATAAGATAGTAAGAGAGTAACAATTACAATACTGATAAGGGAACTAGACGCTCAACTATCTAATAACCTTCTACCCTAATCCTCAATCTCTATATCTTCTTGTCTTGGGTCATGTCCTCGGTAATCTACAGGTGTGTCATGTATTGTCTAATCACCTCTCCTCGAGACTTCTTCGTCTTACCTCTACCTCTCTTTATACCCAGTATAGCCAACCTCTTACACCTCCTCATTGGGACATTTGTGCATTTCTCTTCACATGCCCGAACCTCTCAACCTCACCTCCCTCATCTTGTCCATCATGGAGGTCACTCTCACCTTGTCCCCAATAGCTTCTGTCCTGATCCTATATGTCCCAGTATGCCTACACATCTATCTCAACATCCTCATTTCTACTATTCTCATCTTTTGGATATGCGATTTCTAGATCGGCCAACACTCTACCCCATACAACATGGACATCTATCTCAACATCCTCATTTCTACTATTCTCATCTTTTGGATGTGTGAGTTCTTGATCGGCCAACACTCTACCCCATACAACATGGGATGACCATCACTTTATAAAATTTACCTTTAAGGCTTGGTGGCACATTCTTATCACACAAGACACCCGATGCGAGTTTCCAACATTTGGGAAACTTGCATAAATATACAACATTAAAAAAATATTTACCATTTATAGCAATAACATTTTTTTCTCATTTGATCACTTTTAATACATTTATAATACAATTTTAATACATATTATAAAGAACAATTTATTATTTACATATAATACAAGTTTTATTGATGGATAATACATTTATCACATATTTTAATACACTTATAATACAATTTGTCAATTTCTTACCAAACAAGTATAATATATTATAAAAAAACAATTATAATACATATATATTGCATACCTAATTCACTTTTAATACATATTGCAACTTTAACATAGTTTTGCTAAAAATGGTAATAAATAAAAAGTATTGCTAAAATCAGTAATTATTTATTAAAAGGTATCATTCCAAGTAATTTTTCCATAGTTTTTTTTGAGTTTAATTAGGCCCAATATTCATTTTCTTAACCGTGCTCATTTCTTTAATGTTTTTGGTTGGATGCTCAAATATTTCAAAGCATGTATCTGACCCAATTTTTGGGCCCAAAAATTTATATTGTCCACGCATCAATTCCGGTCCTAGGCGTGCCGGAGACGGGGGTGTTAAGTATCCCATATTGGTTGCGAATGAGCTACTGCATCCCCTTCTTATAAAGTTTTGGGTAAATCCTCTCCTCATGAACTAGCCTTTTGGGTTGAATTAGACCCAATGTCTATTTTCTTAATCACACCCATTACTTTAAAATTTTAGGTTGGATGCTCGAATATTTTAGCATGTATCTGACCCTATTCTTGGTAGACCTTTACAGACACTTTCAAGTCTGCTTCATGAACTCTAAAATCAGGTTACGTCTGCGGGGAGATATTGTAGATATACAATATCCTGGACGACTATGTAATGGTTTTCAAAAGTTGTACACTAATCTAAGACTAATCAACAATTAGGATGATGCTCTGATTCTTTCATAATGTTTATATGCACAAGAACATATACTGGAGATATTACTGTTATTCAGGAACATTTCATCAGCTTTGAGATGGTAATTAATGTGTATGAGGTAATTAACAATTTTGAGAGAGGAGAGTATTTCTTTTTGTCTGCTTAATGAGTGTACACCAAACAGATAGAAGTCAAAGACACTTGGCTAATTTCTGATGTTTGAGTGGTTTGTGCCATGCAAATACTATTGATTATCCTTCTGTATGTGGTTTAAATATCAATGTTCTATCAATATCACAAATCTTGTTTCTTTTATTGTTTGTATTCTGTAAGTCATTTGTTTGGTTTCTCTTGGTGCTTTTTTGAGTGTTAACATGTACGTGCACAAACTGGACTTTCTTTACAAGTATAAATTATATATTTGAGGATTCAATGAATGTTGAGAACTTATTAACTTTGAGTAACATGTAGTAGGATCTTAGTTGTTACAAGTTGTTGCATCCTTCATGCATTCTGCTTTAATGTGCGAATGTAAAGAGTATCGAGATGATTAATGCCAATTTGACAGTTTCGACCTACCTGCTTTCCTAACATGGGTGGTCCGAATTGCTGATAATAATTGCCTAACATTTCAGAGCTACAAGGAACTAACGGGGACTGCCTGGACTTATGTCTACTTCGTCAGCTTCTATCTTATCTCAGTTTTGTGGCTGTTAAATTTGGTAAGTATCCATGTCTACTCTTTGCAAAATCTGGGCTCTAGAAGTGGAAGGGATTTAGTTCCTTTAGAGTATGTTACATCTGAGAAGATATCATTTAAATATGTTTACACTTTACCGAGCCATGTCAGACATCTCAACTAAGCAATTTAGAGTTGATCTACCCCTCATTTTTTAAAAAGTTGCCCAGAAATACCCTTTTCGTCTAACAGTAGTGAAAAATAGTTTTAAATATTTTTATTTAAAAATAATAATAATAATAATAATAATCCGTGTAGGGGTATATTTTAGAAACTTTAAATTACAGAAGTTGTAATACTGCATCTTTTTAATTGATCTTATCATTATTTTTCTTTTGTGTTCGGACACCTTCTTCTTTCCTATGTGTTTATACTCTGTATGCCAGTGCTGAAACGAAAAACAAACACTTCAACAATAAATGATAATTGATAACCGAATACTTAACCTTTGTTTGGACTCCTTTCAGATTGTAGCATTTGTCTTGGAAGCTTTTCAAGCAGAAATGGATCTAGAGGCTGCAGCAAACTGTGTGGATGGTGATGACAAGGTTAGTTTATGAGCCTGCATCAGCTGGTTCTCATGAAGCGAATCTATTATTACTAGCGTATTCATTTGCAGACAGGAACATCTTGACAGACTCTAGCGAGTTGTTGGAGTTCTTCGTTTCATCATAGAAATGCTATTTATTATTTACACTCGTGAAGTTTAGAAAGAGAACGATTCCTTCATGATCTACCAGCCTTGGTCACTCTTCAAAAGAGAACAAACAGAATATTTTATTCAAATCATTGACAAAAATATCACTCCGAGTATATTTTGTTTCTTTTTGCCTACCGTAAACCCTGTTTCTTTACTCTTTCCTCACTTCCTCCTATTTTTAAATCCCTCGGCATTTAAATCTACATTTACTCTAACAGCACTTATCAGAACATACTAAATAGTATTCTAACCTTTTTCATCACTCTATAACCCTCAAAACAGTTCTAGACTTTTCGTCTTTTCTACTAGTCTACCCTCTGTTTGATCCTTTAGTCTTGAACCAAGTCGTCATTAAACGAACCAATTGGTACTAATCTTGGAGATGTACATCTCTTATTTCATTATGTAACATTGTTGTCTTTGTTAATAAGAAGTACTCATGTGAACCTGAATTCTTTTTGTGTAATTCAGGAATCAAGTGTGCGGAGACGTAATGTTGGGTAAGTGTGATTGATTGATGTTGAGATATGGGAAAACTTTCATTAACACGTATAAGATGTAAACTATTTTTCTGATTGGCAACTTCTTTCATTGCACAGCACTAAGACTCGGAGCCAGCGAGTAGATTTCCTCCTCCATCACATGTTGAGTTCTGAACTAACAGAATGCTCCCATGACAATCCATAAGTTTGCTCCTTTCTCCATGCTGGTAACTTCATCAACATTTCTGATTTGTAAATTTGATAGAAACGATTAATCTGTCGACTCTTTAACTGTTATTTTTTCCTTTAATCTCTCAGCTTTATGCAGTCCTGTGAGCATCAGAAGTTGAGTTATTTTGGTGGTGAAGCGAAATAGCAATGTACATTTCCAACTAATTATGTGTATGTATCGTGAATTTTCATGTGTTGTGTACGTAGTATAAATTCCATCGAGCCTACGACAACATTGTAGCTGTTCATGTAATTTATCAGCACCCTTCTTGTGGCACATATGGAAACCTCACACGCTGCTGTTTTACTCAGATATTGTACGATGATTTGCTTGTAGTTTTTTCACTAACATTCAAATGAAAACATGAGGAATGAATTTAAACATTTTTTCATTTACAGTTTATATCTTTCTTCTCTCCATTTCTCTATGGGGGCAGTCTGGTGTACTAAACTTCCGGGAATATAATGTTAGTGAGATTGATATTGATCAAATATATTATTGTCAAAAGCAGAACCTCATATTTTGTTTAGAGAATCACTTAATTATTCTAGAGCTACTGGAAAGAGGATATATAAGAACTGAAGGTTGTGTTAACAGAAAGATGCATTGCCAAATTGTTACTAACAAGACTTGGTCAGTGGAGCTACATTGATTTGAGTATATAATAGTGTCTTCATTCTCCTTGTCAACGGTATGGATCAAATTCTCTAACTGCATTTCTTTCACTATTATGAGTTTTGAGTAAAGGTTCCATTTGGATGCCCCAACCTGAGTTTTGAGTTAAGGTTCAACAATCTCACCCAGAAAAAAAGCATTTTCTCTAGAAAAACAAGTTTATGGAAGTAGGGAAAACAAGTCGCGTAAGTAAGTTTCAAGTTCATTATCTACTGTCCACCCGCCCTAATGTCTCTAATCCCCATTCCTTGACCATTCCACCCCTTGAGTGGTGGAGCTAGAAATTTGGCGACGGATGAGCTAATGTTCTTTTAAATTGTGCTAAGCATAGTTGCACTAACTCTTCACTTTTGATACCACACCCGTGTCGGATTCCCCAAAAGTACACTACTTTTGGAAAATCCTGTACTTTTGGAGAATCCGACCCGTTGACGTTTTTGAAGAGTTCGAGTAACATAGGCAGAGAGGGTCTGCAAAATTAAATATACACTCATAATAATCAATATTTTAAAAGTGTGTATCGGACCACCCTTCACCTAAGGTGTCTCCATCATGCTCCCTCCACCACCACTCCCTACACCATTCAACCCTCATGATGTTTTGCTCTTATATATAAATGTTTTTGAGATATTATTTTACTTACTTACCAAACACTAGAAAATAATTAAGCAAGAAACCCAATTATTTTTCAAATAAAGTATTTTCTAGCAAAACATATCCCACACAGTCACACTTCCATTTCTAGTTTACTTCTCTGTAATTATAAAAAAGAATTCAATTCAAGTTCTCTTTTTTTTATCCTAGTGAAGTGATTTATGAATTTTCACATGTTCTGTTTTACCATAAATTTCAAAGGTCTTACCTTTTTTGTTAAATTTGTGTCATGTTAAATGGTATCATATGAATCAAGATGCTATGATATTTGTGATGTTTCACTGTTCTTTTTTCTCATTGTTGTAATACTTACATCTTTCTAACTTCAGTGTGAATCTCACTGACTTTTTGTATTGATGAATTCTAGCTTAATATACAGAACAACTCAGGGCAAACCTTTTGGCAGAAGGTGGAGTTCATTTTGGTAAGTCAAGACAATGGGGGAAACTCATGTAAAAGTTAATTTACATTGGGGAGGTAAAGTTGTGTATGAAGCAGGTTCAGGCTTGGTGAGATACAGCCGCGAACCTCAAGTGATGCAAAGGTTCCCAATTTCCCTCAAGTATGATCGTTTGCAACGCATCTTTAGGAGTAAAATGGCTGTAAGTGATCCCAAACTTACTGTGGTCATAACTGGACGATATCCAAATGTAATTTTGGCCAATGGGCTCCCAATTTTTGGTGAGACTCCGATTTACAGTGATGGATCGTTGTTGTCATTTCTCCAAAGTCCTGAGACTTTTAGTAATCACATCACCATAGTTGTGCTTGAAATGTTTGCAACAGTTGAACGCTTCCCCCTGGTTGAACAACCTATCGACTCTGAGTTTGATTTAGGCGTTGGAGATACTACATATCTTCCTAGTTTGAATCTTGGTTTTCCAAGGGGTACACTTCAACAACAAGCAGTGGTAGGAGTTGCTAGTCAGTCAAAATATACGAGTGGAGTTGGTGCACGATATGATCGTGTGGCTTCAATGCACTATTGTAACATTGATCGGAGTATGCACAACTGTGAGATAGGGGGGAAAAGTAAGGATCTTGTGCGGTTTCAGAATTTGGACCGAAGTGTTAGACACCCTGAAAATCCAGGTACAAGTGCATTAGTCGGGGGTAGTAGCAATCAACACCACTCTGCTCAATTGGAGTCAATTGATGGGTAAATATAGTGATATTTAGTTCACCTTTTTTAGGGGACTTCTTATTGTGTTTGAGATTTGAATGGCTTGTAATATTCTTATGTTTGTAGGCGTAATGATATTGAAAACAACCCCACGTTGACTCAGCCCACAAAACTTGTGACTAACAACAATGTTGCTAATGATGAAGTTAATGAGTTGGACAATAATGTCCCATTAGATTATGAAGGGATGGATGATAATTTTTCTCCCGGTGGTGATGGTGATTCTGATAAAGTCGCTGCAGCCCCCGGTGAAGGTCCAAAAAATTGTGCCAGCGTAAGAGTTACCGATCATATTCGGGATGCTTTTTGGAATCAGAAAAAACCTGGATTTATCCGTTCAGGTTAGTTTGGTGCCAAAGAATTCTAATAATATATCATGTTGTATGTTGGCCTATTTCTTTTTTGTAATCCTTAATTTTGTTTACTCACTTTATGATAAACTTAAATTTGATGATATTTTTTTGGTACATGCAATTAGGTATGCTATTTCAGAACAAGCTGAAAATGAAAGATGCAGTGAGCCTATATAGTCTACATCATCGGAAAGAGTCCGTTTCTGATCAGTTCAGAGCTAAATTTTGGAGGGTTATTTGTAAGTGTAATAAACAGGGTTGCCGGTGGATGATCCATTTTACGGAGATTCCAGGTGGTATGTGGAAGGCAGAAAAAATGATTGCGGAACACAGTTGTACCATGGATGCATCTGAGGAGGTGGATCATTCCAATTTAAGAAGTAACATGATTGCTATTGCGTTGATACCATCTATTACTATCAATCCATACATCAGTATTAAGGATATTCAGGTTAATATTAAAAGGTTGTACAAGTTTACGCCTAGTGAAAGAAAAGCATCTAGAGGGCGTAAGCAAGCTCTTGAAATGGTATTTGGGGATTTCGAAAGTTCTTTCAAGGCGTTGCCTAGATACATGGCTGCTCCATTGTTGAGTGGGAGCACCAGTCAACAACAATGCAAGGTTACCACATCTTCAAGTATCTCTTCTGGGCTTTTTAACCAAGTGTCGATGGATTTAAAAGTTGCAGGCCAGTTATCTCAATAGACAGCACGGATCTCTATGGTAAGTATGAGATGAAACTGTTAATTGCTATGGGAATTGATGCGAACAACAATAATCTTCCACTTGCATATGCTCTGGTTGCACGTACGAGCTATGATTCATGGTCATGGTTCCTTCGATTGTTGTGGAGATGTGTTGTTTGTGACAGACAACAAATTGGGCTTATTTCTGAGCATCATCAAGACATCTTGCAGTGTGTCCAAACATATGTGTGGTTACAACCACCCCTCACATACCACAGGTTCTGTGTTCGACATTTGAAAAGTAACTTTAATAAAAAGTTTCTCAACAGTGACCTTGGGAACCTAATGTGATTAGCGGCTACAGAGAACCAACTGAAGAAGTTCAGACAGAGGATGGAACAAATCAAAACGTTGTCACATGCAGCGCATCCATAATTGTCATTAGTCTGCTCTGAATGAGTAATATATAATGTAAAATTATTTGATTCTACTCAATAGCACTGTTGAAAAGAAATAGACACAGTTATGTTGTCTGGAATATTAGGATATTTTGATCAATTTAATCTAAAAGTCTATGTATGTCCAGAATGAGTTGTAGATCCCTGCTGCGATTTAATTTCCACTTAAAATAAGCCAACTTCCTACTACAGCAGCACAGAGGCATCCGGTTTTATCTAGATTCAAAAATTAGAGCTACTATGTACATGAAATTGTGAATGGAGGGGAAATCAATCAGTCGAAAATGGACCATTCTGCAAGCGCAACATGTGATTTTCATATGAAAAGATCTAATGGTTTATCAATCCTTGTAGGCTTAAGCACGAAACCGGTCACAATCATTGGCACCATTCTTAGTGAAAAGGGATATAAGACCATTCTTCATTCTGGATACTGATTCTCTGAATGTTGATGAGCTCTTCTCTGCAGTTGCACTGAGATCCTGAACTATTCCCTTGACCACAGAACCAACTGGAGCTCCTTCAATATATGCCTTGCATGCAGAAAGAATGTCTACAGCATGGCAACGGAAATGACCTATGACAAAGTCTTCAAAATGCTGCATGCAAAATAAAGAATTAGAGTATGCCAGATGATAAGTATCAATTTATCATAAGAAAGAATACTACTTCACAAGTAGCCTCAAGATAAAGATGCATTAAAAAGAGTTCTCAAGATTAGCTATTTGCACCATTTACATCTGCAAACATCCATTATCACTCCGACTGCAAAACTAGTTGAAGAAACTGCTGAACTATATAGTTATATGTTTTGATTGTCCATTTGTTTTAAAATATCTTTGTTTGGATACACATGAATAAGAGTAGAATAAGTTTTGTTTTCAACTTTATAGCTCTTCCACTGGAATATAGGAAAGAAATTCTGCCACCACGTCCAACCTTGTTTCCGAAACCAGATACTGTCTGCACTTGGTCCCAATGTTGAGGAACCTAAGCAGAAAAAAATTCAACTTACAGTAACAAATTGAAACATCACTTATTAAGATGCAGCCACAGAGTTAATTTTACCAACTTCTTTTCACCCGTATATACCTAACACTGTGAACCTTCCCTTCTTCCTTAATTACTTTACTGACTATATGCAAGCAGAAAAATTACAGAACATAAGATGCAAACAGATTTTAAGGATGAAGTAGGTTATAGATTGCTTTTTCCCAGATAAACCTATGTTACCAGTATTGCAGACAGATTAAATGCGACACCAATTAACAAAAAGAAAGAAAAGGACGGCATTAATTTACAATAAACAACTAAATTAGTCATTAAGAAGTCAGCGAAATCTCAGGAGATCCAGAAATTCAACAGAAAAGACATTTTTGGACTACACTGGGAGTACAATTGGATGTTACTTTTCAACAGAATAATTGAATGAAGTAGAAGTTCAGAAAATGATTCAACATCATACCTTTGGTGGCCTCCTCAACGTATATGTCATTGTTTTCAAAGATAGAACAAAAGCATCTTCATTGTAAGAGTTAGATCTCCTCTGTCCCTCAAGTCCAGCATATGAAGCTTCATATCCAGGCTCATTAAAGAAAGGCTTTGAATTCAAAATTAGAGCTTGTATGGAAACCAAGACTTGCAGCATGGTCGATGAATTGGGCATCCACCTCTCGTTACCTTTACCAGTCCAAGTGTTCAGAAGACTGAGACAGACTTTTCCACAATCATACAAGTTGGGATTCAGTCTCAAACCGCCAGAATAGTAGTAAACCATCTAATGAAAAGGGAAAATATGTAAATAAATACATTTATATTTCCATGCTACAAAATAAAGAAAAAAACAAGAACACTCCAATACATACTGGTGGCACATCAGGGTAATTTTGAGGGAACAGAACATCAAAGACAAAGAGGCCATCATGGTATGGAGTGCCTTGTGGCCCAATGATGACGGCCCTAAGGAGATCCATCCTTGCTTCATAGACCCTTACATATATTGTATCTGAAGGAGAGAGAGAGAGTGAGTTCAACATAAACCTCAAACAGTCAGATAGATTTACAGCAGTCTACCAATGAGAGGACATCCCACAGAATCAAATTCACACAAAATTTTCTATTATTGCAGATAAATGTGCAACATGTCACAAACAGGATAGAGTCCTAAATTTAGCAGCGGATAAGGGAGTTGAGGTGGGGAAAAACAGATGGGAAAGCAAGAATCGCTATTCTATCATTTACTTGTGACAAAACAATGTGTCAAAATATAAATTGCAATGGATGTCATCAGAAACAACACATATCTTTTCATGAATCACACATATCACACGAGTCAATTGCTGCATTTACCATTATAGCCAGCACAAGAAGGTTAAGAAGGTTAGACTGAGAAAAATACCACTTTCACAAGACTTCAACAGCAGGAAAACATTGATACATTAACCAAGATATGAAATACGATGAAGTCACTAACTAACAGCATCTGACTCACCAGGTAAATCATTTTCCAATATTTTCCACTCATCCTGAACTTTCTTACTCCAGGCCTTAGGTGGCTGTTAAAAAAGTAATAGCACAGGTTAGTACAGTCACATTCATGATTTAACAAACAACTAAAATAGCAGAAAATGACCTGCAAAGCACAAGAAATTCCCTTACAAGTTACCTGTTGTCCCTTGACGCCCAAGTTACTGTAATGATGATCTGAGAAGTCCTCTACCACATCAAAATGCTTAAAACTTTGATACTTTTTCATGAGTTCATCTTCAGTTACCTCTTCCTTCCCACAGGAATTTGATCCTCCAGACACCAAAGAATTGCTTGAAGCAGGGACCTGAGCAAAGCTACTACTTGCATGCTCAGGAAGTGTAGGATTCAATGTCTGAGCACCTGCTAGATGACTCGAAGAGCTAGCTTGGGAAGACACTTTTGAACTAGGAGCAGGTTCATTTAACCAAGAAACTGTTGCCTCAACACCAGCGGGCAAATCAACATTATCAAGTTGTGCCTGCATACTCAAGTAATCACATTCATCATCCTCATCATCATAATACATATAGTCCTCATCATCATCATAGTTTGACAGATCATCACAATCATCCAACCCATCATCTCCATCATTCTGATCTTCATGATATGCTATGTCTGAATTGGAACTGTTGTTATTGCCAGAGTCGGTAGATCCAGATGTGGACCCAGCTACAGTATCTGGACTATCCTCAGTCATAGCCTCCTGTACGTTAAACAAACTAAATATATAAAGCAAATGAAAATGGCTTTTCAAATCGTAAACTAATTTACACATGCTTAGAAATTACAATAGTCTAGCAGTAAACATTCTGAAGCATAGGAATCATCAATTACTGCATGCACAATTTCAAAATCACTTTCTATAACCCTAATCCCCTGCCCAGGAGTATGATCTAATGAGGATAGAATGTTCGCGGACCTTACCCCACTCTTATAGACAACAATTTCCAAAATTCATTTCACAATCATTTCTTCTATTCAACATGATTCACAATTACAATTCTTCGATGATCATACAGTAATATTCACAACAACATTTAACCAAAAACACTAAAATGCAACTCTTACTAAAGTTCGCGATCAATTATACACAATGATCAATCCAACCAAAATCCTATCATAAAACAATCGCGATCAACCAATCAATCAATAAAAAAAAACACGAAAAATGAGGAATTCAAAATACCTTATTGTCTTTAACCTTCACAGAATCATCATGAGCAGAAATTTCTTCGATTTCAACGTCCATTGCAGCGCAGCAATTTCAATTTTTTCACAAAAAATTCTCCGTGATTCCAAAAACCCTAACGCACACACTATCACTATGAACTATTCGGGTTTTAGAGAGAGCGATATATTTGTTGCTTTATGAAATGCGTTTTCTAATCGTACGCTAGAAGGAACACGCTTTGTATATTACGCTATATGATGACACGTGTTAGGTTTTCATTGGTTATGAGAATTGTATTTACCAATAGGAAGATTAACTTCCAGTGGTCCGCTGCTGCAGCAGATAATTTGTTAGAGTTGACCTGTTGACTAAGCGAAATCGTAGAATATTACGCAGATAGATACTTTCGGTCTTTTTTATCATATCTTTTCGGCTGAATATCCTGGAAAAAATGTGCGACGGATCTTGGAAGGAGCGAGAGTGATTATTTTTATTTTTTTGTTAAAAAATTATCTTATATATATAAAAGACGTTTTTATATTTTTTGGTGTGTCAAAATATAAGATTGAGATTGTTATTATGTGATACCAATAAATCATAATTTATGATCAAACACTTACTTAAATCGAGATCGAGAAAGTACAAAACAAAGAAGTGAAGTTTCGTGTCTTTTGGAAATAAATTAGTAGGCAAGTGTAGGGTCGTTTGGAGGGGTCTACGACTCAAAGGTGATTATGACTTTTGAAAAAGACCATCTTTCCTTTTATTGAAAAATTGATTGAAATATTATGGAAATTTCTTTGCTTCCATTGCATTTGCACATGGAGTTGTTAGGTCACAAGTTTTTAAACCGTTATAATCATTTACAAAAGCGTTTTCTAACAAAAATGATTCAATATTTAGAAGAATTTTAATTCGATACTTATAATTAAAAGTAATGAAGTACTGGTTGCTCCAGAACAACCCTTATTGGTTACTAGTATGAAAGTTTATAATTGTACAGAGGAAAAAAAAATCTATTATACTTCTGTAACAAAAAATACCAGATCTTTTTCACAAATAGCCAAATAGATTAACAATTTATTTTTTCTAATCACGTACATAAATTATACACAAACAATACATAATTATATGTGCATTATATATGAATCATATAATATTATATATTATTTACTGATTATTTTAAGTTTAAGCTGTCAGCTTAGCAGCTATTTTGTTTAGTTCTTTCATTGTTACTTTTTGGAGAATCATGGTTTAGGTTGCACAAGCTAAATATCTCATTGGCCATGAAAATTATGAAGATATAAAAAAAAAAGGAGTATTATTTAGTTTATCCAATTTATATAATATCCTTTTCTGTTTTGTTCGTTCATAATAAAAACTTTAAATTTTATTTTATTTTTTAATGAAATAATTTATAGTTACACAAATATCAAATATGTATACATTATTTTAAATCATAAATGTAAAAAAAAATCATTTTGTTCTTACATATTGTATCGAATCAAACAATACCACATAAATTGAATTTGTATTTCACCATTAATATAAATTAAGGATTTTTTATCAAATTTTTTCGTTAGTAGATTTAAGTGGGGAAAAATTAAAGTATTTCTAAAATTCCAAAATTGAATTCAAAAATTTTATAGTCAAAACTCAAACATAATTTCCATTATCCAATATCTATAAAAAGTAAAAAACATTCAGTATTCATATCCAAAAAATAAATAAATAAATTAGCGCGGTAAATATTTGGCGCCAAGTTTCCCTCCAAAAGTATTTCCCTCCATTTCAATTACTATACTTGCTATAAATTGAGAAGAAAATTAGCATAGAAATTCATCAAATCTCAATTCAAAGTCCCTTCTTCATTTGATAAATTAGGTTTTGCAGCATGGTGGTAGCCCTAGAACCTGGAAAATTCTACGGCAGCAGCCTCCCTAGACCTAGATTCTACAAGCCCAACGAACAACGAGTAGATCCACCAAGCTCCGTCCTGGATCCATTAATGTCATGGGCGGAGGAAGCTCACTGGTCCATGGGTGGCGTTAGCTTAACGCGTCACCGTCTTCAGGGCCGAATTGAAGGAAACATCGAGAAGCTGCGTGCAGAGCGTGAAAAAACGCCGGAAAAGGATTCTCCGGTTGCTCCGTGCACGAAGAGTAGTCCACCTATGCCGCCTGCTCCGTATGTGTTGAAGAGGAAAAGGAGGTTGGTTGATGAATCTGAGGATGATATGGTGAGAAAGCTTGAGTTTGAGGAGAGAGATGTGGAAGAAGGTGTTGCTGGGAGGACGAGGAGCCGGAGGAATGAAGATGTTGATGCGCTTAATCAGGTTTCAGCTAAGACTGAAAAATTGAAGAAGAAGAAGAAGAGTTTGAAGAAAGTTGAATCAGTGAAAAGGACTTCGCCTAGATTGTCGAAGCGTGCTGTTCGCCTTGAAGGTGTTTGATCATTTGTCTCAGTGAGTGAGATGTTGTTTGTTAGAGTACAGTGATATAGTGTGTTTTCAGTTTTACTTAATTGAATTATGCTGTCAGTTAATTCTAGTCGATATTTAGAGCCTTTAGATAAATGATAAGAAATTTAGGTGTTTTTGCTTCTTGAATGATCTGTTACATGATACTATTATGGTTACATTTATTGTAGCTAAATGTTGCATTGTTGAGATTTTGCCGTCTCTGATCAATGATACTGCTGCATTTACTGGTTATGGGTCATTCACTCTTCATAATTGCTCACTCTATACTTCTGTTTAGCATCATCTTTAGATTTATTTTCTGCAGGCTTCCCTTCTTGTTACTATTTGAGTTTTTGTTTTCCACTCTTTGTTTGGTATCAAATTGAAGTATTGATTATTCTGAATTTGTGCTGAGTAGAGGCCCTTTCGGGGAAATTTGTATAGTAACAACAAATAATATGACGGGGCGACAAGTTGAATAAAATCGAAATCCAATACTAACAAATTCCAAAATGCACACATACCAATAACATATCGCCAGCTGTAATCAACCGTCTTCTCCCGTGAATCTCTCGTGTTAGGGTTTCAATCCGTACTACTCTGCCATTCGCAAATCTCAGATCTCAAAATTTTTCTCGATACTCTCAATTCACCCATACAAATACAAATAGGTCTCTGTAATTTTGTTCAATTTCACATCTAAGTAGCTGAAATATTTCCTTTGGGTTTTGGGGTTTTTTCTAATCTGATATCAATTTTCGTGAATGGGATCATCTGGGTTCTTCATAATCTGCGTTCTTCATTCGCTGATAGCGAGTACTAGTGGTGTTTTGATAATGTTTTATCTGAACGAAGTATCTGTTCTCGGACATGGAATTGAAACAGCGAGAAAGCTACTGGGATCAACCCCACATGATCAATTGTTGATAAAAACTTCTGATTCATTTGTTGGATTGCTGTTATGTGTAATTGGGTTATTGTTATTCATGGTGTCGTTTGTTAAGGACAGGGAGTTTCAGAGCTTTTTCGCTAAAGGTTGTATCTTTCTTCATGTATCAATGGCGTTATGGAGAGTTTATTTTGAAAGGAAAGTTGAGGATTTAGCTTATGATTGGCCAAGACAACTTGTTGGTGATTTTGTTCTTGCACTTTCTTGGGTGTTTTTTCTTGTTAGTTCATGGAGGGACAAGTATGATTAGTTAAAATTTTGATATTAAGCTGGATGATTCGAAAGGGCCAGACCACAAGGGTTTGAAAAAGGGCAGAACGACAATGATCCTACATTTCTGCAAGAGGTTATTTTTAAGGCTCAAATCCTTGATTTTCTATCACATGACAATCAATTACCGTTACATTACGACTTCTTAAAAAAAAAAGTTCAAAAAATTTACTAGTTTGTTGCTTTCAAGTTTCAAGTCACTTTTTCTGTATATCTCAATGGAGTGGTACATTTGCAGCTTTTGTTCATTTTTTTTCTTTTCTAAACTTTGTTAGTTTAAGATGTTTTCAAAGTCTCAAAAAGTTAAGTTGATGGGAATTTTTTTTATAACAACCACATAATACAACACTCTAACCAACAAAGTGGATTATTAAGTACTCATTCATTGTTAAACATAGGTCTCAAGTTCAAATTTCCTTGATTACAGAATGAAATTTTCCGACATGAATCCAAATTTAACGAGGCTTCGATACTTGTGAAATGCAGCAGCAAAGAATCTTGGACCACACACAGACTTGAGTTTCAAAAGAGTGATAAATGTTACCCATTAAACACTTAATTTTGGACCCCTACCCCCACAAGAAAAACATTAAAAAAATAAAATATTTGTGCCCATTACTGCCATTATTTTATCTCTGTACTGTCCCGTAGGTGATTTATGCCTTTCATAGTGACTCAGCCTAGCATGCATTAATACATTTTACTAATATGAAAATCGAATCAATGACATCGACTCATCTCAATTTTTGGAGGAAGAAATTAATAATTTCAAATTCTTTTATCTTATTCAAAAAGTTCTTTTCACCAAGCGACTCGAAAGAGGTGAGAAGGGCCTTTACTTTGTCTTGTTCGGGGAAAAAACAGTAATAGCTCATTAATTCTAGTTTCATGACACAAAAAAATGTATCTAATGTTCAATTGTTTTATTGAAGTGACAAACTCTCAAGTTTTAATTTGTGAAACAAAAACAACGACAAAATTAAATTCAAAAAGTGTGGTTCGAAAAGAATAAAGTATTTGTAGAAACGATTTAATATAGAAGGCAAAGGCAAAATAGATATTATTATTATTATTATTATTATTATTTTCAGTCACCTGTTACTAATCGGATTTGAGAAACAAGAACATATAAATAAACTATATATAGCTAATAAGACGGGATAATGTTATTTTTGATAATGGTAAATTCTAAGGGTGGTTCTTGTGATGTTTCTTGAAATTGATTAAATACCCCTTTTGTCCCTTTACATATTAAATATATTGCATTTAAATTATTTTTAAATTTACATTATCTTTAAATATGAAATAATAATATATATTGCAACATGTACACAAGTAATTAAATTATTCAATAGTAAGTAAATCGTTGAACTCGAAAAATTCACAAGCACGGTGATTAAAAGCTTATATTTTAATCAACTAAACATTAAATATACTTAATCAGATATTGCATACCAACACCATATTTTATCACTAATTTATGGGTATATATTTTAATCAATTAAATATTAAATATGCTTAGTTAAATATCACATACCAACGCCCAATTTTATCACTAATTTATGCACTATATCTACGAATCTCCTTAATATAAAAGTATTTTGATTTTGACACATAGCTAGAAGGTTAAAATAATTTCTTTTTCATATTAGGATATTAGAAATGGAGTAGCTCAGAATAACGATAAAGTTATTTTCGTGTAATCAACTTATAAATCATAAATTGAACAACAATGATAATATATACAGTAAAGTTTCATTAAGTGGGGTTTGAAGACTGTAGAGTATACACAAAGCTTATTTTTATCTTTTCGATTTCCTACGTACCCACATTAAAGCACGACTAAATCCAAATTTGCGTCAGAAAGTCTCACATTAGGAAGTAAACCGCTTCCTAACAAAGACGACATTGTACCCAAGGGGACTTGAAATCATTAGTGCTTGTATTAGAATAAGTTATCTACATCAAGCTGAGGCAGAGTCAAGATAAAGGATTTGAGGGTTCTAAATTTCCTTAAGAACAGTCAATTTATTTTGTTAGGGATTCACAAATTAAAATATATATGTATTTAATTAATTTTCTAATACAAATATAGGATCTAGGGGTGTGCATTATTCGGATTAAATCAAATTTTTATTCGGATTGGTTTTTTGGTTTTGCGGATTGGTTTTGGATTAATAAATTGTTTTGTTTGGTTTTGGATTTTAAAAAATAAAAACCAAAAAAACCAAATTTTACATACATATAAATTAGAGTTAACCACTTTTTGTCCTTTTTTTATTATTGTCTTTCATGATAATTACGTCTATATTTTATGTTTGAACATCTTTAATAGGTATACTAAAAAATATTGTGTTTTAAGTTTTACTTATGATTTATATTAGAAAGTATATTTAAGGGATTCAATATTGTTATGTTGATTATGTTATTAATTATTGACATAATCGAATAACCAAACCGAAAAAAGCCACCGAATAGAGAAAAATCAAACCAAACCAAATTAAATTTATTTTGGATCAAATTGGGTTATATTTTTACAAAATTAAAAATCAAAAAATCCAAACCGAAAAACCAAATACACACCCCTAATAGGATCTACAGAAAAGCTACAAAATTTGTCTGAACCTACAAACTCCCACATAAACTCCGTTTCTCACATCAAGATATATCTTGTGTGAAGACGAGAGAAAGATTAACGCGAAATACTCTCTGCATCGGGTTCGACTGACACCACGCAGTATAACAAGCGCGTTGTATCTTGTTAGGGTAAAATAAAATCATTCTAATATTATCCCCTTGTTTTACCAGAAAACAGAGCAGAAAAAGTGAAGAAAATAGAAACCCATTGAGGAAAAATCGAAGTCCAAAAAAGCCATCAAATCATACCCAAATAAGCTCAATTAAATGGCACAACAACAAGAAACCCAAATCGAAGAAACTGAATCAATAATCTCCTCTGTATTCTTCTTCAAAATCATGAGCAAAAGAAGAACATGGGTCTTCTTATTCATCTCTGTTTACGCAATTTTGCTATCGATTTCTTGGAATTTTCTCAAATCAGTACTTTCATGGTACGAATCGACTATTTCAGCTGATTCCTCAAACCCCACAATCTCAATTTCTTCTTCTGGGTGGCCTGCTTTGTATGCATCTGTGTTATTAGGTGTAGCTT
The DNA here is from genome assembly GCF_900185275.1 of Solanum verrucosum. Classification (NCBI taxonomy): domain Eukaryota; kingdom Viridiplantae; phylum Streptophyta; class Magnoliopsida; order Solanales; family Solanaceae; genus Solanum; species Solanum verrucosum. Next base: position 1,174,049 of record NW_026019982.1, on the reverse strand, counting down.
TTGGGGTTCTTTCAATGGTGGCAGCTTTAGCTGTAGTGTTACCAGCTACTTTGGTAACTTGGATTACAATATTGGTTTTGTTAACTTTTGCTGGAAAACCTAGAAGGGATTTGATGTTAGAAGGCAAGAAATTGACTCTTGATATTATTGGATTTGTTATTAAGATTTTGATTAAAGAAGGGAATGTTGTTGCTGCTCTTTGTGCTGTTCTTGCTTATTTTGTTCTTCTTATTTCAAGGAATAAACAACCACAAAATGGTGTTGATGATCATTGACTCTATTTTGGGCAATTAGGATTCGATGGATGATCGTGGTGTTCGAGCTAGCTTTTCCACACTTGAACGAGTAACAAATATGAGATAACTCTATTCATCAAAGCTAGAACAGACGAGAAAACCATCTAGTGGTTGGGCAATTAGGAAATTGTAATGGTAATTTCTTTCTAAATTAGTTTGTGTATAATTAGTTTTTTTTTTTTTGGTAGTTAAGATTTAGGGAGTATTAGGGTTTGGAAAGCTCTATAAGAAGATGTTATCAAACAATATGTATCATATAATGTTAAATGGGATTCCATTTTGTAGCTCTAGCAATTTTTTATTTTTTTTTGCTTATTACTACTTTTTTTCTCAATTTAAGAATACTTTTGTTTAGATTTATGATCTAAAACAAATTATGGGAGTTTATGTAGCTATCTATAGTTTATCACATTGAGGTTGATTAAAATGTCATGTAAGTTGAAATAAAAAGGAGTAATATATTTTTCTTTTGGTTTTCCACTTAGAGTCACGTATCTGGTACTCACTTTAAGGCTTGATTATAAAGCTCGATTAATATGAATTTGAACGAAAAAATCATACTTCGAAAATAAAACACTCTTCACCAAACAACTTCGTATTATAAAAAAAAACTTGCCTCTTAAACACAAAAAGAGAAAGTACTTGTAATGTGGATGAAGTACACTCAAGCACAAAACAAGAAAATCGTGTGAGCTTCTTTATGGAAGTTGTGGGATAGAGGGGAGGATAGGTGTAACAAACACTGATAGTACAGCTCGTTCGGTCTCATATTAGTTGTCCATTTTTTTTTTTTACTTATTTCTTCAAAATTTAGATTGAAAGTTTAAAAATTTGTTTAATTGATGTAAGAAAAACCAAATAAATTCCATCTTAATTTTATAAATTGACAAGAAGAAAAATAATTATTTTTAGTATCATGTACAACCAATAGAAAACGAAAAAGTAATATTAATTTATGACAGACCATCCAAAAAAATTCAAATTAAACCTCCTTTCTTGGATTTAGGAGTGTGTGTTTTAGTAGGGATTTGAGTGAATGAACAAGCAATGCATGTGTTTAAAAAGATGCAAAATCTTAATACTGAGATTAGTGCAAGTTTTGTCATGTATCTATTGCGTTAATTAACAATAATATATGAATTAAGTGTCTTCTTTTTCATTTTTTGTTCCCAATAAATAATTAAGTGAGTGTTCGAAGAAGAGGTCAGTTTAGTTTACAATAAATATTGAATGCGGGCTCACCAATCAATGTGTATTTGATTTGGACCACCTGCAAATTGAACATTATTCAAGGATGCATATATTTGTTTTCGATTTTGACGTTGTTATTTAACTTATGCCTATTATTTATTTATTTGTATGTATACCTTATTTTGTACATTTTTAGATAGTTTTGGAAAAATCTAACTTCAAATATAATGTCTAAAGTTTTTTCAATTTTATGTGTCTAAAGTTCAATCATATTCGTCTTCTTTAGCCATTTGTACTAACTTAACATTTGATTATGCTGCAACAAACAATATGTTTGACACTACTTAATTATAATATAACTATCCTTTTGATAGAAAAAAAAAGAAGGGAAAATCATGCAAAATAGTAAATATTTAGCCAATATTAGGTATTATAGCTATAGTTTAAGAAAATTGTAATTTGCAGTTACAATTTTTCAATTCTTGTTACTCTCCTGATTTGTATATATCACATGATTTGTAAAAAATCGAGAATTTTGTATATGCTTAATTACCTTAACTAATAGTATACGATTTATGAAAAATTCATAATAAATCACCATTTTTGTATATTGACAAGCGAAATATACAAACGGAGTTCAGAAAAATTCTTGAATGTATAAATACAAATTTTGTATATACTTACCATATTTGTATATTCGCAAGCGAAATATACAAACCGCGGCCTTCATAGCAAACAAAACTATAGCTATGGAGCACAATTATCAAAACTATAGCTATAGAGCCTTGTTATATCTATCATGTTTGCTATTTCTGAAATTTAATTTATGTCTATCATGTTTGCTATTTCTGAAATTTAATTTATGTCTATCATGTTTGCTATTTCTGAAATTTAATTTCTCTTTATTAAATGAACTTCAATTATAAATGATTGAAGTTTAGATAAAAATAACTAAAATTCAAATGACACCACTATCATTGGATCATTTCTAAACTTAACTCGTGAAATTTCTATTAGTTGAGTTAGACACTTAGTCCAAAGAGGATGGGGCTGAATCTTGGGCTTGAATGTTGGGCCTCTCTATACTTTAATGGGCTTCATTGACATACTGGCCCAGGTAACTACTCCACAAAATAGAATCAAGAACATTATTTCTGCCAATAATTTAGGGATAAAATACAAGATTATTTTATCCATCGTTTGATTATGTGTATTAATTAGTCCCGAAATTATGTATCACATCGTTATACATATATAAATGGCGGAATACCTTATTTCATGAGATATCACAATTTATTGGATAATTTTATTTATCTCATTCTCATACCAAACAACCCCTAATGATTTGTTTAATAGGGAAATATGTTATCCCGATATTAATAATGAATGGATTGTAATTTAAACCTATCTCTTATTGGACTGTATTAGATATATATAAAAAAATACTATTTGGAAGATACTAACTAGAAGACTACAAAGAGTTTGGACCCTACTAGAGACAATACCAATCTGGCATAGTCCCTGCCTCCCTGGAAAAATTATTTAATAAAATAATATTATTTTAAGTCATGAATAGTTGAAATCTTAAATCAAGACAGTATTAGATGAATTATATGAACCATGGGGCGTCAAAATCAGTCAATAAAATCATGATTCGTTCAATTCATTTATGTTTGGACTTGTAATAACTTGCTTAGTTTATAGTCATAATATAAGTGTAAATTTTTTTTATTAGGTACTCAAACAAGCTTTGAATTTAAAAGAAAGTAAAAGTTGATCGGATCAGATTATAAAATGTTTTAAGCTCATTTCAGTCCAAATAACATTTTAGCGGATTAATAACTCACCCATTTATTAACTTAATCAATTTTGATATTCTCAAATTCAGTCCAATTCACTCATTTGACACCCCTTATATGAACTATCTAAATAAAAATTCTTATTAAGGTTATGAAAAGGAGGACATTTCTTCTTAATGCATGCTTAAGTGGATGGTATATACATAAACCTATGACTTTGTAGAATAATCATTAACATCTAGTTAGATGGATAATGAGAGGATTAATGTGTCACATTTAATTATAGGGAAAAAAGTCTGAAATATATTCGAACTTTGATCGAAATTGTAGTAACAATATCGAACTTTGGAAAGGACCTTTAGCCCCATGCACTATTTAATAATGTATTTTAAAGGTATATATATGCCCACGTAGACATCATAAATATTGCATCATTATAAATAGTAACGTGTCCACGTGGGCACATATATACCTTTAAAATACACTATTAAATAGTGCAAGGGTAAAAGGTCCTCCATAAAATTTGGTATCATAACAACAATTTCGGCCAAAGTTGAAATATTTTTCAGAATTTTCTCCCTTAATTATAATCATATGTAAGCCTAGTATTCCTTTTTTTTCCAGCTAAGATTGGATTAAAGCAAATGGACCCTTTATTTTATTTTCTATTTGGACTTGTTATATATGGAATATCTAAACAGATTATTAAAGGCATCAAATTGTAATAGAAACATTTATAATATATATATATATATTCAGATTTAATTAGAACAAGTCATAATTCAAATGTTTAAATTAAATATACGAAATAATTTAATAGGTTGTCTATATATTTAACTTTTTATTTAAAAATATCATTATTTTTTTTCTTGAGGACCATGATCCCTCGTGAGCAATCCTTACAATTTACTGTCGGTGGCTATTGCATTATTGTTCATTGCTACTATTCTATTATGTTATGCAATTATATAAATCATTATATCTTAATTATAAAAAAAATAATTATGAAATGAATAAAAATTTCTATGTAAGAAAATTTTATCAGATAATTTTTTTCTATTCAAATAATAATCGGACAACATTTTTTCTAAAGCTACGATCCCTATTTGTGCAATGACATGTGACATGTCAATGAATTTCGTAATGAGTTTTGGTCTTATTCTCACATATACGGATTCAAAATTTGTATATTATGACTTTGAGTTTGTAATTCTATCATAACTCATTTTATTTACTGAATTTGAAATCCATCATTTGTATTTAATTAGTAAATTTTCAACATATAAAAAATTGAGCCAAAATTATATGTTTGTTGATCCATAATTGAAAGTTGTACAAGATTCTCACTAAGAGGAATAAAAAAAAATAATGCTTGTGTTTTAAACTTGAAACATCAAAGTGAATTTTGAACTTTATTCTTGTGTTTAAGAAATTCAAAATCTATATATATACGATATTAATGTTATGGTGAAAGGATTTCGATGAACACCTTTGCGAGATCCTAGATCCGAACCTGCCTTTTGCTATTCAATTTTTTCTTTGTTTATTGGGTTGTGAAAATTATAAGCAAGCGTATTTTTTTCCTTTTTAAAATATCATATGGAATGAGGCTGATATAGTACAATTAAAAAGGTAAATAAAGTCTAAATTTATATGTGATTTATAAGTAGTGAGTTTAAATCATAAAAACAATCAATAATATTTACATTAAATAAATTGTCTATATTATATTTTTTACGAGAAGATTCAGATATTTTGTTCGACTTTTACAAAGAATGACAAGGTGGTCCTTATGGTCAAAATTCCATATTTTAAAGCATGGGTAGAAAAGACCAGCGTGATTGACTCCTTAAATCTAATTAGTCACAATTATTGACCACAACCAAATTTATTTATTTTTTAAAAAGGGAAGCGTCTATATTAGTCAAAATAAAAACATTAAAATACAAAGGTAAAGTCTACTTGTTTTACCAACATTTATAACCTAAATTTTAATTTAACAATATCATATGTTTTTTTGTTATCATAGGATCTAGACAATTTATTTTTAATGTCAAAAAGGGGACCTTAATCATAAATTAAGTTGATTTGTTTATTCCCGTGAATAGAATGCTTTTATGATGAAAAAATTATTGTCGGATGATATAATAATAATAGTGATACTTTAGATAGTAAGTTGGACAATAATTAATTTTTGGGTTGGCAATTTTATGACCTTTTGTAGAAAGAATCAATATGCACTTTTTTTTTTATTGAGTGTATGTGAAGTGGAAACAAAGTCCTAACTATATTAAGCAGATATTTTTAGATGGAGGCGGAGCTAGGATTAGTTTGGGGGTTCTAAATTTCCTTTAGAACAGGTAATCAATTTCCTTTAGCATTAAGAGTTTGGGGGTTCTAAATACAAGGTCTACAGAAAAGCTACTAGGATCGTCCGAACCCGAACTCCCACCTAGCTCCGCCTCTATTTTTAGTTCGTATCGAACACATCCTTAATTCAAAAAATATATATTAATTATACCATATTAAGGATATATATTTTAAAGTTATTTTAGCTCTATAATTAATATTAGAGTTAATAGTTTGATATGACAAACATGGAGTCTGAAGCTCAAACATATTAAATTACTTAGGAAACTGTAGTAAGTTAGTATCGATAATCAAGTTGTAATAGATAAAGAATATGTAGTCAATATCTTAGAGTGTTTTTTGTTTTGGGAAAAAAATTGTTAAGTAATAGAGGTCAGATTTTTTTGATTATGTAATTCTCACGTTGGTATAAATAAAATTATTTAATTACCAAAAAAATATATATAAATGACCAAAAAGGCTAATAGGTTGTGCATTCACGAAATGCTTAAATATTTATAGGCAATAATTACTTTTGAACTTTGAATTAAAAGAATCTATTATGATTATCAAACTATATAGTATGATTTATCCATTTGAACCATAGATAATGATGGACTACAATTTAACATTTGACTAAAGTGACTTGGGAACCTATTAATTAAGGATTTATCAATGGTCATTTGCAGTTTTTGCCTTTTGTATTTTTGCATCATAATATTTTACAAATTATAAATCGTATTCTTAAAGAATTTATACTTGGATAGGCATAAATTTGATTTTCTAAGAACAAAAAAGTAAAAAAGAATCTATTTGGAAGATTAGGCGTGCAATTAAATGTTAATCAATTAGTTCATTGAGTGGATTAATGAGTACTAACCTTTTACCAAACTGTTGTTCAACATCATTATTTTCTAATTTATAAGTTAGACACATCATTTGATTATTTTAAGTCCGGCAACATCTTAAACAAAGTTGGTAAATATCCATAATTTGGATTAATTAGATTAGTGTTTTGACGTGTTTAATTAACTTGTTTGTTGTATTCTTTTTTCCCATTTTAAGGTAAAATTTCTTTTTCTAGTGAAAATAACATCTTTCCCAAGTTTATTTCTTACCTTTTAATGTAGCGGGGGAGTCAGTATTTTTATTGAGAAGGTTCAAAACATAAAAAATTAAATATATGAAGAAGTCGAACGGAGTTTAACATTTGCTACATATACATAAAAAAATAAATTTTAATCATGTATAAACAATGTAATTTTTTTTGCCGAAGTGAATTCACATGAACTCCTCACTCCTTACTAATTGTGCCCCTGTTTCAATGTGTATTACTATATGTTGCTTTAGTTTTTTTTGTATATTGCTATTTTCTTATAGTAGCACATATATACTTTTGAGTCGCGGATCTATCGAAAATAACTTTTATATCCAATAAAGATAGTGATAAGATTTGTGTGTATATCTTGTCCTCCTCAAACCCCACTTATAATATTATACTAGATATGTTATCGTGAGAAAAAAAATTATTGTTTTCGAAATAGTTAATAGATTATGAAAAAAATTAGAAGAATATATTGGAGTGTAAAATTAGGGTTTCAAAAAATTCCTCCTTTATTTGTGGACCATTTCCATTTTTTAATTCAAAGTAATTAATACAAATATGTAAAAGCTCCAGAAAAATCGGCAAGAAAATGGGCTTGATTGGTGTTGTTAATTAATTAAAATGGACGTAACCTTCACATAATACTTTTCTCTAATTATTTGACTACCAATAGTGAACATTTTCCTAAGTATTGTATTTCTCGACAAATCACACTAATTAGTCATGGTTAGGTGATAAATTAAGGTAAAAATATATATAAATTTATTATTGTTATTTTGTTCATTTTAGTGTTCTAAAGTGTTCGAGGTGAGTTTCAAGGAGAGTTCTGAGGTGGAGCGTACCAAAACGTTTCAAGGGGCAAATAAAAGGTGCAGATCGGTAGGGTGTACGTCCTAAATTTTGAGGCGTAATTTCTGAGTATAATATCATAAGCTTGAATATAAAAGCGTAAGTCTCAAATGTTGAATTTGTTTTATTATTTCAAATTTTTTTTATAAATCGTGTTTTTTTATTATTGGTATAATAATAATTATACTTTACGCTATCATATTTTCATGTTGTAGTGCATATTTCTAAAAGAAATAAATAAATAAATAAAGTAACGTTAACTATCATAGAAAAATGATACCGACATAAATAACTTTTTAGATAATTGTGATTGAAATTGATAAAATAGAAATTTCATAACACTATAATTCTGAAATAAGTTAAACGACTTTTTGTCATTGCTCTTATACTTCTTATCATATTCTTTTGAAATATGTAAATAATAATCAATTCAAATATTAGGTAAGGATGAGACAGACTAGTAGAAGTGAAGATCAATGATGCAATAATGAAGATTTCATTTTAAAGATCATCTTGACTATTATTATTTTCTTGTGCTGTTACTTTTCTAAATAATAATTGTAATATTATTCTTTATATTGGTGACTTGTTTGAATCTATTTATAGAATTATTGAAAATTTTATCTTTGTTTATTTTCATAGTGTTAATATTATAAAATTGAAGATATATGAGATATACTTCTCGTAAATCCATAAAACTTACGTTTTATGTTTTGAGGCTTTCGTCTTGCCTCATGCTACGTAAAACGCCTCGTTTGACGCCCCACATTTTAAAATACTTGTTCATATTATATGATATTTTTTTAGTTTTATATTTAATTCAAAAATAAATAATGTGTTTTTGTAATAATTGTGACGTTTGGATTCAATTAATTTTATGAGATACATGGCATCTCTCACCAATATCTAAACAATAAATATCAAATAACCCTATTCATTAAAATTAAAACAAATAAGAAGAAATCACCTAGTATTTTATTTCGCGGATCAATATTATGAAACCACCAATGATGTGGATTAAAAATGAAGAAACTATAAAAAGGTTGGTCAGTTCTCACATGGGCAATGAAAATTTTGGAAATCTTAGAAGCCATTTTTGTCAGTTAATTTATGAACATTTCATCAAATAATATGCTAAAGATAAAAACTTTAATTACAGTACATACTGTATACTATCTTTGGTTCTGGTGAAACTAACAACCACTCACAAGTTGAGTAGCCACATGACCAAAGAATATAAAATTACAAAAATAATACTATAATTTTATAATATATAGTATAGAAAAAAAGCTAAATCAACAATGGCTCAAAGTATGAAACTATTGGTACAACTTTTATTCTTGAAAAAAAAGAAAAAAATTTACTAGAGAAGCTAAGAAAATCAAGATTTCAGATCTAATTAAAGCATTATTGAAAACCAACATTCCACCTCACTGTCATCTTCTTCTTCAATTCATTCATCTTTTTTCTCAAATTATGATGATGTTTTTGATTGGTTACATGTTAGTTGTACCCTTTTTTTTGTTACATATATAAATGCCACCATTTAGAAGCCATTAGAAGACAAACCCCAGTTCAAATTTTCAATTCTTGATTTTTTGGCTCCACTTGAAGTAAATTTCCTAAAGTGGATCTGATTCTTGTTTCAAATCATATTTTTCCATGTGGGGTTTCTAATATTGGTGTAAAAAAGAGATCTAAGGTGTAAAAACCCCCATATTTTCATCAAAATCTTAGATTTAGAGGTTAAAGTTAGCATTTTTATTATTGTTGAACTTCAAAGGGATTCTTGAATACTAGTGGGGCTGTTGTTGTTGTTTTTCTTGTTTTAGTGGTGATGGTTAAATCATCTATGAACAGAATGTTAGCAGGAAATGGTTTGTTTTATCCAATTATTGGGTTTGCATCATTTATTGCTTTTCTGTATTTGTCATTTGGGGATTTATGGGTTAATTACAGTAAAGAAATAAACCTTAGTTTTGTTGAGAGGAATGGAACTCAGTTCTTTGTTGATGGTAAAGTTTTTTACATTAATGGATGGAATTCTTACTGGTTAATGGACCATGCTGCTGATTATAATACTCGACCGCGAATTCGAACAATGCTTCAAGCTGGTGCTAAGATGGGACTTACTGTTTGTAGAACTTGGGCTTTCAATGATGCTGGTTATAATGCTCTACAGATTTCACCTGGAAAATTTGATGAGAAAGTGTTCAGGGTAAGAAATTTTTTAGTGTTGTTTGGATTAGTTATGTCATCTACTTTAGTACTAACCCCTTTTAGAGTAATTATTCCATAATTGTTATGTTAGTTAGTAATGATCTCTTGTTCGTAAAGTATGTGCTCTAATTATGATTGATTTAAGTTAAAAATATGGAATTCATTAGTTACCTAATCTGGGGTATGATTGCTTTAATCTTTACACAAAAGCTATATCCAATCTGGGATATGATTGCTTAGGACATGAGTGTTGTCCGGTTTTGAGATTTTATCTTCGAATATCTGTTTAGCCATGAAATTTGATTTTCAAGTTTCCGGCACAGACCAGTTTTTAGGACTTTCATTCACAAGACTTCAAATTTTTTCAAGTTTTAACTTCAAAATCTATAGCTAAACGGGAGCTTAATTTCATAATTATACATCTATCCAGTAGTTTTTTCTGGTTCATAGACTCTTGCTGCTTTCAAGTAGCTTACTCCTAGCTCTTGTTGTGAAAAATTATCTATATAGTTAATATTTTCTGCCTCTGGATTCTTTTGTTTGATATAGAATTCCGTTGCTGCAGGCGTTAGATCATGTTATAGCAGAAGCCAGAAGAAATGGAATCAGGCTGCTACTCAGTTTGGTTAACAATCTGCAAGCGTATGGTGGGAAGACTCAGTATGTAAAGTGGGCGTGGGATGAAGGTGTTGCTTTAAGCTCTTCCAACGATTCGTTCTTCTACGATCCATCCATCCGTCGTTATTTCAAAAGTTATGTCAAGGTAATTTTCCTTTGAAATGGCATGTATAACCTTGTGCTCCGCAAGTGTATGTTTCCAAATGCAGCAATTTTTATTTGGAGGATGGTAACAAGATACATTACATCCATCCATCCGCCGTTATTTCAAAAATATCTTTTATCTCTGTTCAAGAAGTTATTCGATCCACGAGTTTGCATATTGTTTTCCATTCAAGACATTACCATACAGGCCTTGGGAAAATTTATTTATTCCACGGATGTGAACTTCTATTTTCTATTAGAGAAACTATTATCAAGGCAAGTCATTTGTTCGCCTTTGTTTTAAGTAACTCATACTAGGACTTCTGAATTTTGATCTCTAACTGAGATAGACCTTAAATCCTATAGCTCAGATGTAAGTTGCCGACTCATTTGCTTTTCCGCCTTCCACAAAACTCCAATGTGGAGAGGCATGGGGATTCGTAAGGCTGTGGAGCTCCTCAGTTGTAATTTCCTAGGCTGAATGAATATCCACAAATGTTGCAGCAACATTTGTCTTATGAATGAAATGAATTATGTCTGTATTCCTGAGTCTTATAATCTTCTTTGTTTGCCCACAAAAAGATGCATTTTCTTTCTCATCTTTGTTTGTCCACAAAGAGATGCATTTATTTTGAGGATTACAACATACTTAAATTTTAGACCATACCACGAGCCAAGGTTTCGTTGGCTTTTTTGTCTGCACTCACATAGGACATCGTGGAGTTGATATCAAAGCTACTTTCTACGCTAAAGTACTGACCTAATTCATCATTCTATTTCATCTTTCCAGACAGTTCTAACCAGGAGGAACATATACACTGGTATAGAGTACAGGGATGATCCAACCATCTTTGCATGGGAGCTAATTAATGAACCTCGTTGCATGACCGATCCTTCTGGTGATACACTCCAGGTAACTTCTAACTTGACCTCAATTTAATAGTTAAATGTTTGAACAACAGAGCAGTCCATCGTTTAGTGAGACTGTTATGCAGTTCATCTAGAAGGTGGTGGTTTTCCTCGATCTAATCTCTGCAGTTCGATTGGATTTTGCTTGAGAACAAATCATCCAATTATGTCATGAGTAGTATTTGTCCTGAGCTTATGAGGCCTCACTTAGACGTCCATAATTAGTTACTTCTCCGTCCAAAACAGATAGACGCTTTTTTGTATTGGAAATGAATTAATCGGTTGTTACACTGGTCAGAAGAATTCGTATTCATTCCCTAATCCCTCTTAAACATACCAACATTTGCCATACAAATTTCCGAGGGTGTGGTCTTTTTCTTCTTTTTAGTAAGTTTTCATGAAATCATTTCTGGAAGAGTAGATTCTGCTTACTTGAACGTTTACATGGGTAAGCATTAATAGAATTATGTCAATTTCAGGACTGGATAGAAGAGATGTCAACGTTCGTGAAATCAATTGACAGGAAACATCTGCTAACAGTGGGTCTTGAAGGATTCTATGGTCCTAAAAGTCCCAAAAAGACAACTGCCAATCCAGAAATTTGGGCTGCTGATCTTGGATCCGATTTTGTCCGCAACTCTATACTTTCAACTGTTGATTTTGCCTCTGTACATGTGTATCCCGACCATTGGTAAGATTTTCTTATGCTTAATTTTGTGAATTAGTGATGAATGGAAGAAGAAAAATGTTTAGGAGCACGTGTAGGACTTCTCTTGGAATTTTGTCTGATCAAGCAAAATGTTGTTTTCACTCTTACAACTTCTGCAGCTGGTTGAATTCACTCAACTAATAGTTATTATCTCAGAAAATCACTTTCTTTGTTGAAAAATAAAATGGAATCAAGAAGAAGGGTGACGACTTTCTGAGATAATAACTCAACTATTAGTTGAATGGCCATCCGTCACTTCAAAACAGATTTCATGTATGTGAGACTCTTTTTTTCTGTAGGTTTCACCACAAGAATTTTGATGAAATGTTGAAATTTGCGGCCAAATGGATGCTTTCTCACATTGAAGACGGTGACAAGGAACTTAAAAAGCCTGTATTATTCACTGAATTTGGTTTATCAAATGATAACGATGATTTTGAACCAGCTCAGCGGGACAGATTCCTCAAAATGGTTCTTGATGTCTTATACAAGTCTGCAAAAAGAAACAAGTCCGGGGCAGGATCATTCTTCTGGCAGTTCCTTGTTGAAAAAATGGAACGTTTCAATGACGAATATGGAGTTGTTCCATGGGAGAGTCCATCAACATATCGATTAATTACAGAACAGTCGTGCAGACTGGCCAAAGTTCAGGGATTACATTCCACACAAACTGAAAACGTAAAGAATTTTTGTGCCTCGAGGAGGAACTAATATACGTAAAGTTTACATATGATCATATTTCTCCTGCATTTTTTTTTGCCTTTCTCAAATTCATTGGAAGTGAAGAACTGTAGGATATAGGTTTACTCCTTGTATTATTTGTCAAAGTGATAGATGTGTACAATTTTCATCAAATGAAACATATATGCAAATTATTCCTCCACTGCTTCTCATTTTCTTTGTCTAATGGTAGTGTTCTGAGTCAGCTTATGCACTCTTCGACTATTTCACTAGTACGTACTACCTTACCTCAACACACATGTATTGGGTAACTCGTGTACTCACTAGTTCTAATATCGTAAGCGTTTCCTCTTAGGAACGTCTGTGAATTTGATCAATTACTCTTCGTCCTTTGTCGGTAGAACTAGATATATGTTTAAGGCTTATGCAGACTGAAAGAAATAATCTAATATATTTTATTTTGTTCTTTGGTAAGATTTGAACTGGTTTATTAATTTTTTGATCACACCACAAGGACCATTAGATTCCCCCAAATTTTAGGGGCATTTGAAAATAAAAAATGTGAAATTTTAAAAAGAAATATGTTTGGAAAAAAGTAGAAAAATTGTACTCCTTGAAACTAGAATTGTGTTTGGAAATAAATATAACTTGGAAAGTAAATTTTAGGTTTTGCAAACATAAAAATTATATTTGTTTGCTATAACTATAGTTTGCATAATTGCGCTCCATAGCATAACAAACTTTATGTTTGCTATAGACATCAAATTTGTATAAATCGCTGGCAGGCCTCTCGTTTGTATAAAAGCGCAGCAATTGTATATGTATATCGATTAGGTAATTGTATATATGTACCTACTATGTATATCTATCAATGATTGTGTTTGTATTACTGCATAAAATTTGAATTTGTACACAATTGAATCGAAATAAACATTTGTATATCAAATCTCTCTCTCTCGCTTTATACAACACAAATTGTATATTGTAATTTGTATAATATGTGTTTGTATAAAGCGAGAAAGAGAGATAGACAAAAGAGAACTGGGCAGGGGAAGATCTGTATTTATTTTAGGGAAAAGGGCCAGATATACCCCTCAACTTTGTCATTTGGAATTGATATGTCCCTTGTTATGAAAGTGGTTCATATATACCTTTACCGTTATACAAACGGCTCACATATACCCCTACCGTTACAAAATGAGTTCACATATACCCTTCATTTAACGGAAGTGAAAAAAGTTAGTTTTAAATTTATATTTTTGACTTTTAATTCTCTTAAAAATTATTTAGGGGTATATATGATTCTTCTAGCAAAGTTCAAGGTATATTTTAATCTTTTTCATACATAAATTATGTTTTGACTTCTTTTATTATAATTATTTGAGTTTCTTATTCTTATTTTATTTTTTTCTTTCATTTCTTAGTGTAAAGAAATAGATTTAAAACTATTTTTTTGTGGCTATATTATAATTTAAAACTTTTTTTTTTTGTCTATATTGTAATTTAATTTTTGTATTTGAAGAAAAAAAATTGGTCATCTATAATAAGTTTTACAAGAATATTAGTGAAACATAAATAAATTTGACCATCAAATTAATAAAATCTAAATTAGTCATTGAAACAAAAAAAAAAGTTAAAAAAAAATATATGCTTGAGGAGGATTAAATATACTCATATGGGATTATATATATTTTTTTAAATAATAAAAAATTAACCTAAAATTAATTTTTTTCATTTCCGTTAAAGGAAAAGGGTATATGTGAGCAATTTGTATATAAGTAGGGGTATATATAAGTCACTTTCCTAACGAGGGGTATATCAGCTCTAAATGACAAAGTTAAGGGGTATATCAGACCCTTTACCCTTTATATAATTATAAGTGTATACGACCAAAATATATGTATTTGTATATACAGTTTTCTCTCGCTTTATACAAACACAAACACAATTTATACATTTGTGTTTGTATAAAGTGAGAGTGGCGAGGGAGATTTGGAAGACTGACGAGCGAGATTCTTTAGGGAGAGAGGCGAACGAAAAGATATGTATATATACAGTTTTCTCTAGCTTTATACAAACACAAACATAATTTATACATTTGTGTTTGTATAAAGTGGGAGAGGCGAGAGAGACACTGGCGAGCGAGAAATTTGGGGAGAGAGACGAATGACAAAGTGTTTGCTAAGGATTAGAATTAAATGACATTGTGGTTATAGTATTTAATTTTAATCAATAGTTTGGTATTTTATACAATTTTTCCTATATTGAATTATCATAAGTTGAATTTCGAAAATTATAACAATTTCATGTCCAATTGATTTCAGTAATAATGAGAAGAATCTTCTTTAGATAACCTCCTTGAGGAACTTTTGACATTTGATAGAATTTCGGAAAACAGTAAAAATTAGATCAAGGTGTGGAAAAGCTGGCGGAGATCTATATTCGACAATGTATGGATTAGTGAATCAATTTAAGATTAAGCATTCCTTCAAGTTTTAGGTCAAATTTGAGTTTAAATGGATAAAGCCCAACTATCAAGTTTTAGGTCAAATTAGAGTTTAAAGCCCAATTATAAGGGTAATTTAGTAATATTGTACCATTGTTGAAACCCTAATTCGTCCTATATAATGACGCTCCACACCCTCTCCCTTTTAATCCCACAGTGAGTTCGCCTCTCTAAAACCAGCAATAATCTTAGCTTAATTTTCTGGGGTTTGATTTTTCTTCTTGCATTATATGAACAATTTTGTTTATGTTTTTAAAAATAAGCAAGCAGGGATTGTGTGTATCGGCTTTGTGCTATTATTAATGCGCTTTGCACGAAAGTGTTCTCTGCAAAATTAATTTTTGGGGAAGATGGGCAGTTGTGTTTCATCTCTTTACTGGAAATTTTCAACAATCATTTTCCCCACATTTTTGTTTTAAATTATTAGTACTTTCATATCTCTCTTCATTTTATTTAAATCTGAAAATTTTTACATCAAATTTATTTCGGAATTTGTAATTTTGGGTTTTGCCTTCGAAGAATTCATGTCTTACTGAATGATTAAAACATAAATCAATTGAGTCGTTGAGGTTTTCATATTTTTCGAAAATTTATTTGGTCACGAAGTTTACATCAACTTTAAGAAATGAATATGAATTCAAATTAATAAAGTACATATTCAAAAACACAATTTCAAATTTTAATAATCACATCTTCTCGATCGTTTGGCCCATCATTACTGGATTGAGTTTGACCATTCCATTTTTTCCGTTGGTAAATAGATATAATCTGATTTATGATTATAAATAGTAAATTTATTAGGTTAATTATTGTATTCTTATCAAGTGTTAATTCAAAAATGGATAAATAATTAATTATAGAAGAGTAATAATTTGTCTAAATTGATATTCTTAGTACTTCCTCTATCCAATATTGTTCATGTTGATTTGACACATTTCTTAAAACACAATAAATAGTATTAATATTTTTGTGAAATAAAAAAGAAATTATTTTTATTAGTAGTGTTAAAATATTGCATTATTTCCCTTAATTTATATTGGATTTTAACACTTTGATAAAAAAAATCAATTTTATATGAGGCGTTATGTTCATACAAATTATATCGTTCTTTTTGATATATGGATGCAATGATTAATCTGAGAGGAAGAGAAAAATTTAATATATAGACGTTGATTCAATAATAAAATGAAATCAACAATTAGTAATCACCTAATAAATGAATAAAAATCATTCAAGCTAAACTTTAATATGATTTCATATTAATATAAAAAACATAGAGGTAATAAGAATTATATAATTTTTTTTCTGATATAAATTATAGTATTTCCCCCCTTCAGACATAGATCCAATTGACCTGTTTTCATCGATCTCTAATCACCTTAGAGCCTAATTAAAAGTATAAATTTTAAGAATCTCAGAGTGTAAGAGTGAAATTACCTTCTATTCTTATTTTTTTTTAATTACATAAATCCCATATTTTTTAGACATTCCAGATACATAACTAAGAATCTGGATACATTATTGTTGATATATTATATATTCGTGGTGCTTATTAAAGGAAAATAAAATTGAAAATCAAATTATGATGCCATAATATCCATTTGTTGTGCTAATTAAGGAAAAAAATTGAAAAATCAAATTAAGATCTTATAAATTGTGTTATTCCATTCCAGACTACTATCAACAATTCAGTCATATAGCATAAAGGAACCAAAAAATTCAAAATTCAAATTTCTTCTCCTTTTTCATTGAAGAACCATTCAAATTATGAAGCAATTCTTCTGTCAAAGAATTTGACAGAGAGTCGAACAATGATTCTGATCGACCTTCACCTGAGAGTGCAAAAAGTGGTAGTAAGGGTCTTTTCGATTCCACCCTAGAAATTGCTACTTGTGAAAAAATTGATATTACGTTTGCTAGGTAACATAGTTCAAATTTTCTTTGCCACATAGATTTATTTTGGAGCAACTGAAGACATCAGTTAATTTAAAAGTTTTTTTGATCGAGTGGATACTAAGTGCTAATTATTGTGAGAGTTGTATCTCTTTGCGGTTTCTTCATACTCCATTGACAAATTCACGGTTGCGACTTTTCAATGTTATATGCATCTTTTCAATGAACAATGCGTAACAATTTTGTTTTTAATTAAGAAATAAGTAAATAACTTGTTATAGGCTATTATATTCAGATCTCAACAACATGTATTAATCGATTCTTCTCTCTTAAGGAACTTCTTACTGTCTATTGTCATATTTATTGTATCAATTTGTTTGTGTATATGATACATGTAGTAAAGTGTGTACAAGAAGATGTATTAGATACTTATTGCATTAATTTAATATTAAAATTAGTGATTAATGTATCTTTTTTTTTTTTTTGCGGCTCACTGTACTATATTTTTGAATGATTCATGAGACATTAGCTGCTTTGTAGTGAATTATCATGTAATGTATCGCTAACTTTTAAATGTTTGCAGGTTATTGCATCTTCTAATTTTTTTCAGTGTATGAAGGTAGACGAATATACATTGTTTGACTTGAGAAAAATATATGTAATTTTGGGATATTTCAACTTGACGAGATACCTTGTACGTACACAATTGCTATTTGAAAGAGCAAGAATGTTACCGATCTATATCCCTACTGCTCTGATTACTACAAACCAGATGCATTAGCAAACACATGAAGTTTCATGGTTTCAATGCCGGATAAGAAAGATTGGTTAGTTCCAGAATTTATTTTGAAAGAAATTGTGTTGCCACCTCGATACAAAAGGATGCATGGACGATTAAGGAATCAAAAGAAAAAAAACAGATGAAAAGCGAACAATACAGACAAAGTGTTGTGGACGTTGTGGACAAGAAGGTCACGATAAACGAACTTATATTTCCCAAAGATGGTTGAAACAAACTTTTTAAGAATGCATTGATGTTTCCGTTTGATAATTTTCAATTTATAGGTTTTCCATTGATACAATAATCTACACTACAACATACTGTTAGCTTATGAACTTTTGATACAATAAATTGAAATGTTACTATTCAAAATGAAATTTTGTTCAACTTTGTGTATAGTTCTGATTGATAATAATTTGTTCACATTGTTAAAATACAAAATTTTGTGAATTTGATACAACATGTTATGTTTAGATACACTATTTATATAATGTATGATTTTGCTTTTGATAATAATGTATCTTAAACAACATGATTGTGAAAAATTGTGTTTATTGTAATAAAGTGCAGTTATATATCACAGTAAAAAGAAAGCAATATTATGTATCTGATTCATTATGTTATGAATTTGATACATGTTTTTAGGAATTTCGAAGCAAATCACACCTTTTTCCAATTTGCAAAAATCTTTTCAAATTTATGTCATCCGAATACATCACATTCATCCAGATACATAACAGTTGATACATTAGATAACTTGACATTTAGATTAAAAAGGAAATTAAACGTAAAATTAATTGTTAGTTCCCCAAATCACACAAATCAATTTGATGTCAATCTCTCCCAAATCGTAACAACTTCAAACAATTCAAATTTCAAATTTTCTTCTCTCAAATCTCTCCCAAATCGTAACAGATTCAAAAAAGCCAAAAACAATAGCTCTGTATCGGATACATTTAGTAAAAATTAAAATTTATGTATCAAGCCTAAAAAGTTAGTGCATGATACATTACTATTATCTTATTTTGTTTGAAAATATTGTATTTTATAAAAGATACATTATACATGTTATTATTCTCAATAACATTTTTTTCATGTGATACATAACATAGTGGTGAGTTGATACAAACGGATATTGTTATAAAAATATTAGTGTTTATGTATCAACAATGATATTTGATAATGTCTACATATATATGACCTTCTAGTTGAATAAGTTTGAGCATATATATCTGATAGTAAAAGATAATAAAATTAGTAATAATTATGTACCAAGTACATAACTATGAACAAGATATATCTAATTTGCATTTCAATAAATTAAAGTTATGTATCAAAACTAATATTTAAACAAGTGCATGATGAAATTGCAATGTATCATATTGTTAAAACGAAGACATCACACATTAATTTAAGAAACAAAAATAACTAGATACATTAAAAATCTGAACCCATATGTATCAAAAAAAGATGAACAAAAAAAATTGAAACAAATCCAATACTCTAATCTGCTGAAAGCAAAAAAAAAATGATAAAGAAATCATTCTACACTTTCTCCTTTTCTTTGTATCAACTCCCACAATTTTTTTCCACTTTCAATAACGGCGTCACCCATATATCTCGACCTAAAGCCCTTACCGGAGCCACCAACAACTCCACCTTCTCCCCTTTTTTTAGGTGTTTTTCCACAATCGATTTTGAAGTCGAAGATGAATCTTTCCTCAACTAATTGGGTAATCAATATTAGGTAAGGTTAACTAGGTACTCTCACTACTAAAAGAAGGAGCATCATCTCTTATGTATCATGAGATAAAAAATATTTTAAAAAAATTCGAAGAAAAAACAATGAACGATAATACGGAGATGCAGAAACACTATTTTTGAAACTACCTTATCACCAAAATCCTAAAAGAGAATGAAAATTCGAAACTAAAAGAAGACACATAAATAATATATAAGCATTGTTTGCATATTGCTTAATAATAGATCTCATCATCCATTTTTTAGTAAGAATCATGAGAAACTATTCATTAGAGATGAGAGAACACGTTAAAGAATAAAATTCTGTCATTGAGCTTGATGCGGCAGAGAAGAGAAATATACATATTGAGTAGCTTGAATTTGATTGACGGGAGAGAGAATCCTTTTCAAAATTAAATTGATATGAAAATTATAACTAATAAGCATGTGGAGTGAAATTAGGGAGAGATTAAAGGAGTTAAAAAAGGAATGGGTAAACTTGATTTTGGATGGAGATATTTATGTATCCGAAAAATTGAAAAACTTAGAGAAATAAGGGATTTATGTAATATTTTAAAAAGGTAGGGAATAATGGAAAATAAGAAAATAAAAGATGTGTATATTTGAAATTTATCCTAATTAAAAAGAATTTGGGCTTACTTTTTCAATTCATATCTATGAGCGAAGATTCCTCTATCTCTTGCTTGCTTTAATCGGACTCGACAACTTAGGCAATAATGATGGGTCGCTAACAAGGCTCCTAAGAAATATCAAATATCAAGAATTATAAGTGTAAATAAGAGTAATTTAAGCCTAACTTTAAATACTTTCTCCGTTTAAAAAAAAATGACCTCCTTTCCTTGTTAGTGTGTTTTAAAAAGAATGATCTCTTTCTTTTTTTAGTAACATTTTAATTTCAGTTTTCCATGTGGCATGTTTAAAGCCATAAGATTGAAGGGCAATTTAGTACATTTGACATAACTTTAATTTAGGACCACAAGATTCAAAAGACTTCTTTATTTTCTAAACTCCGTGCCAAATCAAATCAAGTCACTCTTTTTGAAACGGAGGAAATAATAGATAAAATAAAAGTGAACAAATTTTTTTATGTAACACTTTATCCTTGCATTGGTTTAACATCTGAAGTTGTTATATTGCTATGGGTCTATTAGACCTTTTAATGCTCTCAACAAAATTGAATGCGTAAAACTACTTTAGGTTACACTATAATAAATGCTTTTATCTGAAAATATGGAGTTTGTTGATTTTGATATGACTTTACATTGTGTCGACCAAATATTTTTGACACTAAAATATGAAATTTTGTTTCATGAATTTAATTTTTTTTGACAATAAATGACTCTTTGGTGGCCTGTTTTCTGGCCATAAGATCTTTTTTTAAAATTTGGTATGTAAATGAATTAATAGATAAATATTGAGGGAGGTGGAGCTTGAGTGCTTGTGGGGGTGGTGGGGATGGAAGTTATAGGAGCGAATGTGAAGATGATGTGTGTTGGATAATGAGAAAGGCACCGCCAATGTAGTATGACTCGTGTATAATTTTTTTTCTCTCTATTTCTAGTAATTAGGTAAATCATGATTCTTGTTTTTTGAAAAAAAAAAATATATTTTAACCAATCAAACATAAAAAAATTTAAAAATATTCTCCGACATACAAAATACACACTTTCGTTTTTATCTAAATCATTCTTTTTTGGCATTACAAATCCTCAAATCATAACTCCTCATCATCTCACGATTCTTTATTTGTGTCCAGTGGCGGATTCAGAAATTTTATTTCATGGGTGCTCAATTATTTTTAGTTTGAGAGTTGCTATATAAAGTGGGTGCTTAATTAATACATTTGAATGAATTATTAGATATCACAAACAAATATTAGTGTTTATCGCAAAAGGCAATGGGTGCTTAGGCATGCATAATCCATAACATACATCCGCCACTGTTTGTGTCCACACTTCTTGGTGGAATTCTCTAACGTAACTTTTGTATTTTTAGAATGATATAAATCTTAATTAAAGAAATCTAAAAAAAGAATCATGTTAACTTTAGATGTCTATCGACAATGATGAATGTCGTCCTAATTCTTTTTGTATACTCATCAATGTTCATTTTCTTCTTATATGATTATACTCGTCATTTAAGGGTCGTTTGGTGTTAGGGATAAGAATAAATAGTCTTGAAATAAAAAGATAGTCCTAGGATAAAATTTTATTGTCTTGTTTGGTTGTCATGTTTGAGATAACTTATCCACCATTTATACCATAGTGATGGGATAAGTTATCCCCATATACATGGTAGGATAAATTATATCAAAATAACTAATCCCAAAATAATTAATCCTGGATTAATTTGTTCCTAACCAAACGACCCCTTATAAATGTAGGGGATAATCATTCCTTTTTTCATTAATATGACATATTAGAAATGACTCGATAGAATAGGTACCTTAAAGTCAAATCAAAATAAGAGACTTTAAACTTAACTTATATGTTCCTAATCATTTGAATTCAATTCATCAAGCAACTTGAGATGCAATAATAATTTTTAACCAAATAATATAGCCAATTATTTATTTATTTTTTCTTGGGACAATTTTCATTTTAGGTAGATTTTACCATTTTTTCACACTTGGGCAATTTCCTAACATTAGTCTAGAAGTAATATAGGCTTTTGAAAAATAATCGAAGAATACATCAATTAAAATACTACATTATTAATCTGCTACGCGAATTATTTACATTTTATTTCATGCATATCTTAACAAAAATTCTGACTTCGGCACTATTTTTATGGATTTAATAGTTTTTATATTTTGAATTCTACCTTCGATCCGTTACATATCCATTTAAAACGTATTATCTTATCTAATCCGTTATAAGAAAAGTCAATTCAAAGATACATTATGTAGTGTTTTTAAAGAGAGTAATACCTAATTAAGCATACTAATGCAGCAAGAAAGGTTGCTTTAATTGAACAAATAATTAAGAAAGCAAGTTTCTATCAGTAATTATGTGCAATGAAAGTGATATTTGCTAATATAAATATTTATTTAGCAAATATACAAGACCAAGTCATTCACTCATATGATGTAACCTTTTATTTAACTATACTTTTCCCCATATAAAAGATATCGTTTAATAAACCTAAATCAATAGTCGAACCCGGGTGACCATATCGATGACTCGGAAAATCAATTCCCCTCAATGCCTTTGTGTCGAATTTGTCTGTGTGGTTTGTATTTTTTGTGTGGTTTGCAGGCTATTACATTGTGGAGTGAGGGATTTATCTAGTATGCACAAAGTTCTTACCTGAAAGGCAGATGTTATGATAGAGGTTATATCAATTGTAATTTTTTATCTTTTTTTTTTTTTAAAAAACTAAATCAATAGTCCTTTTATACTCCCTCTGTCCCTAATTACTTGTCAACTTTTGAATTAACACACTTATTAAGAAAACCATGATGACATAGTGAATTTATCATTTTACCCTTATTAATTATGAAATTGATGTATTAAGAACTTAAGATTTTCAATAAGTTATACCTTTTTAAAATAAATTAATTGAGGGTATAATAGGTAAACTATTTTTATCCTTTTGGACAGATAATTAGGGACAGAAGAGTATTTGATTAGTCTAGATTCTAAGTGGTAGTTTCAAAAATCTGCCGGCATTTTTTTTCTCCATATTATATTTACCAAAATTAGATATAAATATTGAGTTTCTTGTCAAAAGTCCATCCACTTGACTCTATATTTTGGAAATTATCTCCTTCATTCTTTGTTCTTATCGATTTTATTGTTGTATTAATTTAATAATAATAATAATAATAATAATAATAATAATAATAATAATAAAATTGAATGCGACACCTGTCTTATTTTCATTAGTCAACCATTAATTATTCAATCTTCTTCTACTACTAGTAAAGAAAGCCCGGGCGCTGCCCGGGCCCAACATTAATAAAGTTATATTGTTACTCTCTCCGTCCCATATTAGATGAGAATCTTACTAAAAAAATTTTTTTCATATTATTTGAGCACTTATTAAATTAGGATAGAATTAATTAATTCTTTTCCATTTTACCCTACAATTAATATGACCATTCCTATATTGTATGTGTATTTTTTGTAACTCATTTCAATGTGCATTGATATAAACAAAGGGTAAAATGGTGAAGCCTTCCAATGTATTAATGATTTCTTAATCACCGTGTAAAGTTGGAAGTGCCCATCTAATATGGGACGGAGAGAGTATAGTTTATGTATTGTTATAAAATTAGTAAAGATTGTTATAATATATTTTGCTCATAAGTGAGCTAATATAAAAACTTATTTGTCATTTGTCTTTTTAATTTCAATTTCAAATAGCAAATAAATGTACCGATAAGATTAAAGGTAGAAATGAAACATATCTTTCTAAATTTAAGTAAAAATAAACAGAGTATAAGTAACATTAGGGTTATCGATAGGACGATTCATTCGGTTATTTTTAAAAAAATTATATCATTCAATTTTTCGGCTATTTTATAATGTATAACCAAAATTAAAATTTTAAAATCATCCCAATCCTAATTTATGTGACACAAGCAGTACATAAATTAGTCTTTTTTTTGTTGTCTTGTAGATATTTTAAGTTATTATTTATTGTAAATTATAGTACTTTTTATTAAAGTTTTTAATAACATATGTTACTTTTTATGTTTGAGAGTTAAACCAACTTTTTTTTATATGTCTTTTAATTTTATATGTGTTTTGTCCTTTTCCATTTTCAAAAACTAATACTCTGTCCATTTCATTTTATATGTCATTTCTTTTTATAAATATATTGGTTATTCCCTCTTCTTATGTCATATATTGTGAAATTTGAGAAGTTATTGAAATTTTTATATGATTCTAAAAATATTTTAAATTGTTAGCTATTGTGATTTGTAGTACCTTTTTTTTACAGAATTTTGAAAATAATATTTATTACTCTCTTTGTTCTAATTTATGTGGCACATGCAAAATTTCAAATATTAACCCTTTTTTATATGTCTCTTTACTATATTACGTTGTTAATTATTGTATTTTATAGTACATTTTGAACTTAATTTTTAAAGAATATATGTTATTTTCCATGTCCCAATTTATGTGGCATTAATTTATAGATTTGTTGGAGTCGAGAGAATATTTTTGTTAATTATTGTAATTTATAGTTTCTTTTTCGTCAATTTGAAACAATATATGTTCTTAATTGATAGATTTTTTGGAGCCGACAATTTTTTTTGTTAATTATTGTAATTTATAGTTTCTTTTTCGTCAATTTCAAACAATATATGTTTATCATATAATCCATTTTATGTGGTAGCAATAGAATTTAGAGAGTCAATTAAATTTTTTATATAACTTTTAAATATTTAAGCTATTAATTATTGTAATGTATAGTATTACTTATATTATTTTTTAATATAAATGTTACCTTTTTTATCCTAATTTATATGGCATTGATAGAATTGAAAGTGTCAAATAATTGTTAATTATTGTAATATGATATGTAGTACTTTTTATGTAGTTTTTACTATTTTTAAGCATACTAAGTATAGCATTACTTATATTATTTTTAAATATATTTAAATCTACTACTTATATATATATTTTTAGTAGATAAGTGTGAATGTGAGGGTATTTTTAAATACCCAAAATACCCTCACTTTCACACTTATCTAGTGCTTATATATTATACATTATATATATTATATAGTAATTTTTTTTAGTAGATAAATGTGAATGTGAGGGTATTTTTAAATACCCAAAATACCCTCACATTCACACTTATGTTCAACCCTCTCCTTTTTTTGGTGCCACGTGTCGAAAGAGGAGTGAATTTATTCACTCTTCTTATATAGTAAGTATACATACAAGAAGAATAATCAATCAAAATCTTAAAGAAAATTTAATTTACCTTCTAATATCAGTACTATTGACTTTGAAGTTTGAGGATTGACTAAATCACATTTTAGTGGTAATTAAAATTTTCTTTTTTCATTCCGCGTCTTATACTAGTATTGACTTTGAACTAATCTAAATTCATATCGAAAAAAGTCACATTATAGTGGTAATAAAAAAACTCATTTTTTATTTAGCGTCTAATACTAATATTCATTTTGAACTATTTCAAATTCATACCGAAAAAACCACATTTTAGTGGTAATAATTTTTTACTTTTTTCATTTAGCGTTCAATACTATATTGATTTTGAACTTTGAGGTTGGTTAATCAAAAGTGATTCTGTTCGTAAGATTCTATAAAATCCTCTTCTTTAAGGGTGTGTATGGTATTACAATAAATAAATAATTTTTCTACTTATTTCTATTTATAAATCATTTGTTCAAATTCTATAAAATATTTATCTAAAAATTATAATTAAATTTTTTTGAGATAATATTTTATATGGCAAGAGGTTTGAGCAATGGGGTGGGGTGGAGGGTGGAGTATTAGGTTGATGGGGAGCCAACAATTACATATCATTTATAAAACTTGTTTTTCTATCAAAAAAATGTAACTCTCAAATGACTTATTCATACGCTTTTTTTTAATTAATTAATCACTTTCTACGGGGGATTAGTATAATAATTACTAGCTAAAAGATTTTAATTCGGCCACAATCAATATATACTAATTTTTTAATGCAACAAGCTGCTGTTCATGCATAAATATGATTAGTGGATATTCTCCTCTTATATTAATTTATTTAAAATAGTTCATCTAATATAATAAATAAATTAGAATTTCCCCTATAAAACACAAAAGTCAAAGAATCTTGTTAGGAGTTGGAATCCTTAATTAAAATCAATAAGATCAGATCGACTTAATTAATTATGTACTTAAGTATTGTTATTAAACTGATTTTGTACAAGGTGCCAGTTTTGAAACAACTTAATATTTAATTAATAATTTAAATGATCATTTGGACTGTTATTTATTCTATTAATTATTGGCTAAGAGAATGAATGTGATCAAACAACCATATTAGACTGTTATTTATTCTTTAATCAAGCAAGCTATGTTCACGTATCAATATTAATTAGTAATAAATATTCTTTAAATATATTATTGTTTATTAAAATTAATATTTTGCGTCAAAGGAAAAATCCCAATGAATTTTCAAAGATAAATTTAGTTTTTTTACAAAATTTTTAAGATATAACCTAAATAGTCATCCAACTAATCTCTTAACAAAAATAACCAACAAATATATAATATATACAATTCATAAGGGGGAAAAAAGGAAAAGAAACTATCAACAATAGTTGTGATGAAGTGATAAATACCCTTTTTCTTAAAACTAAAGTTATTCAGAGATCTTAAATTCAAATCTTATTAGATATGTATCGTCTTTTCTACTTCTCCGATTTAAGTAGTGACTTTTTTTAATCACTAAGCCATTTTTTCATGGACAGCCTGTTTTCTTTGAATTTGGCTATAGAAAATACACGTCTCAAACTTAAGCTATTATTCAATGATTTCATAAATAAATATCATTTAATCATTTTATATCCTTCTATAAGTGGCCCATTCTAAAAAGAAAAAATAAATCTCATATATCAAAAGTCAAAGAAGCTTCTTTTCAATCACTACCTAATTAATTGTCTATAGAATGTCATCAAGAAAACCCTACAAGAGTGAGACCAAGTCTATACAATTTTTAACCAAAACAAAAATAATGAACAAAGTCTTCCATACAAAGAATGATATAAAAAAAACCAACTAGCTTGAGTGAGACCAATCTAAATATATATTTTGAGGTCTAAAAATTATCATACCTTAAAAGAGTCAGCAGGTAGTGTATATAAGAATAGTATTGAATAAAATATTTTAGTAATATTAAAATTATTTTTTATTTATTACTTAATTTGGTGTATTAATTATAAGGACATTTTTTTCTAACTATACTTATCCATGTATTAGTAGCCCTTATATGGCTAATATCATAATTTTCTATGTCGAATAGGATGTATAACATGTATTATAATTATTATACATAAGATGTGTTTGGTACGAAGGAAATTGTATTAGATCGAAAATTCTATCAAACAAAAGATTAAAATAACATCATGATTAATTCATGTATTAGATTTTCTAATACATTCTACCAAACAATCTCTAAGAATATGTTCGGTACAAAAAAAAGATATTTACCTGTATAGTCTAGTTATATCGGTGATTGGTGAAAGTTTTATCTACAAAATTAAAGTGTAAGCTCGATTCTACTGTTCAATTTTATTTTTCTTCCTTCTTTACTCCATATTTTTTAAGGAAAAAAAAGTCTAATTTTTATTTCCTTCTCCAGTTTTGGACCATTTGACTATTTTTCCACTTTAATCAAATTTAATGTTTTTTTACCTTTTTTCTCTTAGGTACAAAACACAACAATGTATAAGTTGTGTTTGGCTCCAATTGCAAATGTATTACTCTATAGTAAGATATTATTTTTTCTATCTCAATTTATGTAACACCTTTTAAATTTCAAAATTCAAATAACTCTATTTTTTTAATCACATTTTTAAATTGTCAATTATAATATTTTTTTTATAATTTATAAATACAAAAAAATTACTTTAAAAAAATTAAAAATCAAACGATGTCACATAAATTAGTACAGTGGACTAATGTTTTTAGTTTAGCCTTTCATACTCGAAAAAAGAAAATGAGTCTTTGACCGTGAAAAAAAAAGTGTAACAGTTACATACAGTAAGAGAAAAGTTGTGTGTTTTTGCCGGCCCCTTCTTCTCTACTTATCTGTTTCTTTGATTATTTTTTTCTTCATTTTATATAGTTCAAAATTCTGTTGTTTTTATTCTTATCTTCTGCTGATTTTCTCCCATTATAAGCGTGTTGAATAGTCAACTTGCAGCCTAGCAGCTTTTTAAATTTCTTTTTAAAATGCAATGACCATGTTTTTTGGTTATCTCAGCACCTGCACACAGAATTTTTAGAGATCAAGCCGTCTAAATTTGCTGTTGAGGGGTTTATTAGGTATTGTGGAATCTTGATTTGTCATAATTGAATTGTGGTGAAAATTGGGGTTTATAGATTGAATTGTGTGTAAAGTTGGAGTCTTTTTTGGTTTTGTTTGTTGATGTGTCAAGGATTTGTTGTGGGGTTTGGATTCTTGGTATTTGATTGTTGTTTTTATGGTAAAAAGGTGGAGTCTTTTGGTGGTGTAGTTAGTGAATCAAAGGGTTTATAGAAAATAGTTCTTTTTCTGGCATAAAGTTGGAGTCTTTTTGGTTGTGTAGTTACTGAATCAAAGGGTTTATAGAAATTGGATTCTTGGTGTTTGATACTTGATAGTTGTTCTTTTTCTGAAGTTGTAGTTTGTGCAAAAAGTTGGAGTCTTTTGGAGTTGTAGTTACTGCATCAAGTGTTTATGGGTTGTTGGTTGTTCTTTATGCAGTTGAATTTTGCAATGGAAATTTGGAATTGTATTTGAGTGGCTGTTCTACTGAATTGGGTTGTTTTTACTTTGGGGTTCCATGGTTATGGGGAAAAGATTGATTTTTGCAAAGACTGGTTTCTGGGATTTGTAGTTTTGCAATTGCAGGGGAAGGTTTTCGGTTGGGTTTTCGTTGATTGATTATGGGTGGTGTTTGTGGAAAACCTTCCTCGCCCGTGCAGAATAGGCGGGATAGACAAAAGAGGAGTGAATTTACTAAAGGGGCAACTGTGGCATCACGCCCACTACGAGCTGTTTCTACAAAGAGAGAGGAAAGTTTCAGGGTGAAAGACAAGTTGGAAAATGGTGATGTGAAGCTTGGTTTGATAGATAGGAAGTCTAATGGATCAAGAAAAGTCAGGGATGATCATTATGAGCAGATAAAGGAAAAGCTTGGACTCATTGTGAATGGTTGTCCTGGAAACGGAGTTGTCCCAAAAGCCTTGGAAGGGGAGCTGATTGCTGCTGGATGGCCTTCTTGGCTTGCTTCAGTGGCTGGTGAAGCTATTAATGGATGGCTTCCTCGCAAGGGCGATACATTCGAGAAATTAGACAAGGTACAATTCTGTAGGCATTCCTTATGGGTGATTAATTTGTCAATTTAGATTGGACAGTAATCAAAATTGTATTTGATTAGTGAAAATTGTAAGGCGCATAATCATAGTAATTAATTCTATCTCCCTTCCATTTTATATGGTGGTGTTTGATTTTGTTTTAATTTTTTTTTTAAAATTGGGGGTAGGAGAAGAGGAAACGGGGAAGGGGATTGCAAGGTAGAGAATGAAACCCTCACCAACAAGGTGAAGGTTCGAGTAGTCAACTATCAACCAACTAAGCTAATAATATTCCTCCATGGTGTTTGATTGGGTCGCAATTTAAAATTTTAATTGACTTTGTATTATACTAGTGACAGTGGAAAAATGTTCAAGTAATTTAGTCTGACAGAGAAAACATTCAATTGAAAGTTTAAAATTTTATCTATTAAAGAAGGTTATACCGAATGAAATATGTAGTTCAACTTTCATATGCTCTTTAACTCATACACACAAAAGTACTATATGCACTTGCGAATTTTTGAAAGTTGCAAAAGTTATATGCAACAACAACAACAACAAATCCAGTATAATCCCACAGGTTGGTCTGGGTGGGGTAGCGTGTCCACTGACCTTACCCATAACTATAATGTTTTGATTTAGAAATTAGTGTAAAATATATTATATTTATTTGTGATTCCTGTGGCAATATTTTCCTCCCTTTTCTATTTCCTTTAAGGGGTCTTAGTTTTCTTGTCCAATGTGTTCAAAATTGTTAGTTAAGTTGGTTTTCTTTGCCAATATGTTCAAAAGTTGTGAGTTAGGTTTTTTGGTTATTGTCTGATAGATTCTTGTTTGTGCAGATTGGCCAAGGGACTTATAGTAGTGTATACAAGGCTCGTGACCTAATTAACAATAAACTTGTTGCACTCAAAAGAGTGCGGTTTGATAATATGGATATTGAAAGTGTCAAATTTATGGCAAGGGAGATAGTCATTTTGCGTAAGCTTGATCATCCAAATATTATCAAATTGGAAGGCTTGGTTGCATCAAGATCATCTTGCAGTTTGTACCTTGTTTTTGAGTACATGGAACATGATCTCACTGGACTGGCATCTCTTCCTGATAACAAATTTACCGAACCACAGGTGCTTTTCTTGGGATCCTTCATTATGCTTTATTTTGTAGTTTTATACGAATGAATTAGCCATCTCAGCTTTTCAATCAATTTAGGTAGCTTATTTCTGAATTTTTTTCTTCTTCTTGTCTTTCATAGATGAAATGCTATATGCATCAACTTCTTAGTGGACTTGATCATTGCCATAGTCAGGGTGTTTTGCATCGGGACATTAAAGGTTCAAATCTTTTGATCGACAATAACGGGATCTTGAAGATTGCAGATTTTGGCTTAGCAACCTTTTTCGATCCGCACCAAAGTGTTCCTTTGACAAGCCGTGTTGTGACTCTTTGGTATCGACCACCCGAGCTCTTACTTGGAGCAAGTCACTATGGAGTCGCTGTAGATTTGTGGAGTACTGGCTGCATACTTGGAGAATTATATGCTGGCAAGCCCATTATGCCTGGAAGAACAGAGGTATAAAACAGATTGTCTATATACTTTTTTTTAATAACTTGTCCATGACACTCATTGCTAATATTATTTTTTCCCCCTCCATTTTGGAGATGTTACTACAATTTGAGAAGTAAATAATCATCTAAGATTTAAAAATGAAGAAGGTGGAGTTCACAAGCAGGAGCCAATCTCAGAACTAAATTTTAGGGCACACTCGGTTTGTTTAACATGACTGGTGAACGTGTGATTTTCCAATTAGATTAAAGGTTTATATTAACCTTTGCTGAGTGCCTGAGTCGCTAACTTGTTCTTACGCTCTAATAATAGCTGTTTCTTGTTTCACTATCAAATACTGGAGCCAAAGAGAAAAGTTTGTTCTATTTACAAAATAAATCCGTTTTGGGGGTAAGGAAAATGTAAAGGTTGTAATTTGCACCTAAGGGTGTGACCTAGTGGAGTAGTGGTCAATGAAGTGGGTTGAGAACCATGAGGTCTCACTTTCAAATCCCAGCAGAGACAAAAACACAAGGTGATTTCTTACCATCTGTCCTAGCTTTGGTGGACAGAGTTACCTGGTACCTGTTATTGGTGGGAGGTGGCAGGTGCCCTGTGAAATTAGTCGAGGTGCACGAAAGCTAGTCCAAACAGCAAGGTTATAAAAAAGAATAAAACAAAGTAAAAAAAATGTAAAGGTTGTAATTCTGAACCGGGCACCACTTTTTAAAATAATACTGTACAAAACAACTCAAAACCTACTATTACATTGGCCAATATGATTGGATTGCATCTTACAGTCAAATATCAGCACATCCAGTTGACTGCCTCCATGACCTTATCATCTTCATTATTTCCTATTTCTTATTTCATTTTGTATTCTCTTCTCTGTTTTATGTTGATTTTTCCAAAAAGGTGCTGTTGGTTTATTATTGTGTTCGCCTCCTTTAAGGTTGTCCTTCATTGTAAAGATGTCCGGGGTATTAATTTTCTTGTGTTTTGGTGACTGATAGTGAGGCTTGGAGAGAGCTTTTGAAGCTGCAACTTAGACATTTAACTATTTGTGCATTAACCTTAATTTCATGACGTACTTTTTACTTTTTGGTGCTCAAATCCTTGTGGTCATCAGCTGAAAATTTCTCTCTATTCTTTTTAAGTGACATTATACCTGATTAAGTTTACCTGTGTGTTTCTTCTGTGTAAGACTTTAATTTTTACATCTTAGATAAGTGAACTTTTTTCTCCTTGTAGGTGGAGCAGCTGCATAAGATTTTTAAGCTTTGTGGTTCACCATCTGAGAATTATTGGAAAAAAGAAAAATTACATCATTCAACAGCATTTAAACCGTTACATCCTTACAGACGGCGTCTTGGGGAAACATTTAAGGATTTTCCTCTATCTGCTGTGAGGTTGATGGACACATTACTTTCTATAGATCCTGAACTTAGGGGAACAGCTGTCGGTGCTCTGGAGAGTGAGGTAAGTTTGGCGTTTCCTTGTCCCTGTGTTTCTGCGATCAATCTTAGTTTGATGCTTTGTAGTTTAGTTCGTAAAAGATGGTCAAACAAAACTGAACTCTGAATCCTGCATGCTTATAGTCGAACGACCTGCAGGTTTGAGTCCTAATAGTTACAAACATCAAAGAGAAGAATTGGAGCCAATTTGTTTCTAGGAGTATCTTTGCGATTATTTGATCTCTGTTCTATTTAGCACAAGATAAAATTGTATCTGATAAGTGTGCACTAGGTGATATCTCGAACAGATCTGTGTGTATATATAAACAAATACGGATGCTATCATTGAATTATTTCGGAAACAGAAAATATTAGATCTTTTTGGGACAGACTAAAAAGAGAAGTGTGACACAATGGGATGAATGGAGTACTTCATGAGCTTTTATGTCGAAATTTTGAAATTTGAATAAGTAGTAGTAACATAGTTCAGGGTAGTTGGAGGTATATTGTTGCATTCCAAGTGATATTCTGGAAGAATTGTCTCATTTTGTCCGTCCGAGTCATTCAGTGTCATATCATTATTTCAAGGGTGAATCTCATTATTATTTGTATAATAAAGTTGCACAACCATTTTCCTGATCAACAAAGTTGTAACCATACAGTTCTTCACCACAAAGCCACTGCCTTGTGATCCTTCAAGTTTGCCAAAGTACCCTCCCAGCAAGGAAATTGATGCAAAACTGCGGGATGAAGAAGCTCGAAGGTAAATAATTTCTAGATATCCACATTTCCTGTGAGGAACTAGAACTTTGTTAGTTTTGCTTTACTTTAGTCTTTCTCGTAATGTGAGCTAATGTTTTTCAGTTATATATCGAGAAGCTTCTTTGTCGTTTTTAAAAATGTGTAGAAGTGTGCAACAATTGTATTTTCCAGTGGCACATCCTTTGTTGCTTTTCTAGCTTGCACCGAGGAACTAGAACTTTCGTTGTTTTTGCATAACTTTGGTCTTTCTCGTGATGTGAGCTTATGTTTTCAATTATATTGGGAAGCTTCTTCGTCGTTTTAATAATGTGTAGAAGTGTGCAACAGTTGTATTTTGTTTCATTTGTGTGTAACAAGATTTTCCATATTAAGTGCTGGAGGATATGTGATAATAGTTGCCTGAATTGTTTCTGCAGACAAGGAGCTGCAGGAGTGAAGAACCAATTTGAGGAAGGGCATATGAGAGGATCAAAAGAACCTCGAGCAGTTCCAGCACCTGATGCTAATGCCGAGTTGGTGAGGTCAATGCAGGTACTTATGTGGGGCCTGATTGTTTTAGTATCCCTGTTGATGCATGTTTACATGAAGTCAGATCCTAAAGACCAAATGAAACCGGATAATCACGATTATTCAATTTTTCCTGTTCTAATTCAAGAGGTTAGTTAGATGGTTAGGATTCTGCCATGAATTGGGAAGTTCTTCCACCTTCAAGCCGAACTTACATTTTCCCCAAAAATGTATTGTGGGGCGAATGGATATTGAAAATTCATATAGTTGACACCTATTACGGTAGATTTGAGGCATAGTAATTGATGATGTGGAAAATGGAATGTGTAAAGATCCACTATGTTGATGTAAAGCTTAGCCTTTTCTTGATAAAGATGCACCGATAGCCATATTTGTCTGCAAATGCTTTTACTCGGTACTCAAGTTATCAATTATATGATCCAGACACTGTTTGGTTCGTTTCAATTAATACTCGTACCTTGTAACAGAGGAGGCAGAGCAGTTCAAATCCCAAGAGCCGATCTGAGCACTTCTATCCCTATAAAGAAGCTCCTTGCGGTTTTCCAATTGATCAACATAAACCATTACAACCAAGCAAAGAAAAAGGCGGAGATCACTTGGAGAATCATTCAGAGAGATTTTCTCATTCAGGACCTCTAGCACCAGGATTTGGGTGGGCAAAATCTGGGAAGAAATATGATCATGATATTTCTGTTGGTTCCAATAGAGCCGACTTATCCAAGTTTTCTACTCTAGTAGCATCTAGGTCAGTTGTCACTGGTGATGCTCGAGATCGATTTGTTGCTTCACAGGTAGAATCTGGCCGTCAAGTAGAAAGGCCAGTACGCTTGCTTGACGAACATCCAAGGAAGCAGGATTGGAAGCGTCAGATGCAAAACCATGCTAGTTCTCGTCAATTTGACAATGGAAGGGCTAGTATTAAAGAACAAAATCTGGTACGTATTATAAACTTCATAACTTGTCAAATTTTAAGTGTGTGTAGATTATTGAGACAATTTGTTATTTCACTTACAAGATTATTTAGAAGAAGCTACTGAAACGTCATGCCTCAAGTATAGATAAAGTTACTCGCTATGGTACCAAAAATGTTTGCATACTTAGCTGACCCTTCGATTGTTTCCCATTTGGTTTAGCCATTTAGTATCCGGAGTTGACTGGCATGACTAATTCAGATGCGCACTGCATAGAATCCATTTAAGGGGGAAACATTCTTTCTCAGGAATATCTACATTCTTGGGTTTGAACACGGAACCTCTTGTTAAGGGTTGAGGGATCCCATCCATCCCGTCACATCCTTGATGGTCCCGTGATTATTATCAATATATACATTCAGTAATAACATTTTGGTTCCACATTTGCTTTTTTGTTCTGGAATTCCTAATATGATGGGATTCTCATATTTTTGTCTATGCAGCATGGCCATACCCATGGTCACAAGGGAAACACAATCCATTTCTCAGGTCCACTACTTGTTCAACCAAATAAAGTGGATCAAATGCTTAAAGAGCACGATCGTCGTATCCAGGAAGCTGCACGACGAGCAAGGCTCGAGAAGGCAAGAGCAGGCAAATGCCAAGCTCAAGGGATGCCGAGAACAACCAATTCTTTTTACGTTACTAGTCTGGGATCGCGGTAGTTTGGGAATTATATATACAGTTCTATGTACAGTTCTTGAAGTAACTGTTATTGTTATTTATAGGAAATTCAGTAAAGATGAATATAGCCAAAATAATTATGTGGTTTTTTACAAGAATAGGTTAAACTTGTTTATGCAAACAATTTTTTTTCTTTTAGTCATTGCCCCAATTAAATTGACAGCCCTTTATTCTTCAATGGAACAAAATTGATATTACGACAATAACATATTCAATGAAATTGTAAAAATAAAGTACGTAGACGGTAGAGTATAAGCAGGGCTTACCTTTGCCTTGAGGAGACAGATAACCCAAAAGGAATAAAAAGGATAAAGAACTCGAAGTACTTAATTAATTGAGGTAAAGCGTGTGGATACAAAATAAAATAAAACAAATACTACTTTAATTAAATAAAAGAAGTTCTACTTATGAATGACCTGAAAAACTCTTGTACTTGGTTCTATTTGTCAGTTGAACCCTTATACTCACGACTCTGCCAACTAAACCTTAAACTTACTAAAACACAATATTTTAAACACATTTGACCATTGACCGAACTTATGTGACATTAATATTGCTGAAATGGAAAAATATTTGACTGCACACACATTAAAGCGAGTGAATATATATTTTTTATATTAAAAATCATAAAAAAATAGTTTAAATTAAAAAAAAAAAGTCAACCCATCAATCCCCTATCCCATCCCACTCCCTCGCCGGTAACTTTCTTCTTCCTTCAGCCTCCCACCCTCTCCTTCTTCCTTGAAACCACCCACCACCCCACCCTACCCCACCCCCTTCTTCTTCTTCTTCTTAACACCCACCCCCCCACCCCTCACCCCACCTAACCAAATCTCTTATCTCAACCATTTTAGTTTCTTTAATTTTAAAATTTAAAATTCTTCTCTATGAATTTTGGTCGATTTACACACTTCTAAAATCTAGGTTTTCGAATCTTGTTTGTGAAAGATTGAAGTTTAGATAACTTTGAAATCTTGAAGAGTAATGATGTATACTGAAAAGTTGAAATTTTTTATGAAGAAGCTTGAAGAATAACAAATGGGTTTTGTGAATTTATAAAAGTAATTCAAAATTATGAAGAAAAATTATTGGGTTTGTGTTGGTAAGCTTTTAGTGTAAAAAAAAATTCATGTCAAATAGGAAGAATTAGACCAATTTGACATGAATTTAGTGCTCAATTATGAGCAAATATGAAGAACATGATACTGAAAATTTCAATGTGCAAACTCTTTTTTTTTTTTAGCTTTTAATTTCTTATGTGGCATTTAAAATGACATGAAATTTCATGTGTAAGCCCTTGTGCTACACTCACACACATAAAATAAGAAAGGGGTTTAAAGTATTGCGTTTTAGTGAGTTTAAAGGTTCAATTGGCAAAATTGTAAGTATAAGGGTTCAACTGATAAACGGAGCCAAGTATAAAGGTCTTCCAGGTCATTCTACCTTGATTATTCCTGGCAAAATTATATTTATTGATTACCCCTGTAAAGAAAGAAGTAGAGAATCCAAAAAGAAATTAAAATAAAGGACATATATACATGTCAAATTAACAAAATAAAATAAAACAAATAGAACTTTACTTAAATAATGAAAGTTATATTTATATAATATCTAGCACCAGTGGTCTAGTACTAAAATAGTACCCTGCCACTGTACAGACCGGGGTTTGATTCCTGGCTGGTGCAGTTTGCAGGGATAGTTAAGTTGGGAGAGCGTCAAACTGAAGATTTGAAAGTTGTGTGCTCGATCCACGCTCACCGCATTTATTTTTTGGTTATTATTCTCCTTTTGTTTTTTTGGTTTAATTTTATTTTTTGTTTCTCCATTCTTGGTCGCAGTTATTCTCCCTTTGCTTTTTTTGGTTTAATTTTATTTTTTGTTTCTCCATTATTGGTCGCGTGTGAGCCCAATATATGTTATTTTTCTGTCTTAATTTATCTGTCACAAATGAAATTTTGAGAGTTAACTAAATTTTTCATACGCATTTTTAAAAAAAATATATTAAGTTGTTAATTTGTTGTGATTTATAATTTTTTAAACGTCATTTTGAATAATATATGTTATTTCTCCTGTTCAAATTTATGTGACACATATGAAATTAGGAGAGTCAACCAAATTTCTTATATGATTTTAAAGTATTTTCAATTGTTAATTATTTTGATTAATAGTATCGTTTACCTAACTTTCAATAATATATGTTGTTCCATCTGTTCAAATTCACGCGACATCGATATAATTGCAAGAAATATTTTAAATTGTTATTGTGATTTGTAGTACAATTAATGTCATTCTAAAGATATAATAAAATATTTTAATTAAATTGTTAAATGTATGTTTAGTAGTTGTGTGTTTGTTGCCTCTTATTAGATATTAAAAATATTTTAAGTTGTTAATTATTGTGACTTATAGTGTATTTAACATAATTTTAAAATTTATAATAAAATATTTTAACTTATTAATTATAATGATTTATAGTATCTTAAACGTAATCTTTGAGTGTAAGATAATTAAAAAGGAAAATAAGACAAATAAGTTAAAATAGAAAGAACAATAACAAAATTAAGTATATAACATTTTTCTGATAGCACATTAAGTCCAACAAGTTCACTTACCATTAAAAAACAACTTCAATTTTTATTTATGATCAAATAAATTTCAATTTTCAAATTTCTTTTTCTTTCCAAAGACGAAAGCTTTTCATCTCTAATATATTTTATTGAATACAATATTATAAATGAAACAATTAACTTTTTCAAAAGTTAATTTGCCACAATATAAAACTGAAAGAAGAAGAAGTTGTGAGACGCAAATGAGGGACATAAAAATCGAATCGACCGATAAACTGAATTGAAAAAAGTGTTATTGGTTTATGGTTATTAGCTTAACGGTTTTTAAACGATTTTGTTAAGAAAAATTATCAAGTTATAGGTTCGATTTTAGAATCTTGGTTTATTGGGTAAATTGATAACCTATTAAGACGGTAGTAATTTGTCACTTTACCCGTACAAAAATATTAAATATTAATCTCAATACGTTACTAGTTTCTGTCTTTACCCTTTAGCCTTCAATTTACACTTCACAGTGACTTTAAGCTCACAACTTCACATTATACAAAACATCAAAACCCAAAGTAAAAACCCTATTACTCTTAATTTTTCTTTACACTTGTATAGTCTTTTCATGTTAGTTATTACTCCCTCCGTCCCATTTTATGTGGCATCATTTTCTTTTTGGTCAGTCCCAAAAGGAATGTCACATTTCCTTATATGGTAAGTTTATAAAGGTACAATTCATCTTTTATCCTTGTTGGTCCCACTTAATCTTAAAATAATACTCCAATATATTTATGAGGAGATAGAAAAAAGAGTCTACTTTTAAATGGCAATTTGGTAAACATTTCAAAGTCTTCATATATTTCTTAAACTCCGTGCCCGGTCAAATGTTGCCACATAAAATGGAACGGAGGGAGTACTATTTTTTTTATTAGCATTTGTAAAGTTACATTATTGTCTTGTCTTGTCAAATTATTGCAAAAGTCATTTTTTTTGGTTTTATAAGCATTTTTTTATTTGTTAAATTGAATTACCGTTAAGGACCAAAATAGAAAAATCAATAAAAAATCTTATTAATTTGCATATTTCAAAATCGAAAACCGTTAAACCGAATTGAGGGGAGGGGGGATCTGACCCACATGCATGGAAAATCAACCAACTTTTCGGCTGAGGCAACGTAAAAAATCAAATATAGAAGAACTTTTATGTCAAATAATGGAAATGTACAATTGTAAAACAGTCGTATATAATACTCTCTCTATTTCAAACTAAGTGAACTAAGTGAATTGTTGATGCATTACACACTTATAAAATAAATTTAACAATTTTCATTAATTTTAAATAATTCACTTATTTTGAATTATAAAAAAAGGTTCAACAATTCACTTATTTTGAAATGAAGAGAGTAGTGTTTAAGCATAGCAATTGGAAAATACTCATATTATCCCTGGCTAGAGAAACAAGCATATCGTCCAACACATGCTTTCTAGCCGCTTATATATAGTAGAATATATACTCGTCCAGATTTAGTTCATGCAAAAATATTTACTTTATAATTCGTTGCAAAAGAAATAAATGATAACTTTCTAAATTTAGAAATAATTTGACACAAATTTTTCATTTTATCCTTGATGGAGAGTATTTATAGAAACATATATATCATGAAATATTTGCGTATGATCATAAGTTTCAAAAATATTTATTTACTTTTTGAAGTCATGTTTAATCAAACTTGGCCACATAAATTAAAACGATGAGAATACCAGAGGTCGAAAATATCAATCTAAATAATCCCAAGGGCAACAAATTAAAGGTTGCAAGATGCGACAAAAGAGGGCTACGTTGCTCAGAATGTAAGTAGTCTCCACCTCCAACTCTAAAGTTGTTAAAGCTGAGTTACCAAGAGAGCAAATATGTGAAATCTGTTGGGTTATGAAGGGTGATTAGGGCTTCATGCGGAAGCTTATAATTACAAGTCATATGAAGGGTGATTAGGGCGTCATGCGAAAACTTACAATTTCAAGTCATAAGTGATAAATCAGATAACAAAAAACTTATACTAAAAATCAAAATATTATTATATAAAAACTAATATAAAGAAAAACATTGAAACTTTAGAGAGAATAAATCTTCCCATAAACAAGACTCTTAAACGACTACATTGTGGATGTTATTGTTATTGTGTTAGAAGAAACAAACATATATTTATAGAGTCTCAAAACTTTTTCTTACTAGAAAAGGACTAGCTGCTCCAAAACATTTTCCTAAAAGGAAAGAATAAACCAAATATGAAAGAATATTATTTTTTCCTTTCAGGAAAAGTAAAAATATTTATGGTAATGTTTCGTATTATCTTTAAGGAAAAATAATTCTTAAATTATGGCAAGAAAATCAGGGGAAAACCCTAACAAATCTCCCCTTTTGGTTGGATTTTCTTGAGAAAGCTTGATCTGTTTTCTTTATTGCATAATAATCTTGTTCTTCACAAAATCTTCATCACTGTTGCTTGCCATGGTTAAAAATAAAGTTTAAAATATATTGGTTAAAAATATTTTGTTTTTATTCTTAAAAATTGCAGCAATAGGAATGTTGAAAATATGGTTGAAACTTCTTCTCCACATGTAGCTTGACAAAAAATCTTCATTATCATCAAATTGATTTGAAACCATCTTGAGCCTGTCTTCAACCTCGTTGAACCATAGGACCACCGGATCTTTGAACCATGTGCTCTGATATCACTTGTTGGGTTATGAAGGGTGATTAGGGAGTCATGTGGAAACTTACAATTTCAAGTCATAAGTGATATATCAGATAACAAAAAACTTATACTAAAAATCAAAATATTATTATATCAAAACTAATATAAAGAAAAACATTGAAACTTTAGAGAGAATAAATCTCTCCATAAACAAGACTCTTAAACGACTACATTGTGGATGTTATTGTTATTGTGTTAGAAGAAACAAACATATATTTATAGAGTCTCAAAACATTTTCTTACTAGAAAAGGACTAGCTGCTCCAAAACATTTTCCTAAAAGGAAAGAATAAATCAAATATGAAAGAATATTATTTTTTCTTTTCAGGAAAAGTAAAAATATTTATGGTAATGTTTCGTATTATCTTTAAGAAAAAATAAATCTTAAATTATGGTAAGAAAATCAGGGCAAAACCCTAACAAAATCTCCCAGAAAACAAAAAGGTTGTGGTACTATCAAAAACATAGGTTTTTTCCACCATGAATCAATGAGAAATTAGTGTTTGAAAATATTATTTCCTATCGAACCAACTCATTGAAAGAAACAAATTCTTACTTAAATACTGAAAAAAAATCTTAATTTTTTTCGTGTGTAAATACTATTACTATTATTTTTCATTTCTTACTGATTCAATTAAAATATTTATAAAAATCACTACCAAAGATTTTTTAAGTAATAAATTTCAACAAATAATAGTAATTTTTTAGTTGTGTGAATTCGAATCACCAAGATTCATAAAGTACACAGAATCTTAAGGAATCTCTGTAAAGGAAAAGAATAATAATGTTCTTTAAGCTTCATTATAACTTTTTTTTAATAAATAATTAAGAAGATAAGATCCAAGTGTTTCCCACTCATCATTAGTTACTTAATCCTAATTAACATGCTTATACTTATCCAAATTTACTTAAACCACTTAGCAAACTCATGAGTGACTAAGTCTGTCATTATGCTATTGGCCTTTCAGGTGGAAAGAGTTAAAAAAGAATTAGTAGAAAATCTTTTACTGTTATTCTCAGTTCTTAAAGTAAACAAAAAATGCTGATGTTGCAATTTCTTTTCTTTTTTTTCTTTTGTTTTTCACATGCGTTTGATCATTATATTATTTGTTTGCTAAAAAAATTATCATAAAATCTTTACTATTGTATTTTTGTTTCGCGTTTTCTTTTTGAAATGCTTTGCTTGAGCTAAAGATTTATTAAAAGCAAACCTCTCTAACTTCACAAGGTAAGGTAAGGTTTATTGTTTGCATACACTATGTTCTGCTCAAATTCCAATGGTGAGATTACACGAAATATGTTATTGGTGATGTTTGTTGTAATTCGACACTCATAGTAGAATTCAACTAGATTTGAATTTGCTTTAAAAAAAATCATCGAAAAAGTAACATTTTCTCTAACAAAAATGAATTCATGCACTCAAAACTCAAATTCAGAATCTTTTACGTGTTACTCCACTACCACCCTTATTGACCTGTTGCAATTTCTTTATATCATGGATGCTATGTGCTTAAACTAAAAACGTGTCTAATAGAACTACAAAATTAGAATTAGACCATAAAATAAAGGGAAAAAGTATAAATATACCCCTGAACTATTGTAAATGGTATGCAGATACCCTCCGTTATACTTTTGGGACATTGGTGCCCCTGCCGTCCAAAAACTAGAGCATATATACCCTTTATAATAACGGACATACGCGTGTCACAATCCTATCCAATGATCAGACATTTATTAAATATCAGATCGACGGACAAGATTGAACCACGCGTCCCTATATAGTCTTTCGTTAGAATTAAGGGCATATATGCTCTAGTTTTTGGACGACAGGGACACCAATGTCCCCAAAGTATGACATAGGGTATCTATGTACCATTTACGATAATTCGGGGGTATATTTGTCCTTTTCCCTAAAAGAAAAGGACCAAGTATACACATAATTAATATCTCAGGTGGTCACTCAACTATAGACTCTTTTCTCAGAAAGTCACTCAACTATGAATTCTTTTCTCGGAAAGTCACTCAACTATAGATTATTTCTCAAAAAGTCATTCAACTTTGAATTTTAACTCAAAAGTCACTCAATTATGAGTGTTTTACTTACAAAGTCACTCAACCTATTCAATTAAAAAAGATTATTAAAATTTACTTTAATGAAATTTTTATTCCTAAGCAAAAAAATTAAAAATTAAAAAAAAAGTATCCATTTGTACTGCCAATTATACTATGCTTAAAAATATCCAATATCACCGTCAATATACTATACTTTAATTTTTTTTTTCAAACTGGAACGATGTTCCTATAAATACGTGTCAAACAGTGTAGAAAATAATCATAAAACTCATGGAATTTAAAGGTTCTTAAAATAATTAATGCTAAGTATTATATTTGGGGGAAAAGGTAAAATAAAAGGATCACTATTATATTTTTAGTGGATTGAGTCAAGTAGATGGGTTATCTTTTTACAATTTTAGTTAGAAATAAAAATTTCATGTAAGTAAATTTTAATTAAAAAAATTAATTAAATAGGTTGAGTGACTTTCTGAAAAAAGAACGCATAGTTGAGTGACTTTCTGAGAAAAGAAATCATAGTTGAGTGACTTTCTGAGAAAAGAAATCATAGTTGAGTGACTTTCTGAGAAAAAAATCAATAGTTGAGTGACTTTTGAGTTAACAACCAAAGTTGAGTGACTTTCTGAGAAAAAAATCAATAGTTGAGTGACCATATGAGATATTACCTCAGTATACACAATATAAAGAATTTTTACGTTAAATATTTACTACTTCGTACAATATTAAAAAGCGATAAATAATTAGCTATTATTGGGATGTTCGATACGAAGGAAAATCATCAAGGGTGTATTCCATATTAATTATATTATCCCCACCCTCCAACATATTATATCTTTACCCTCACCCCATAGCTTTCACTCCCAATACATTATGATATAATCTATAGTATTATTTAATTCATTTCG
Source organism: Solanum verrucosum (assembly GCF_900185275.1). Taxonomy (NCBI): domain Eukaryota; kingdom Viridiplantae; phylum Streptophyta; class Magnoliopsida; order Solanales; family Solanaceae; genus Solanum; species Solanum verrucosum. Next base: position 1,129,978 of record NW_026019982.1, on the reverse strand, counting down.
ATCCGTTTTAATTTAGCCTAAATCGTTCATTTGCGACTCCAAGGAAAACCTTATCTGCCTTTTTATTTTCTCTAATTTTTAATGTTGCTTTCATAAATGTGGACATAATGAGGCAACACATAGGATTAAGAGCGACAAATATAATTAATTAAATTTGTTTGATTGATTCTTATCATCATAACCCACTTAATTAATTGTTGTTCATCATCTAAAGTCATTGGGTTTCCTTATTGGTTTAAAATCTTGCAACTTGTTTCTTCACATTTTTGTTTTTTTTTTCCCACTTCATCCACAAAAAAGAAGTGTTATTTATTTATTTTCATTAATAATTAATAATGTTGGAAAGTGCTATTTTTTAAATAATATCTTTAGGTGGAAAGTGCATAGTTAATTATCTTATAATATTAACTCTTTTTGACTATTGTTAACTTCGTTTTATTCTAATTATCCTTTCTAACTCTAGGTTCTTATTCACATTTTTTAATCTAACTAAATAAATAAGCATAATTTACATAAGTAATCTAATTAATGAACACAAATATTAGCATGCAAAACTATAACTAGTGTGCTACTATGAAATGAATAACTCTTGAATGAGTTTAAGTAGTATACCTAGTAAGCATAGGGAATATTTTATATTTTAGGGTTTCCCTAATAATATCTAAGCCTCTTTATGTTGTGAAATTTATAATCTTAAAAATAAAACTAAGTTACTTGAATAAAACTGTATTAGTGTAGAAGAATACTAAATCAACTAGATTTTCTCTAGTTTAACTTTTTTTGAGTTATATTTAGTTGTATCAGCCAGGAGTGTTAAATATGGCCCAAAATTAGATCGTCCGCTTAATTCACTAATTTTTTTATGGATTGAACATAAGATAATTTTATATTGATTATGTCAGGGTTGGGTCAGGTCCCAAGTCAAGATCGAGGGTCAAGTTTTAAGTCTCGAGTCCCGAGTCAAGCTTGGTTCCCGACTATCATGTTGAGTCCCAAGTAAGGGGTTGGAGATCGAGTCTCGAGTCTTGACTTTTGGGTCAAATTCGGGGTTTAGGTTTTGAGTTAGGCTCGGGGATTAGGTCCCGGGCAGTGGCGGAGCCACATGTAATTAAGGGGTGTCGACCGACACCCCTTCGTCGGAAAATTACATTGTGTAGCTAGAATAGAAATATTTTTGTTATGTATATATATTACACATTGACACTCCTTGACTTCTACACAATTTTATTTCTTTATATTTTAATACCCCTTAGACGAAATTCTAGCTCCGCCACTGGTCCCGGGTCATGACTAAGGCCGGGACAAATCTAGAGTCTTGGGTCAGGCTCGGTTCTCGAGAGTCTCATGTTCCAAGTGTCGGGTCGAGGCTTGATTCAAGGGTCTCAAGTTAGGGTAATTAAGTGGACTATTCAAAAAAACTGGGTAGGTCATGACTCAACTAATTTTTAATCTATTTAAGCCAACCTATTTTAGCTCAAGTAGTTTTTGACCTGATTTTATCTCAATCTATTTATTAACTCAATTCATTTAACTTGCTAAATTTAACTCAATCCGTCTATTCGATACCCATTCGATTAATATCACTTTGACAAGAATATGCTAGAAGCATTTTATGGAACCCAGCTAGAAAAAAATAGAAACCGCTCACATGATAGTTGATGCTTCTAAGATACCATTATCATAGTACTCCCTCTGTCCCAATTTATGTGACACTTTTCATTTTTCGAGAGTCAAACATTTTAAGTTTGACTGAAATTTGCGCATGTAATCTTCAATTTTTTTAAAATGAAATTTATATATTTGTAAACTACGTAAAAAATATTGTAAATCACACTAATTGATAATTCAAAATGTTTAAAAGATCTATAAAAAACTTACGATCAAAGATAAACTTGTTTAAATCTCAAAAAATAAAAAAGGTCACATAAATGAAACAGTGAGAGTAGTACTTAATTACACATGCCTCTAAAACCTAGTAGTACTAATTAAATACATAGCACCAACTATTGAATGATATCATAAAGTCATCAAGTCTAATTAACCTGCTCGACAAGTTGTAATTACATAATTAGAAAATCAATAACAAGTAGTACTATGTATTATAATAGCATATTAAGTAGGTGAAAGGAAGATTAGCTGGAAAAGTCATCACTCATTGAACCAAATAGAAAATGCTAAAAGCATTTTAAATTAATTTATGGAATTAACAACCTAGGGTCCAATTAGACAAAAAAAGAGAAAAATAGAAACCGCTCATCACACGTACTAGTACTATATAGTTTGATGATACCAGTATGTAGTATTAATTAATTAATTACTACAAGTGACTCTGTGCGCCATAGTTCTGTTTTTGCCGTCACATATAAATTTATATGACTACACTATTAATTTTTTTCTTATTTATTTGAAAGAATATATTAGAAAAAATAATGCATGTATTATTTTTGTGTATTGTTAGAATTGTGCATAAAAATAATTCATATATAATTAATGCAAGTATAAGTAATACAAGCATTACTAATACACTGTATTTAACATTATTATTGTTCTTAATTTTTTCTATTAGAATATATATAAAAAAATCAGAAGCAACATATAGCAAAAACAAACTTTTAGCGGTGATAACATGCATATTAACAAAGTATGCTGAAGTCATTTTCAGCATTAGTTAATTATCATTAAAGTCAATGTCGCTATAGACTTTAACAACATTTATAAAAATGCTAAAATGTAATTTTCACCAGCAATTGTCATTAATCAATTATCGCAAAAATTTATTTTTGATATAGTAACCTAACAGTAGTAAAATAATAAATATCAGAAGCTAGCTACCATTGTCCGAATCTCTCAAGAATAAACTCTATTATCACACATTTCATGTCAAAAATTTTATGGAAAACCAATCTATAGTTGTAGGCCAAATATTACACACTCACCACATATATCATATACAATAAATATAATAATAAGTTAATTAAGCACATCCCATAATGATAACATGCCAAATAAATATGGAGATGTGAAAATTGATACCGAATATGTGAGTAGGATAATTCGTCCACGTGGATCACGTGGGTCCCAATGGGTCCCAATGTTGAGCTTTATAAGAACACAACTTCTTGCCACAAAAAAAAATATCATAGGGCAAAAAAAAATTAAAAGTATTAGTATAGTTAAGATGGCCGCAAAGAATTCAGATGAACCCGAAGGCCTTTATGAGTTGACTTTTGGGTTCATAGACGAAGGGATCGAGTTTCAATCATGTGAAAATTCGTTAGAATCGAATATTAGTTATAGTAGCGGAGAGATATTAATGGATGAAGAGGAGGAGGAGGATGCAAATGTTAACGATAGTGAAGAAAACAAAGCGTTTTGGGCATCACAAGAAGAGCTTCTTAAGGTAAATTAAATTAATTACGATTTTTGTTTTTTGAATTACTATTTAATTTGGTACTTGTTGCTTACCAAATATTTTGTTTTTAGACAACATTGTGTAGGACAACTTCTTTTGAGTCAAAAGTTAGAAAATCAACAAAAGAGGCTTTAAAAGAATTGAAATTCTCAAGTTTCAATTGTAGCTGCCGGAAAATGGTATCCGATGGTTGCCGGAAATGTATGCAAAGAGAAATCTCCGATCGACTTACAAACGAAGGTTATAATTGCTTCATTTGCAAGTCAAAGTGGAAAAGCACACCCGAAATACCTTCAGGTATGTTGTAAGTGACAGAATGACCTTGCTGTCACGATCCACTAAGATTCAGTCCTTTATTAATTTGTATGACAAAAAGCATGCTAATTTTGTTTATGTTTATCGTGTTTCGTGTATAGGTGAATACACATACATGGAAGTGGTGGCAAACGCAAGTTCAAAAAAAGGTGAAATGAAGGTGATTATAGAATTAAATTTTCGAGGAGAATTCGAAATGGCACGAGCTAACGAAGGGTATAATTGTCTAGTTGAACAGTTGCCGGAAGTATACATCGGAAAAATCGAAAGGCTTCGAAATTTAATAAAAATATTATGTTGTGCTTCTAAAAAATGCATGGAGGAAAAAAAAAAAGCATTTGGCTCCATGGAGGAAGCATAAGTACATGCAAGCTAAATATCTCGGCTCGCCGGAAATTAAGTCGGAGACAATTTTTCCGGTGAATAATTTCCGGCGGTTGCCAAGGCCAAGTGGTTCAATGCTGACTTTTAATTTGCTTGATAGCTTGACCCCGGCGATCAAAGTTATTTGATCACCAGAGTCAAATTTCTTTTACCTATATAGTACTAAGTATTAGAATATTCCTATTTTACCCTTGGAATCCGAAATTATTAATTTTGCTCGTAAACTAGTGAGATATATAGATATATATTACTATAGAATATTCCTATTGTATCCTTGTAAGTTATGGTTTATTTGAATTTAATTTTGTAAGAATTTTACTGAGAAGTATAAACAATAATTTTCAGTTTCAATAAATTAAATAAATTATTGTAGAATTTTGAACTCGAATCGTAAAATTCAAGCCATTTGATCAAGCATTAAATGGAAATTTGTTAATTGATCGTCAAGCCATCATATCAAACAGGAGAAAAGTTGAAGGACTTATATGATTAAGCAATAATTAAAAGATGTAAAAGTGATAACAAGGGTTAGGTTATTCAAATTGATTTGACTTGTTAATTAATAGTAAGTTGTCAATATGGGCTGACCCATCCCATTCGGACTAATCCATACATACTTTGAAATTTTACGGGTCAGGCCGAACTAGTCCATTTTTAGTATGGGCCAAAAAATGGTCGGCCTAGCCCACAAGTACGTGGGTTACGGGATTTGCCAGGCTAGCCCTCTTTTTTTTTAAAAAATTAAATTATAATTTGAAAATATTATCATAAATATCGACAAGACAATATTACATGGTGTTAATGTTACTACTTGTTAATCAAATCCACAAATAATATTATCTTTATAATATTTATTAAGTTTGATTTCAAGTAAAAGCATAAATAACTAAATAGAAATATTAACCTAATTGTTTTTCAATTATCATAATAAAACACAAAAACTATGACAATATTCCATAGGTTACGGCCTATGTAGCGATTTCCCAAAAAATTTAGAAATTTTTTATTTTATGTAGTACATATTTTATAACATAAGGTATATTTAAATTGTAATATTTCAAACTTTTAACAGATTTTGAGTTTAGACTCTTGTTATTTTTAATACTCTATTTTATTTTTATTTAGCCCATGGGACGGCCCTATTCATATTTCTCAAGCCCCACAAATCGGCATGCTTATTCAAGCCGGGCTAAAAACTCTTTTCTTAAATGGGATCCAAAAATCGTAGTCCAGCCTTATCAAATCACGGGTTAGGCCAGGCCGGCCCTACGGGCCTAGCCCATATTGATGACTCTAATTAATAGCGGAGTCAGAACTTTTATCCCAAAAATAAAAAAAAATTAATATACGAAAAAACCAAGGTGATTCAACGTTTTCTACTGTGATTTGGAAAATTTAACCTTATTTTATGGAAACCATCGTGTCATCCAAAAAAACCAATTTTATTTTATGTATAGTTTAATGACACACTGTTAATTAAAGACTGAAAAAAAAAAAAAAAACTCACAAATTTGTTCATTTTTATGATCTTTGATTCGAAAAATTATTTAGCATTTCAAATTCGTAAGGTTCATTTTAATTTGTATTCAAACTTCTTTTACGTTGTTGTTTTCTTGACTCTAATATCTCCACTTTGTGGGATTACTTCCAAATAAGTTATTATTTCCTTAGTTTTTTCATTTCAAATATCGTTTTAGCTCAGAAAAACTGTCTCAAATAATTGTCACTTAAAAAATTTAAGATTAAAATTGATAACTATTTTTAATTATGCCCTTAATATTAAAGATGTACTATGTACAAGTTTTAAGAGAAAAAATCAGTCTACATTTATTAAATAAGAATAACTTAATAAACTATATCTTATATTTATAATTTTCTTAATAAATGTGACCATAGCTAAATACAGTTAAAATAGAACGAGTGGAGTACTATTTCTATGTCACTTCATTGTTTGAAGGGTATTACCGTATTAGTAATACTTCAAACAAGAATAGAGGATACCAGATCGCTCACGAACAAGGGCAGAGCCAATTTGGGACTAGGGGTTCATCTGAATTCTCTTTTGGCGAACACAAATTGTATGGGGCTCTTCTTAGAATTTGTCAAGTGGATTATTGGATCCCATTTTCAGAAAAATGGGCCAAATCCATTTCTCTCTTCCTTTTTAACTTTTTCTCTTTGATTGAAATCTTCAATTTTTCAACATCTCTTCTTTTTTAAAAATAAAAATAAAAAAATATTTATAAAAAATGTGAAATTTAGTCTAATTCATCGTACTTTTAACATTTGATATTATTTTTCTTTCATGTATTGATTATTTACATTACTAAAAATAATTATTAAAAATTATTTATCAATTAACAAATTAAATTAAATTTTTATTTTTATTTTCATTACACTAATAATAAATTGTTCTTAAAAATATAAACAAAATTTGTAAAATTGCAAAAACAATTCTTAAGGAGTAAATTAATAAAGTACCGTTTTTATTTATAATTTCATAAGGAATCCGTAAAAGAAAAAATAAATAACTAATACGAAAAACGAAAGGGGTATAAATTATTTTTTTCTCTTTCAATAATTTCATATATACTTAAATTCATCAAATATTCACAAGAAAATATAATGGAAAGAGAATTAATAATTTTGACAAATAATTACACAAGTTTTTGTACTATCTTAATGTAACCCAAAATCGAATTTTTTTCATAAACACTTAAATATATACATACTCTTCCGTCAATTTATATGATATCTTTTTATTCTTGAAATCAAGCAATGTGAAATTTAATTAATATTTTAAAATATATTTTATTTTTTATATTAACATAAGAATACAACTTATAATGTTTGTTCATAAATAATCCTTCCCACTAAGTTGCAATTCAACCAAAAATACTACAAGTTGCAATTTTTATCATGTTAGCATATGAAAAAAAAATATTTTATAGCTTGAATTTTGAGAAAAAAATAATCGAATAAAATGATGGAGAGAGTACAATGAAAAAAAAAAGAATTGATTAATGTAATTTAAATAACTATTTATGTTTATCCTAAAACTGAAACAATTAATTTTTTATGAGGTTAAGTGCACGCATCTTAGTTTAACTTTTTTAAGTACATAATTATTTGACTTCAAATTTAAATTAGTATCAATACATGTATCTCTATTTGATTTTTGACAAATGAGTATTATGAACTATAAAAAAAGGTAAGGACAATAAATATTAATTTTAAGAAATAGTGAAATGCTAATTTTAATATAGTACTATGTTTTTTCTTTGATCTTGTTATTGTATTATTTTAAATTTATGTAGTGACATATATTAAAATTAAAAAATAATAGTATCAAGTACTTCATATTAAAGAGAGGGGTAAATAGAAGGTGGGGTGGAGGAGTGAGAAGAGAAAGCGAGAGGTTGAAAAGACATGGATCCTACAAAATGTACATTTTTCTATTAAAAAATTTTCTCATACAACTATTACATGACATACCTCATCCACCATAAAAAATAATAATTATATAATAGATGTTGAACTCCATCACTATTACAAAGTTTAAATATGTAAAACTGATTTTATTAAAAAAAAATTATCTTGATAAAAAAGATGAAGACACATTATCAAACGTCAATAAGGATAACAGAGAAATGTCATTTATCTATTAATCTTCGAAAGTCATCATACAAAACAGGTGAAAAGTTGAAAAAAGAAAAATAAAATATTAAAAGCTTGTTCGATAAAGCTTATAGAACGATGTAAAAGTGATCAAAAAGTGATAAAATTTTAATAAGATATTACCAATTAATAAAGAAGTGGTAGGTTATTAATTGATGTTTATCCATGTCTATACATTAATTAATAAAACGTAATTTGGAAAATGACAATACAAAAAGTTACAATAATGAAGGATGCTGCATGTCATTGTAAAAAATTGTTAACATCAACAAAAAAGAAATATTGATTTTTCTATAACAGCCAATACAATTTAGCTGCTGTGACAAGAACTACGAAAACTATGCATTTATTTTTTAATCGGAATATAATGGCAATATATTCAGTGAAATTTTATATAAGTGAGAGTCTACGAAATTTAGAGTGTATGCAAACTTTATTCTTATCTAGCTTGTGGAGTTAGAGAAACTGTTTTCGAATAAACGTCAGTTCAAGTGCAGGAAAAGGAAAAATAAAAATGAAAAAACATGACAACTAACGTGGACATTTTAAAAAAAAATTGGAATAACTGTGCAAATTAAACATGAGGATTGGAGTATATCCAGAAAAAAAAATCAGAGGAAGAGATCATTGGCTAGGCTGACCTGGCCTCAAGTCTCCGATGTCAGCACCTATAATTACACGACACGTGGAAACTTAAATTGGAAAAAAGTGAAAATTTATGAGTTCATCTATATAAAATTATGTGTATTTTAAAGTTAGTAATCCCAAGAATTTACTTTATATATATAAAAAAAAAAACATAGATATAGGATTTATTAATGCGACATTTTAGGATATTTTGATATCTTATTTATGTACTATAATTACTCATTTGGTAAGATTGTATAAGAGTTCAGAAAATTTTGATAGTTTTCACAAGTTTTCTGTTTATGAAAAAAATACATCTTAAGAAATCCAACTTACATATTCAAATAAAACTTCAACTTCAAGTCAATCTGATTTCAAATCATGTCCAAACGAGGCCCTAATAACGGAAGACGTGGGAGAAAAGGCTCTTTCTTGTCTAAATTACAAAATTCATAATTTTTAACATTCTATTTCTATTTACTCATAATCAGAGTTAGAATTTCAACTTATGACTATGAATTTTAGAATATTGATGATTTCAAGTGTCAATAAGTAGATTCTATATTTAATAGTTATGCATATTAAATAAACTTTTTATTAACACCACATGTTATTTAGACAAAAACTTTTGAGTTCAATCAAATCGAAAAACTGAATTGTGTTTTCAAGAAATTGAACTGCTTGTTAAGTATCTTATTTGTAGGAGCCCAATAGTTAGGCCCAATTACCCTGTTAACAATTTGATAAATGTATACATTTTTGTGAATACACAACAACAACATACTCACTGTAATCCTGTAATGTAGGATCTTGGAAAGGTAAAATGTACACAGAGTTTATTTTCGATAGACCATATTTTTGTGAATTTGGTCCTACTTTTCCACTTTAGAAGAGTTGATTGCAGCCTTGAAAATGGATTCATATGCATACTCAATACAAGATTTCAACTTATTTGGATCAATAAAATCTTTCTCCACAACTATTGCAATTCTTAGCTTATCCACATAACTCACTATTGTCACTGAGCAACTCTGCAAAATAAACATACAAATACAACTGTTTAATTTTCGACAATCTAGTTTACAAAATAGTCAATAAATGTATAAATTATGTATAATGTGTATATCGCGCGCACACCTGTGGAGCACCAGTGACAACAAAATATAATCCTTTAACAGGATGATTAGCCAAAGCCATCTCTTCCACTGGCCCTATCATATTTGTTAATGCCATGCTTGTGTTCTTCAATGTCCCATGAATGAATCGAGCTGTCGCCTGAAATTTTCAATTTATATGACATACTTTTCTATTGAATTAACTCGTCTGAAAATGAATGATATACCTAAATTTGGGCATAATTATTATACTTCCCATTTACACTTAATAAAAAAAATATTATAGCCATACAAATGTTATAACATGTTAGTACTATGCATGAATATGTTGTCACTTTTTTAAAAAAAAAATATTTTCAACACAATGTTTGGATACACATTAGACTGATTTTTATTAGTTTTTGATTATGAGGTACAATTTTTTTTTACTCAACAAAACTTCAACATTTTTTCAAATAAAATACACGTCTAAACAAAACTTCAACTTTCAGTTATTATTTTTCAACTTTGACTTCACAGTTCACACATATTATTATTTTTTCGAATATCACCCAATACATGTCTGAACGCCTACGTGGTCATACAAATCATGTTATGACATAGTTAATGCTACAAGTTTCTGAAAGTCTTCATTTTTGAATTATTATTTTTAATTCAAACTACGTCACATAAAGTGAGACAGAAGAAGTATAAAAGAAAGGACACACATACCTCAGGACCTCTTAGCTTCCTCAATAAATCAAGCAATTTACTAGTAAGCCAAACAGATGCAGAATTCCTTTTCCTGTCTATAATTCTATGAGCTTTTTGAACAAAATAAAGAGGATTATTACTTTTATTATTAGTTAATTTTGGTAATGAGATAGGCAAAAAAGTGAAATGATTTCCCCATGGCATATCAGAATTAGGCCTTATCATGTCACTAACTGATTTATAACTTCCACCAAGTGCCCTTGTGTTGAATAAAACCAATGCACTGCATTTTCCATTGCATGTTTCTTTATTTACTTCTTCCATGTATAATCTTGTTCCATATATCACTATCCCTGTTATCACATCATTTATTGTCTGAAAAAAAGGGGTGGGTGGAAGAAATCGTTAGAAACTGTATCATTTTCTGTCATTACATAATGTCACAGTACATCAACAAATTGAAAGGATAAACCCTAGGGTATGAGATAGAGCTGCTACGTCTACTATAAGAAGGCAAAGTAAATGATAAAATATGATGCAACAATCACACTAAATCAGTCGTTACATAAAATCAGACTTTTCATAGTTACATAACGATAGATTAACGATACAGTAAAATTTAAGTAACAATCGAAACAAATTATTTTGTCACTTAAGGTAATTAGAAATAATCTTACTTAATGGAGTAACATTGGTTGATAACCTAAATAAATATAATAAGTAACATAAATACAACAAATTAAAGTATATTATTTTCATTTCACTATCATGTACCTACTTATAAGATAGATCATTGACAAAAAAAACATCTATCGGTTAGACAATTAATGTGATATATTTATTTTATTCTAGAAAGTACAAACACATGTTTGCAGTTCATTTGAAGATCTGTACATACCAAATCAATAATTCAAACTCACTTTATCATCGTATATGTCAAAAATTTAAAATTTCTGAATTAAATTTCTAATTTTTTTAAGTTATTAAAATTTGGATTAAAATTATTGAATTTGACTGAACCTATAGAGGGAAAAAATATTAACTTGATTGACAAAGAGATTTTATATTTTACTTTGCAGGTTACTAATTTCATTTTTCACGAATATATAATTATCTTTAAGATGATCTTATAAGCGTAAAAATTCCATATATATTAATATCAATGATATAAAAGTTAAACTCTAGCAAAAATGAAAACATGAATTATAATCTCTTCTTTTTAATAAATATTTATATATAAGGATGAAATGAATACTTACCACGTTCAAATTGGTCTTAATTTGCTTGAGGCTATCGAGCAAAAATGTGTTGGTAACCAAAACAGGCGATCGGAACTCAACTCCGTCATCACCGGAATGAATCGCCGTCCGATCATCTTCAATCAAAGTGCTCTTCAATGTACTCCATCCAAAATCATACAATGTATTGACAATCCCTTTGAAAAATCGAGGTACGATTTTAAAATTACTAATATACCCTTTGTTTTTATTATTGAAATTCGATTTTTGGCGGGAAGGAAATGTTAGTGGAAGTGAAGGATTATCGACTCGTTGTAAACATGAAAGAAGTGCACCCATTAATGAATAACCATCTCCTAGTGAATGATGAAGTTTGAAAATTATATTTCCCGCCGCATCGCTCGTTGGATATTTGAATACGTGAATTTCCCATAGTGGTCGAGTTTGCGGGAATTTTTCCGTTGCTAAGTTTGATATATAAGTGGAGAAGCATTCATCATAGAACTCGATTGGTTTTTGAGTTGGAAATATTGGGGTTTTAATATGGTCCTGATAGTTCACTTCTACTCGCTTCCATTTTTTTGTTCCTTTTTTGCCCGTGACCTATTTTGAGAAAATAAAAATATATGATCAATAGAGTCAAAAATGAAAAGATTAAATGGATACAAAAATGCCACACTATACTAATACAAGTGTCGGACCAAGAATTTAATTTTTGGTTAGAAGATTCAAAAAACTTTTATTTTCTTACTACCTATACTAGAATGTTCTCGAAATTTAAATAACTTATCTATATTAAGCAAGAAAAATCATCTATATTTGTTTTATTTATACAATATAATTTTCAATCGAGAAAAATACCCTTCACTTCTATTGGATGTTGCATTTGTTATTGTTACATAAGTTATTCTAGAATAATTAGTTACTATGAAATTATAGGAAGCTAAGAATCTAATATTAATTTGAGTATTACACTATTATTCAAATTTTCAATTGTAATAAATATTTAAAATTTTAGTTCTCTCAATATCTAAAGCAAACTTTAAATCCATCTATGTCATTCAAAAAAAAATTCATGTCAAGTGAATTAAATAATTTATATATAATATATAATTTTTTATTATAATGTTTTTTGACGGATTGTGTCTTTGAGAAGAGAGTTTTCGCCCTTTAAATCATTCTTTACATATGGGTCATCTAAAAAATGGTTTTTATTATCTATAGCAAATATAATATAAATCATAGAAATCAAAATGGGGCGGGAGAGGATATATGCGACTCATTTAGATCATGAGCTGACACAGAAGCAAGAAAACGACTTTAAATATATAAAAAGGCAAGAGAGAGAGCTCACCATAATCGAGGAAAATCTTGGATTTATAGGTACAAATACATCTTTGAGTAAATTTATGGGAAGTGAATCTTCATATTCAATTGGATTTTTTGATTCCAAAACAGCAATTACTGAAAGTGATAAATTGGAGCTATTCAAATATTGTGCGCTTGGACTTGCTGGCTCAAATATTTCTTCTTCCAATGCTATATCCATTTTCTTGATTGATACAATAAGAGAACTACTCTATAACACTTTGTTTAATTAGCATTTGGCATGTAAAGTGTGTGTATATATATAAGCAAAGGCTAATCAAGAAAATAATTAATAATGCTTGTTGGAAAAGTCTTTCTTGATTTGCTTAAAATTTAATATGTGATGGAGATATTTATTTGCTTGGATTGGACAAATTAAACATAAATAAATATTTTAAGTGTTATTCATATTGTCCCCTCAAATAGACATGACTAATGCAATAAGTAGACAAATAGTGATCTGTACTATAGATGATTGTTTTCTTTTCGAACACATAATCACGATTTCTCTCACCCACAACAAAACAAAGTGATAGAAAACTACAAAGAAACTTGGGGTTCTACTTATTTTCTTAGAAATAATTACAACCTAATATCTTTGGATGGTCTAATTTGCAAAATAGTCGATAATGTACAAGTTATATGTAGTTAACTATAATATACATATCATATATATACATATATGATGAGAAAATTATATAATTGACATATATAAGTTTAATTATTATTAGTTATATCATCATCCCCTTTGTAAACGAGATAGATAGCTTCATGATTGTGATATAATAATTAATATTTACCATGATATTAGTTTATAAGTAATATTCTTAACCAAATAGATGACATATTTAATACCAAATTTTATACTGTGATACATAACTGAATCCCTCCAACTAAACAGCCCCTAAAACTATATTTTTCAAGTGAAAGTTCATGTTTAAACGGAATTAATATATCCACACACAACTAATAACTTTGTAAGTACACTTTTAATTTCATTCAAATATTGCCAATCATTTGTATATAATTACTTCGTGCGCTGATCTATTTGACACTAAAAATAATGACAAAAAGATGGTTTGCCGCAAGGTGAGCTGATATAATATCATTTATGTGTTCGTTGAATTTTAACACAACGAATGCTGATGTTAATAATTAGGTTCGTTAGACCGAATTCGTATATGTCTTCTACCTTTGCCTCGTGTCTGAATATTGATATACAACCAATCATTTTGATTAGAGCTGTCAAAAAGGGCCGGCCCAAGCCTCGCGGGCCAAGGAATTTGAAGGGCTAGGGCGGGATGGCCCTTCAGTTGAAAGGGCCTGCAAACGCTCAACCTAACCCAATCCTAGAAGGGCCGAGGGCTGGGGCGGGCTAACCCATCTTTTTTTCTTTTTTCATTTTTTTTCTTTTCAAACTTATAATTCTATAATATCAAGAAAATGAGTAGATTTGCAGATCAAATATGGCAAACAATGGTGTTGTTTCAATAATACTAACAAATTTTATGTTTGCTATGGAGCAACAGATTTGTATAATTCGCTACAAACATCCAATTTTATAAAATTATTTTGTTTTGTATAAATTCATTTATACATTGTAATTTGTATAATAAGATCTGTATTTGTATAATTATAAGTGTATAGGACAAAAATATATGTATTTGTATTTGTATATACACTTTTCTCTCGCTTTATACAAACACAAACACATTTTATACATTTTATACCGAAATGTATAAAATGGCTAATTGTATACCCAAAATGGCTAATTGTATATCGAATCAGATGGCAAAAAAGGGGATGTTTGCTGCAAATTACAATTAAAATAAACTATGGCTATAGCATTTAATTTGAACTAATAGTTTGTTATTTCATACAATTTTTCCAAATAAAAATATACATCACTTAATTATAATTAAATATAAAGTTATGGTAGTATATAACAAGTCTTATATTCATTGGTGGAGTTAAAACACATTAAATATACATATAAATTTTACCCAATAAAATGAGCATATATAATATTTACGTGTTCAACTAAACTCTAACATTTTCAATTGAGACACTTCATCTTCCCAAAGTAATTAAATGCAATAAAGACACTAGACTACTCTCGTGGTCTAAATATAGCTGAAATATTGGGCAAGTATGACTTTTTCATAATCCTATTTAATTTGGGATGCATAAATTCTTGAAATCTGGGGTACAATTTTACAAGATAATTGAGTAATAGTATGAAACTAATTAATTAACACCAAGTTAGGTGGGTGATTTTGATTGATTACCAAAGTGTCTCCACAATTATTATTTAATATACGTGGTTACTAATTATTCCCATATTTCCTATGGCTATACTTGTGGTACAACCTTTATAATGCCCCATGAAAATGAAAGCTTGAGAACTAATTATAATGGAAAAATTAAGGTTAGAATATTAAATTTGGAGTTGATTTGAGATAATTTGAAGTAATTTTGGATTAAAAACATATTATTGAAATTATTATGTAATAAGTTATAAATGATTTTCAGGATTTCAATTACAATTGTCAAAAAGATTCTGGAAAATCATCAAGACTTGTGTCCCTAATATTGATTATAAGGCAAGTATTGCGACTCCAAGTACGGTCGCAATATCAAATAAGAAATCCTCATAGGAATTTACCTACAATTTTCGTATTTGCCTTGAGAATTGAAGAAGGTAATTTCTCCTCTTCAACTATATATATATATATATATATATATATATAATATAATTTCATGTTAATCAAATGATTATTTAGCCAAACAAACATTTGAAACTATATCTAATTACATTCAACTACACTCACATTAATAATAAAATGGATCTCCAAACATGTTCTAAAAGATTAACTAGAACTTACTCCTCCACTTCATATCACTTGATCCTTATCGACCTGACACACTCTTTAAGAAAGCTATTATTTTATATAGTTATTTAATACTATGTTAATACAAAAAAAAGTAATAAAAGTCTTTTGATTTGTTGAAATGAATAAATAAAGGAAAAATTGTATAAAATAGCAAACTATTAATTAATTCAAATTAAATGCTATAACCACAGTTTGATTTAATTGTAACCCGTAGCAAACTATTGCCATTTCGCCTCTCTCCCTGAATTTCTCGCTCGCCACTCTCGTTTCTCGCTGGGCAATCTCTCCTCGCCTCTCTCACTTTATACAATCACAAATGTCTAAAATGCGTTTGTCTTTGTATAAAGCGAGAGAAAATTGTATATATACATATCTTTTCGTTCCCCTCTCTCCCATCTCCCAGATCTCGCTCGTCACTCTCCCAGATCTCACTCGCCACTCTCACTTTATACAAACACAAATATATAAATTGCGTTTGTGTTTGTATAAAGCGAGAGAAAATTGTATATACAAATACATATATTTTCGTCCTATACACTTATGAGTATACAAATACAGGTCTTCCCCTGCCCAGTTTTATTTTGTCGTTCTCTCTTTCTCACTTTATACAAACACAGATTATACAATTGATTCTTTTGTATATGTATACCGAAACAGATTATACAATTGCTTCTTTTGTATGTGTATAAATATACATATTAATAGCCATAACAAACATAAAGTTTGTTATGAAGCGCAATTATGCAAACTATAGCTATAGCATTCAAATATGATTTTTATATTTGTTATATGTGAAAGTTGCTCATAAATAAAATGAAACACTAACTTTTTTTCACTAGGGCAAAAATAAAATAAAATGGAGTGAGTAAAAGGGTGTTTAAAAGTGGAAACGTGCACCACTAAATGTAATAAATCAACTTCTTAATTTCGTTACGCAATCACTTTAATTTATAATTCAACCTTACAATTAACACTCATATCGACATCCATCTACTCTTTAAGATAGTCCTTAATATATTGTTACAAAATAAGTCAAAATCTACTTTCTACCATCAGTGGTGGAGCCGGGATTTTCAATAAGAGGTTCAAAATCTAAAGAAGACACACACGAACTAGCTGAAGGGGGTTCGACATCGACTATATATACACAAAAATAATTTTAACCATGTATAAATAGTAATATTTTCCGCCAAAGAGGGTTCAGATGGACCCCCCTAACAATATGTTGGCTCCGCCCCTGTCCCCAATATAGAGTTTATTGTGGAATCATAAAATACATACAAATATGCTACTGTATGTATTTTGTATATATTTATATACAATGTGTATGCTACTGTATATTCATTGACTTGGGAGAGAGTGAGAGAGATTGGGCCGTGGGCGGGAGAGAAGGGAGACGAGTGAGATTTGGGAGAGAGAGAGGCGGAGAGAGAGAGAGAGAGAAAGAGGAGATGCTAGAGAGGATACATTATGTTGATATAAATTATATTTTCGTTGATATAACTAAATACAATCTGATATATACAAGTTGATATTGGTTGTATTTGATAAATACAGGATCAACAAGCTGATACATAGATAAGAGATGAGAGATGCTAGAGAGCGGATGAATACATGTTTATATACGTTGTATTCAATAAAATACAAATCATATCAACAATTACAATAGGATGTATTTGATATGTACATGTTGATACAGTTGTATCACTTGTATCCATTCACTTTTGTATCGCTAGGATACGGGATAGGACAACTATAAAAGATGGAATAAAAGATAAAATAGACTTATTATATAATAAGTAAAGATAAAATGAGTAAAAAAAGTAATGGTTGATCACACCAAATCAATCATTACATAAAATGAGACTTTTTGTCATTGTCAAACGATATATTTTAACGATATAGTAAAATTTAAGTAATAATCAAAACAAATAATGCATTTAAACTAACAACACAATAATATAGGTAACAATCATCCAAACACACTATAAAGAATGTGTAAAGAAGAAACTAAACAACTAATATACAACAGAAAACTAAAATATATTTTACACTTATCTTACTACAAATATATCGAGTTTAATTCGATTTAGTTTTAGTTTAGGCTAGCTCTTTGATCCTTTTTCCTTTTTATTTTTATTTTTTGCGCTGAATTAATAGATCTGAGGCATAATAACTATTATTGGTGATATGGAATTAGTACATACTATGAGTGTATAACATGAATTTTTGTTTGCCTGAAATTGGAAGATGATGTAATTAAATTTGTTAAACCATATAGTAATTACCATTTATGGACCAGTTACATATTTATGGGTGAATACTCAATATAGACATTAAGAATTTTGTAGTCACATACCAGTAGTATATATCCTTACTACTTTCAAATCTTTGGTCCGCCTTTGCTTAAGAAGGGTAGAGTTGTTCATACCTTATTTTGAGGTTATTTTGATAAATCCTCAATTTAAATTCTTATTGTACATAGTTATGCCTTTAAAATAAGACTTTCGTCTTAGGCCTCCAAATTTAAGAGACCTCATTTTTTAATAATGATAAAATTATTATACGTTTTATTTTTAAAAGAAAATTTTTGTCATTTAAAACTGATATACCCCTCGTTACAAAAGTGGCTCATATATACCTTATTGTTACACAAATGGCTCACATATACCCTTTTCCTCTAATGGAAGTGAAAAAATACCCATGTAGGGATATAATTTATCCTTCTCACACGTTTTTTTTTACTTTTTTAATTCAATGGCTAATTTGAATTTATTATTTTGATGGTCAAATTTATTTTTTTCACTTATTTTCTTATAATTTTTACTATAGATATCCTAAAAAAAATTATAGATATAAATACTAAATTAATTACACTAGCAAAAAAAATAGTTTTACTTTTTTTTTTCATTCACACATCTTTCTTTTTATTTCTCTTATTTTACACTAAAGAATGGAAGAAAAATTGAAATAAAAATAAGAAACTCAAATAATAATAATAAAAAAAAATAAAAAAATAATTTATGTGTGAAAAAGGTCAAATATATATATAAAAAATTAATTATTAAAATCAAAAAAATAATTGAAAATTAATTTTATCACTTTTGTAACGGTAGGGACATATCTGAGCAACTTTTGTAACGGTGAGGGCAGTGGCGGAGCTAGGATTTTTAATAAGGGGGTTCAAAATCTAAAGAAGTAAACCACAAACTAATCGAAGGGGGTTCGACATCTACTATATATACATAAAAAATAATATTAACCATGTATAAATAGTAATATTTTCCGTTGAAGGGGGTTCGGATACCCCTAACTCTATGCTAGCTCCGCCCCTGGGTGAGGGGCATATGTGTGCCAATTTTGTAATTGTAGGGGGGCGCATATAGGGGTGTACAAAATCGAACCAAATCGCAAATTGAGTCAAACCGGTCGGACTAGTGGTTTGGTTTGGTTTGATATTGAAAAAAAAAAACCCGACTATATTTGGGTTGGTTTGGTTTTAACTAAAAAAAACCAACCCGAAACCAAACCAACCCGACATTATATATATAATTTTAAATTTTTATTTTATACATAAAAATATTTACTTTGATATAATTTTTAAATATTTCTTGTACTTTTTTTTTTATAGTTTTTATTCATTAATATATTATTTCAAGTTTGAAACTTAGAATTCTAAATGGTCCAATAAAGATTATAGTCCACAAATGTTGGTAATTATAATAAAGCTTAATCAAAATCAAATTAATACTAATGCAAAAAGAAAATCAATTCAACACTAAGAACGATAATAATATTGAATATTTGTTCTTTAGTTTTACATTGGTTTAGACAATAAAAATACATAATCTAATTTTAATTTCCTTTAATATTTAGTCATCTAACTAATACTTATTAAACTTATTTTAGCATGATTTAGTACTTTTAAATTATGATCATTTTCATTATGACTTGTTAATTTGCAATATTTGTTTTATGCGATTTCATGATTATTATTTTTGTTGGATATTTTAGTGTCATTAATCATATCATATTTTGTGTTATTTTTTTTAAGAAACACCTTAGATAATTGTATTTTGGTAGGACTAAAGAAATATTTGAAGTACAAGTAAATTATATGTTTGTATCAATACTTTATCGAAAAAACCCGAAACAACCTAAAAAATCCAAAAAAATCCGAGGTTGAAAAATTAAAGTTTTATTGGTTTGGTTTATAAATTTAAAATCCGACACAAATGGTTTGCCTTTCAAAATATTTTCAAATTTACAAATTACTTTGCATCTTAAAAAATTAGAAAAATCTGATATTGAATAAAAATATTTAAAAAAAATTAAAAATTAAAAATCTCTAATTCATTTTTGGTCTTGGCCACTGATGTGATTGAGCGCGCCCTCCCATACACGTTTCTTTAGCAAGTATTTCATTTTTGGCACTAAAAGTCATACATATTCAGCCCACGTTTATTTAGCAAGTATTTCATTTTTGACACTAACAAGTAACATCTCATAAATAAATAAAAACACATGTTTAACCATGCATCTAAATTTAGCAAAAAAAAACAAAATCAACCATAAAACTACGAATTATATCTTAATGAAAGTAATTATCATAACACAACAACTATAGAGCTTAGAGTAGCAAAACACATTAAATAAAACCAAAATTAACGCAAACTAATCAAATTACAGAAAAACAGCTGCCGCAATCAAACTGATAAAAACCCCAAACAGAACATTTGATGAGCTCACATCCACTGCAGCCGCCGATGCCGCCGGCGCCGGAGCTGGTGAAGCAGATTCCGGTTGAGGAGCCGGGGTGACCACCGGAGAACTCGCCGGCGATGGAGATTTTTGGTGATTCGGCGACATGACAACTACTAGAACCTTCTGGCCTTTCTCACAGTTATCGTCTTTTCCACTGATGAAATAAAATCGGCCATTTCTTGTAAATTTCAATCTAGAATGGCCATCTTTTAAATGATGGATTGGGCTTGTTTTGTTACATTTTAAATAGTCATCATTGTCATGGACCACCAAAACTGAATCTGACCCTTTCTTGTACTTGAATACTGCACCCAAAAAAACGAAACTTATATACACTGATAACGTAAAAAAATATACAGTGTAGTTACCTTAGTAAGCAATTTGGTTATATAATTATGTGTAGACCAAATTAACACTATTAAGAAATTGACCAGTAGTTACCTTAGTAAACATTTTGGTAATCTAATTATGTGTACTACTAAATTAACACAATTAAGAAATTGACCAGTAGTTACCTTAGTAAACATTTTGGTAATATGATTAAGGTTTTACCAAATTATTCTATCAGGGGAGATTTGACAGATAATTATCTAGTAAGCTATTTTTTTACATCGTCATTGCATAAGATTTAAATTTAAAAAATATGTTTGTTATTCTTCTTTTTTCGGGAGGGGTTAAAAAATATTATGATGATTTCGTTGCTTTATATATTTGTTTGTTTTCGTGACTCAACAATCTAAAAGATTTTTTTTAAAATCCAATTAAATAAAGTTTTTTTTTTTTTTTTTGTGTACTCTTCATAACATAAATATTGTTAAGAACTCTAGCATGAAAACAAAAAAATTTATGGCGTAGAACTGAACTCTCATAGATAAGAGAGAATTGGAGATACATTTTATCCCATACTCGATCTCTCGATACAGAATTTAATGTTTTTGAAAAAATAATAACACAAAAATGTCACATATCAATTCGAAGTGTTATGTATAGGTGATCTAGAATTTATAATTTATGATGTTTCTAGGACATAAAAAGTATAATGTTAATTTTGATGAATCACTTACATATATATGGGGGAAAAAACGTATACATTAGCTGAAGTGATATATGATCTTGCTCTAGATTCACAAATCTAAATTTTAAATTCAACGATGAAAAAAGAAAAGGGAAAAAGTTTACCTATAGTGTCATTGACTTGAAAGCGATTCCTTCTGGCCCAATGATCATAAGATTCAGACGGCTTTAAAACCCAACCTTCTTTACCACCAACATAAAACTTATAGCCTTGAGACGAACATATAAAACTCAAAAAGAACACAAAGAAAAAGCCAACAAATGAAAGAGAATCCATATGTGTATATGTAGATCCAAACTAAGAACAAAGAGAGAAATGAGAAAATTCAATTCAGAAGAAAATTAATAAAATTGCAAAATGTGTTGAGATGAAGAAAATAGAGAATTATGTGGGGTTTAAAAAGAGGAAAAAATAATTAACCTGCATTAATTATTATTAGGAAGGTAAATGATATTACCGTTGGATTTATGTGTAAGTATATGGAAAGTCTTAGCTGGGAATTTGTGGCTATTTTTATTCATCATGAATTACCTTAATTAATGAATCAATTGTTTGTTATTTTCCCATAAAAAAACGTTTCCACACACCTGGCCTTTTCATATTTGAGATTTAAAATATATTTTGATGACAAATATTTTCCTTGTTATCAAATGGATTGTTTGACTTGCGGATTAAGTTATTTCGGAATAATAATTTTAGGATTATAATCTTTGAACTATAATTTATCCCACTTGTAAAGTGAGATAATATAACTTGAAGTTTGATGGAGTATTTAGGATTAAATTTATATATTTTGTTTCATTGAACGTATGAATTTATCATATACTAAATTGATATAAAATTATTTGAAGTATAAATTTAATCTTGAAACATTCTATTAATCAAGCAACTGCTGAATAGTATTAATTATAAATACATAATTGTGGTTATTTTTTTTCTCTCAGACGGATTATACTCACAACAATAAAATCGAGAAAACTATTATTAGTAGAAATATTATTACTCATATAGTAAAAGCTTTAATGCATTAGCTGTCCATTTTTTTATTACTACTAGTGGTAATATTAGAAGCTATTTGTGAACTTGTGCATGCATTAGCAGCCAGCAGAGGCAGAGGAAAGTAGAGTGCTAAAGTTATGAGTTCGATCGAATTTAATAATTTTGATTTAAAATTTATATTAGTCTTAAAAGTTAGATATTCAAAAACTATATTCAAAATATTATAAGTTATAATTCTTTTCATGTTAATATAATTTAATAAAAATATATTTTATTAAAGTGATGATCAAAATCTACCTAGTTTGACTGTAAAAAAAAAAATATGGCATGTAAAGGTCAACGAAGAAAATACCAGATACTAATGTAATGTATTTAATTGGATTGAAACTTAAATCTGCACCAAATGCAGTCAAATATTTTCCAATTGTCAACACTTGGGATTTTATTTTCATATGAAACTTATGGAAATAAATGAATGAACTTTCTATTAAAAAAATCTATGTAGAGATAAAAGCTTACTAAGCTGATTAATGTTGAAAAAATCTTCCAAGGTAAAAAGGGTTGACCAATGACCATAATGTTTCCACAAATTGGAGAACTACTATTCACCTCTCTATTTTACTTTTTGATTATTTTAATATTATTTCTATTATATTACTAATTAAGTCTTTATCATTTATAATTATTTTTTAATGTAATATAACATCTAAAAATATATTATTAACAAGTTACTACTTCGACTCAAATTAATATTTTTTCTATTTTATTTTTAAAAAAAGAAATTGTCACTTTAAATATGTAATTTAAAGTTATTTTAATATTATTTATATTATATAAGATTATTAATTAAGTCTCTAATATTTGTAATTATTTTCTAAGTAATATAACGTCTAAAAACATATGATTGATAAGTATACTACTTCCCTCCCGAATTAACAATTTTTTGATTTAATTTTTTAATTTTTTTTTTCATTTTGAATATGTAATTTAAATTATAATTATTTTTCATTATGAAGTATGCACAAAATTTACATGATAATTCAAACAATCTACTTTTATGTTATAGTGATAAATTACTAAACTACATGTTGTGAACCCAATACTGGACAATGAAATAGTTGGGCCAAGTGATCTCGTTGAAGATTTTGGGCTCGAAAGTCAGCTACGCAGAAGCAAAAGGGTGAGACAGCCCAATAAGCTTTTTGAAGAATATGTTTGGCAACCTGGAGGAAACGCAAGTGTCAATAGTTGATAGGTTCTTAGAGGAATATTATTATTATAATAGACAGGTCTAGGCGGAGTAAGAGCATCAAAATTGATATGTCGCAACACTCTCTCCTCTCCACTATCTCTTTGTATCCCTGTCATCATCTTCTTTCTTATAATTTTGCAGTAGTCTCTTGTTTGTAATTTCTTGGCTTCTTATTTTCAATCAAAACACCTAATTACTTGTTATTTAGAGTTTTGTTCACTCCATTAGTGCTTTCATTGTTGTATTCCAATGGTGGATACTAGACTCCAGAAACTCGAAGACACTCAAACAGGCATGGCTAAGGAGTTGTTGGAGCTCCATTCCGCTTTCGGTAACCAACACAAACTGATGCAGGAGGTCCTCTCTCAGGTGGCCTCGATTGGTTCACAATTGAAAGGTTCCGGCACGAAAACCTCTCGTTCAAAATCAACCGATGTTGCTCTGACGGCAAACCCTCATAGTGGTGCGCCCATCGCTCTCCGGCACAAATCGGCTTCGGTGGAGTTGAGTCGATTCTCCGGGGACTAGCCCGCTGTTTGGATTTTTCAGGTTGAAAGGTATTTCAATTTCTACTCTATTCTACAAGAACATCAACTATTTTTAGCTTCCTTCTATCTGGAAGAGGAAGCCCTTGAATGGTATCGGTGGCTCTTTCGAAATAAACAGTTGATTGATTGGTCTCATTTTGCTACTAAGTTAGTCCTTCGATTTCGCAAGAAAGAGTTGGAAAATCCCAAGGGTCGCCTTGCCAAGCTCAAACAGTTCTCCACCGTTGCAGATTACCAGGCACGGTTTGAATCCATAGCTAATGAGACAGAGGACATTTCCAACCCTCTGATGGTCAAGTTATTTTTATCTGGGCTCCGTTAGGATATTAAGACAAATGTATTGGTCCATAAGCCCACATCTCTTGATGAGGCCATCTCGTTGATGCAAACCCATGATCAACACCTTCAGTTAGAGAGATGGCACATAACTCCAGCCCTTGCTAAGACCCAACCTTTGCTTCCAACACCACAATCCAGATCAATTGTTCCTGCACGAAATAACCCCAATGCTTTGTCACGCGTTCCAGTCAAGCGGCTCTCGCCGACGGAGATGCAACAACGTCGAGAAAAGGGGTTGTGTTATTATTGCGATGAGAAATATACAACAAATCATAGGTGCAAAACTCTTCCCCGAATACTCCTTCTTGAAGATGATCTAGACACCCTTTTGTCTGCAACAGAGCAACTCACCTCTGATGAAATGCTAGCAGAGGAGTTACATGCCTTAGAAATGCAGGCTCACTTTACAATATCTTATCATGCTTTGTCTGGTGGTCACTCCCTAACTATTCTGCGTTTCAAGGGGTATGTTCGCGGGTCACCTGTTGTCATATTGCTGGACGGCGGAAGTACCCATAATTTTATTCAACCTCGGTTGGCAAATTTTTTGAATTTTGTAATTTCTCCTACAACTAATTTCTCAGTGGTTGTGGGTAATGGTCAACGTCTCCGGTGTGAGGGTGTGGTTCAGGATGTACCAATTTCAATTCAAGGGACAGACCTCTTGATGGATTTGTACGTTTTGGCCTTTCATGAAGCGGATGTTATTTTTAGGGTTTCATGGCTAGCCACCTTAGGTCTGGTGCTTACTGACCATTCCACATGTCAGATGGAATTTTATTTGGATGGCAAGCAAGTTAAGTGGGTGGGTAATCTTCCTGATGAATTGCAGCCAGCTCAGTTACAAATGTTACGTCGTTACCACACCACTGATGCCGTGGCGGCATGTTTTTGTCTATTCATGGTGCACGATGATGCCACAATTATCGATGTTATACCCCTAAACTTAGAAGTCTTGTTGGAATCGTATTATGGGGTTTTCAACAAACCTCAAGAGGTTCCACCTGCTCGAGACACTGATCATGCCATACATCTCCAACCACAGGTCGGCCCTGTTAATGTCAAACTATATCGCTATCCATACTTTCAGAAACAAATCATGGAACAGTTGGTTTCTGAAATGTTACAGGATAGAGTTATTCAGTCTAGCACGAGCCCGTTCTCGTCGCTTGTTTTATAGGTTAAAAAGAAAGATGGTTCTTGGCGTTTTTGTGTTGATTACAGGGCCTTGAACGCCATCACTGTACGGGACAGATTTCCAATTCCTTCTATTGATGAACTCTTTGATGAGTTGCATGGTGCTCAATTTTTTTCTAAGCTGGACTTATTAGCAGGCTATCATCATATTCGAGTTCGTCCAATCGACATTCCCAAAACTGTCTTTCGAACTCATGATGGCCACTACGAGTTCTTAGTCATGCCATTTGGATTGTTGAATGCTCCGTCCACTTTCCAAGCTACCATGAATGACATCTTTAGGCCATACCTTCGTAAGTTTGTCCTCGTGTTCTTTGACGACATTCTGATTTATAGCTCTACATGGACCTTACATTTGGAACGTTTGGAGTTGGTGCTAAAATTGCTCATACATCACTAGTTGGTTGCTAAGCGTAACAAATGCCATTTTGGGCAGAGTAAGGTTGATTATCTTGGCCACGTCATTACATCAACCGAACTTGCGGTAGATCCATCTAAGATTGATGCCATCCAACAATGGGCCACTCCAAAGTCAATTAAAGAGGTTCGTAGTTTTTTAGGCTTCGCGGGCTACTATCGGCGTTTCATCATACAATTTGCTACTATTGCTAGTCCCCTTTCTGACTTGTTGAAAAATAATGGTTTTCAATGGACAAACCAAGCACAACAGGCTTTTGAGGAGCTAAAATGTCGTCTTAGTTCCACACCTGTCTTGGCATTGCCTAATTTCGACGAGGATTTTCACCTGGAGACAGATGTCTCAGGTGTGGGAATTGGAGCAATCCTCTCACAAAGAAAACATCCAGTTGCTTTTTATAGCCAAAAGTTATGCCCTAGGATGCAAAAGGCCTCAACATATCACAAAGAGATGTATGTCATCACACAAGCAGTGGCAAAGTGGAGGCAATATTTGTTAGGGCGCAAATTCACTATCTTTACTGACCAGCAATCCCTCAAGAACCTCACAAACCAAATGATTCAAACTCTAAAACAACAAAAATGGTTAGGTAAGTTGGTTGGGTATGATTTTTCCATTATTTATAGGACGGGGAAGCAGAACAAGGTTGCAGATGCTTTGTCCAGACCCCCAGATGGAGGCGTATTTTTTGCTATCTCCGAGTGCACATTTAAATTGATTTTAGAGTTGATAAAAACAAATAAAACCTATCCAGAATTGCTTGAGATTCAACAAGGGCTGGTAGACAATCACATAGCCTATGCAGACTATACTTTTCGCCAAGGACTTCTTTTTTTAAGGGTCGTTTGGTACTACCACGGGACTCGCCCTTGAAGCAGTTTCTACTTCAAGAGTTCCACGATTCGAAAATAGGGAGCATGCTGGGGTTGCTCGCACTTTTCATAGATTGTCTTTTAATTTCTATTGGCCAGCAATGCGCAACGATGTTAAGGTTTATATTGCTTCATGCCAGACTTGCAGCGCTTCAAGGATCGTAATTAATTACCCGCAAGCCTCTTACAACCATTGTCGATCCCATATATGGGTTTTGAGGAAATAACTATGGATTTCATTACTTGCTTACCTAGCTCAAAGGGGAAGACGACAATCATAACAGTGGTGGATAGGTTGTCCAAATACGGTCACTTTATTCCTCTTCCATCTACTTTCTCCGCCCATATTGTGGCACAAGCTTTTGTCATTCATATCATCAAATTATATGGTCCTCCTCGAACAATTGTAACAGACCGTGACCCTCGTTTCTTGCATACTTTTTGGCAAGAGATCAATCGCTTGCAGGGAACTATTTTGGCCATGAGCACATCATATCATCAACAAATAGACGGGCAGTCTGAAGCTTTGAACAAATGTGTCGAGCAATACTTGAGATGCTTTGTTGCTGACAGTCCCCATGAATGGGTACATATTCTACCTTGGACAGTGTTTTGGTACAATACACCCTACCAAACATCGACTGGTATGACACCCTTTCAAGCGTTATACGGGAGAGAGCCTCCTAACATAACCATATATGTGTTGGGTAGTACTTCTGACGATTTGATTGACAAGTATATGTTGCGTCGTGATGAGGTTTTGAATCTCTTGAAGTTTAATTTAGCAAAGGCACAAAATCGTATAAAAGTTTCTACAGATAAATGGAGAACTAATGACCAATTCAATTAAAGTGATTGGATGTTTGTCAAGTTGCAACCATTTAAGTAACAATCTGTGAGAGGTTCCCAGCAACACAAACTAAGTAGAAAATACTTTGGGCCTTATAAAATTATCAAACGAGTGGGGGCAGTTGCATATAAGCTTCAACTACCAGAAGAGGCTAGAATTCATCATGTTTTTCACATTTCCCTGCTCAAGCGTTGTAAGGGACAACCTGATCAACAAATTACTCTTTTGAAACTCCATGATTCTGCTACACCAAACCTTGAGGACAAGGTTCTCTTTTCAGGGAGGAGTAATATTGTGAACCCAATACTGGACAGTGAAATAGTTGGGCCAAGTGATCTCGTTGAAGATTTTGGGCTCAAAAGTCACGCATAAGCAAAAAGGTGAGACAGCCCAATAAGCTTTTTGAAGAATATGTTTGACAACCTGGAGGAAACACAAGTGTTAATAGTTGATAAGTTCTTAGAGTAAGAGCATCAAAATTGATATGTTGCAGCACTCTCTCCTCTCCACTATCTCTCTGTATCCCTGTCCTCATCTCCTTTCTTATAATTTTGCAGTAGTCTCTTGTTTGTAATTTCTTGGCTTCTTATTTTCAATCAAAACTCCCAGTTACTTGTTATTTAGAGTTTTGTTCACTCCACTACACTTTTTAATGAGCATGAAAGTATTTGATGCAATAGTTCAAAATGAAATAGAGGAAGTAAATTAGTACACGAAATAATTGGATACAAGATGAAATTGTTAATTTAAACAATTTTTAGCTACACTTAATTAAATAAGAACGAAAAATTGCGCATTTTGAACTCCGTTAGACATTAATAGAACATTTATGAGAGTAACGTAATAGTCTTGAAAGTTGAGTATTTATGTAAAATTTAAAATAAATTTTACAATGTAATTATATTTCATCAATGATTTCACTTTTATTTGACTTGTTGGTTAATATGTATTATATGTAATATTTATTGCAATTTATGTTATTTAGAAATTTAGATTAAAATATAATTTTATATTAAATGAAGAATTTGAAAAAAAAAATGAAATTTTGTATCACATAAAGATTATAGAGTGATTATTTGCAAAGAGAAGAAATGATTTATATTATGAAATAAGAATATAAAAATGAAATAGAAATAATAATATAATATTGAGAGGAGAGAAAAAGATTCTTTTTAGAGAGTAAAATAGAGAATTGAGTTGGAGTTGGTTGTCTGAAAAAATAGAGAACTCTATATTTGAAAAGTAAAATAGAGGATAGGGTTGGAGATGGCCTGACTTATTTGTTTGATATCAGATCCGACGTCATGGTTCGTAATCATATGCTTTAATCCTTTAATTTATATTTATGATATATATATATTTAAATTTTACATCAACTATAAATAAAAACTTTAACTTTGAATATATTGAGTTTTAGGAGGTGTGAACAAAAATGAATACTAATTATTTTTTCCGAAAAAACACTAAACAAGAAAAGATATAATTTGAATAACACTTCACATTGAATGAATTAAAAGTGTATATTTTCTAATTTTTGTGATTCAATTTGTTTATCTTATATTCCTTTTAGTATGTTTAAAAAAAAAAAAGGATCTCTTCTATTTTTTATAACTTTAATTTTAATTTTTTTTTTGCATCACATGTTTAAGATTACACATTAAAAGACATTTTGATATTTTCTACATATATTTAATTTAATATCATAAGATTGAAAAAAAAATCTTTATAATAATAATAATAATAATAACATACCCGTGTAATCCCACCAAATGAAAATTTAAGAGAATAGAGTGTACGCAAACCTTAGAGGTAGAGAAATTGTTTCTAATAGATCCTCCAATCAAGAAAAAAGATAGTCCAAAGTAGTACATAAAAATATATATTAAAAATCATGATAAGCTACTATAGCCTATAGACAACCTGATAAATAATCATGAACAATATTCATACAAGATAACACGATAATCGAAGTACGAAAAATAACGATAACAATTAAACTCAAAGGACAAGAAATTGTAAAATCATTATGATGACTAATAGTACAAGAGGATAAACGAAACAACATTTAACTATATCTAACTAAACCTTTTATCCGAATGTGCGTCCTCCATAACCTGCTCATCATGTACTTGATAAGTTGGAGTTTTGTCATATTGTGTCTAATAACCTCTCAAAATTTCTTTGATCTAACTCTACCTCCTCAAATTATTCATAGCCAATGTCTTACACCTTTACACTGGAACATTCATACATCTCATCCGCACATATTCGAATCATATAAAGAAATTTCATATTAAAACATAATCAGACAAATAAATTAAGACGGAAGGGTAGTAGTATCTCTTTTCTCTGTGGAAACAATAAAAGCCCTTCAATTTGAAAGAAAAAAACAACAGTTCCTCAACAAAATTTCAAGATTTTCAATTCCCCATGTCTTTGAACACCTTTAAGGAGACGCTCAAGCCTTGTACCAGTCAATCATTTTCACAATCTTCATCAACTTCTTACAATTTTGAGACCAAATATGTAAACCCTAGAAAACCCCCAAAATCTTCTTTGTCTCAGCAGCTTTTACGACTCGAAGATCACACTTCTCTGATACAAAACCAACCCCAAACCCCCAAAAAGCAGAATCATTTTGATTTGAAGAGAAAATATGAAAAATCAGAGGAGGAAGAAGTGGTAGAAGAAGAAGAAAAGGGAATTGGGTTTGGGAGACCCAAGTTGGATTCTTTATTGTTAGATCAAGCAGGACCGTATGAGCCGTTGGTTCTGTCTTCACTGGGTGAAAAATCTGTTGTCCAGGTGATTTTTCACAGACCCGTATCGTCAAGATTCAATTTTTATAATCATTTGTTTAACTATTTGTTCTATTTCATTTACTTAAAGGCATAATGAAGCAATATGATCATACATATCTAGGAAAGTTACAATTTTGATTCTAGTTGGATAGTCTGCCTGAGGTTAATCTAGGAAATTTAAGATCATGTGATGTTTGCTTATTGGTTGTATGTGAACATTCTGATGCTTTGATTTATCTTAGGCGTTGATCGAGACATTAGGATCGTGAAAGCTCCCTCATTGGAATGTGATTGATAAGTTTTGCGTAAATAGAATAAAGGGAAAAGGGTTATACAAAGGTTTAATGTTACACTCCGTTATAGTATCGGTACATATATGCCCCTACCGTCACAAAAGTGGTTGAAATTTGCCTGTCCTCCGTTAACCTCATCCGTTTTAGCGAAACTGCCATATGACATGCCAACTCACCACACCAATGAGCTCACGTCAAATCTTCTATTATCATCACCACCCAAAGTCAGTAACACCTTCATCCTATATACCATCACCACCAACATAGATTATTTACCCAAACAACAACAACATACACAGTGTGATTCCACAAGTGGAGTCTAGAGAGGGTAGAGTGTGCCCAGACCTTACCCCTACCTTGTGTGAGGTAGAGAGGTTGTTTCCGATAGACCCTAGGCTCAACAGATATGAATTATCTACCCATCTTTCATTTCTTTATAACTTCAACTATGAAGTTGAATCTAATATATATTTTATTTTATTTTTTGTGTTGGTCTACGAGTAGCAGAAACTTTTCTAAATATCAATATATTGCGTGTCCTTTGAGACCTTTTTTTAATTGATGATGTCTGAATCTGTTAATGAATAAGGGGATGATAATTTTGCAAGAAATTTTAGTCAATTTAGTTTATTCATCTATTTTAATTTCTACCTCTATTTGACAGGAAGATTATATTGAATATTTTCATACTGATCCATTCTGTTTTTATGGAGAGATCCTCTTCTCGGCTGAAGTACAAGAGAATTTGTTACTAGCAAGTTAATGTAAAAAAGTTTTTAAAAAAAGAAGAGATATTAGACTAAAACATTTTGAAACTCGTAGCTAATAACTACAGACATATATAACTTTAGACGGCGGATTTAGAGGGTAAAATCTACAATTGATCGGCAAAAGGAGAGAAAGAGCGGCAGGAGATTTCATTGATAGTTCGAGTCCATGATCTGTTAATTTTCATTTCTAAGGAAATGAAAGACGGGTAGATGATTTATGCTGACAGTGATGGAATATAGGATGAAGGTGTAGGTGACTTTGGGTGGTGGTGGAAGAAGGAGGGTCTGTGTGGTGGGTTGGGATGCCATGTGGTATGGATGGGGTTAACAGAGGAACGGTAAAATGACAAAAACACTCTTAAAATTTTAGTAGAATTACAAATTCAGAAGTATCTTTCCAAAGAAAAGGAGAAATGATGAATATAGAATGAATAGAAATTTAGGGGTTCTATTTTGGGAAAGATATTTTGAGAATTAAAAAAATATGTTTTTTTTTTTTTTTTTTTGAGAATGGTAAAGTAGAATTAAAAAAATATGTTAAGGATAATATAGTAATAGTTTAGGTCAAACTAAAAGTGCTTATAAGCTGAAAGACCGTAAGTTGGGGGTGACCAACTTGGCCTTTGACTGATTTTGGCTTGTAATCACTTGGCTTATAAGCATTTTAAATGTTTATCAAACGCATAGAAAAGCCAAATGATGCTCATAAGTCAATTTAAACCAGCTTATAAGCTTAGCCAAACACTCACGTTTGTTACCTGGTGAAATAAATTCAAACTTACTTCTTTGTCCAGTTTATGATGTGTAATAATGATTGACTACTTATGTAGCAATTTCCTTTATTTCTTTTTCAGGTTCCAGCATCTATAAACTGCAGGCTTTTGGAGCATCAACGAGAAGGAGTGAAATTTTTATATAGCTTGTATCAGAATAATCACGGAGGAGTTCTTGGAGATGATATGTGAGTTTTATTTGTGCATCTCTTCTTGGTTGATATGGTGGAGATGATATACAATTTTTAATGCTAATATAATGTGTCATCTTTTAAATTTTAATTGTGTGATTATAATGTCTCTTATCCTTGTCTTTCCTTCTTCCCCCCACCTTTTTCTTATTTTTTATGTGTGCATAAATTTGGAACAGGGGACTTGGTAAGACCATCCAAAGCATCGCATTCTTAGCTGCTGTATATGGCAAGGATGGAGATTTACCTGAATCATCAGTCTCGAAGGAACGCCGAAGAACAATGGGACCTGTACTAATAGTTTGTCCCTCTTCTTTGATCAACAACTGGGAAAATGAGTTTTCCAAGTGGGCAACATTTAGTGTTTGTATTTATCACGGGCCAAATCGTGATCTAATGATTGACAAACTAGAAGCACGTGGAGTGGAGATACTTATAACCAGTTTTGATACATACAGAATCCATGGAAGAATTTTATCGGATATTGAATGGGAGATTGTGATTGTTGATGAGGCACATCGACTCAAGAATGAGAAATCAAAACTGTACGAGGCATGTTTAGCAATAAAGACCCCAAAACGTTACGGTCTTACAGGAACAATAATGCAGAACAGATTAATGGAATTGTTCAATCTGTTTGACTGGGTGATACCTGGTTGCTTGGGGACACGTGACCACTTCCGAGAGTTTTATGAGGAGCCCCTTAAACATGGACAGAGATCAAGTGCTCCAGATAGATTTGTTCGAGTTGCTGATGAGCGGAAACAACACTTAGTATCAGTTCTGCGCAAATATTTGTTAAGAAGGACAAAAGAGGAAACTATTGGACATCTCATGTTAGGGAAGGAAGATAATGTTGTTTTTTGTGCGATGAGCGAACTGCAAAAACGGGTTTATCAGAGAATGCTACTGTTACCTGATGTACAATGCCTTATCAATAAGGATGTGCCTTGCAGCTGTGGAAGCCCTCTCAAGCAAGTCGAATGTTGCAGGCGGACCGCTTCAGATGGTGTCATCTGGCCTTACCTTCACAGGGACAATCCAGATGGTTGTGATCACTGCCCTTTTTGCCTCGTTCTTCCATGTCTCGTCAAGCTCCAGCAGGTTATCCCTAAAGAATTTCTTTTGGTTATCTGTTGATCACTCGTACAATGATTCCGTGATGGTTAATGATGTAGGAAAAGTAATCTCAATGTAAGTTATATAGTTTCTATTAAGTAAAATTATTGCACTAGAGATATGCACCTATAGTGAAAGAAAATGAGATAGGTTGCTGGATGCAATATGAGTCATCTGATATAGAGAAGGAAAAAGCTGAATATCTAGAAACCCTCAGTTTTAGGTGATGCATAAATGAAGTAATTAACCAATGTTGTTTCAACTTATCAACTTGAATGTTGAATGTGTGATCCCTCTTTTTTGGTCTCTGAATTCAGATTTTTAATCTCACTTAATTCTTATAAAAGAAAAATTACTAAAACAAGAGAAAAGAAGACTCGAGGAAAATGGGTGCAAATTTTGGAGATCAGAGTTCAAATCTCAGCAGAGACAAAAAACATTAGGTGATTTTTTCTTTTCCCCCTAAGCATATGTGGACAGAGTTACCCAGTGCTTGTGCTGGTGGGAGATAGAGGGTACTCGGTGGAATAGTTGAGGTGCGCGCAAGCTCACTTGGACACCGTTATCATCAGGAAAGGATAAAAGGAAGAAGAAGGCTAAGGAAAAATTCTTGAAAATTAAAGACCTCTTACCACCTCAGAGCTGCTGCTAGTATGGAGCTCACTGACATGTCATGTTTCTATTAGTCTGGCAATTTTATTAGACCAATCAATTCTTACTCCTATGCTCGCACTTAAAGCCTTTCAAGCGCATTGAGACTTTTCTTACAGTACTTTTCACTTGCTATGTGACGGGACTGACACACGAATAATGTATCACATGCTACCTTCAAACATAATGATTTTTGGTTGTCTGGTGGAGTATGGAGTGGGCGTCACTTGTTTATTTCATTTAACTTTCTAGATATTTGCAAAACTGGTACCCCTTCAATCCTACATCTTAGTTTCTTTTGAAATTATTTTCCATCCTTCTCTTGCATCATTTTGTATCCTCACTTTTTGGAGCTCTCCAAGCAGATAAGCAACCATTTGGAGCTTATCAAATCTAATCCAAGGGATGATCCAGATAAACAAAGAAGAGATGCAGAATTTGCTGCTGCTGTATTTGGTGAGGACGTTGATTTGGTTGGAGGGAATACTCAAAATAAGAGCTTCTTGGGCTTGAGTAATGTTGAACATTGCGGGAAAATGAGAGCATTGGAGAAACTAATGTCCTCTTGGGTTTCACAAAGTGACAAGATTCTTCTTTTCAGCTATTCTGTAAGGTGCGACATCAGTATTCAGTTCTTTTAACCATTTGAACTCCTAATATATGTGAATGTTGCAGAAAGCTAGGTGCTTGGCTAACAGTATGATTTTTCCTTTCTTTTGTGATGGAGATTTAAGAAGTCCAACTATTTTGTAGTTTAATACATTGAATCCGTTCTTTTTGTTGTTGTCCTCAGTCATGATAATCATACACTCATCTTTTATGGTGATATTTTAACTACTCTATTGATTCCTCTTCTCTATTATTGTCTGTCACATGTTATTAATTCAAAAGACTGCATGAGTAACATATTTTTTCTGCTTTATTCGGATATTAGACCAACGGTGGTTTTGTTCTTTCGGATATGTCAAATTAATCCAATGATGGGCTAACCGAGTCCAAGAATTTTTTGTGATAGTCTAATGGCTATCTCCTTGAAGATAGTACTTGTAACCAATTGAAAGATGAAACTTCTCTAAGTTAAAGTTTTTAGCCTTACAATTTCATTTGATATTTCTTAATATAGGGATTACTTTATTTTCCTCCTCTTTTTTTATTTATAATGGTGGTGTCTGGACCAGCTCGTGCGCACCTCGACTGTTTCACTAGGTACAGGCTACTCCCGCCAACATAAGTATGAGGTAACTCTACCCATCAAAACTTAGGCAGATGGGAAGAAAGCACGTAGCCTTTTTGGTCTCCGTTGGGCTTTGAACCCTAATCTCCAAGATTTGCAGTACACTTCATTGACCACTAAATGACACCCTTGGGTGCACTTCCTTTTCCTTTTCTTTCAAGATTATTAAGCTGTGTTTATTTCTATCTGATCCTTAAAATTGAGGAATGGTCCGGTTTTCATTGTCTGATTATTTAAAAGTTGCTGTTTGATTTTGCTAACCCCATCTTGGATTAAAAGTACTCTAGCATCACAAAAAAAATTCCTCTCAGATCTCTGGTAGTCGTGCACTCTCATGACAACCTGAGGGCTGTAAATGATTTTAATGAGGATCCCCATCCTTTTTTTCTTTTTCAGATAAGTAAGATCCCATTCTCGGTTTACTAGATATATTTCTCTATTTCTCTTGTTTTTGCAACTCAGTTCCAATGGAATCTGGAAACAGCAAGAGTCAGCCAAGGAGATGCTTTGTGCTTATAAAATATACCTGTTGCATTTGTTGCAAAGCTTTTCAGACATGCCATTCTTTCCTTAGTCCTAATTCTCCCTTTTTTAACATAATAATTTTGTCCTGAGCAGGATGCTGGACATACTTGAGAAATTTATTATACGCAAAGGCTATGGTTTTTCAAGACTTGATGGGTCCACCCCAACTGGCCTGCGCCAGTCTCTAGTTGATGACTTCAACTCCAGTCCAAGCAAACAGGTAGATATTAGTAAAATAATCAATCAATCAGCTCTTCGACCCAAAGTTAGTTGGGGTTGGCTATATTATCCGCTTTTGTGTCCAATTTTGCTCTATTTAGGCCCAGTTCTCTTTATTTATGTGGAATAGAAAATTGGAAATTCAATTTTAGAACACAATCGAACGTTAGCACTCTCATTTCTGTATTTTGATGTCCTCCTCATCTTAGGTATTCCTATTATCAACAAAAGCTGGTGGCCTTGGCCTCAACCTTGTTAGCGCGAATCGTGTAGTGATATTTGATCCAAACTGGAATCCTGCCCACGATCTGCAGGCCCAGGACAGGTCATTTCGATTTGGACAGAAGCGGCATGTTATTGTTTTCCGCCTACTTGCTGCTGGTTCTCTTGAAGAACTTGTCTACACTCGTCAGGTCTACAAACAGCAGTTATCAAACATTGCTGTCTCTGGAAATATGGAAAAACGCTATTTCGAGGGAGTTCAGGTTGAAAGTCACTTTTCTTTGTTTGTTTTCTAGGATCTAAGTTCCAATTTTGTGTCATTCTTCCAGCTGGAAATGGTTACTTATTCATGCTGCAACTTTCAGGATAGCAAGGAGTTTCAAGGGGAGCTATTTGGAATATGCAATCTTTTCAGAGATTTATCTGACAAGCTCTTCACAAGTGAGATCATTGAATTGCATGAAAAGAACAGAAAAAAAAATGATGGAACTCACTCAAAGGAGCACTTGAATGTACGTGGGATGTATTTTGTTCCTGAGAAAGAAATAACTACAGCATCTTTTGTGGAAGCTGAAAGCAGTAAACGTAAAGAAGAGGAGTGCACAGCAGTTGCTCCAGCGCTTGAAGACCTTGGTGAGTCCATTTCTTATTGGTTTCTGATAAATGATAATTGCTCTGAAGGTCCTTTATTGGAACCAAGGGGAAAGAAAAGAACGGTGACTACTGACTATGTAGGCACCCGAAGTAAAATTTCTCTCCAAAAGAAAAGGAGCGTCAACATTGTTCTAACTTAAATATTGATCATCCTGAAAGGAAAGAAGGAAAATACAGCTTCCTCTGTCCTTAATCATACAACAAACTTTCTTGACATCATTCCTTTTCTATACAAGAAGGTTCTTAGATTATTCAACTTTAAAATTTGGTATGGCATGTCTCTTTATCAATTTAACTTTTCAACCTTCACTTTTTTTTAAACCATTACTGATATATAATACAAGTCAAATTAACATTTTAAGCTTCGTGCCTAGTCAAAATCTGCTGCTAAATACACGAAGGGAGTAGTACATAACTGGAAGATGGAACATAGTAGATCATCCCTCCTGATCCCATGCTACACTTTCTCCTTTCATCATTCTCCTTCCTCTTACTTAGTAAAGCTAAGTGATTCTTTAACAAATTTGATATTTTTTACTTCTTTTTGGGATTTTGGATAAGACACAGGGAAAGGTATACCTGAAAGGTTGAACCCTGCATTTCTAGAACGCAGGGTAGGAGTTCTATCGCGTTGTTACTACTCGCCTCTGACAAATTTGGTTATTTGATAAGATGGAACAAGAGGATGGATATAGCTCTCTTAGAAAATCCGCTTTACTGTTGTACCTTAAAATTTCACTGATCTGTTGAAGTAGTTGACAATCTATTATCTTTTTTTCGCAACTTTTCTTTGTTGGCAGCAATACTGAAGTTGTAGTATACTGAAATACAATGGTGTTTGATTTTTATTGCTCAATTTCATTTGACCTTTTTGACGCATAGGTATTGTATATGCTCATCGGTATGAAGACATTGTTAACCTTGGACCGGCAAAGATCAAAGAGAAGAAAGAACAGACCATACATTTAGATTACCCTCCACGCCAACCAAAGATTTCAACTGCTGGGAAGAAGAAATTAGACAACATAACTGGGAAGGAGAATGCAGGATCTGTCAATCCTACAATGATCCGCAAAAAGAACCAGTACAGCCTCCTTGCCCGTTCCATGGGTATGGAAGAAGTTCAGTTTAGCAAATGGCTCTTATCTGCAACACCAGCAGAGCGCGAAAAAGTACTTAAAGACTATCGTAAGAGAAAGGAGAAGATTCCTAATGGTTGAAACTTCTTTTCCTTTCTCATTGACTTGTAACTTTGTAACATTTAGTTTGTACAGGTGCCTCTTTTTCATATTTTTTTTTTCAAAAATGTGTACAGGGAAGCTTAATTGTCTGTATCTTCATTCATTCTGGTGTATAGCCTAATAGCCAGCACTAGATCAATGGTGACAAGTATAAATTGTATCTGAGAGCAAACAATTAGCACTCTCAATAGAGTAATAGATTGTTTTGGAATATAAACAGTTCCCTTTCCAATTCTACTTTCTCTATATCTTGAAGCTGAGCTGACAATCTACTAATTGCAGCTACTTTCTCTGCATCTTGAACCTTGATACTGGCTTCGAGCTGCGACTGACAGATTGCACCTTTGAATTAACATCACTATTGTGTTCTACGATACTACCAGTAAAAGCCTGCAGAGCATATTGTCAGATCAAATATCCCCTTCTTAATAGATCACATAATATTATAATCATGCATGAACGTACCTTACTGCTGTCGAATTGTGGTTCAGAGGGACGAGTATCAGCCTGTAATAAAGCAGTTAGATTATATTTCTTTAGTTCTTTACTCTGGAACGATGCAATGCAGCAAAACATGCATGGAACCGTGTTAATATGATGAAGATAATAGAACAGCAAGACATGCATGGAACCTAATAGGTAAGAACATATACGAGGCAAAGAATCGTACTTTGGTCTCAGCTATAACAGGAGCCTCAACATCCTCTTTCGCTTGAGGTTCCATGGGAGCATTCTCAGTCAAATTGAATTTTCCATAAGCTAGATTCTCAGGTAAGCAGTTTTCTGGTACAAGGCAATCTTTTAAGAGAGACAGAAGTTAAAGAAAAAAGGAACTTGCAAATTGAATAATCCTCAGGTGAAGAAAGATTGAGAAAGAACTGGCAAAGTTTATCAACAATGACAGAAAAACAAAGATAGCTGCAAGCGTCCTCATGAAAACAACATTACTTTGTAACTATAGATAGTAGGTGAAAAAGGAAAGGCCAATGCTGCTTCTAATTCTATCTTCCTCGAAGCTGAACTTCAAAAGAAAAAAATACTGAACAAAGCACCAGAAACCATCTTTGATAAGTAAATACTACCAGAAATTCAGAAAAGAGTAGATCCCCCACACAAGTTTGATAAAAAGTAGAAAGTTCTACACAGAAGAATGACATCAAAGATAAAGCACCAGCATTGAGTACCTCATCAGCACAAAGTAGTTGAGAGACTAACTAAAATTCCAAGCGGATAGTTGTTTTGGGTTGATCAGTTATTTATAGTTCATGCACAAGTAACTCCAAGAAGGTTCTGAATTACCCTAATTGACTTTCTCTGTCTGGGCAGTTGCTTTGGGATGATGAAATCTATTAACATATTACTATGCAAGTAATTTCAGAAATTCAATAGGCAAGTGGCAGATGGAGTGTATATAGTTCACAATTCTTTCTCTGGGGACAAGGCATACCTTTAGATGTTGCTTTTGAACCTTCAACCTGCACATAAAAATTTCAAATAGATTAGTTGAAAAATAACAAACAAATTCATTGATTGTCGGGAAAATTACTTGAGAACCAAGCAAATCCCTTCACAGTATATGGTAGAATGAGAAAAGATGCAAGTCAAGAATACACATCTTAGGTAGAAGGGAAGGGTTACTCACATGCCAGTGATCAGGAAACTTTTCAGTGGACTGAAATTTTGAAGATTCACCTCTTTCCTTGAGCTTGACAAAGTTATGCATCAAGCCACATGTCAAATGCAATTTAGCAAAAACTACAGAAGCATAAAGTTTGTGCATTCCAAGAGTCAAACTTTCTATTTAAGTTCAACAGCATGTACTGACCTCTAAACTTTTCATTTCTTCTTCTAAGATAACATGACCTGGGCTGACATCCGAGTCATCACTACCTAGCTCTTCTTGATTGACATTTTCAGCTTCTTCTTCTTCCTTTTCGAGTTCAGCAAGTCGGGATAATATACGATCATATTCCTCATCTTTAACATGAGATACATCTTCAGCTTGAGAAGAAATAGGAAGCTCGGTTTCCACGATACCTGAGTTTCAAGCAGTTTAGAAAGTTCAGTGAATGAAATAAGCTGCAAGTCAGAGCAATTAAGTGATGCTTGGTTACAAGTAGAACCACAAATCAAAACGATCAAAAAAAGAAAAAAATAGAATCACAAATCAAAGAACCACCAAAGACTAGTGAATGTTGCTGAAGGTAAGAACTCTCATCACAACACTAGAAGATTGCTTCAGAAAGCCATCTTCACAACACAGGGAGTAGAAATGCTCTCTCGTCCCTCCATCCATGTGCACAG
Organism: Solanum verrucosum; assembly: GCF_900185275.1. NCBI lineage: Eukaryota > Viridiplantae > Streptophyta > Magnoliopsida > Solanales > Solanaceae > Solanum > Solanum verrucosum. The sequence goes on along the minus strand of NW_026019982.1, from coordinate 1,088,943 downwards.
TATATATGAAAAAAGCAGCTTCTTGGTTACTCTTAAGATATTGGTCCATTTTTTTGAAATAGGTAACTTTGTATTCACACAAAAGACCTCATCAAAATCGATGAGGTGGGATTTACAAACCCCCAGGGGGTGCCATCATACTCAAATCCAAAAAGACAAAACTAACTTTACAATTGGCTTTTAAACTCCACAAGGCTATCTACTTCCCCCACTAAATTTTGCTTACACCAAAAATACAAAAGACTAAGGCATTTTATCTTGATCTCCTCTGGGCTGCTAACCTTTCCTTCAAAACATCTCCCATTTCTTTCCTTCCATAGTGTCCACCATATGCAGGGATATTCTTCCACCAGTCTTCTTTTGATCCTCTCTTTCCAATTCCTTGCCAATGTGTTAGGACCTCAAAAGTGGTTCTGGGCATTGTCCAGTTAACCCTGAGTATACAAACGAACATGTTCCACAGATCTGTAGCTATCTTGCAATGCAGAAACAAATGACCATTTACTTCAGCTTTCTGTCCGCACATGTAGCACTTTGAGCAGATCTGTATACCTCTTCTTTGTAGCACTTCATGGGTGAGACAAGCTCTTCTAATTACCAACCAAGTGAAACATGCAACTTTTAAAGGAACCTTAATTTTCCAGATTAATTTCCAAGGCCAAACTGTTGTCAGGAGATGATTGGTATTCCTCTCCCAATAGCATGATTTAACTGTAAAAACCCCTCTGCTATGCAGTTTCCAAACTGGTTTGTCCGGCTCTGTGACCGTGCCTGGAAACAAGTTTAAAGCATGCAGTAGGTCTGCTACTCTTCCAACCTCCCAATCATTTAGAGCCCTTCTGAACATAAGGTCCCAACCTTGAGGGGTCCACATTTGCGCTATAGTGTCATTCTGCTGTAGACTGATAATGTACAGATCGGGAAAAAATGTCCTCAGATTTACGTCACCTAACCAGGTCTCGTTCCAGAAACTGGTCTTCAAACCATTCCCCACTCTGAAGGTCACCTTTGCACTGAAATCAGGCCACATCCTCCTGATGGTTTTCCATACAGAGCACCCAAAAGTGCCATTCACCTCTTCAGTTATCCAGTTGCTTTGTAGGTCATATTTCTCTGCAATAAACCTCCTCCATAATGCCATATCTTCACAACAGAATCTCCATAACCATTTTTGCAGCAGGCTAGTGTTCTGAGTACTCAATTTCTTAATGCCCAGACCTCCTTGTGCTTTGCTCATTGTCACCTCTTCCCATTTAACCAGGTTGTATCCTTGCTTCTCTTTATTTCCTTGCCAGAGGAAGACCCTTCTCAGCTTGTTGAGTTTCTTTCCAATACTTTTTGGTAGTGGGAAAAGACACTTTTGGGTAGTGGGAAAGCCTGATGCCTTAGTTGCTTTTCACATGTGGAAAGAAACTATAAAAGCTACCTCTAACACACCCAATAGTCGATATAAAATCAGTCAGACGCATTAGAGACTCTGCTTCTGTCTCTAACAATATCAAGAAGGATGGAAATGATTAAACTAAGTGGATGATGATTAACTTGTCAATGTTCAATGAACTCAATAAAGATAGTCCAAATAACAAATGGTGGTTTAGATTTTCAAGTTTCTACAGGCCATAGGAACTTATATTATGTTTGACGATATGGGTCTTGTATTAAAAACACGTTTTCAATAGTTTACAGTTCTATCATTACTCCCACTTGTGCACATAAAAATTCTTAAACATGCCAAACATTTTGCTCGCTTTCAAGACTGAGATTTGAACAATGTTTTCTCCATTAAAATTTAGGATCCATCAAAACACCAACCTAATATAAGTTAGCAGTGTAACAACTAACAATCAAAAAGCATGTGTCAAATTCTTCGGAGAGGTTCTTTTCCATAGCAACATAAAAACAGAAAATTATCCAATACAGATAATACCTCTCATAGATGAGCCTATAACTTCAATTAGACATGTTACAAAATTTATAGTAATAACATTCTGATAAGAGGCAAAGACAGAATTTGAAGCTTATGAGCTCAGAATTTGAGTCTTTTTGAGTTACTTGGTTCTAAATCAATAATTTGTAGATAAATTTCATAAGACAAATATAGGGTTTGAACAAAAACGACTGGGTTCTGCCGAATCCGCTGCCTACACTCTAGTTCCGCCCCTGATTCTGATAGCGGAAACATTTAAAGATGCTTTTTACTAATCAAGAAAAATAATTATAACTAGCAGAGTGATAACATCAACATTAATTCGACTATTATATGCAACACATAAACCAGTAGCAGGTGGAACATGCCTATCATAGATGCCTCTTTAGGAGAAATTTCCTCAATATAGTCTTCTCTTATCTCCACAAGACCCTCCTGTCAAAGATTGATTGGAATCGTCAAATTGATATAACTATCTGAACTACAGAAACTAAAAACGAATATGCACAAACAAAAAGAAAAATTACTCCCTCTATCCCAATTTTAGTGTCTTAGTTTGACTAAGCACGGAGTTTAAGAAATAAAGGGAGACTTTTGAATACTGTGATCTTAAATTAAAGATGTGTATAGTACTTTAAAGCTTGTGATCTTAAACTTGCCATGTAGAATATTGGAATTGGAAAACTTACTAAATTTAGAAAGGACATTCTTTTTGGGACAGATAAAATAGGAAAGTAAGACAGTTAAATTGGGACAAAGGGAGTAATACAATAAATCAAACTGTGAACATCCCAACTATCAACTAATGCTTACGGTGCACACATACATTCATATGACAAGCAAACCAGTGAGAAGTATCTATCAAAAAATTCACACCAAATAGGCAAGTCAATATCAAGTCATCTCAAACTAACTCATGATTTTGCATTTCTCAAATTTGAGTCCCAACACACTCTCATGTCATATCACCAAATAAGTTTCTGTATCACTTGAAACACTGTAGTTCTATTATCATTACCTGCTGCATCCAAATAAGCTTTCTAGCACTTCTAAACACGGCATTCCTATTATAACATATTAGTAACTCAAACACTTAGGAAAGCAATACCATGTCAAAATGTTCAAGCACCATATGACAGAACCAACAAGCATACCGCTGCCTCAGAGGCTGTAGCATCAAAAAATGAGGCCTCAGCCTTAAGGTCTTGCATTAAAGCCTTTACAGACTCCACTTGGACCTCCAATGCCTTCCCTCTTCTGTTCAGTATCTCAACTGTTTGCTTTGCTGTCCTCTCAGCGTAATGACCCTCTCCTAGAAGAACCTGCATACACGACAGAGAAGTAGAAAATTATATTCAAAAAGTTGTAGCTAGAAAAGGAATCTAAGAGCAAAATTTCAGGTATTTGTCAGTAAAAAAAAGATGAAGTATATTTTCAGAATTAACCAAAGATCACTTGCTAATTAGCCAGACAAAATAGCAAGCTAAATATTAGGTTTTAAACTCTTTTTTTTTTGTCTAAACAGCAGAGACTTAGACTTATCAAACAGATGCAAAAAAAATAATGTAGAATTCAGGAAAGAGGAAATGAAGCATATTCCATGATTTGGCAAAGAAGATCCTACCACTATCAGATGCCTCGTTGGAGAACAATAACCTTTCCAGTTTTACTGATATATTTATCAATAAATAATCCAATTGGACAGTTTTAAAGAAATGGTTCATTTGATCAAGGAAGAGAACCAGCAATAGATCAACGACAGCTCAATCCCAAACTAGTTGGGTCGACTACACCGATTCCGCTCTACTCATTCTGCTATACTCAGGTCATTAAGAGGATTCATCATAGTGATACTATTCTTATAACAGTCATCAACTTATCACAACCCTCCTCCCTTGTTTGGGCTTGCGACAAGAAATACTTTGCACATAATGGGAGTTTGATCAAGGAAGAGCTTCTGACAGGGAAAAAAAAGTTTCCATTTAATCCAGAAAGAAAGACAAAAACTTTATGCAGGAAGGCCAAAATTCTCTGCATTTAGCATCATGCACAATCAACAGATAAGCCTTGCACCCAGTGGCAAAGCCACATACAATGGAGGGGATTCATCGGAAAGTTTTACTGCCTAAATAAGGTAAAAAGGAATTTTTAAACATATATAAAATTTTGAATCCCCTTAACAGGTTCAACTCCCAAGTGTGACATTTTTGAATCCCCTCGTTAGAACTCTGATTCCACCACTGTTATTCCACCTCAAGTATCGCTTGTTAGTATTATCTTTAGTACTCTCATATTACCTCATTCTTCTATTTTATTATTACCTTCGGTTATCGTACTATTTGTTGTTACTACTGTTCTTTTCTCCACTATTTTCTATATGTATGGTTTCTTCACTAACGTACTTCCCTTTCTTACTGATTTGATATTTTTTACTTGATCCGAGATCTATCAGAAACAACGTCTCTACCTTAACAACCTTCCCAAGATAGGGGCAAGGCTGCATACACATCACACTCTCCAGACTCCACTTATGGGATTACACACTGGGTATGTTGTTGTTTTTGTTTGCTGAATCGGAAAAAAAGGCTCATACTATTGAAATTGCTTACAACAACAGCATACCTAATATAATCCCACAAAGTGGGTTCTGGGGAGGGCAGAGCGTACGAGAACCTTATTCCTACCTCAAAGGTAGAGATATTGTTTGTGATAGACTCTCCACTCAAGGAAAAAATAGCAACCGTCCAGAAAAAAAAGTAATAGAAGTACAAGGAATGGCAGATAGAAATAAAAACAGCAGACAGTAACTACAACAAAATAATATAATCGTCATAGTACAAAAAACAGCAAGTAATAACAGAAATCGAAACTGAGCAATACTACAACTACTACTTCTGAAATAGCTTAGCGAATAAATTACCAGAAATTCATTGGTGTGAATCAATCGACCAGGAAAAAATGCAGCTTTACCAAACGGAACCTGAAAAGTTGCAGAAACGCGAACACATTAATCGCCTAGACATACAACAAGCATATAACACTCTACTATCCATTCAAAAATAAAAAATAAAAGTACAGTAAGCAAAATTCACCATGATATCATGATGGAGCTCATCGGGAAGTCGCTGAACGAGCTTTATAAGAGTATTATTGTCGGCGGCAAAATCTCGGAGCTGGTCCAGCTGCTTCTGCCGCTCCGATATAGTTTCCTCCACACGCTTCGCTGCTTTCTGTGCTTCTTCCACCGGAAACAGTGAGGATAGTGACGTCACCGTTCCCTTTACTGATTCTGCCATGACTTCACTTGCCGGCAAACACCGGCGGCGACAATTTCCTCTTTCCGGCCTGTGTTTCGCGCGGAGAAAGAAAATTAGGGTGCCTTTCAAAAAAAAAAAATGGAAAAAATTAGTTTACATAAAGTAATTTTGGGGGAAATATGTCAAAAAAAAAAGTTTTTGAAAAAATATATTTTAACTTACATATAATACATGTAAAATGAAAGGATTATTAGAAAAAATAGTGAATATATCATTTTTATGCGCATTGCACGGCTATATATTAATTATATTTTAATTTCATAAAATATCAAATAGTTCAAATATTTTTACCTATTTGTCCTTTATTATTTTATGTTTCATTAATAAATTAATATTCTTTTCATATTAACAATTTATTATTTAAATTTTTTCACATGAAATGGTACATTTTGCATATATTTTTTTCGAATTTAAAAAGTTCAAAATATTCTTTATATTTTTAAATTTGTGTTAAAGTATAATAGAAAAATGATTTAAAATTAAGTAAATATAAAATAGTGTAATAACTAATAATAATACAAACATGTACGTGACTTATACATTTTTTAATAATCATTGAAAATAATTAATTACAAATAGTGAATCAGTTACTTGCTATATTATTTTTTAAAATCATTAATTTAATCTTTTAAACTTTCGCAGAAGAAAATAATAATTAAAATTTTTATCAATGATTAGATGTCAAGGAACTTATCAATTTTTCTAGTATTCTAATATAATAATTACTGCGTAATTTTTTTTTATGACTATTATAAAGTTTATTATAATTTTTTGTATTGATTATTTTAATACACCGTGTAATCATATAAAATCAATGCATTATATGTAGTTTCTTAAAGATTTATGTGTAAAATATCATTCATTAAAATAATGAAAGAATTTTACGCAGCAAAACAATTTTGTTTTAAAAAGAATCAAACTTTCATATAAAATATATTGATAACTAAGATTAAAACTCATCATTGGATATTAAAATAAAAAGTGCCAATTTAATTATCTATTAAAACTTTCTAATGTTTTCCTTTATTTAGTATTATGCTATGAATAACATGATATTAGTATTGCAATAAGTTTTAATGTACGTATTAGTATGGTTAAATATACAATTGTCCATCAATTTATTTTTACATCTTTATCATTGTATATATAAAGAATATTTTTAAAAAAAAAATAGATTATTAATACACTATGATCTATATCCGTCAATATTCTTTTAAACCTTATCAAATGACCCCTTTAAGAAAATATAAAAATTTAAAAAATTAAAAATACTTGATCGTCTTGAGGGGGCTTATTAACAATTTAACTTTAAAATACACTTATTTAATGCAATAAGTTTTAATGTACGTATTAGTATGGTTAAATATACAATTGTCCATCAATTTATTTTTACATCTTTATCATTGTATATATAAAGAATATTTTTAAAAAAAAAATAGATTATTAATACACTATGATCTATATCCGTCAATATTCTTTTAAACCTTATCAAATGACCCCTTTAAGAAAATATAAAAATTTAAAAAATTAAAAATACTTGATCGTCTTGAGGGGGCTTATTAACAATTTAACTTTAAAATACACTTATTTAATGCAATAAGTTTTAATGTACGTATTAGTATGGTTAAATATACAATTGTCCATCAATTTATTTTTACATCTTTATCATTGTATATATAAAGAATATTTTTTAAAAAAAAAATAGATTATTAATACACTATGATCTATATCCGTCAATATTCTTTTAAACCTTATCAAATGACCCCTTAAAGAAAATAGAAAATTTTAAAAAATTAAAAATACTTGATCGTCTTGAGGGGGCTTATTAACAATTTAACTTTAAAATACACTTATTTTTTTAAATGATTTATAACTACATAAACATTTATGACTTATTTTAGAGCAAGAGCTTCAAAAATCTATTTTTCTTTTTTAAACTTCATGTAAAGTAAAATTAATTCATACTCCCTCCGTTTCACAAATAATAACCTCCTTTCCTTTTTAGTCACTTTAAAAAAGAATGACCTCTTTCCTTTTTTGGTAACATTTTACTTTTTGTTTTCCACGTGGCATGTTTAAGATCACAAGATTAAGGCAATTTTGTACATTTGACATAACTTTAATTTAGGACCACAAGATTCAAAAGTCTTCTTTATTTACTTAAACTCGTGCCAAGTTAAACCAGGTCATTCTTTATAAAATGGAGTAAGTATAATTTAAGATTTGAGACAGTAATATAAATCGGGACGGAAAAAATATTTATTAGGCAAAGCTGTAAACAAGTACAAAAAGAGATATGGAGACAAATTCAATAAGATTCCTTTCATGACAGCTCAATCACAACAATCATCAATGAACTCATCCAAGTCAACTTAATCTATTCTCAAATGCAAATAATTTCACTTACATTGCATCTCATATTTATATTTACACCAACTACATCAATCAGAGATTTTGGATAATATTTGATTAACCTAAAAAATAAAATATAAAAGTACTGAAAATACTTTTACATTTAATGCGAATTATTAATTTTATCTTTGAATTATTGATAATTTTGAAAATACTTTTTTATTTTACTGATTGAACTTAAATACATCATCGATCTTCTAGTATAAGTGAAATACACCCCTAGATTTTCACCAAATTTAGGGGTGTTTTCTACACTTCTTACGACTTTTTATTAAGAGTCTCGTGTTCCTACAAGAGTTTGAGATCATTTGTTATGTCACTAAAGACGTATTTAAGTTTAGTCACTCAAATAAAGATGTATTTTTAAGACTGTCAATAGTTTAGAAACAAAACTAATAATATTCACCAAGTTAAAAAACATTTTTATTACTTCTTTCGAAATAAAATATGGTACTACTGTCTACTTGTACTCAAAAGTTGGAAAGTAATTTTGGAACTTAAAAAGTAACATCCATGACATTCATTTTCCTAATAAATAAATAAATTATTACACTTTTTTTTTATCAAATATGTATCAACTTCCACCAATATAAGTAAAGAATAACTAAGTTTGAGTACTCATGATTCTCAATTTAACCACTTGACTATATTTCTTAATACAATCACTCTTAAAATATTTGCTACAATATTCGTATTTTTAACCTAAGAAAAAAATATTATTTTAACAATAACATAATTAAATATGCTTTTACTTATAACTTTTGTTTATCTTTATGTATGAAGTTACAAAAAAGTAGAAAAATACTTCTTTATCAATTAAATCAAAAAGTGAAATATTAAAGATTAAAAATTAATAACATCTATCTTAATTTATTTAATGTCAATTTAACATATATATATATAATAAAAAAATCGAACCAACCAAACCGCACCCTATCAAATTAGGAAAACATTCACCCCACTTCTTCATCACTAATCAATATTATATGTGAATTCTAGTTGTTTACAGAACCTAATTAACAAACATAATATTCTAATTAATTATGTACCAATAATTTATGTTTTGCTAAATAAATAAAATTAAGACAAAAACGGTACTAGTGGGATTTCTATTTTCTTGTCCAGAATTGACCAGTGAAGGCCCTTTTTGTTGGAACTAAAAAAACAAATTATATATTTAGGTTGTAAGATTAGCCGTTGAGCTCTCATTTTCTCAAAAATTTGCTGGTGTTTTGGTGCTTGTTGTTGGGTTGTTAGTTCTAAGATTTTTTGTTTTTGTTTTTTTAACTTCACTTGAAGCAACCCCATTTGTTTGTATATCTTAAATATCTCCTTTTAAACTGTAATGGACTTAATTTTTTCATCTGGGTTGATCTTAAATTGCTTGAAGGAGAAGAATTGGAGTTGATCTTGAAATGGGTGTGGCTAAAAATTTGATCTTTTTAAGAAAGAATTCTGGGGTTTGGTTTAGAATTCTGTTTTATTTATGGTTTTTCTTTGGAGGGTTTTGCCAAGTAAAGGGACTCAGACCTCTTAGAGAAAAGTATCGTTCGTGGGGCGATGAGGTTAGTAACTTGCAATTGTTTTTTATATGTGTTGTTGTTTCCCAGTTAGGATTACTTCAATTTGGTGTATGTTTTGTATTGATGGTAATTCTGGTCTCAATTGTTTTGAGTTTTTGAAGTTGTGATTTTTGGAACTTGAAGTTGTGTTTGGACTGCATTTTAGCTTCCTGTGTGTTGCCTGAAATGAGAGCATTCTTGTGGTGTTTGATGCATTTGACTTTTGCAATCTGGAAATTTCAATTGAATTTGAGAAAAAGTTCTAACTTTTTTGGTGATAGAAGTGGATTTGTGATAAATGTGATTTCATCACATGTTTAGATCCTAGCTCAGCTCAAACTCAAAAGGGTTTCCGAGACTTGATTGATAGGAAAGAGAGAATAAGAGACTTTGGTGAGGTTTTACCTACATGTAGTGCTTATTTGTGAGTGCTTTATATCAGAATGGTCACCATATACCTGGGATGAAACTGATATGAGGTGGTTGAAGTTCAAAGTTTCCATTTATTGAGGTGATTAATTAAAGTTAAGTATAGTTACAGTTGATCGACTTTGATCCAAGCTCAGCAGGCATCATGGCACTTCTGCAGCAATGATAGAGAAAGAAAATGATAGAAAAAATAAAAAAAGGAAAGACATGGTACTGCTACATCTTGTCATCTTAATAGAAGGTCATTTCAGTGTATTTGAAGTGATATAAATAATATCATCATGGTTATCTATCTGTAGAATGATCATTTGGAGCTATTTTTACTCATTTTTCCCTGGTAAGTCTGAGTTTGTATCAGAGGGTGGCATCCATTCCAAGAAATCCTTGATCTACAAATGGAAAGTTGGACTCTTATTAGGAATAGGAATGGGGACTCAAACATTCTTGAAACCACATAGCAGTAGGAGGTTTGACTTCTTTAAGCTTCAATGACTCGTGGAAGATAGCAAAAGATCTACACTGTCTGATAGTTATTTTTGTTTAGTTGAGAACTATCTTATAATAGAACCAATGCTTGCATCTAATGGTTGTTGTTTTTCAAAAAATATAACATTATTCATTTCTTTAGCGCACATCACATATAGGAGGTATGGACCTAAGGATATAACATGTCTGGATGCAGCCAAGGTGTTCCAAAACTTGGCTTGTGAGAGGAAGTCAATCTTGAGAACTTGGACCATTTGAGTCTTCCTAATATAAGCCTTATCCCTTAGGTATTAGTCTTAAAAAATTCACAAGTATGGGATTTATTTTGAAGCCGTAGTGCTTTTCCACCCCCAAATACCATGAATTAGTGCCAAAGGCTCTCTTTTTGAAGCACAATTACCTAGCAGATTTTAAGCCTTGGTGGAAAGGTTATTCGGTTATTGTGTATTTGGGAGGTAGGAAGAACCCAGTGAAATAGTTAATGTATAAGCAAAGTGGCCCACACCTCCATCATAAGAATAAAAGGTCTCTTTATAGCAAGAATCACTTGTTGGAGATCTTTCTAGCACTGTTGTGATTCGCTTATCAAAACTTTAAGAAAATGTATACAATTTAGTTTTCACCTTCTAAGCTTTCGTAAATCCTAGTCTGGGAGATGTTTGCCTTGAAATTGTATGTCCTCCAAGAAAGCCAAGTTTGTCCAACCTTTGTCGGAACCAAGAAATTGACATGATATCAATGATAAGACTATAATGAGATTAAAGGAGACAACAATATGCTAGCTAAATGTTGAAACATTTGCTCTTAGTATATATTTTGCAAGGACATAACTTGCCTCTATAGGAACTTGTCTAATAATTGGTGAAGATCCATAAGGAATGATTTGTTATGGAGATTATTCAGCGTCAATTCCCTCTTCTTCTCCCCCAACCCTGTCCCTGCTAGATAGAAGAAAAGAAAAAGTTTTGACCCATCTCACTGAAGGACGGAATGACCTGATTTATTTTTTCAAGGAGCTGTGAAGTTAGTTTAACTCCTTTACGTAAGATGGATGTAAGAGTGAGCGCAGAAATGCCAATTGACATTTCAGTCTGGCTATATTTAGCTGCCTTTATGAGATAGGATCAATGTGAAAAATCCTATTTCAGTGTAATATTTTTTGAGCTCATTTGCAAATTAAGCATATTGAAGCCTGGAGGGTATTCTACTCGTGCATGGCTAACATGAGGGCTATGTTGCTCGAACTCTTCAAAAATGTCAATGGGTGAGTGTCAGATTCTTCAGAATTAGTGTACTTGTGGAGAATCTGACACGGGTGCAACATCAAAAGTGAAGAGTTCGCGCAACTTAGCATGAGGGTCATGACATTATTACTTAACTGTCTACGGCCTTACTGCTCCCAGGATTTCTGTTCAACGGTAAAGATAGTACAACACGGGATGTGTACAGGTGCATGCACGAGTTTGAAACCTTAATTGAAAGAAATCTGTTTTTTAGATGGAGAAGGGTAGAGGGGAGGACCAATCGTCCATCGAATTTTGAAGCTGAAAGAATGGATCTTTTTTGGGTCAATATTAGTGCTAGTGGAGCAACATCCCGTGCCCTGTGTCTTCTCTTTCTTCTTCTATGGGTCCAACTAAACATTGCTTCTTTTGCGGTGACTTCACCACTAAAGTCCAAACCATCTCAGTATCCCCCCCACCCCCCACCCCACACAGAGTCTAGACTACAGACGCTATCTCACAGTCATCAAAATAAAAGAGAAAAGAAAAAGTGACCCTGATTATAGTATGCCTGCTTGTTTTTCCTGCCTAATCGCTGATCACATTCTTCATGTTTTTGGTAGCAGTGGCTTTCTGCAAGGAAGGATGAGAATGAATTTGGGCCATTTTCTGCTTGGAATATAACAGGAACCTTCAGAGGTCAGTAAGCTAACTTGCTTTCTGGTGCTTATGTTGCATTTGAGTTTTGGGACATATTCTTTATGTTCTTCTTTTACTTATCTGATGACTAATTTCTTGTGAAGATAATGATAGTACCTAATCTGTTTTGTTAAATACACTGGGCTAAGAAGATAAAACTGATGCTATTGATTGAGCAGAACACATCTCAAAGCAAACGTAGAAATATCATACTTCCTTAAATAAATAAACTTTCCTTGCTACTACTGTCTTGAATCTAATAATATTTTCCTCTGAAATTTGAGCTGCAGGGTCTTGGAGGTTCCTAGATTCAAAGAATAGCTCTTCCCTTTTTCCTGATTTCAAGAAATCCAATGGAAACTCTGTCCTGGAATTGATTAGTACTCCTACAAAAATAACTGGTGTACACTATGTTCAGGTAGTTCTGTCATCATTATTATCACTCTTTATACAAATTTGTGTTTACTCGGGGACTTTTTTTTTATGAACTTACTTGTCTCTCCGTATCAAAAGAAATGAAAAAAAAAAAGATGTTGTATCTCTGTAGTTTCTACCAGATGATGATTACTGGAATATAAGTTACCACCAAAAAGGAAAGAAGTTACTTTACTGAAATTGGATGAAATACAACACCTTCATTTGTCTTTTTTTATTTTAATCTCAGAAAAAGGAAGTCTTGCACAACAAATTGCATGCCATGATTGATTGTGTTGCTTGTTTTCTCATCTGACAAAGAATGGGGAGTCATAAACTGTTATTGTTGATGTAAGCCTGTAACTTTGAAGTCTCTATTCCATGTTAGTCTTGGTTTTAGAGAAGACTAAAAACTCCCTTAAGAAGATTGCTTATATCATGATTATTCTAGAGCCTATGTCATTTACCCAAATCCAAAGCTTGTACTTTGGTTGGATATAATATTTCAGCTAGAACAAATTTTTATTTAACATGCCTACTAGAATCACGAGCAGAGTATCTTCCATTTATTGCTGTGATTGATAGTCTTTAATCATGGTGGTGTATGATGGTATTCCTGACAGCTATGTGGTTACCGTAGCAATTGCCATTTTAAGCTCGAAAATCTGAACCTGATAGGCAAAAGTCTAATGTGCTTATGCCCTATTGCTAGGCTTTTGCGATGTATTATGCTCCTTTGATGAGCTTTTCAAAAGCTGTGTTATAATTCTTGTGAATTCAAAATTTTCTTTTGCCGGCTACAATTAGTAGTAATGTTGAGTGGAGCACTTTATCTTCCTCAGTTGAATATACTTTCTATGATGACATCACTTATTTCAATTACATTATCTTCATATAATTTAATGTTGCCAACAACAGGGAGTAATAATTTTCCATGATATTTTTGACAATGAACGTGGGGGTGCTCAAATCAGAGTAGAAGGTGTATATGTATGGCCATTCAGACAACTTCGGATGGTAGCTCACAGGTACTAATTTTGTCACTTGGCTGAAAGGAAATTCTTTGCATATATACGTCTAACCACCTATCTTGCTTTATGGTAGAAATTGATGTAGAAAGGTCCGTTAATAGTAGAACGAAAATAAAGAGCTTTATAAATTAGAAGTACTCTCAACTAATATTTTATAATTCAAAGCTATATTCACTTTCTTATTGAGAGATTGCAATCTGAAAATTGTCTTTATGAAGTTCATGACAGTAATATCACACATAAGACGTAGAGGCTTAGGACTGGGGTATTTAAGTGTTGATTTTGGTTATATCAGGTTATGAATAGGCATAAAAGATATGGTGAAGGATTATGACCTCAGGTTAGCTTTGTGAAGTGTTGTTGAGAAAGATAGTAGAAAGTGTATTTCTTAGGAAAATAGTTGTAAAGGAAAAGGAAAATAATTTCCTTCTAACTATTTGTTTTAAGACTATACCTTAATGTTATGGGTTTGGGCATAGTTAGTTGATTGGATTGATTAAATTGATCCAATGATTCTGTAGACTAAGGTTTGAATCTCAGAGAGGGAAAAATTGAGTGACTTCTTCTCTATTGCTCAAGTCTTGGTGGATAGAGTCATCCGGTACTAGTATTGGTAGGAAATGCCGGAATATAATATAGCAGTGAGTCACATGCATGTTGGTCCGGACACCACTGTTATAAAAATACTTTCTTTTGGAAATGTTTCTAGTCACTTTATCCATAATGGCCCTCCAACTTTTTCCATAAATTCCCTGCATACAAATGCTGAGGAAATTTTAACTTTTGGTACTATTGTTTGCTTTTGTAGCAACCGAACTGTAACTCAGGTGTCAGGTATTGCATTGAGAAACAATGTAAGATAACAAAACAAACTATATAAAAAACATCTTTATTTCCCTAGGATTAGTTCTTATTGTTGAGACTCTTTCAAACAGAAGGAGCTCAATTTGGCATCTAACTTATTAACTGAAATAACCAAATTGAGAGCAGAGACTTGTGGTTCATGTGTCCTTGGTCTTTTTTAACGTGACACACAAACCTCCATTGTGCAATGTGAATCGAAAGGCAAGCCTGCTCATCCATTAAGAAGCTTAGTCTAATTATCAAGTACCCCACCCCACCTCTCTCTCTCTCTCTATCTCTCTCTCTCTCTCTCTCTCTCTCTCTCTCTATTTATCTATCTCTCTCTCTCTCTCTCTCTCTCTCCGTTTTAGTTCAAGCTGGCATCGAGTTGGGTAGTAAGAGATTAGTCATGCTTAGGCTCTGATCTAAAAATCCATCCAAAAGCTCTTGGTCTACAACTTATGTAAATTTAAACTATTGCTTCAGTCTCGCGCATTACAAGCCTGTAGATGGTATTAGTATTTGGAATGCTTCATCAACTGACATTTATACTTCTTTTTCAGCAGCAAAGAGGGTGACTTTGGCCAGGAAGATGATTATCTGTTATCAAATCCTTATCATTTGGTATTAATCATGACCATGTTTTATTTGCCTTTGATGTGACAATTTATGACATCTGTACTTGTGGGTTTTGCTAGCACTGAGCATGTTTACTTTAAATTTCTCCATTGCTGTTATGTATTTCCCTTTATATTTGAATTTGATAATGCTCTGTCACTGTCACTGACAAATTGAAAGTTTTTATCCATGAATGACATGATTTCTCTTGTATACAATATTGAGACAATGCACACATAATAAAGCAAATTTGTTGCTCATGTTTTTATACAAAAAAAGAAGAAGAAACTATCACTCATTTTTATGGAATTTTCCTTCTAGTGGTGATTAATAGAGGGAACTCCTTGTTCCATATTAAAAAACAAGAAATATTGGAGGCAACTTCTTGTATCGTTCACACACCACACTCCCCCTTCCAATTTGTTCCTTAATAAATTTTATTTCCCAACTTAAAAGGGTCTGACATCCTTCTTAAGAAAAAGAACCTTAAAAGGGACTGACATGGTCTGACAAAAGTTGACAATATATCTTGACAAGCTCATTGTCTGCCAATGGTTAACTTCTACTTCAATGCCCATGTAGTCACATTCAGCTTCTTTGTGATCAAAATGGACAGAAAATCAGGAAGCTCTTCATCTTTTTTATGTTTCATAATGGCAGCTAAGAGACTGAGCCATTTAGTTAAATAGACTTCAATTAAAAAAGGAGATGTTTTTTTAGCTCAGGAATTATCTGTATTCTAGGTAATAAGTTATGATAACAAATTTTGATTTACATTCTATTCAAAGAATTCTAATCAAATATTGAATGTCAATTTTTATCAAATGATAATATCTTTCTTTATCTTACCTTTCCTGCACAGCTTGGAACTTTCTCATCTCAGGTCTTCCAAGAGTCGCCACGAGATAAGATTTGGAAACGGAAACACTGTAATAATGATTACTCAACCTTGATCCAATTTAGCTTTTTAAATCATGGCTTAAACTTTGTATCTTTGTTCCTGCAGCACCTATTTATGAGATGGAGAAACATTGTAATGTTGAAATTGCAGCACAAATTTCTCGAGTGTCATCTTCCACTAATGGTACTTGATTTTTCTGCTTTACCTTGTTCATCTCTTTTCCCGGTTTTCTCCCTTATTTTATGTAAAGCCATTTTGAACTAAACTCTGGATTCTGGATTCTGCATTCATGCTGCTCCTTTCTATCATTTGATGATAACTGCTTATTAACTTCCTCTAATTCTGTTTGTCTCTGGTTCATGTTTACATTGGATATTATTAGTTTTTAACGTAGTTTTAACTTCCATATTGACGTTAGTTGAGACCTTCCTATCATATCCTTTCAGAAGCTCTAACTTTGCCTTTGTTGCATTTCCTTGGAGCATCGTGTACTATGTTGCTCGGACTCTTCATGAATGTCAAGGGGTGCGTGTCGAATTTGCCAAAAGTAATGTATTTTGGAGAATCCGACACGGGTACGGCATCGAAAGTGAAGAGTCCGCGCAACTTAGATCATGTATGCCCTAATAATGCAAAACAATAGATATTGATGCATTGTGCTTTCTACCCATGATCTTTAATTAGTATAGAGCTGTACATGAGCCAAAATGCAGTTGGTCCAAACCCGTGGGAGATTTTATGAGTAGCATGTATCAATAGAAATTCAAACTTATCCTTTAGTTTGAGGAAATACTTGGGAAACAAGTGATTTATCTTAAGTTACTTGTCTTTTTCCAGATGGAGATCAAGATCATTATCATCTAGAAGGATTGATGGAGAGCCCTTCAGTGGATGATGATGGAGACTGTTTCTCCCCCATGCTATTGAATGCCACTTCTATCAATATAGAGGTTTACTACAACAAAGCAGTTAACTACACGTTGATGGTCACTTTTGTATCCTCTAAGAGTTGTTATTCATTGATGTTATTTTCTTCTATGAACTGCATTTCTGTGGATTCCTTAACTTCTTGAAACCTAGGTTTCTTTTCTTCAAGTGCTCCTTCTCATTCGGCAAATGGAACATAGCAATACCCAATCAGTAAGAATACGACTTTCTGTTACATTCAATGACATAAGTCTTCCCATGTTTCTATCTTGCTGTTGCAATGTGTCAAATCAAATGAATGATGTCTGATAATGTTTTTACAGGGAGCTGCCAAAGTTTCAATTTTGATGATCGGGCAACAGGGAATAATTGATGCTTATCTTTGTCTTCTACATCTGACTGCAGGCATACTTGTTGGTAAGTTTGATGGTAGCTATTATCTAAGTCATTGTAGCCAGCACATTTAGCTGGTTTTATTATCTAAAAGTTGTATAGTGGTAACAATGAGGTAGCCCTCTAGGGATAAACATGGTATTGGTTAGTAACTTTTTATCAAGTCATTTCTATGTCATGTGTTGCCTCCCCGTAACCAACTCTTAGAAGTTTGTATATTTTCCCTAAAACAGACTCTGTATAAAATATTCTATTTTTGTTGTTTCTAGCGGCTCTGCGCTCTGTTAATAAAATCTCCTCCCCCCTCATTCTTTACAGAATCGCTGTTCAATGCTTTTGCAACCGCTGCATTTTTCAAGTTTGTTGTCTTCTCAATATTTGAGATGAGATATCTTCTCGCTATATGGAAGGCAAATAGACCTATGACTAGTGGAGAGGGCTGGCAAGCAATGAGACGTGAACTGTCAGTTCTGTACAGCCGCTTCTGTAAGTATCCCTTGCTGAAATGTGAACATGTGCATAGAATTAAACTGACTCATCAGCTATATGTGTCTGTACCTTGAACGTGTCTGGCTGCAGGGTATGGCTCTAGTGAAAGGGCATATTAGATGCAACAACATACCTAGTGTAATCCGATAGACCCATGGTTCAAGTAAAGGGAAAGGGGAAATTAGATGTTGAAGAGTAAATAATGCATTTGAGTTTTTCCAGTAAAAGTTTTCTTTGACCTAATCACACCTGCTTTGATATAAGTTAATGTATTAACACATCCTGATTCTATTCCATTTCTGTACCTAGCATAGGAGGATGTAACCTCTGATTTTTCAATAATTCATTCAGTGCTCAACTGGGCTTCAGAAAATTTGTAATTTCTGATCTGACATAACGGTTTTAAGATAAAAATCAGTATTTAGATTGCAAAATTTAGCAACAAATTAATATTTTCGTGTTCAACATACTACATAGTGCTTGGTTTGGTTCAGATGGGTGTCAAGGGCCCAAGGATAAAAGAGATTTTATGACGTTCTCTTTATGTCATTCTAACATCATTAGACATAGTGAGCCAAAGAACTATGAAGTAATTCAAGAGAATATAGTCATGCAAATTTTGTAAGGAAACACAAAAGTAATTTCATTAGTTCTTTTCTCTCCCTCTGTCTCGTGACAAACTTGATCCATGTCAGACATTAGTATCATTGTCATGGACAAGCTGCTCATATCTCTTTGTTTTCCAACATTGTTTTGCAGATGGGATCCTTTTAGGTGGAATTTTAATCATGTATGAATTCCATAGGTTTCTGCGGCCACTCCTTTTCCTTTTACACTCTTTTTGGATACCTCAAATTGTAACTAACGTTATTCGTGACACGAGAAAACCGTTGCATCCTCATTACATTTTGGGAATGACTGTTACTCGGCTAGCAATTCCACTATATGTCTTTGGTTGTCCTCACAATTTTATGCGCATAGAGCCCGACAAAAGTTGGTGCATCTGTTTGGGAATTTTCATGGCAGTGCAGGCATTAGTTCTTCTTTTGCAGCACTATCTTGGATCTCGGTGGTTCATTCCACGACAGGTTTTATTCTACTCTTTTGATTTTCGATGATATAGATTATGTTATTAGAAGTGAGAAATATACTGCACATATTAAGTTTTCCCTGACCTATCTTTTCGGATTTTAGTATACAAGGTAGATGGTTTAGACAAAAAAATACTCTTTATAAAGAACCATTTAATCATCTATTAGTTTTGTAGTGACCTATCTTATGTAAGTTTTGATGATGTGTTGCAGATTTTACCTGAAAAATATAGTTATTACAGAAGATTTGACCAGAAAGGAAATCATGCTACTGACTGTGTCATTTGCATGACTGCTATTGATCTCACTCAACGTTCAAATAATTGCATGGTAATGCAGCTTGTATTACTCTTTTCTCGCTATAATGTGGAATTCCTATCAAACATGATTTGATTTTACTAATGGAAAGAAAAATCCATATGGTTATAATGTGCCAACTGATGTTCAGGTGACGCCCTGTGATCATTTCTTTCATTCGGGTTGTTTGCAAAGATGGATGGACATAAAGATGGAGTGCCCAACATGCCGACGTCCTCTTCCTCCAGCCTGAACAGATGTTTTTTTTTTGAATTCCTGTTAATATAGAGCAACTGACATCACCAACCTGTCAAATGAGGTAAATGGCTGTTCATGAATGTGTTTTAAACACTACGTAGGGTTTAAATCCCAGTAGAGACAAAAGATACTAGGTGATTTCTTCCATCTACCAAGCCTTGGTGGACAGAGTTACCCGATACCTGATACCTGTGTTGGTAAGAGTAGATACCCAGTGGAATAGTCAATGTATGTAAGCTGGTCCGAAAACCACCATCATAAGAAAGATAAAAAAGGACACTTGCGCCGTACATAAGTTATGCGGAAGTTCAGTGTGTCCATGAGTTATTGAAAAGTTAAACAAGTTGTCTGACTAAAAAAGGCTGTTTAGTCAAGCTTCCAAAATTTGCTTATTTTTAAAAGTATATTTTCTCAGGAAAAGTACTTTTGGGTAGAGTAGCAATTTGTATTTAGCTAGTCAATTTGAAATCACTTTTACAATATTAGAGTAACAATTTATGCTTGATGAAGGTCCCAAAAGTGCTTCCGGAGAAAAGCAACTTTTTTTGAGCTTCTTGAAAACAACTTCTGCTACTATTCAGAAGTATTTCTTTTCCCTTTGGCCAAACGCCTCAATTCTCTAAAATGAGCATTTTTGGCTATCTAGAAGCTTGGCCAAATAGGCTATAAAATGCATATTGTTGTGATTATTCTCCCTCTATAGATAGAAAGGTTCCTTCTTCCCTTGGATCCAGAGCGAAAAATATGTTGTGACTGGGCTTTTGTATTTTCCCTCAGGTTGGTATCGAAGTGGATCAGAGCATTCTTGAGAAATCTTAAGTAGGCTTTATGAAAATTTTAACGCAGAAACACCAGATTGCCGTGTGCAATTCTTGTGATGTACATTATGGTCATTCTAGTTTTTATTCAAGATGATAACATTCTTGTTTTCTCTTGTATTTCATTACATTTTCTTTGAGATATTGGAGGGAAAGCAAGTTGGGAATTGTAGTCTTATAATCAGCACCTTGCAAAGTTGAATTACAGGTAGATAGCAGTGATGACAGTTGTGTGTACAGTTATCTTGCGATTTTATTCCAACCAAACATGGAAGAAACTTCTCCATGTTACAAATCCACATTTGCTATAAACAATTGCATCTAGTTGCTATGCAAGTAACCACAGAAGAATTAAATCTAAATGAAATATACAGTACAAGAAAAATATGGAATTACAGAAGAATTCACTATGTAGGTAGCAACTTGATTAAGATTTTTCAAGAATGAGAATCATGTTTTGGGACAACACATAATAGCAGCAGCATCAAAGTTAAATAACCAACATAAGAAAAACTTCATCACACACCATATTTTACAGAATTACTATTGACTTTATTCTTTTTTCACATTGGCTACTAAATTTGAAAAAAAAGTTAAAAGGAAAACTCATGCTAGTACTAATTTGTCACATTTTCAGTAGAACCAACACATGAAAACAGTATCAAGTGCCACAATGAAATGCTAAACAGTCAATGGGATGCTCATCCACAGCATCACATTCCTTCTTGCTTCTCTGAAGAGGCTTTTCTGGCAAACAATTACGACGATCATCGTACACTATGCCCTTTGATGTCAAGTTGCTGCAAATACCTTGCTCCTCACAGAAATAGTTATAAGAGAATGTGAAGTTTGAGAGCTTAGGTAATACACATATTCCCTCTGGTACAGTTCCACTAAACATGTTATGTGCTAAATTTAGTAGCTCCAAGTGAGCTAAACCAGCAATAGTATAAGGTATTGTCCCTGCTAACTTGTTGTTGCTCACATCAAGAACTTTTAGCTTGTACAAAAATCCCACTTCAGGAGGCAAACACCCTGATAAGCCAGTATTAGTAAGGAGCAACTCTTCTAAGGTGTTTGCAAAGTTGGCTATGCTTGGTGGTAAGCATCCTCCAAAGTAGTTATTAGCAAAAACCACAACAGAAGCAGAGCTTGATCCTAAATTTGAAGGGATCACGTTAGTTAAACGGTTATTGTTAACGAAAATAGCATCGAGATCTTTGCTAAAGAGTGGAGGAGGCAATGGGCCTTCAAACTCATTGTAGCGAAGATCAAGATATTTCAAGGAAGGCAGAGAGAGGACAACGTTAGGAAAAGGTCCTACGAATCTGTTGTTACTGAGATCAAGCTCATGCAAGAGAGTGAGGTTGGATAAAGAGAGTGGGAGGATTCCACAGAAGCGATTGCTGTTTAGGTGCAGCAACGCTAAGTCATTGAGAAGACCGAGTTCCTCAGGTAGGAAACCGGCTATATCAGCATGGTTCAGATCAATGCCAGCAACAACTTGGAGTTTGGTGTTATTAGGGAATGGCGCGCAATATATGCCAGTGTAGTTGCAGACTGAAGGGCCAACCCAAGTAGAAGTGAAGTTGTTAGGATCAGAGTAGATAACACGTTTCCAAGCTTGGAGAGCAATGTAGGCTTTTTGCAGCCTCGGGTTTTTTATGCCCTTAACGGAGGAGGAATGGCTGTGTTTGGCTGCTGAGTTGTTGAACACATTGGAGGTAAGACTTAGAAGCAAGATAACAAAGGCAGTAGTGGTAATGGGAAAGGAAAATGAAGCCATTTTTGTTAATGACTAGTAATGCAAGCATATTAATCAACAGCCTCTGCTTGGTTTTTGTAAGGTGAGATATCCTTTCATTTTCAATTACTTTTTAAGGTCCTCTGGCTAATGATATAACTACTACCTCCTGTTAGGACTAATGCATCCACAGTGCATTTTACACACAACTGAAATAACAGCAACCTAACAACTCTAAGAAATAGCAGCCAACATAATGATGTCTTTTTTACAATGTTCTCAGATCTTTATCAGATGGTTCGTACGAAATTTCTTGGATTCTAGATCCATCAATAAGATGTGCAAATTCAACGTTAACAATGATCATGATATTTGCAGATAAAGTTAGAGTTAAGAGGATGTGAATGACATAGACTTCCCTCCTTACAGGTAGCTTTCTCAGTTGTTTGAAGTGGGATTGAATAAGGACAGGATCTTAACTTTAAGTTAAAGCAAATGACTTTGTTTCAACAAAGTTTTAAGGTGACAAGAATTTGTGTTGGGGTTAGCCCTCAGCTAGAGGAGTTTTCATCAAAGCATTAACTGGTACAACTATATTCTCTAGTTGAATGGTGAATTACATCTATCCTAGAACAGCCTAGATCCTATGGCTCAATGCTCGTATTATACGAGTTGTATAATCTTTTGGCATTTTGCTTGCTTTAATCTCAGTATGCACTATCATTCAGCAAACTTTATAACAATTTCTGCATAAAAGACAACTATAACTAGAAGCAGTTTCAGAGCTCCATAGAAACAAGAAAAACTTCAAGAAAATACTGTTCCAGAATAAACTTGCAAGAGAATGCCAACCAGTGTGACATAGTTTGGGAAAATTATTCAAAAGCACTGGACAACCAAGGAAATCTACACAACCAAAGGACAGCTTTCGTCATCATCATTCATCATCATATTAGATTAGCCACCGCCACCTGACCCATATTTCTTTCCAAACATAATGAACTGCAGCTTATCGTACCCGGCTAGAACACCTGCACCAGCAACAGCACGTAGAATGTTTGCTCCAGCACCTTTGAAGAGGGATTTAGTGCCTTCATTCTTAACAATCTGAGAAAATGCATCCATTGAACCCTTGTACTTGACTGCTTCTCCAGAAGTCATCATCATTCTTCTACGCACTGTATCAATTGGGTAAGAAGCCAAACCAGCACCAATAGTGATACCCCATCCCAACAAGAAACTCGCAAAAAAACTATCCTGTAAAAAAAACAGAATATTGCAGTAGTGTTATACCAGCCACATAATGGACAAGGAAACTCAAGTTTATAGAAATAGAGATGGCAAATCCATCCTTCAGTTCTAAATGTTGAGAGTATGACCCAACAGATGAGGGACTGATCACACATAAGTCATAGGCATGTAGTGAAATGGTTAATTCAAGAGTATAACCAGCCTGTGTTGAATCACCAAAATTTGAAAAACATGTAATCATATCTCAAACAATAAACTTCTACATATGCATAATAAATCATTGACGAAAGGGAGGAGAAGCAACAGAATATTTGGTGAAGTTGTGGGGTGCAGCACGCATGTCAGAAGGACAAAAAAATCCAGCATATGGGATAAGAGTGCTTAAAGTATCAATTTACAAAATAATGAGAAAATTGAACCAGAATTAGGATTTCCGATACCTGCATGTCACCAACTAGAAGTACTGGTTTAAGTGAATCGTACATTCCAAAATACAGACCACGGTAAACAATGATTCCCACACATGAGATGGTGAATCCACGGTAAAGCCCACCAATACCATCTGATTTGAGAGTTTTCCTATAAACATCAACCAAACCATTAAACTGCCTCTCACCACCCTTTTTTGAAGCCTTATTATCATTAGCAAGGCGTGTTCTTGCATAATCCAAAGAATACACAAACAAAAGAGATGAGGCACCAGCAGCACCACCAGATGCCAAGTTTCCTGCAAACCACTTCCAGTAGCCATCCCTGTCTTTCTTGAAATTAAACAGTCTTTTAAAGTAATCTTTAAAAGCGAAATTCAAGGCCTGCAAAAAACAAATTCAGGAATTAATGAATCTGAACAACGAAAAATGCAGCAATAGTGACCACAAATTTAACTACTCAAATGTACCTACACTACTTTCCAAGTCCTCTTCTTTATAAAGTGTAACAATATAAAGAAAAATTTAAATAATAAAAAATTGCAGGAACTAATGATCCCCAAGGACACAAGATGATGTAGTGATGGCCATGCAATTGTTTATAAACTACTCAAATGTACTGAATACTCTCAAGTTATCCTCTTCTTAGATTTTATTGCAATGCATATCACTGGAGAGATGCATAAAGTTTCAGCAAAATCATTATAACAAATAAATCAAAGCATTTTTGAAATGATTGCAAAATGTATTCACATCCAGGGCTTACCCTTGGTGGACACAATAAGGTTTACCAGCCACCACGAAGATAGTTAAGATACAAACCAACAACGCACATCCTTAGAGAGATCATGAGGTCTCAAAGTCATTACAACTATAAAAGTCAAATGATAGAAGTAATGATGGAAAAATCAGTTCACATGTTCAATGTTTTGTTGTAGTATTATCTTAAAGACAGCCTTGTAGGTAAATAACAACAGACTTGGACTAAAAAGGGATCACAAAGAGGAGGAGTGCTCCCTAAGTGTGATGAAAAAGTTAACTAGCAAACTAAATTGTAGACACTGAATAGTAGGCAAGGTCAGTTAACCTGAGTGGGGAAATATCTGATGACATTTGCAGTATTGCCTCTCCAAAGAGCAAGGACGCCTTCATCCTTGATAGTTCTGCCAAAGCAGTCTGAAATCCCTTTATAAGGTTCAGAAAGTCTACCAGCCTTTATCATCTCATCCTGATTCTGAATCAAAAGCTTGACTCTCTCTATTGGAGCTGCAGCTGTCTTAGACACTGCAGCAGAAACCCCTCCCATGAGAAAATCCACGACGAAACTGTTAGCTTTCTTCTCTTCAGATGGGGCCTGTATGAGAATAGGAACGCCTAATTGACGAACTTTCAGATTAGCGGCTTGGCAATTCGTCATGCAAGCACCCCCTAGTACTTCATTGACATATCCACCAGTCATGTTGTATGAACCAGCATACTTAGAATGCGTGTGGGGAGATATTAGAGTGAACAGGTGTGAATGCCCATGTATTTTCTGAAATGCAGTAGGAGGAGCTGGACCATCCCCCATGTTTGTAAATCAACACGGTGATCTGCAAAGAAGAGACATAGTAACTGAAGTATTCTTAAAAGTACAAATAAGTGGAGTAGGGAAGCTTCCTATAAGCAAGGAACCAAATAATTAAGCTACAATGTGGAGTTTTCAGTTCAAAAACTGGAATACAGAAATTCAATCACTAAGCAGTCAAACCCCTACCAATAAAAGCACATCCTCACAGACATTGGGACAAAATAGGAAATCTAAGCAAACACAATAGAATATTTACCAAACAATTCAACACGAACACACTTAGAAATAGCTATTTGACAATTACTGTGTATTGACAGAAATCAACAAAGGAATCAGGTAAATACTTTGGATAGGAGAAACAAGGGACTACAACAATAACAACATACCCAGCGTAGTCCTACAAAATGGGATCTGGGGAGAGTAGATTGTACGAAGACCTTATCTCTACCTCACAAGTAGATAGGTTGTTTCCGATAGACACTCAACTCAAGAAAAACAATCCAAAAAAAGAAGTAACGTAAGTACAAGAAACACCAAATAGTAACAAAACGGAAACTACAACAAAACAATACAATTGATCAAGGTACAAGAAACAACATACAGTAACAACAATCGAAGGACAAGATACTACAGAAGCAATACTACATCTACTAATAATGAACGAATAGCAAGAAAGCACAATGCTACCTACTAACCTTCTATCCTAATAGATAGACATGTAGTAATTTAACACCAGGACGTCACCTCAACATGCAGATTATACATAAACAACCAAGATATTTACCAATACCATCTACAAAAACAAATATATTTTCATTTTACAAGTTCTAACTCAAATCAGAAGTATAAAACCACAAATGAGAAATGAACTCAAACTGTTCTGAACCAAACTATATAACTCACTCAATAAGCAGCCAATCCCAAACGGGATAACTATGATCCATCAACCATACAAAAACACAGTAAATCACAATTGCGTACTAAGACATCAATAATCAAAGTTCAATGAACTTTTTCTAACAAAATTCTAAGCTAGATGAACATGACGATCAACTGATCTACTGATCCGATAAAGTTGACAAGTAAACAAAATTCATACAAGCAATATTTACACACAGACAAGGTGTTTCTACGTGTATAGAGAGTGAAAAATGATACCTGAGAGAGAGCGAGAGGTTTCGTTCCCACCTCTGAGGAGAGCAGAAAGTAGTAATATTTTTTGGAAGAAGCTGAGTGAGTATTTTTAACTTTAGCAAATGGAGTTTCTAGAAGCTACATAGGACTAGGGTTTCCAAATTATTGACTCATCTGACCCTCCTTCTCCGCCAATATTATCCTAACTGCCATTTTCGCGCTTCATTCAACAGTCTCTTTTTATAGTCTATTATGGTGGCGCTTCGACTAAGCTTGTCTCTCTCTATTTCCACAAAAGGGGTAAAATGAAAAATATAATTATCAAATCCTATTCTATTTTATATAGCTATATTTTCTTCTTTTTAATATATATAGTATAACCATGTCATACGGATCAGCTTAACTAATTTCATGTGGTACTCTGGCACTAACATAAAAATCAGGTGATTCTATTCACAATTCCCTAATAATTTTGTCTTTCTTGAAAATTGAACATAAGATGTCATGGTTCTCATTTCACGAGTACGTTATTTCTCACTAGCACATGTAATTTGATCCATCAAGTTTGAACATATAAAAAAAAAAAAACTAGTGTCTTTACCTTTATAAAATTTAAATCTTCGAGATCTCATGATTCTCAACTCAATTTGACCAGTAGCTCATGGATGTTATAAACTCATATCTGACGTTTGACACAATTTAAATTAGATTTATGTATTATATTAAGGATATTGAAAGGAGATATTAACATACTACTTAAAAATTAATTAGATACATATAACATCCCAAAACAGATAAAACCTTTTATAAATTGAAATGAAGAAAACACTTGTGTGACTTGTCCCAAAATTAACATAAATTATTGGAGAAGTTCTAAGTAAAGTTTCACATTGTAGCGAATATAATTACAATCTCTGATCAGTAGAAGTTTGCTTCCTACTCAATTATTTGAGAGAAATGCAAGTCACACAGGAATTCAAATGTTCACAACACTAGTTATATGTTGTTTTTAGATACAAATTACACATACAAGCCTAGCCTATCTTTCCTGAAAAATAATTTTGGAAAGACGGAGACAGCAGCAACTACAGTTCTACAGATTCATTAATATCATTAAGCTTTGTAGGCCAATCCCCACAACGCCTTGATATATGAGCATGAACGTATACAGTTTCGTAAATCAATGAGGCTTTGATACATTGAACTGCTTCAGGGCGATTTTTCTACAGACCGTCTCTATGAAGAACACAAGGAAGTTTTTTGCTTTGCCAGCAACTGCCTAAGCTTTTTAATCAGCTGAGGATTTGAGCACATATAATCCTGGAATGATTCCCTCAGGCTTTTCAACATGTTCTTATGATCTTCAGTGTGGTCTATGTTAATTAACTTGGTGAATAGGTTCTTCCAGAGTTCAACTTTCCAGTATCTGAAAGCAGAATGGAGAATACGAAACATATTACATAACAATAAGCAACTGGAATTTTGCCATTTCGTGTGGACCATATTGACTTGATAGTAGTATATACCAAACCATCGGAAATTCAAACTTAGAAGACAATGCAAGTGTTAAGTACATAAAATGGACACAAGATATGCCAGCAACAAGCAGTGGAGCAAAGACATACCGCTTAAAAGGCAACTTAGGTTGATAACTATGGCCACCATGGGGAGAAGGTCTTCTCTCAATCTCCATATATGAATTGTGAAGCATCATATGTACAATAACACAGAGACCATATGCATCCACCTGGTATCCCCATCAGATATCAAAAATCTAGTTTCCACTCAGCACCAGTTTAATCATCTGGATTATAAAGTTGCCAGATCTTGGAAGGCACTTACCTGATACTTCCATGGCTTTTTTTCTTGCATTTGGATGCAGCGGAAACCAGAAGTTCGACTGTCCCCTATAAACTCGGTCTGGTCAGGGAAGAGACTCAGGTCTATGCCCCGTCCCCAGTCGACAAGGCTAAGTCCCTGGAAAATTAAACTGTGAGAGTCTGCCAATGTTTCATAAATATTACCAACACAACTGCGCAGAAATTACCTGTTCGCTCCATGGACCAGTACGCTGACGAAAATTTTCTAAGTCTTCTGCCAGATCGTCCCTGAACAGGCACGATAGCATATACTTCATTAGAGAGATATCCCTAAATTACTTGCTTTTCACAGTTCAACAATTCAAATAATATTTTGAATTGTCCTAAAATTGGTCCAATTTCCCAAAGCAAAGAGTAAGTCTTTCCTTATTTAACTACTACTACACCTCAAACCCAAACTATTTGTAGCTGGCAATATAAATCCTCAATATACACTCTGCTCCATTTAATAAAATAAAATTTAAATCTCACCTTAAAAATCCATTTTTAGATAAAATTAGGGCACTTAAATTGGGTCAGCTGAAGTTTTCATCTGAGATCCTCGGAAGGCTTCCTAGGAGTTCATTAATAGATATCAAGAGTTCTCTCCCTTTTAACCTTGAGATGCAAAAATAACTATTGCTCAAAAGCATTTCAAATATTTCATTCTAATCCGTTGTTTAAGCAATTATAGTGAAAGTTAGAACTCCATATAGAAGAAAGCATTAACAGCAACCCAACCATAGAAAAATTGACCTGAAGGTAACTTTGAAGACATTAACAACCATGAATTTCTTTTCTTCGTTAACCCATATAAACAACAGAAATTGTAAGCAACCTACAAGTACAGATTTTTCAACCTCATGCCAATGTATGTAACATCTTATCATGCCCGATGGAATTCAAAAGGTATCAGTCCTACCAATTACACTTTTTCAGAAGGATAAGAAAACCAAAAAGTGAGTAAAACCGTAGAAGTTGTACGATGCAGACACTCTCTGGTTAACTCTCCCCTATTGATCAAGTATTAACATGTAAGGCTTAAGCTTAGAATGAGTAATGTCTTTCATGTTTATAAGTGAAATGAAGGCTTTAGTTACCTTGCATAACGAATCAGAAGATTATCCGGTTTGAAGTCGCCATGAATAATCCGGGCATCATGCAAAATTTCTAAAATGCAGAGCATCTCAATGGTGTAATAAATGCATAATACTTCCTCCATGACCCCACCAAGCACAACATTGGAATTAATTGCATCCTGCAAGGTGCTCAAATCAGGGAATCATATCATTTAAGTTGAAGGTGAAAGATCAACAGACACCTACCTGAAGTGTGCCATTAGCCAGGAAGTCAGAAACAAGTATGCTGTAGTCCGAATATAGATGCAATCTGTGGGCATACCCAAAGCTTAATCTCTGGTGAATAAGAATAAAACAAATCAGCACCATTTTCCTAGCCAGCATACACCAATATATAGTCTATTTTCCATACTACATACTTCTTTTCCAGGAATTCTCATATCCAATTGACGATAAATGTAGAATTCCCATGGGAAAGCTGGCTTTTGAATCTGCAGAGATCAATAACATAAGAAAGAACCGTGAGGACATTTCCAGTGTCAGATTTCCTCATGAAGGGAAATAAGGATAAACTATCATTTCACCTTAAGTGCGACAACCTCATCCGGATTACCATCACAACATGCTTTAAATACTTGAGCAAATCCTCCCTGACCTGCACATCCCTTGATCTGATAGCTGTATCCACCTGAAACAATCATTAAGTCCGCGACGCAGAAACATTTAGCTGACAGCACACCAAGTTCATGTCTATAGACACCTGAGTTCATCAGATTTCGCTCTCCTAAAATTCCATTTCCAAAATTTAAGGCAGAAAGTGCAATTGAACCGAGGATCTTCCGAAAACAGTCTTTCTACCTCCACGAGGTAGAGGTAAGGTCTGCATACACTGTACCCTCCCCAGATCCCACTTGTGTGATTACACCGGGAATGTTGTTGTTGTAAGGCAGAAAGTGCAATAGGTAACTCTTAGGCACCATGCTTTTCACTCTTCGAGTTGATGGGGTGCAACAAGTTTCAATAAGTAAACCAGTAGCAACGCACCTATGGCCTAAGCCCTCAATTAATACTTTGGTTGTTGATGCAAAAACCAATTTAAAGCTTAGAAGCCATAGTTTTATCCACAAAATAAGAAACCTTTTCATCCTCATAAAAGAAATACTACAGCACATGGCCTATTGAGTCATTTCCTCGGGTCATGTTTATGATGTCAGAACAAGATAATGATATGAGAGGAGGAAATGTATTTACAGGAATCTCTTTTGGGGATTTAGGCCTCCGCCACCTCTCCCTACTGGATTTGATATCCACCAAACTACAGCAGATTCCCTAAGGAATGAATGAGCTGTCTACATCTAGTGATAACTTTGTCTTCTATAGAAGACAATAACACTCCACTGGTTCTCTTTTTACTATCTAGGAGATACCAGAAAGCATCTCATTTAAAAGAGCTTAATAATATCCATACCCACCTTTAATCACACCAAAAGTTGTGAGGGAAGAAAAGACGGGGGAAATTCATGAAGAAATATCCAGCATATCCTATTCAACCTTATGATGTGACTGAATTAGGTGATGTTTGTTTGAAAATTTCAAGAGCATGTAGAGAAAACAATTCAAGGGGTAAATGTGAAGGGCATACATGCTAAACAAACCAAGGCATAAAATACTAGTGTATACATTGGGGGAGGAGGGGACCCAAGTATCAAGGTACTAGTCCCAAGAGACCTTAGTCCTCCATGGTCACTGCAGAGCATTTAGAAGATGTCTTGCCCCAAGACTAGTCCCAACTTTGTCGTGGTCTGAATCTCTGCAATTTTCAGTGAGCATCGAATACTATGAGCTATTATAGACTAAGAAACACGAATTTTTACCTATATCAATAGTTTTATTCCTGGCAGATTTCTGCAAAGTTGACAGTGCTACCTTTCCTGAATACGCCTTTTTGCTTGGATGGTATCCCTGATGAAAGTTCACATGTAGCTATCATGAATTGCTACTAACATGTAAAACTAGTTTCATTAAATGCTTCTGAGCAATCTCACTTCATATTTTAATATCTCAGTATTCTTCTTCTGCAACAGATTTTTAATTGTTGAGATCAACCATGGATTGACACAAGCTCCACCATTCTCCGACACAATGTCCATCTACATGATGCATAAATAAATCAATAGTATAATCCTGTGTCAACTAAACACGTGGAATAAAAGAGTAAGAAACAAAATAACAGACAACACAAGCAATAGTCCATAAGTACTCCAAAACAAGAGAAAATGGAAGAGATTGTAGAAACTCTGGTAGATCAGAGATTCTCACAGTTTGAAAGAAAAGACTCTGATAAGCAACAAAGTTAGCCTAGAGGCGAGATGGAATAAGTTATGCATGTTAATAGAATCAACAAAATGGGCAAATGAACTTGAAGGCTCACTACGGGAATGAAGTGTAGTGACTATCCTACAATCTTACCACTTGATATTCAACTTGAAGATTTATGGCCAGCTTATCTGGATGTTAGAAACTTGACAGATCTAGAGAGTGTTAACTTTTGGTAAAGAATAGATTAAACGTGACTAATAACATGTCTCTTGGCACTGAAATTAGAATGTGTTTTATGATGTAATAGGGTGTTTGATAGCAAATATAGAAATTCTTTAACAAATATACTTGACTTATTACTTAAGAGTAAGACAATCATAAAATGGATGCTAAACGTTCCTCATGACAGAAGTCAACACTTGACTTGCTATATCAGCACTTGTTGGTTTAAATTTCAAATGTATACCAAGCAAAATACTCAATTTACCAATACTGGTAAGATTCCAACTAGGTGGTTAATATCTCAATACTTTGAAGTAACTTTAGGTTGTCTAATTACACAATCTTAAGAGCCCGTTTGGATTGGCTTACAAAAAATAGCTTTAAAGTCAAAAATAAAAAGTCAAATTGAAATGACTTTTAAGTCAAAAAATAAAAAGCAGGGGGAGACCTACTTTTGGTTTTTGACTTATTTTAAGTCATTTTTGACCTTGCCAAACACTTCCTAACTTATTTTAAGTCATTTTTTGACTTATTTTTAAGTTATTTTTTATATCTGCCAAACACTTTCAGAAGTCGAAAATTGACTTAAAAGTAGGTTTGACCAACTTTTAAGCCAATCCAAACACCCTCTAAGTCTTCCGACTTTTTAGAAGCTGAGTTTTCAATTTATCAGATGGTCCTAAATGTTACTTCTTTATCAGATGGCATAGTGCTGGTGCACTTCATTGAAACTAGGACTCAAAAAATGAAATTATCCCCCTCTGTCATCTAGCTCAAAGCTCTGACAGTTAATTGTTGTATCACATTCATTGATCATTTGATATATCATATGAGCTATCAACTAAATGGAACTCATCAACCAGCCAAATCTACTTGTCTAAAATACTAAGATTTAGCATTAATTTTTTTAGCAGAAAGCAGAAAAAACATGAGATTCACATCACGTAAGTTCCAATTATGCAGTATGGATTGAACAAGAACTTTAAAAGCTGAAAATGCAGATCACTGAATATATGTCAGAGATTTGGTCCCTAATCTGCATAACAAGAAAATCCAAGCATGAAGCCTTAAAATGTCCTTTATACATTTAAGCCAAGATGGATGATATAACATGTAGCCTATGTTGTTTTATCCATATACAAACCATTTTTATCTCATTGAAGTTCAGCAGTTTCTTTCTAGGTAATAACTTGATTACTGAATCCAGCATAACCACTTCCAAAGACCTAACTCTATGCTTATAACATTATTATACCTTGTCCCAGTTGGTGCAGATTATGAAAACAGAACCAAACATACCTTCTGTAATGAACCAGCTGTTACTTTCTCAGACATTCTCTCGAGAAACAACACTTGTGCCTTCTTCAATCTGCCCAAAGGCTCAGCATTCCTGAAACCATAGTCCCAAGTTCATGAACTTAATGTCATATACTACAAATGCAGATATATGTTGAGGTGCATAAAGAATTATGAAGCCTACAAAAGAGCATATGTCCTCTGAAAAAGAGAGTAACCTTGAAATTCCCAAATGGTAAATGAGAAATGCATCTATTAACCTCCCTTTTGCCTCTAGGAATAACGCATATGTCTCGTAAAGCAAAGAATTGAACAGACAAATCTTATTTTGCTCAATTTCTCTATATATGCTTTCGTGGTCCGAACTGCTATCCATCTGAAATACAATCCACCAATAGATCAGATAACGTAGCAAACATTTCATCACTTGTATACTAAGTGCATCCAACAACAACAGCCCATTGTAATCCCACAAGTTGAGTCTGAGGAGGGTAGTGTACGCATACCTTACCCCTATCTGGTAGACCCTCAACTCACGAAAATAATAGGAGTGAAGAAACCAAGCCAAAATACTAAACAAGGTATGTCAAAGCAATCTGAAACTAAACAGTAACTACAACAATATAATACAATAATCAAAGTCTGCTTGCATCAATTAACTTAAAATCCCAAATGTACCTTTGCCCAAACACTTCACATAACTTATATAATATATACATAATACCATAGATACCAATACATGAAAAACAAAATGAAGAGAGTATTCATTACATATAGAAACCAAATCTTGAGAAATCTGACGTCGTTTTGGTACCGAGGGTTGTTCTTAAAGGTACTGATGCAGTTCGAGCAAAGCTCGTGTAGATCTCTTCCATCGATTGAGGTTCGCTCTTTCAGTGATTTCTCAATTGACCTAAAAATTAGGGCATAGCATAAACAATTGAACCAAATCTGTGAGTACAAATGCAAATTTTGTGAGAAAGGTACCATAACCAAGGCAATAGCGGGTCGTCGGAGCTAGTTGTGTTGCTTTGATTTTTGGAAATGACAGCCATTGCCATCTGATTCAGCCGCACTCGCCGGAAAATGAAAAAATTGCCCACTGGTTGGGGAAGATGAAACGGGCGCCAATACAGTATTTGAATTTTGTTGCCACGTGACTATTAATTAGTCCACTATCCTTATATCCATCATTATCTAATTTTTTGCACAATGCGAAATTGAACAAAAATTATCGGTCATTTCTTAATGAAATTATTTATAGCAGAAATATTTTTATATTAAATTATTATTTTAATGACATTTTTGTTCAATTTCATTTTCCATTAAATTTTTTCACTAATGTAAGCTGTAGTTTGTAATTTGCATCAAATTAAATTTTATGATTAATTTAATATTGCAGCAACATTATACAATAATTATGTGATGTAATCAAGTCACACTTTGTTAGTGATAACCTCGTAATTAATATCTGCGAGAAGATCTTTTTTTTTTTTTTAAATGTTTGATTGAATAAATATTGGTTTAATTTTTTAGCTGGCACATTTGCACATACTTTATTTGTGGCTATGTTTGGCTAATGACATGAGTTTACTACTTTCATTTACATCATGTTGCTCCCGCCGATTATGTCTTATAAATCGATACGTTATATAAGTATGTTAATGAGTTATTCTTCCGACAAAGAAATGACTATATATGCATAATTTTTCTACGAGACTTGATTTTCTATCAACTTAGTAATTGATTAATTCTGATTTGTGTCCCTACATATTGTGTAAGCTCATATACCAACAACATGAAACACAATACAACCACCTCTTCTATGAGTTTTCTTTTTTTGGTAGCCTTTGTGAGAAGTTAAATATCCTTTGTTCAATTAACAAAAAAAAAAAAAGACTGAAAAATTAGGATAGTACGTATAATTTGTAGCTTATTATATTCACTTACAACTCTTTGTGGTGATACTTCTTAAAAATTGCAAAATATAGAAAAATGACATAATTTTATAAGTAGTATACTAGTATATACATACTTATATATGTATCTAAAAATTCGAGAAAATGACATAAATAGTCCCTTAACTATATGAGTAGGTCTAAAATGGTCTCTTAACTATATACTTAACGGATTTAGTCTCTTAACTATTCAAAAACTTATCAGCTTTGGTCCCTTAACTATACACTTACCGGTTTTAGTCCCTTAACTATAAACTTACCGATTTTAGTCCTTTAAGTATTCAAAAACTTATCAAGTTTGGTCTTTGTCCATTTTTTTCTAATACAAATAGCTTAGGTTTATATTAACGGAATCCATGCCTCGAGAAATTAAATTCTTTTAGCAACTTTTTCTGTTGTTTCTCTCTCTCCGCTACTTTTTCTTCAAATTAACCTTATGTAAAGAACCTTAACCTCAACGATTTAAAATAAAACTCACGAGGAAAGAAAATATAAGTCATAATTTTATTCAATAGAGAATAAAATGAAGAATATCATTGCTACTAATGACTTGAATATGTTAAACTTTATTATAAAAAGAAAAAAATTATTACGCATTAAATCCAAAGGTTGTACTCCAACGACTTCATTGAACGAATTTTTTTTAATTTTCCATAAATTGAAATTTATAAAATGGTAGATTTGCATTTTTTAAAAATTTATTTTAAATAGATCAATTTTATTATTCTATTCATTTTATTTTACGTAAAGAAATTTGAGTAAATTAAATAAAATCTGCACTGATTAGCATATTCAAGTGCTTAATTTTATCCTCCATTGAATAAAATTAGGACTTATATCTTCTTTCCTCATTTATTTTATTTTGAATCGTTGACATTACTGTTCTTTTCATAAGAGTAGTTTGAAGAAGAAAGGACGGGAATAGAGAAACAACTTAAAAAATGGGTTAATGATTTAATTTCACGAAGATTTTGATTAATATAAATCTAAGCTATTTGTATTAAGAAATTGGACAAATACCAAACCTGATAAGTTTTTGAATACTTAAAGGACTAAAATCGGTAAGTTTATAGTTAAGGGACTAAAACCGGTAAGTGTATAGTTAAGGGACTAAAACTGTTAAGTTTTTGAATAGTTAAAGGACTAAATTCATTAAGTGTATAGTTAAAGGACCATTTTAGACATACTCATAGGGACTATTAATGTCATTTTCTCTCCAGCCCTACCTCACTTGGTCGTTGTCGTTTCAGTTGGCCAATGTTGTGCATATAAATTTGAAAATACACACACACATATATCAAACTTCTGCTTTAATTTGAATACACATTTATACACAAGAGAGTTGACCAAATATACATATTACATAAACACATTTATAATCATATATTGTATCCGCAAGAGTATAGTGTATTTTGTTACATTTTAAAAGAAAATATTATTATGTTTTTGAAAGTAAATAAAATTTCACTATACTTTGCAACTGCCGTTATCTATGAAAATTTACATGTACAAAGTCGGGGTGTTCATGGACCGCATTGATTCAAGTTTTGCAAATATCAAATCAAATCATTTGTGTTGAGTTTTTTAATTTTTAAAACCAAATCAAACCAAACATATTAATTTATGCTTCAAATATTTTTTTAGTTCTACCAAAATATAACTGTTTCTTAAGAAAATAACATAAAATATGATATGAGTGATGACACTAAAATGTTCAATAAAAAAATAATAATGAAATCACATAAAATAACTATTGCAGATAAATAAGTCATAATGAAAATGATCAGTACTAAATCATAATAAAATAAGTCTAATAAATATTATTTACATGACTAAATATCAAAGAAGAACTAAAATTAGGTTATGTATTTTAATAATCTATACCACTGTAAAACTAAAGAACACATATTCAACATTATTGTCATTCTTAGTGTTGAATTGATTTTTTTTGTTAGCATTAGTATTGATTTGATTTTGATTTGAACTTTATTAGAGTTACTAATGTTTATGGACTATAACATTTGCTAGACTATTCAAAATTCTAAGTCAAACTTAAAATAATATGCTAAAAGATAAAAATTATGAAAAAAGTATAAGAAATAATTATAAATTATATCAAAGTGTAAATACTTTTATGTATAAAATAAATTTTAAAAATTATATATATAATGTCAAATTGACATTTAAAAATTAGCACCAAACCAACCAAACATAATTAGTTTTTTTTTTCAATACCATATATTAATCAAATTTTTTCTCTTTATTTGACTCGATCTACAAAATTACGATTTTCGATTCGATTTTGTTCATCCCTGATACCGAGTACATCAAATGGGCCCAATGTTTTAATTGGTAAAAATTAGGCAAATGACATAGTATAAGAAAGAAATTACTTCATTTCCCTGCTCTTTCATTGATTACCAAAAATCCTTTTTTTTAGTGTTTTTCGGATACATAATATAGCAGTGTGGATACTTAATATAGCAGTGCGGATACTTTAATTAATAACGGGCGGATACTTAATATAACAGCACGGATACTTTAATTAATAACGGACGGATACTTAATAATAAATTATTAAGTTGTTAGCAGCACGGATACTTAATTAACGGGCGAATGCACAATATAGCAGCGCGGATACTTTAATTAATAACGGGCAGATACTTAAACTAATAAAGTATCCGATTAAGTTGAATTGGGGGAAAATAAGAAATTTTTGTATTTTAATAAAAGAGTAGGAAAATATTGAGAATAGATAAAGAAGTGTTGTATATTTAAATAATTTTTCCTTTTAATTATTGGGCCAGACAAACACATCCCCACCATTGAGGAATCGTACCTCAAAAGACACCAGTTCATGAATTTTCAGACTTCATCATGAACAACAGTGCCACGTTTCAATTTCTGATTGCATCAAATATAAAGTGGAGAATAAAAATAAAAATCATTTTATTTGAAATTTTCAAAGTTTAAATTGTGTTTGAACATATTTTTTGCAATAAATATTTAGATTTTGAATGTATTTTTAAAAAATAAAATATTTGGGTGGCAAAATCAAACCCAACCCGCCCAACCCGGTTAAGTTTGAATTGGTTATTGACCCGCTCATTCATTAGTTTAACCTATTTCAACCCAACTCATTTCAAACTATTAAAAATTGGGTTGATATGTAACCCGAATTGGCTCCTGACAAATCTAGTCAAACTATTTTTTTCAATTTGATATGTTATATAGTCATAAAGAAAAAATATAATTTTATTAAGTACTAAAATAGTTTAAAAGAGCAAATAAAATAATTGAGTTTAGCAAACAATGGGTTGGGTTGGGCCTTGACCCGTTATATTACCCATTACCTAATCCATTTTGACCCAACCCGTTTTGATCCAAGTAAATTTGGATTGGGTTGGGTCTTGACCCGATTATTGTCTTAACCCATTAAATCATTTTTGACCTTGCCAAACACTTCCTAACTTTATTTAAGTTATTTTTTATATTTGTCAAACACTTTCAGAATTTAAAAACTGACTTAAAAGTAGGTTTGACTAACTTCTAAACCAATCCAAGCACCCTCTTATTCTTTTTTATAGTGGAAAATTTTCTGTGTTATTTTTCTTTTTTATCAACTTTTAATTATATTCTAGTTAATCCACGATGTTTCGACAAAGAATTTCCGCAACATTCCCTCATGTCTGAGAAACCCAAGAAAAGAAGGATCGTCCCTATTCGAAACCTGTCTGCTCCATAGTGCAACTCTTTATTTACCTGCGTAGGGGGCCACCACTCACGAGAAGCTAAGACAACCCAATGCCAGCCATGTACTCTTATCTTCATTTTTTTTCTTATTTTTTTGGATTCCCACATTCAAATCGTCATTAATGTCTTTTTCTTTTTCATCTGATGTTCGATATTTTCATTAAAGCTTGACTAAATTCATATTTACATAAGAAAATTTCACATTGAGAAATAAATCGCTGACTAATGTCATGATCAATGAACTCTAAGTCTTGCTATTGATTATGTTCCACGTACACTCCTAAACAAAGTTGATTTAACATGACTATATGATTTGTAACTTTTTTTATTCTCATTCAATGTTAGATATCCGTTTTAGAATCTCATTTATGTATCATTCTAATTTTATCGAATATCTTGAAAGAACGATGTATTGGAAAATAGCTTAGCATAAACTTGAGCGGTTACAAACATTAGGCTATAATTTTAATCCCCATCTATCGGGTGTATTTCCATTCAAATTAATTTTTGTCACATAGTGATTTTCAATTGTTAATATTCCTCAAAGTATCTTAAAAACAAATAAATTCGTTTTTTTAAGTGGAAAAAAAGTTAACTGATATTTTGGGGAATAAAGCATGTCAACTATAGCTGTAGGCAATTGAGGATATTATCCGTCAGACCAATTTCATCAAATATATTTTGTGATACTTATATTAGTGTAGAAAATGATGAAATAGAAAATCAAGGGAAAAGATAATAATAATAATAATAATTGTCATATTAGAGTTTTGGAGCATACTAGTATTTGATGTTGCCTTCGATAGTACGTAGCGGAGCCACCGCAGTTCAAAATTCATTGAAACATTATATTATATATGTATATACAAATAACTTTTTCTGTGTTGAATTTTCATAACTTTTTTATATTTTTAGTTAAAATCATATGAATTTTCGACCCAATTTTCTGGCGGATGTACCTTCCTTGGAAATATCCATAAAAAATTAATTACGTGTTAGTAGTATTTCGATGCCACTTAATAAAAATACTGACACTCTGTTGTAGTAGCATCGAATGTTGCTTTCTTTTAATCATTCATTGGCTTCTCATACCCACACATGTACCAATACTAGTTTGTGTTTCCCCCCTTTATCAAATTGATATTTCTACTTTACCAACCCCTTCCACACACCATCGGTGATAGAGTTAGAAATTTTTACTAAGAAATTTAAAATATGAAGAATTATACACATAAATTTTTTTTTAATGAGAGTTCAACATCTATTATATATATATATATATAAAGTAATTTTAATCAAATATAAATAATATAAATTTCTTTTACAAATAATTCGAATAAACCTCTCGACCCTACCTAGCTGTGCCCCGATGCATACCACCACACCTCCAACCTTATTATAAATAGATCCATAAAAAACAAAAACGCGTACACAAAGGACGTGGTCCTAAGAAAACCACCACTCTCTAGTCTCTACCTTTTTTTCCTCTCAAAAATTCCCACTTCAATATCATCACACACACATATATATATATCTTTGTTTTCTTCTTCTTTTCTTCACACATCAACTTTAGTACTAAATCATTTTTCTCTATGGAAACAGCTAATAATAATCAGCTAAAATCCATGGAGAAAAATGATGACTTTTTAGTAATTTCCACTAGTGAAAATGCTAAGAAAAAAATCATTACAACAAATAATAATAACAACAAGAAATTATCATCATCATCAAATTCTTCTTCTTCTTCTTCTTCACTAATAAGAAGTTGTCAAGCTGAGAAATGTAATGTTGATTTAAGTGATGCTAAGCAATACCATAAGAGGCATAAAGTCTGTGAATATCATGCTAAAGCTCAAGTCGTCATCGTCGCTGGACTCCGCCAACGTTTCTGTCAACAATGCAGCCGGTTTGATCACTATATATCTCTCTGTCTCGTTTTATATGACACTTTGATTTTTCGTCTAACATGTTGAAAACACAAACTCTAAGGGCTAACGGTACTTTATGTCTAGTTAAACACTGTCATATAGATAAAAAGTTGAACGTACGGATCAAGGGAGTATTATTATTAGTCAGGCGTAAAGTAGTTGAAAAGCTGGTAATTTGAATGTGACTATATAGTATAAACATAATAATAATAACCATATATATGGATCCGGCTCCCTTCCATTACCCCTTCCCTCTATTTCGTCAAGTGCACGTCTAGATTAGATATATGTGTCATATTTAAAGTTTAAAGGTCAAGATTATATCATATGAACAAATATCATAATCATAGTTAAATCAACTGATTTTAGAAAACTACTCACCAAATTTGGTAAGAATTACAATATATTCTATACAAAATTTGATATTTATTAGTATCATTAATTTCATATTATATTTTTGTATTTAAATATTAAATTGTAAATTTTTAGTTTTAAACCAATTATTTTTAAATGATAAAAGATTGCTATTCTGCGTTCTTTTGATTACTTCTGATCAATTCCAATGTTCTCCTTTTTTTGGATTATTTTTCAGCTTATTTAATTCTACTAAACAATTGCTAGAACGGAAAATGATTTTTTTTGTCTATTGCTACAGTACGTTTTTCAAAATAACAATATAATTAAATAATTGGAGTGAATTAGTAAGATAAATAAAATAGATATCTTCTTTCTTATAAAAATAGTTTAAAATAAAATTAGATTTCAACAAAATTTAATGAAAATAAATATTTAAATTGATTGGGTGACTTTTTAAGTGAAATATCAATAGTTGAGTGACTTTCTAAGTAAAATATCAATAGTTGAGTGACTTTTGAGTTATAATCATTAATTTCATATTATATTTTTGTATTTAAATATTAAATTGTAAATTAAAAATATAAGATGAAATTAAAGATATTAATAAATATCAAATTTTGTATGGAATATATTGTAATTCTTACCAAATTTGGAGAGTAGTTTTCTAAAATTAGTGGACTTAACTATGGTTATGATATTTGTTAATATAATATAATCTTGACCTTCAAACTTTAAATATGACACATGTATCTAATCTAGACGTGCACTTAACGAAATGGAGGGAAGAAGTAATGGAGGAAGCCGGATCCCATATATAGTATAGTACTATTAAAGATCGTATCTTAGTTATTGACTAATTTAGTTT
Source organism: Solanum verrucosum (assembly GCF_900185275.1). Classification (NCBI taxonomy): domain Eukaryota; kingdom Viridiplantae; phylum Streptophyta; class Magnoliopsida; order Solanales; family Solanaceae; genus Solanum; species Solanum verrucosum. Next base: position 1,047,045 of record NW_026019982.1, on the reverse strand, counting down.
ATCACCTTCTTCTTCTAGAGTAATCTATGATGTCATCTCTATTAATTAGATTATTAAAAATGTCTAGATTGACTTCATAATTTTAAGTGGTTGACTAGTTCAGTTACTATAAATATCATATTATTGATGATCTTTTTATTTGTTGTTAAAAAAAAAAGTGGTTGAGGTAGATGCTAAAAATAGCATGGAAATATAATAATTAAAGCTTCTTTTTTAAAGTGGTTCAAACTACAAATGGCATCTTACATCGCTATGTTTTATAATATATAGTATTAATTATTTATACACTTTTTGTTTGTTCTAGATTTACGGTACGGTGTGATTAATTTAAATTCATTTTAGATAGGATGTATAGTAGGATAGACTGAGGATTTTTTTTTTTTTGAGTGTGTTTTGTTGCAATACATGTAGACGTAGGATAGATAAGTCTGGAATGTATACTAATTCAGATTCGTGATGCGATAAAATTATTAATCTTTTTGCCTTTGCCTTTTTATCTATTGTTCTACTAGTGTATTGTTCCTCTTTTTTTTTTTACTTTTGTGGATCCTAGCCTTTTCGTTTTTCCGCATGCATTAAAAATAGGACAATGGCCTTTCAAAATTTTGTTAATTAACTGATTTAAATAAAGAGTAAATTGTTGTTTTGTACTTGAACGTATTTTCAATTTTTTTATTAAAAAAATTAACCATATAATTACCATAAATTATTGAAATATTATGTAAACTAGCTAAGGATGTCATCTTAACTACGTTCTTCATACATTTAAAAAAAATATTTTCCATCACTATTTCGAATTGGCACCGGGTAGGGGCATTTGGGGAAGCACGCTATATCAAGAATTTTTTCATACCCAAGGCTCAAACTTGAGACCTCGGGTAAGGAAGGGGCAGTCTCGTCCACTGCACCTGGAGTGTTCTTCATACTTGGATGGACAAGCATCAAGATCTCATTTTTGGATCGTGTATTAGGAAGACAATTTAGTTAATTAATGAATGATTAGTTAACGTTCCTAATCTCAATTTTTTCTCATTTTTTAAATTAATTTATCACGTTATAATTGCTGGAAATAAAATCAGATCGGGCTATGTACACATTACTACATATATCTGATTTGGTGATATACTTGTGATTGATATTTTCTTCTTAATTAATAAATATATTAAACAAAATTAGGTTCAAAGAGGCTAATTTGTTAGTTGATCTAACTATTATACATCTCCAATATGTAAAAAAAATAAAAAAAAATCCTATAATTTGTTCAATAGAAAACCTATACCAACTCCATGACGAGACAAACTACTTGGAGCCTATTTACCTTCTGCCTAGTTCCCCGAAAATAATGATTTGCATGTGTTATACATACATATATAACTAGTGTGATTGGGCCCGACATATAGTAGTAGAACCAGGTGAACCAGACGTACTATTTCTCAACCTTTTTATGAATGTGAACTTTGTTTGGTCATATTAAAGTTGAACACATATATAGTACTCTGTACTAGCTATTGTTCTGTTTTTGGTTAATAAAATTAATTCTACGCAGATTTCATGAGCTAACGGAATTTGATGAATCGAAAAGGAGTTGCCGGAGACGTTTGGCTGGACACAACGAAAGGCGAAGAAAGATTACATCGTCGTCATCGTCTTCATCATCTACAGATCAGTCTCATAGAATTCATATATCTATCCAAGAAAATTCAACTCACAAAAACTTCCATCTACGTTGAAAAAATGCATATTTTATATAATAATTTGCTCTCTCTCTTCTGTCATAAATCTGTTTCTAAAATAATAATCATCATTCACATACCATCCCGTGATAATTAAGTACAATAAAGTACTTTCGAGCTTGTTGCAGTACGTACTGTACTTGTAGTAGGACAGAAGATTTATTGCGATCGCGATACACTGTGTGAAGTTATAGTATATATAAATGTTATGCAAGGAAAGAGAGGTGGGGAATGACGAGCTATGGACTTTAATTTTATTATTGTGTTTTTATAGATGTATTGTAAGAAGTTTTAAGAAGATATGCTCCTATAATTGTTAAGTTAATTTGAGTTTGTAAGTTTTATGGGAGAAATATGTATCCCATTAATACATTAATCATATATAACTATATGGACTATTATATTGGAATTGGTGACAATTAGATATCCATGCTTCAATTTCTTTATTTACTTTAGAGAAGAGTTTGATATTTATTAACTTTGTCCTATTTATAGAAAATTGTTTTTCGATGAAAGAGTGTCAATTGATTCTGGCTAGACAAAGATGTAGCTTCGCCATGCTCCAATCAATAATTTCTTAGAAGTTTTGTAAAAATATATCTTCATGCAACCATGAAATTGGGGTATATCAAAAGCTTAATTCAAAGATTTTTGAAATACATAATAATGATATATGATTATGTAGTCAATTTTACAGAAACGCTTCAAGCTATATATATTCACAAGATGAAACTATTTTGATTTCAAGGAATATAAGATGATTTCTCATCAATTATAAGGAGACGAAATTCAAGATTGAAGACTAAACACATAAGCGTATATTTAAAATTGACACGAAGTGTCATTTTAGATATCTCAACTTAGACTAGTACCATTTAAACACTCGTAGTCAGGTCTGATAGTATCGTTTGACACTTTTCGCTAACTTGACCTAATATGTATAGAATGTGTAACACACTCGTTAATGATATGTCAAAGTAACGAATTAAATGAAGACACATGGCATTTGATCTGAATTACAATATTTAAAAATAAATTATGAGAAAAAAGAAATATGAATTTGAGTATTTTTACACGTGACTTTATTTCTTGCTACAATCTCCCTCAGTATCTATGACCTAACAATTGAGTACGTACTCTCTTTTTCTCTTTGAATATTTTACATGAATTTATTTATATTTATTATTTTTTTAATAAATAAAGATAATTCTATATACTCAATGTTTAATTTAGATAACAAATAACCTAATACATCTTAATATTTAAATGTGAAATATGTATTCAGATATAAACATCTTAATCTTAATATAAACAAATGGGGTTAATTGCATCTTTAAAAATATTTATGTGCATTTAGATTTTGTTTGAAAGACCATATTTACCCATGACAAACACACACATATGGAATAGCCTAGTGCATTGACGATTTATTGATTTATCTCGTCTTACTTTTTATTCTTATTATTTTAAATTTCAGCGTTTTTTTTTAAGCAACGAATCATAAAAATCAAAGTCGTCATGGTTATAATACCTTGATGCCTCCATGGGTGCTCCACCATCACCATGCCCACAACAAAGGTGAAATGCTAAATCCTCGCCCGCGGGGGCATTAATATTAAATATGGGTTCAAATGAATTCATTAAATTTCACTTATGCTAAATATTTGTATTAGATGATCCATTGAATGTATATAGATATTTAACTGCGGACACACTATTTTAAAAAATTATGGTTATACTAATCTTTTTGCACATGTATTGCACGTCACTTTCGAGTTATGTAATATGCAATATTATAAAACAATACTAATATTATTAAAATATAATAAAAAAAGTATTAAAAATAATAAAATCTTCTCGTGTGAATATAAATACTCAAAACGACACGGTTTTTAAATTATAAAAAAGAACAAAAAATGTGAGTGTATTGAGAGTTAAATGTCATCTTATACTCGCTATACCACTGGTTAACACACACAAAATATATTCTCTTTTCGAAAAACATTAGAATTACTTCTGACATTGTTCAAAAGACGAAAACATCCTTCGTAAAAAAAGACTTTCTTGACGTAGATTTCAAACATCTATATAGGAGTGGAGCTATGTATACGGTTCAATGAATCCAATATACTTTACTCAAACCTTATATATAAAATTAAGTGACTAACATATTCTGTATCTATAAACTTCAAATCTTGACTCCGTCATGCCGTTATGATCCTTGCATAGCAAAGGGAAAAAAATAATGAGAAAAGGAAGAAGAAGTATTGCAAAATTGTAAGAGTGTTACGTTCCGAGAGTTAAATGTCATCTTATACTCGCTATACTATTGTTTAACACACACAAAATATATTCTCTTTTCGAAAAACATTAAAACTACTTTTTACATTGTTCAAAAGACGAAAAACTCTTCGTAAAAAAAAGACTTTCTTGATGTAGATTTCAAACATCTATATAGGGGTGGAGCTATATATACGATTCAATGAATCTAATAAACTTTACTTAAACCTTATATATAAAACTAAGTGACTAATGTATTCTGTATCTATAAACTTCAAATCTTGACTCTGTTACGGCACGTGACTCTTGCATAGCAAAGGACAAATTAAAAATAATGAGAAAAGGAAGAATAAGTATTGCAAAATTGTAAGAATTGTGTATTTTTAATAAAAAGGTAGCTGTATATTTCACATCCCAAGTCCACTTCTCTTATCTTCTCTCTCTCCTATTCTTCACTGATTACTGTAATATTTTTAACACGTATGTTGCACATGACTGGTGAGTTATGTATTATGTAATATTAAAAAATATAATTAGAATATAATTTTGGATAAATAATTAAATATGAAAATACAATATAATTTTCTTCAAAGATTGAATACATACACAAATTTCAAAATTGACACGAAATTTTACTTAGACACCTTAACGTTTTTACGTATTAATTGTCAAAAGTGTGAAAATAGTGAATGTGTTTGTTCCCACTTTAGATTTGTTTTATCCATTTATAACAAATCATAATTTTGTATATATGTTTTGACACCAGATTCTAATTAGTAAATACATTTATCATTAAAAGATACTAAAAACAATTTAATTTTTCCGTGTGATGAACAAATATACTCAAAACGACGATGTCTTCAAGTTGATGAAAAATATCAAAAACAGAAATCCCAATCTTATATATTTGGAAAATATTAGAATTACTTGTGACATTGTTCAAAAGACAAAAAAGTCCCTAAAAGGATTTTTTTTTTATAGAAAAAGGACAAATATATCCCTGAACTATCATAAATGGTATGTAGATATCCTCCGTCATACTTTTGGGACATTGGTACCCCTGCTGTCCAAAAACTAGAGCATATATGCCCTTCACTCTAACGGAAGACTAAATAGGGACACGCGGCTTTATCTTATCCGTCGATAAATGTCGGATCGGTGGATAAGATTATGACACGTGTATGTCTGTTAGTATAAAGGGTATATATGCTCTAGGTTTTGGACGGTAGGGGCACCAATGTCCCAAAAATATGACGGAGGATATTTGCATACCATTTACGATAGTTCGGGGGTAGATTTTCAATATCTACACTTTGGGGTAGAATTACAATATCAAATACCGGTTCGAATAAACCAATAATTTTTACTTTAAATATTATATTTATATTAAAAAATCTATCAAATATATAAAAATATCTAATTACGATCTCAGTAACTAACAAACTATACCCCTAAACTTTAAAATGTGACTCCAGTATGACTACCCAACACCAACAACAACAATGTATTATTTTTTAAGTGGAATCAACAATGATAGAGTATATAGAGTTGTAGACTTTATCCAAAATTATTGTCACTTAATATGTCTTGATATGCTCTCAGTCCAAAGGGGGAAAAAGAGTTGAATGAAAAAGTGATGGTCAATCGACTCTCCTTGAATAAGGATAACTCCTTCTTATTCAATACATGTTGGATTTATTTTCATATATTCTGCACATATATAGAAGATATGGAGATATTAGATGTGGTGAGTTTCAATTAGATGGATGGGGTGTGTTTCAATTAGATGTGAATAATGTTTTTCTATATGGTGATTTAAATGAAAAGGTTTACATGAAATTTCCTCCCGATCTTGCACCTCCTTCTCCTAACCATGTTTGTTTGCTTAAAAAATTCATTTATGGACTTAAGCAAGCATCCAGACAATGGTATGCTAAACTCACTTCTGCTCTCAATTTTAAAGGTATTAGTCATTCTATGAATGATTATTCTCTTTTTTATAAGAAATCTGTCGATTCTATTTCTATTGTGATAGTATATGTAGATGACATATTGTTGACATGAAATAATGAAGCTGAATTGCAGGCTTTAAAACTCTTTCGGGACAAAAAATTTAAAATTAAAGATCTTGACCAGTTGCATTATTTTCTTGGGACGGAGGTTGTGAGAGAACCTACTGGTATGATTATTTCCCAAAGGAAATTCACATTGGACTTACTACATGAGTTTGGTTCTCTACATTTATCTCATGTTTCTTCACCTTTGGATCCTAATGTCAAGTTACTAGCAAATCATGGGATTCCATTAAAGATCCAACTTTATACAGGCGTTTGTTAGGTAACTCAATTATCTCACATACAAGGCCTGATTTATCCTTTACAGTGCAACATCTGAGTCAATATATGAAGGATCCTCGTGAACCTTATCTTGCAGCTGCTTTACGGGTTCTTCGTTATTTGCTCAAAGATTCTGGTCTTGGTCTATTTATGTCTGTATCTGCTTCTTTCAAATTGATGGCCTTTTGTGACTCCAACTGGGGTACTTGTCCAGATTCACGAAGATCAGTGAGTGGATTTATATTTCTCTTAGGTCTTTTCCTATTTCATGAAAATCTAAGAAACAAACATCAATTTCTCTTAGTTCTGCTGAAGCTGAGTATAGATCTATGAGGAGAGTAGTAGCCGAGCTTACTTGGTTGGTTCGCCTTTTTGATGATCTCTCAGTTCCGATCTCCTTGCCAGTAACTCTTCACTCTGACAGTCTTGCTGTGATTCACATCGCAAAAAATCCAGTCTTCCCTGAACGGACAAAGCATGTCGAGATTGATTGTCACTTCATTTGTCAACAGTATCTCGCTGGCTTAATTTCTTTATCTTATGTGAGATCTTCTTCACAGCTGGCTGACACCTTTACCAAGTCCTTGACCGTCCCCGTGCATCATCAACTTTTAGGCAAGTTGGGGGTTTCTTCCTCCCCTCCAACTTGAGGGAGGGTGTTGGATTTATTTTCATATATTCTGCACATACATAGGAGATATGGAGATATTCTTTTTCTTTTTCTAATTTTGTCATGTAAATATTCTTTTGATATTTTTTCCTTTTGATCTTGAGAATATTCTTTTAGGGGTTACATTAGATGTCATCTTACTTGTATAAATACAACCTAATTGTATAGTTTTATTCATTGAGAAATACAAGAAGAAAATTTTCTATATTGTTCTTCAATTCATTTATTCTTTCAATACAATAGTTTCTCTCGCAAATTTTATAACTATCTCTAAAACAAAATTTCAGTATAACATATATATATGTTCTTTATAACAATAATTTATTATAGCAAAAAATAATTATAGTGACAATAACAACATTACTATTTAAGTATATAGGTTTGACTATATTTTCTCTATACTTCTCGATTGATGTTGCATTGAAAATAACAGAGGACAAATGAACTAATTTTACTATCAAAGTTGACTAATTTAAACTAGAGTAATATTGGTGATGCATGCAATTAATAGATGATATCATATATAAAAAGCTTAGTTAAAAAATTTCCAAGTACATAATATGGTGTATATGATCATGTAATTCAATTTTAACATAATATTCCCAGGCTCTAGCTATATGCTTGCCCACAATATGAAATTATTTTGATTTCATGAGATTTATTTTTTAAAATGAAGTTGTAGGATGTGGAATTCAAGATTTTAAACACCCCTCAAACCCCAACATGTTTATAACTTCATATGTGTCTATTGTCAAAAAGTGTGAAAATAGTGGATGTGTCTATTTATGTTTTAGATTTGTTTTATCCATTTATATGAAAGACATAATTTTGTGTACATGTTTGACACCAAATTCTAACTAGTAATTGAAAGATACTGAAAGTAACGTATATTTTTTAGTGTGAACATAATATACGTTAAACGATTTCATTGTCATGTTAATTTAAAAAAAAAAAAGAGAATGCTTCAAGAGTAAATTCCATCTTATATTTTTTTTAAAACGTTTGAATTACTTATGACATTGTTCAAAAGACAAAATAAGTCTTTAGGAAAAAGGAAAATTTCTTGCAGTAGATTTTCAAATATCTACACTTCGGGGAAGAATTACAATATCAAATATAGATTTCAGTGAACCTAATAATTTTTACTTTAAACATTATGCATATATTAAAAAAATCATCATTTATATAAATGTTTAACTCAGTATTTAACATAGACTATTTCCGGAAACGGTAAAATATGACTTCACTATGGCTACTCAACAACAATAATGTATAATTTAACAAGTGGGATATGAAAATGACAGAATACACACAGACTGTCTCGATTCCGATCGTCGTGAGTGACATCCACACTAAACCATCTGGTGGGAGTACCAAAGACTAACCTGAACCAACCCAACATTATTAATAAAAACCAAGTTTTATCATAAATAAAGAAAATAGTTTAGTTAACTAGAGAAATGAGTGGCGATAAACCCAACCCAATAACATGAAACATTTAACGCAAAAATAACCCATAAGGACCGAAGGTCACATACCAAAACTCTAAAACAGTTAACTGGGGATGCAACTCTGAAACTAAACATAACTAAAGTCTAAAAGTCTGTGTCCAAAAAGATGGACAAGAAAATCAGAGCAATTCATTGTAGCCTGAAAGATGTAGCTCACCCTTGGATTCAGAATCAAGTACCTCTCAACTGAGGTCTTGGATCAGCTGCTGGAGGATTCCCTATACTCAACAAGGAAAAGAACAGGTGCAATATCAGTTCACAAACTACAATATATTGTAAGGATTACACGATCAGTCCAAGAGATGAATGTAAGCAGTTCACCACAAATTAAAGTAGTGACACAGAACAATAGATATAACAACAAGTATCAAACCACATAAACTCTCAATCACATGTCATGAAATAACAATGCATGGATGCATGTCCCACATGATCACAAATGTAAATGCCCGGTTCTTTCATGGAACCGCAATAACATACATGGTCCTCTCACATAACCTAAACCCAAACTGTTAGTGTACCTATGTGGTACTCGAGCCATCCATAGTTAGTGTATTGACATGGTACCCGAGGCAACCAACAATCACATAACACAATGAACAATACCACTTGGAAATCATAAGTCATAATAAAAAGTTCATTGCATGAGATTACCTACATGATGTCATTTTATATGTCTCCCCATGCATTGCACAAATGATACTGCAAAGCAGTAGACATGCATACATACATAAGTCAAAAATATACAACCATTACCTAGCCCAAATTTCGTATGAGGCTGGTCTAATCGAATTTTTTTAAGTCACTACCTTTTTGGCCCAAATTCTTTCACTATTAGCTTAATCATAACGATTGGGTCAGGTCGTTACATAAACCTTATTCAAAATTATTGTCAGAAGTTAAAAGTGTGAACATAGTGAATGCGCCTACCCTTTTTTCAAATTCGGTCAATCCATTTATGAGAAATGTATTACTTATATATTGATGCCAAATTTGAATTAACTAATAAACATATCCGTCATTAAAATATATTAAAAACAATAACATCTTCTCGTGTGAATACAAATACTCAAAACGATGTCGTTTTCCAATTATAAGAAAGAACAAAAAAGGTGAGCGTTTCGAGAATTAAATGTCATCTAATACTCGCTATACCACTGTTTAACACACGCAAACTATATTCTCTTTTCGAAAAACATTAAAATTACTTCTGACATTGTTCAAAAGACGAAAAAAACCCATCGTAAAAAATACTTTTTTGACGTAGATTTCGAACATCACACAGGGGCAGAGCTATATATACGATTCGATGAATCCAATAAGCTTTACTCAAACCCTATATATAACACCAAGTGACTAACATATTCTGTATCCACAAGCTTCAAATCTTGACTCTGCTGTGCTGTTCCGACCATGGAATAGCAAAAGGAAAAGAAAAAAAATGAGAAAAGGAAGAAGAAGTGTTACAAAATTGTAAGAATTGTGTATTTAATTACAAAGGTATAGCTTGAATATATCTCATCTCAAGTCCACTTCTCTCTTGTTTCTCTTTCTCTCCTCTTCTTCACTGAGCCCCTCTTTCTCTTTCTCTTTCTTTTTTTTGGTACAAAGTGAACAAAAAGTTTATTGCTTTCATCAAATTTACAACTCCTTATTCTTCTCTCAATTCCAAACAACAAATAAAGCCAACACATTCTGTAAAAGCTTTGCCTTTTTCTGTAGCGGTGCCCAAGGAAAAATGCCAGCCCAGAAACGATTTTTATCGAATTATCAAGATGATGACAACAACGATGAGGATGATGAGAACTCGCCGGAGCAACAGCAGCAGCAGCAGCACCGTCGCCGGAAACAATCCAGGCGAGCTATAGAAGAGGAACAACAAGAAGTTGAGGAAGAGGAGGAAGATGAGCAAGACCAAACCCAGGATGATGATGGTGATGGGGATGGGGATGATCGAGAGGGGAAAAAGCAATCTTCTGATGATGGTTACGTATCTAAACACTTTATACGTGTACCCAAAATTCCAAATCTCTGTTATATGAATAAATGTGTGTTTGTTCTGTTATGGTGCATTGATTTTTTTCGTTTTTTTTTTTTATGTTTAATGATTTGATTGGTTTGATTTTTGCAGATTCTGATGGAAGTGGCACTGACCCAGAAGCCTTTGATGAGTAATTTCTCTGTTTTTTTTTTCATCTGCATGTTTAATTTCGTGTTTTTTTACTGCTGGGTTTGCTACTTTTTGATCTTTTTCTTTAATGGGTTTGAGTTCAGATGGCGTGTTTTCGCTATCTGGGTCGACCCAAATAGTTCTTCTTTTGAGTAACGGCAGATTGATGGATGCAGAATTTCTACTTTTAAACTTTGTTTGAGTGATGGGATTCTTACTTTGGAGGTTGGAGTTTGGCCAAGTTTGTAATGCACTCATGCTGCTTGATTTAATGCGCAAGTGATCATTTCTGCATGCGGTCGTTAGTTTTAATATCTGAACTTTTCGGAGGAGTTTTTTCTATAAGTAGATTGATTGTGAATTTGGAAATGCTATTGGGGTATTGCGTTTGAGTTATAAAGAATCCATTTTTATAAATTACGTTTTACCATTTTTTGATATGCATTGCATTGCATGATCCTCTAAATTCACATTTACTTGTATTCTCAATTCATATATCTAGAACTTGCCCAAAGAATGAGGGCATGCGGCGGTGTAAACCAGAAATTTTTGTTTAACCAATTTTCTTTCAAATATAAAGACTACCTTAAAGATTATAAGGATGTAAGTACTATCTTTAAGGTTAGTCTCGATTTTCCAGGTCGGTATAGTTGTTATCCTATTATATCTCTGGATCTGGCCATGCAGGTTAAAATTTTCGCCCATACATGCAGGGAATCCTTTTTCCTTGCTGTAAGACTTGTGAGTATGAATTACATAATGCTTAATGATATAGTTGTTCATGAAATATATGGTCAGGTTTGTGCAATCGTGGTGTCAACATGATCAACGAAGTTGTATGTAGTATATGTGTAAGGTGTCTTATTGAAAAGTATATATGTCTTGTAGTGACAGGAACTAACTGTCTTGACATGCTTGATAACTGCAATTGGACTTCACAGAAGTTTTATACTTTTGCAGTGGAAGTTACTAGTTCAAGATTCCTTGGATTTTAACAATGAAATAACTTGTTAACGTTTGTCATGTTTACTTAGTAATGAAAAACCAGTTATGCTAGATGATTACTATAAAGTATAAGGTAGCACACTATTTCCTTGTTAACATTTCCTGTGAGTGTTTCCATTGGTCCATGGTTAGCAGCATCACCTTTTTGGCCCTTGACCCTGGAAGATCCCTTTAAGCAGTTGTTGCTGCAAATGAATAAAAGAAGTAACTTTTGGCAATTTTTAGCTCAACGGAACCTTTTCTACAGTTATTAAGAAGTGTACTTAAAGAATTTCCAACTTTCTTGGTTTGTTGTCTTTGAGGTGTGGGAGACTATTTGATTGCATCATTCTTTTTGTCTTCTTCTCAACTCTGATCTCATTTATTGGTGTGCATTTTCTTTAAACTTGAATCACCTTTAAAAAAAATTCTTCAAAGTCTCTTGCTATAGAAATATTCAGGATCAGTAGTTTAGCTGGTTGTGAAATTGATAATGGGCGGGTAAGGATATTGTCTGCCCCTGGGTTCTCTTGGTGGAAACTCCATTTTCTTTATGCGTGTCAATCGTCAGATTAAAATGTATAAAATCTGAAAGGGGAAAAGGAAAAGCTTCTACAGAGTACACAATTCTCAATCCAAGATGGTTCCATAACAGATCCAAATTATGCAGGCCTTACTTTTCACCAATATAAAGTCACTACTTAACATGCAGGTTTTGCCATACTGTAAGATTTATGAGAATGAATTACATGATGCTCAATTAGGTTGTCATCTTGCATGCTGAACTGAAAGTTAAAACTGTACAAATCTCCAGAAGTTATTCTGCAGAATTTAGAACCTTTTGATCTTACTGATTTTTTTCCCTAGACAGAATCTTTTCTATATCATCCTCTTGGTAAAATGATATGCATGATGCATCATCTCCATTTTTCTGGATATTTGGTGCAGTTTTGTAACTTTATAGTCTTTGCCTGCCTGCAGGTTGATCGCTGTGTCACGATCTGAGATTCGCACCAATGTACAATGTCCTATATGCTTAGGTATTCTTTATTCTCTTATTTTATTATATTTGAATATTTACAGCTTCGAGTTTTTTGCTAGGATTTCGATGAGAGAAGTTTTCTCGCACAATTATTTCAAGCTCGTAAAGATCTAGAATGTCCTATATGTCTAGGTATATTTGCTTTTACATCATTCTATATTGTTTAATGTTCTATATTTTGTTATTCAATCTAAAATTGTTGTGATGTTTGTGGATTTTACCATTTAACTTTACTCTTTACGCACAAGTTCGTTTTTCAAGAGTTTTCTCCTAAAAATATCCCCTTTATTTTTATTCGTTGGCACCCATGCGGGGGACTTTAGCAGATAATTCAAGATTATGGAAAACAACTGATGTTTCCCCAAAGTTTCAGGATTATGGTAAATTATATGTATAGAACCTGATCATATGGTGAGAGAACTTCTCAAAATGATGCTTCTATCTCTCCTCCCCTGAGTTTTATCATGGTGACTTGTGCAGTTGTCTTCCACCTCAGATCTAAATCAGAGGGATAAACTTATAAGTATATTTTTTTGTGCATGCTATTATCATAAAGTAGAATACTTTCTACTTCATGGTAACTTGACTATTCAGCAAGTTCAATTCACAGGAAAAATCTCATTTCTTATCCTTTCTATGTCTTCCATCTAGAGCATCATACAAACTTTTCTTATCAGCAGGATCTCCAAAAGTAATTTTTTTTTCTCTTCAAACAGCAAGTGATAGTGTTTCATGATTTCTGCTAAAGAATGGGAAAGCAAAACTACCAAATACCCTAATAGAAAAAGGATTAACACCAAACACAGGCTTCAATTGGTTTTCTTTTGTTTCATCAGTATTAGCTGGTTACCCTTAGGACTTGGTTGACTTCACGAACACGGAACAACTAAAATGACCATAATCTTCTCAATAACCAAGTTGTATTCCTGGTCTTACCTTTTCCTATACACCATGAGGAACTAATTGTTTTCGTTTTGCGTCCTTGCTTAGTCTCTATGGTGTGCTCTACATCAATCAATTGCAGCTGCACCAAAGTCTTATATTTTTGGGGAGAATGGTAACAAGTATTATATAAAAACTGAAAAAAGATTGTGCTGTAAACCAAATGTACAGAAGAAAGCAAAAAATATATCCTTGTTCTTCTTACCAGGATTCTATGACATCTATCAGCGTATCCACATCTTTTACCAGTTCTTCTTTACACCAAAAATGAAATAAAAATAAGTACATCTTGATTTTCTGCACATTACTAGACGTGTCTTCAAAAAATCTTGCATATCTTTCCTTCCAAATGGATAGCTTGCCACTATTTTTTCTGCCTGTCAGAACCCCCTGTGTTTTTCCATCAAGCTTATAGCTCCACTTCAGACCTTGGCACGGCCCATTTTATGCCTTTCATGTTTGAGAATAAATCCCAGCTGCTTAATACTAGAGTTGATTACTAATTTGGTATGTGTTGGTTGAAGATCAGAGAGTCCAACAGTTTTTTCACCATTGGGTGTCTGCACTGCATGCACAGGTATTATCAAGAGAACTCGGGTTGTGATGGGATGCCAACACCGTTTTTGCAGGGAATGCATAGATAAATCAATGAGACTAGGGTATGTGATGCATTAAATCTGTTTTGTGATTTAACTAGTCTTAAGAACTCAAGAATTACCTGAAGACAACTATAAATTTTGCTTGAAATCGCACTTTTACAGGAATAATGAATGCCCTGCTTGTCGCATACATTGTGCTAGTCGACGATCATTGAGAGATGATCCTGGATTTGATACCTTAATTGAGGCAATATATCCAGATGTTGAGAAGTATGAAGAAGAGGTATTTCCTTAATTTTAATGCTATGCAGCTTAATAAAATCCCCTTCCCCTGCCTGTATAATGAGAAAAAGAAGAGGGGCCCTACGGGGAAAAAAAGAAATATAAAACCACTAGAGGCATGTGTTCCTTTCCTCTTCCCTTTTGATCAAACTTGTCTCCTGCTAATTTGTGGAATATCTTGTTTTAGGAACTTGTCTTTCTTGAAGAGGAACGAGCAATCAATGACCAGGTCAGTTAAAGAGGCACCTGAAATCCTCATTCTTGAATGGACATGCGTGCATTTGTTTGCATGTATGTTCTTGTTTGTGTGCATCCTCGTTTGCGTACAGCAAGCATACATATCTCAAGGTTGTTACGGGAAGAGATATAGAGGTGTTCTATTAGTCATTACGGGTCCATGCATGTTGAAGATAGATGTTATGAATTACTAGATCTTAATCTGTTGATGATAATTTCTTTGCAATGTAATAGATTCTGTTTTCTCGCCCTTATCACTAAGATCTAAAAGATATCATTCTATAAAAACTCTTATTTTGAAACTAAGACGCTTACTGTGGCCAAAGCACATCCTGCATTCTCAAAAAATGAAGATCTCAATGTGTCGGCAAAGCTTGCTGGTGACTGTCTCCAAGTGCTCTACTAACACATGTTAAATCAACTTTGAAAAGTCTTATGTTTTCCTTATATTTAGAGAATCTGAAAATGAAATGGAAGCTTCTCTTACCATTGTTTGTGAAACAAGTGTTTTCAGGTGTTATTATATGCCTATCTGATAGTCCAATTAACTTTTATGCTTTACCCAGTAGAATATAACTGTGCAAATAATATGTTAATTAAAATGGACGTAGATATAAATTTTTTTGTTTCTGATTGACACTTCTGTATATATTGGGGGCGAGACACAGACCTTGGTACATGCCTTATGTTTTTTTGTTTCGTTGGACAGATTCAAGCATCCATTGCCAAAATATCTCAACGCCAATCTGAAGCATTAATTAAGAGGCGCAAAGGCGGTAAAGACATAGCTTCTCCCTCCTCACAAAGAACATCTCGCAACTATCATGCTTATTCAAGAAGAAAAAGAAACAGTCAGGGCACAGAACTTGAGCGATCTGATCCAAATGAGAGTGAAAATGATGATCATGATGAGATCAAAGATTCACCCCTTAAGGATGAGCGTGGAACACAAACCAAGTTCAGGAAACACAGGAGGCGCAAAGGAGCTCTGACCGCTCAGACTTCTCCTTCAGCTGTGAGTCCAGATGGTGGACACATTGAAACTGCAGTACAGCTTCCGAGAGTCACCCCAAGTAATTCTCCTGGACCTGCACTGAAGCCAGAAACACTTGCTTGGGGAAGAGGTGGTGTTCGAAGCCACAATCGACATGGCAGTGGTGGTAGCAGAAATGCTCGTAATTATCGACTATCCAAGTTAGTTGATTATCTTGACAGTGTGCGAGCAAAGAATGATGAGGTAACATCTCTAAATGAGATGTGTTGCAATTCATGCGTTGTCTGGTTCTTTCAATGTTCATTTGTCCGTAATTCACTCTTCTTATTTTGCAGTTAAATATCCATCTTGACATAATTCCATTAGACAAACAAGTGACACCAAGTCTGAAAAAGCCCCATCTCTGCTGCACGCCAAGCACGTCAGTTGGACATCTCTGTGAAGTAAGAGTTCCTTTTCGTCATACATTAAGAGCAAAAAAACAATATTTTCCACTATCCTTGTCAAAAATAGATATGAAACATAGTCATATGAAGGCCTTAGTGACCTAATTAGCAGAAGTGATTAGAAGCTGTCTGCTACGGCAAAACAAATTTTGAACTTTTTGGTGCTGCACAATCTTATTGCTGTTCACATGGATATGCATTTCTCATTTAAGTTTGTTGTCTAAGGATGATGCATGTTTGTTTTTCTATGGTTATGCCTCTAAATATCGTCAATTAGGAATTGCTTCCATAAAATCTGCTGGCTGTTCATTTTTCCATTTTGCCTTAGTTGACACTTTTTGTAATGATATTTTGAGTGCAGCTTGTTGCTCAGGAGACAAAATCACAAGCCATAGATGTTGAATTACTGGCGGTAAAAATCAACACTGTTGCTGGCAACTCCATTATCAACCATTCAATCTTAATGGATGCATCAAATATGCTACCTCAAGCTGTCGATGGTTCCAATGTTACTCTGGAACGCTTAGAAAGGCAAGATACTGTGGGAGGAATCAGTTCCAGTTGTTCTTTAAACAAGAATCTGGTGAGTTGGAGCTGCAAATGAGTAATCAAATCCAATTGGATTACTTTTAAAAAATTTATGTTTCTTGATGTATCCATTAGTGTCCCACCTGAACAATCTTTTCTCTGTTCTTTCAGATCCTTGTGTACGTGCACAGGAATTCTGCGGTTTGATGATCATTCAGCTGATATGGCGCCTTTGTAGAAGATGAGTGCAGGGGGAGAAAAGAGGACAGGGGAACATATGGAGGGCAACATTTAGGAACTTTTTATAGTTTAGTCTGCTAGTTTTCAGTTCTGGCCTATGATCTTTCTTTCTATAATGAATTTATCTTATGTCTCAAGTTTTGGTTTGTTTACAAGCCTTGACATTTTGTTTATCTCCTTACAGTCACAGAAACATAAAAAATGTTTGTCCTTTTTCCAATTGTTCCCTGTTTTTTCTGCACCATTGCTTTCTTTCCCCTCTTGCCCTATTATTTTTATTTTTTTTGGTTTCCCATCTGCGTACCCACAGGCACACACCCACATTGGAGCCTGAACCCGAGAACGCGAAGGAGTACTTACCCACTCCACCACATTGCCATTGTTATATCATTCTTTCGTCTCAATTTAAGTGTCTCATTAAATATAGAAAGAGACGCTCTTTTTGGGACAGATCTATACAAAAGTGCACATTTTACGGAAGAACACATTGCGACTCCAACCATTTGACAACAATGTCCTTAATCTCTCCATGGAGTTCAAGGATTCTTGAACATTCCTCCCAGATTCTTGGACCGATTAAATGTCCGTATCTTCACCTCATCTGGGAGGCAGCAGTAGAAACTGCAGCATAGGGACACGCCAATTTTCTCCTTTCTTGCCTTTTAAGAACCAGCAGCTTGGGGGATCTTGGTTTCGTCACTTGTTTGGAAGATCTATAAAAAAAGGTTAAAAACAATTAGTAGCATGAATTTTACATACTTTTGTGGCAGGAAAGGATGATCAAATTTAGGTAAAGGTCTTGCATGAGGCACCAAAGTTCTTCGTAGTTGTTTCAGAGCCATCTCTTCCTCCATCTAACCACCACAATTCATGCACACATAAGAATTATTCTACTGACATCATTAGCATTGCTCGAAATTACACCTTAGTTTATAATATGCATACCAGTCTTGCAGCTTCTGCCTCCTCCCTGTATCTTTGATACATCATTTCTTTCTCCTTAATCTGCACAACAGCTTATAATATGAGTGGCTATAGGCTTAGCTCTCAGAGAAAGTTGCACGCGAATATAGCTAAAGAATTATTACCTTCTTATCAAACTCAGCTCTACCTGGTGCTCGATGATCTACATGTAGATTAAATTCCTGAACTTGAGTGAGGGGCTTACGTACTTCCTCAGGAACTGGAATTGGATCCCTACAAATTTAAGAAACATCATTCATCTGTCAGATTCACTAGAAGAAGAAATAGTTCATAAAATAGTCATTCTTTAAGGGGTCTTACTCAATTAAGATTGGTTGCGCTATAAAAGTCCTCATCATTGCTTCTTCCTTCTCCAAGCTTCGCCGTTCTTCCAATTCCCTCTGCATCTCTCTTTCATGCCTGACCAAACTCTCCAGTTGGAAAGGTTTTGGTTTTGTACAATGCTTTGGTTCTGGTTTTGGTGGAATCTGGCAATGAATACATAAGAAATGAGTTCACATGAAAAGGGGTGTGTACTGCAAAACAGATATTACAATAGTTGGTGTGTTACATACCACAGGGTAATCAGTTGTGTAAGGATATGGAGTTGCTTTAGGAACTCTTGACCTCTCTTCTTCAATCTGTTTCTGTAGAAGTTCGGTGAATAGTCTCCTCTCTTTCTCTGCTCCTCTTTCCTGGATTCAAGAAAAAGCTAAGCCATGAGGAGGCTACATCATTTTGATAAGAAGGAACAAAAACATGAACACGCAGAAAATATACACACCTCTGTGTAGAGATGGAAAGGATTTGGTCTGGTGTTTCTTGGTATAGTCTTTTCATTTCTAGGTTCGGAATACAGAGAAAGCTGAAAATTGGAGAAAGTACAGTGAGGAAAATGTTAAATAGAAGGTGCGCTAAGGTAGTGAGAAGGATAATATTCTGATGGAACCTTGTCAAAGAGATCAGTAACATTAGCAGGAGGTGGAATCCTTTCATCTGTGGCAAAATGAAATTCTTCAGGCACCGTCACGTTCTTCTTTGTGTTGCAGAACATTCCAAGGTCTCCTTTACTTTCAAATATCTACAAATTCGAAAAAGTTAGCCACACAAAACCAATGTTGATAATTGATTGATAGTCTTCGGTGTGGGGGATTGTGTTACCTTCTTATTGAAAGGCCTAGCCCTGAACTTCGGAATTTTTTCAAGTTCTTCCTTTTCAAGTTCTTCAGAGCTTTTCATCTGTGGAAGCCGTGCTCTAAGTGACGTTTGCAGAACAGGTGATTTAGGAGCTGTAAGATGTGGCTTCCATTGATGACTCTGTGGCGCAAAAGTTTAAATTAGTCAGCATGAAAGCAAGTTAATAGTTTTTTTATTCCAAGTATTCACAACCACTTTGTAGTTAGTAACCTGAGTAGATTCCATGGATAGGACTGAAGATGTTTCAACATTCTGATTGGCCCTGGCCATCGTCTCTAAATGAAATTCCTGCAGAAGTGTAGCATATCTCAGTTGATTTTCTTGAATTACTCCTAGCTCTTCATAATCCAGGTAAACATACCTTAAATTCTGGAAGTTGCGGTGTACTTTTAGGTAGTGTTGGTAACTGTGGAGCTTCCAAGATCTGTTCCCAAAGGTACAAAAGAGAAAAGTACGATAAGATCAGTAGAAAATATTCAAAATCAGAAGGTAAAGGACACAAAACTATCTGTAAAATGTTCACCTTTTTGTTCAGTGGGCGAGCCTTAAACTTGGGAATTTTAGCCATCATTTCCTCCTCAAGCTCAGCTGAACTCTTCACTGTAGTTGGACGGACGCGTTGTGCAGTCTCAAATTCAGGTTCTTTAGGTGCAGTTAATGTTAGTTTATTAGGCTTCCTCTGCATCAATCATCAATCATCCATAGTGATGAATATACCATTTTAAAAGATATTTAAAGGTTTTGAAAAAATAGAACTAGTGAATAGTTTCAGTTGTTACATGTGAATTGGAACTGCTCGTTCCCCTTGTGCTACATTGGAATTTCTTCATCATTTCTGCTGTAGAAATAAACTGTGGTACTGGTTCTCGTACATACATCTTAGACAGTAAAAAATCCAAGTTAGATACATTATGAGTATTCAAATAACATGCAAGATAAGAAAGATGTAGTCGATGGAAAACCTTTCTGTCCTCTTTACGAGTTTTGGTAGCCGTAGAGAAGGTGGAGACAATGGCTCCAGGTTTTGTTTTGTGCGGCAAATATTGGGGTTTGACATCTAGAATCTAGCAATTCGAGAGGCAAAAAAGAAAAGCAAAATCCCAAGTGAGGTCAGATGAAACAAGTTGAAAAATTCTGCATTTTCCAGAGAATATTATAAACTACCTGCTTGGCTTTTCCACTTTCTAATTTTTGCCTCTTTATAGCTTGGTTTTCTTGACCAAAATTGGGCGTTCTAACAGCACTTCTCATGATTGCTTGCCTGTGCAATGAAGTTCATCGAACAACAAGGTGGAAAGAACAATGAGAGAATGAAAAAATTGAAGTGCCAAAAGCTACACAACAGCACATCACTTACTTTCTCATGCTAACAGGATTAGCGCTCTTTACAGGCAATGTTTTTGACTTCAATGCTGAAGGATTTCTAAGCATGCTTGTAGTTTTCTTTGCTGTGTTCTGATTGTTGGAATCAGTCTTCCTAGGGTCTATCTTCTTAGACATTGTTTGTGGTGGTCTTGTGGTGCAAATTTCTGCACAAGAAGGTTATTATGATCAGATGCCTTAGCAGTTGAAATTGTCCGCAAAATGGTGAACACACTAAAGCAAACAACAACAACATAACCAGTGTATTCCCACAAATGGGGTCTGGCTAGGGTAGAGTGCACGCAGACCTTACCCCTACCTTGTGGAGATAGAGAGGCTGTTTCCGAAAGACCCTCGCCTTGGGAAAAACACTCAAGCAACGAATAAAAAATGACAATCCTTGGTAACTAACCTTGACTAGTTGGCTGTTTCTCAACAGATTCCTGTAAAATTTAACAAGTACAATGAGATATAAAGGTCAAAATAGGATCCTAAATGGTGCTTCAGTTACCACATGATAAGCGGAAGTACCGGATTGGGAAGACTGCCATTACGTTCTACTCCAATCGCATCATCTAGTGTCACCTCTTCCTTAACCTCAGAAGATAAAACCTTAGCTGCAAGTTTGTTGTTCTCATCTGGTGTCACCTCTTCCTTAACCTCAGCTTCAGGCCTGTTTCAGTGCATTGAAATGAGTAAGAACATGATGGTTAAATGACATTGTATCATCTGAATATTGACATTTCTTTTGCACTATAAAGACCTTGTATTACTCTCCAACTTCTCGCCTTCAGTAAAATCACATGGGATCTCAACTTGTACTGATCTATTGGTCTTGATTCTTGGCATACAAGCTGCAAAATCCAACAAAGACGCAACCAAACATCAACTTTTCATTTCAATTTGTACTTCTATAACAAAAATAACAATCACCAGCATCTACAAAGACCACCACAATTAGAGTGGATCCATTGTCAATCTACCTCCAATGATATTTTAATGAAAATAGCAATCAACATTAACTACCTTTTGTTAAAACTTACATAGGGGTAGGAGAAGGAGAAATGAGATTACAAGGTGGAGAATCGAACCCTCAGTAACAACGTGAAAGTTCAGGTAGCCAATCAATTCAACTACTAAGATCCCCATCAAAAACAACTACTAGAACCCATGACATGAATATATATATAATATATATTGATCTCGAAAAGGGAACCAAATTGTGTGATTTGAATTGCAAAAAAGGAACCAGTTTGGAGATTAAGCATTCCCAAAGTTGACCTTAGCCTTAAGCCCTAATTTTTCACAGTAAGTCTCATTTCTGTTCTCCACCAGGAATGTATTAGGTATGTATTAATCAATAATTTCAAAGCTGATCCCCAATTATTTCAGGATAATGGCCTAATTGATAAATGAATTGTAATTACGAGCATAAGCTACCTGCTCTTTCGTTAAACTATATTCACAGATAAAACTAGTACATATCTCAAAAATTTCATGTGTCAATCCACTGAAGTGATACAATATGAAACAGAAGTCTCGAAAACAACTATTCCGGCCTGGAATTGGGAGTAGGAGAAACGAGTGAGAGGATTACAAGACGTAGAACTGAACCCTCGCCAATAAGATGAAAGTCAAATAATTGAACTGCTAAAATTCTCCTATTATATAAGAACTAACACTCGTAAATTGAACAATCAACAGTAAGATCCAACAACAAGAAAAACGCTAAAGAAATTTGAAGGAAGCATAAAAACACGTACGAGAAGGGGCATAGCTACTAGTAATTTCAAACCAAAGCTCTGCCTTGTGCATATCCTCCTCTGTCTCTCCATCGATGAAATCAAAGAATCGTGGTGCTGAAAACTCGTAAATTTCATCAATCATGAGTAAATTCGGATCATCTTTTACGTCCGCCATTTCTTCTCTAGAATGAAAAACAACAACAACAAAAAATGCTTTGATAGTTTTTGCTGGGAGCGGGAGAGGTATAAAAAAAACGGTCGAATTTTTTCTTTGAAATAATATGATCTTGTTGACCGTTGCCACTGTACATAACGGCTATTTAAGCATTATTATGATCAACTCCAGGGAAAAAAACGCTGTCGTTTTGGGTATCCATATATGATATATGAACAGATGCTAAACATTTTTATTTTTTTTCCTTTTACAGATGCTAACCAAAATTAAATGGAAATTATAGTCAGCCCTCTCTGTAACAACGTTCTCAAAATGATTTTGTTGTTATATTTTATTAGTACATGTTTTCTATATATACTTATACTAGTAAAATTATGATTTAATATCATGAAATTTATAAAATAATACTTAAAATCTATCAGTCATTAAAACTAAAACACAATATTATCTTACATACAAGATTACGTAGTAACAAATATTAATAATGTAAAGGAAAATGAAAATCATTACATCTTATCATTTATCCTTAATAACATACGCATAAATTAATGATTGTAAAAATACATATCAGGACCTGTAACATAAGCAATGGTGTCAGTGAACCATTCAACATGAGCAAAGTACACAAATATTTAATTGTGAAGAAGAAGAAGAAGAAGAAGATGTTCAGAATTTTCATTGTTTTAAAATGAGAAGAAATCTCTCTATTTATAGACAACAAAGGATAGTGTGAACAAATGTTTATTGTGTCTTATCGGAAATGTTATAACTATTTGGAAAAGTTGCAACCCTTCGGAAAGGTCACAACCTTTCATAAAAGTCACAACTCTTCATAAAAGTCACAATTCTTCATTAAAGTCACAACTTTTCATAAAAGTTACTACTTTTCATAAAAGTCGCAACTCTTCATAAAAGTCACAATTTTTCATAAAAGTTACAACTCTTCACTAAAGTCGCAACTCTTCATATAAGTCACAACTTTTCATGAAAAAGGAAGGCTAGTTTTGAAAATAAATAAATTAAAAGGAAATTTTGATTTGTGGTGGCGTCACGTAGGCGGGCTAAGGTTCTCTTTTATATATGATATATGATACATGATATGATATGATTTCGTTATAGAGATATATAAAATATTTTGAACAAGTGATGTCATTATAAATAGAGTTGATGTTTGACCTTTTTTTTATTTTAAGGATTTTTTTTAGAAGTTCTTGTCAGTTAAATTATTCTTTAACAGTTGTTGGAATTCTTTTAATAACTAGTTTTCTTGTTCTGCCATGTTAATTATAAGTTATTTAATTGAAATTTATATGTAATAAGCTTAATTTTATATTTAACTTATTAAATCTATAGCTTTTATGATTTGATATGAATATTTATCTAGAAAAAAAGAAGAGACAATTCGATTGAATTGAAATTTGAGTAATGAAATCGTATTCTTGCATCTTTTGTTTTAATCTTAAGTTTGGCTTCATTCCACTCTGAGGTGCTCAAGATCTCTGATTAAGGATGAAGAAATAATTACCACCACATCACAGTTCTGATTGATTAATAGTGCCATTCCATTTAAGCTTAATGAGAATAATATTTTTCCTAATACAAGCCTAAGCAAAAAAAAATAAAAATGTATCAATTTGCCATGATAGGGGAATTATCTGCTGAATAATAATAATTAATATGCATTGTCATTTTAATTTATTACTCTAATTAATGCTACATTTATTGAATATTTCAACTAATACAGCAATATTCCCCTAGAGAACAGCTCCTCTTTCTCAAAGACAATTCTTACTAAAGCCTGCAAGAACAAAATTAAAAATAAAATAAAAAAAAGTGTTAGTTACTAAGTATATATATTAAAATAAGTAAATAACTCACCCAACCTCTAAAAAAATAAAATAAAAGATGGAAATAAGAAAATTAAGAGGGTTAGTAAAAGTACTTAGAGCAATCCATGCGCTCAGAGATGGGGAAGCTAAGATGAACATCACAAAATACATAAAGTTGTTCGATTCGTTCCTGGAGATAAGGAAGGTGATCGTGACTATTGCTGAAATCTACGATGCATGAACAATACCTACGAACCCCATCATGCTCGCATTTTACATTGTCATTCATTATGATTAAGTTGTTACAACATGTAAGGGTTGGAAGTGAGGTAATCCCAACTACAAATTTTTCACAAGTTTTAAAACGAGCATTCACATCTTTACAAATTGGATCTTTATTGCATGCATTGCATGGACTCATTAGAACTACCAACACAATAAGTGTAATAAAAACTAGTAGTAGATATTTTGTTGTCATTTTTCTGCTAATTAATTGGATTAGTAAAGTAATTAGCATAGTTTTAGTTTTTATAGATTTTGTTATGTATAGGAGATTGTTTATTAATTAATTAGATTTAGATGTCCGTAAATTGTGATCATTCAATTTGGATGAGATTATTATAGTTGATGCGTGACGTTTAATTAACTTAAATTGTGATTTGCAGTTGTGATCATTCAATATTACTTGACTGATTTGCCCTTATCATAGAAAAAGAGCAAAATATTAATAAAATGTATATTTAAATAATTATTACAATCTAAAAAAGATAAATGTAATATTACAAATCACAAAAGAGATCATATAACAAGACAAAAACTAAAAAGAGATTTCTAAAACTCACCGTTTCTCAAAGTAAAAGAGAAAAAGAAGAAATGAACTTCATACACACTGCTAAAAACTGCGTCAAAACGATGGACAAAGTTGGTTTTTTTAAAAGGAGAATAGACGCCATATGGACATGGTCGATTTTTCAAAAATGTAGCTATTTGGAATTCAATCCATATATTTTCTATGATTTTGGACAATTCTACTACTCAACCACACATGCTCTTTGATGAAATATTTCCATCGTTTTTATTTATACTCTTCAACTACAATTTTATACTTTAAAAATCGACTATCTCCGTTATTTTTTGTAAAAGAAAGTATATAAAAAAACAAGGGATTGTATCGATTTTCTTTAAAAATATATAATTTTTACATGAAAAAAATCGACGAACGACCATTAATTTTCCCTCCAATTTTTTGAACCCACCCTGTCCGATTTTTTTCATTATTTTGGTAGTGACACGTATAGTATCTCATCCAAATTGAATGATCGCAACTGCAAATCACAATTCACGGACACCTAATTAATATATAAAACTAATCTCCCATATAAAATCTATAAAAAACTTTGCTAATTAATTACTAATTACTATTACCAATTAATAAACAAAAAAATGACAACCAAAAGTCTACTACTAATTTTTGTTGCACTAATTGTTGTTCTAAGTCCATGCAATGCATTCAGAGTCTATAAAAAAGATCCAATTTGTGAAGATGTGGATGCTTGTTTTGCATCTTGTGAAGATTTTGTAGATGGAATTACTGAATATGCAACTTGGGAATGTTGTAGCAACTTAATGATATTGAATAACAACGTAAAATACGACGAAGATGGGGTTCGTAGATATTGTTCATGCATCGAAGACTTTAGCAATAATCATTATCATTCTCCTTATCTTCAGTCTCGAATTGAACGGCTTTATTCAATATGCAATATTCACCTTAGCTTCCCTATCTCTGAGCGCATGGATTGTTCCGAGTACTTTCACAAACTCTTATTTCTTCTTGTCCATCATTTATTTTATTTTTCTTGAGATTGTCTTGTTCATCTAACTAACATATTTTTTATTTTTTATTTTTTATTTTGTGCTTGCAGGCTTTAGTAAAAACTTGTATTTGGGGAAAAGGAGCTATTTGGAGTCTAATTAATGCTATGTTTTTATTTTCATCTTTTTCTGAACGTTTAATTGGAAGAATAATGATGTGTTATACTATATAAATAATTACACTCTTACGTTATATTAACAAGGTTAAATTGAAATTTAAATATATATGGAGCCTAACTTTGTGTTTCATTTATTAGTTGCAATTCGATAATTTTGATATCGTGAATATAGCATCTTGAGACATTGTAGTTCCAATGTTCCATTAGTGTCTCTTGAGTCTTTTTTTTTCCGGTGGAAAATTATTATTATTGTGATTTCAACTATTTTTCAAATTTTATATCGAAGACATGACATAGTTTGAAGTCTGTCCATTTGGACCAGCTCAACTTTAATTCAACACGTCCATTTGACTCTTATAGCTAGGATCTTTCAAATTCTATTCGAGTCTATATGTAAAAGTAGTTATTAAATCATGCCATTGTAGAATTTTTAATATTTACAAAAAAATATTAAATTTAAGAGTTCCTTCCAGGATGAATACGAGAAATAAAAATATTATTGAAAACTCTTACTAAACCTCTATTGGACCTAAATCCTTAAAATTTGAAACTTAAATCAGTTTCTTTCAAATCGATTTTCTGATAGATTAAGTTTTTCTTATGAATAGGAGGGTACCGAGGAAAAACTTATCGACAACAAAAAAGACAAAGTTTCTATTGAAAAATTCGTAACGCCCCGAATCAAATGAAAATGAAAGCATTTTTTTTCCAACGTTACCTTCTAGTCAATGAAAACTTACATATTATTTTGAACTTCTTCATTGGTGTTTGTTACCAGCCAGTCAAACTTATTTTTTCAATTTTGTCTTTCTATTTTCCTAATACAAGTTAATTAAACAATAGAATCAATTTAGTCACGCATTTAACAACTAAGGGAAAATTGTATAAAATAGCAAATTATTAATTCAAATTAAATGTTATAACCACAGTTTCATTTAATTCTATAATCCGTAGCAAATACTTTGTCATTCGCCTCTCTCTCCAGAAATCTCGCTCGCCACTCTCTCTTGCCCCTCTCACTTTATACAAATACAAATGTATAAATTGTGTTTGTGTTTGTATAAAGCGAGAGAAAATTGTATATACAAATACAAATACATATAAATTTGTCCTATACACTTACAATTATACAATATAAATCTTCCCCTGCCCAGTTCTCTTTTGTCTTTCTCTCTTTCTCTCTTTATACAAAATACGATGTATAATTTGTGTTTGTATAAAACGAGAGAGAGATTTGATATACAAATACAATTGTTTTAACTCGATTCAATTGTATACGAATTCAAATTTTATGCAGATATACAAACACAAAGAATATACACATATACAAACGCAATTTTCATAGACATAGACGCCCAATTTATACAAATCGTTGCGAATTATACAAATAGATGCCTGTGATTTTATACAAATCAAAGTTGCCTGAGATTTTTATACAAATGCAAAATTGTAGCTATAAACCGCTAATATAATTTTTAAGTTTCCTAAACCTAAAATTTACTCAACTAACTAATAATAATCTCATCCAAATTAAATCATCACAACCGTCAACTGCAAATTATATCACAATTCACGGACATCTAATTAATGAATTGAATATTAATCTCTTATACAAAATCTATAAATTAAAACTCTGCTAATTACTTACTAACCCAATTAATTAGCACAAAAATGACTACCAAAAATCTACTACTAATTTTTGTTGCACTTGTGTTGGTCATTTTAATTATAAGTCCATGCAATGCATTCAAAGTCCTTAAAGAAGATGAAATTTGTGAAAATTTTGTAGATGTAATTGCTGGATTTCCAACTCCTGAGTGTTGTGATAACTTAATGATTTTGAATAGCAACGTAAAATATAAGGACGATGGGGTTCGGAGATATTGTTCATGCATCGAAGATTTCAGCACTGACCATTATCATCTGCCTTATTTCCAATCTCGAATTGAACAACTTAATATATATTGTCGTATTCATCTTCGCTGCCCCGTCTCTGAACGCATTGACTGTTCTAAGTACTTTCACTTGCTCTCCTTTAATTTTTCTCTTCCTTTAGTCCATCTTTTATTTGTTTTAAATTATTTTTCATGAGGTTGTGAGTGAGTTCTTTTAGTAGTAAAGTATAATGATTATAATTTATGATTTTTTTTGTTTTTGAAATTTTGTGCTTGCAGGCTTTAGAGACCTATGTTTTAATCAGTGTATACTTATGTATAATTTATGTATACAGTTAAAAGGAATAATAAATTTGTGTGAATTTATATCAAGATCCCAAATTATATTCCCTAAATAAAATTGATCGGCAAGCTATGAATGTAACTAAACTGAATCGGCATTTATTTGTATCATATTTTGGTCACTTCGATTTGATTAATTTCACTCTTACCATGGTTCATTATTTAAGATAATTGTAAATTATATAAGGATTGTTTGATTTATGAATTTCAAAGGTATTATTGGTATTCCCTCTGTCCAATAATAGTTGTCCACTATTAACTTGACACACATTTTAAGAAACAATAAATAATAGGAGTAATATTACTGCATTACCCTTTGAATATATTAAATTTAATACTTTGAGAAATGTATTAGATGTTGAATAGTATTTAATAGTAAAGATAAAATAGATACAAAAAGGTAAATTATCTCTAAATTTTCCAGACTAGACAAGTATTATTGGAAAACTATTTTTAGTATTAGTGTACGAGTAAAGACTGAGAGAAGAAACAAAAGTGAACAAGTGAGTGAATTTATTCAAGATAATATCCATCCCAAAAATCTATATCTATCAAACTATCTTTCATTAATTTATACGAACATATCTCCCAAATATATAAATACAACTATTTTCTCCGTTTACCTTTTTGTTTAAAAACCTTAATATATATGTTTTGCTTTATGTTTAAACTTTTTAACTAAATATTTAAAACTAGTCATATATATAGTAATTAAATAATTATATTTATACCATTTGGTATATAAAATACTTTACTTAGAGTTTAGTTTCATGCTTTTATTTCTGACTGTCTCAAACTCTTGATTAGTCTACAATGTGAGTGTGTTTGCTTTTGAGCAAGATGCAATCTGTCAACTCGTGTGCTTTGTTCATCTGGTTTGTCACCTTGTTTCTAAGTGATTTTTAGTGATTTTTTTAATCAAATCTTAACGGTTAAATCGATAATCACACCGATAATGATCAATAACCGATTAGTCAATATCTTAATGGTTCTCTAACGATTTAGCATGCCTACAAACCGATAACCGATAAATCGAATTAATAAACTTCAAAATCGAATCGAACCGATCGATACACAGCCTAGTCTATTTCTTTGTGTGAGTTAGCAATTAAGAAGGAAATCTCTTGTTTTTATCATACATCACAACTATAATAATCTCATCCAATTTGAATGACATACACTAACTACAAACCACAATTCACGGACATCTAATTAATAAATCTCCTCAACAATAATCTATAAAACTATGCTACCAATATTGTGTCTTTCCAATATTAAATGTAACATCAATTACTTAATATGGCAGCCAAGAAAAATCTACTATTTTTTGTTACATTTGTATCAATAATAAGTCTATGCTATACATCCAATATACATCGTGATACATACGTCTGCGATTATGTCACTTCTTGCTTCGCGTATTGCGAAGTTTATGTAGATGGGACTGCTAATGATCCAACGCGCGAATGTGACATGTTAAATGTAATGAATAGAGAGATAAGACATGTGGGCGATGGGGCTCGTAGGTATTGTTATTGTATTGAAGAATTCAATAATGGCCACGATCATCAACCTTATCTTTTGTATCGGATCGTAAATATGACTAGAATATGTGGTGTTCATCTTAGCTTTCCCATCTATGAACACATGGACTGCTCTAAGTATGTACTAATTTCATTTAATTATTCTCTTTTTCTTTTTTTCCTTTTGTAGGTGGTTTTAGATATTATTTTAGTATTATTAACTAACAATTGTGGTTTTTTTTTTCTAATTCTTCTAATTTAATTTGGTGCCTTGCAGGGTAAAGTAAGAGCCTTGTGTTTGAGGAAGATTATAGCTGTCTCTGGGGTCTTTTTCTCTCTTATCCTGAACTTTGTATTGGGAAGTACAAGTATAATGAATATATGTAACTTCATGATTTAAATTAATGGATTTTGAGTTGTATATATCATTCAAATTATAGATATAGTAGATTTTGAGTTGAGTTAATGGATTCCCAAAATATATATATTTAATTTTATGTGTATGTTTTTATAGGGCTTCTTAATTAGTAATTGTATACGCAACAAAAAAGATCAATAAAATTGGTTGTATATGTAATGTATTGATATTATATAAATAGAGTACAAAGGTATATATATGATATATGATATATAATTATGTATCAAAGATGTATATATATTCATATACATTGTTATATGATACTTTATGAATATACATTTTTTTTTCCAATTCCGATCAACTCAAATCTTCTCTAAACAATTCAAAATTTTAGATATGAGATCCTCTTGATGTTTTGACTCTTTTAGAAGAAGTAGCAAGGAAAAAGAAAAGCAACGAAGAAGAAAAGAAGGAAGTGAAGCTTTAATGGCTGAACATGGAAGAAGGAGGGGAAGGAAGGAATGAAAAAGAAAAGAGAGTAATTTTACAGCGAAGGAAATGTTTTTTTGGTGGAGCTTTCTCTTTAACTAATTCAGAGTTGTGTGAGTTATACGACGTTGAATTATTATATCTGGAGATAAGTTAAGAGCTATATATATTGCTGGATCGGTGAAGACACTACAGCAAATAAAGGATTTTGCAGCAATTATATATTTAGCGGCAATAATACATTACATTTAGCGATAATAAGAAATATGAGTATTTATTTATAGTGTCGCTAAAGTCTTTTGCGACTCTGAATGCAATGACCTTAACTCAATTGACACTAAATATTTTTGTGGAGATAAATATTGCCGCTAAAATAAAATCTATTGTCACTAAATATTTTTTTGTTGTATTGAGATTATATTGTAGTAACTTTAAATCTCCTTAAATAGAATGAGATATCCACGTCTCAACCTCGATTTCATTTTTGTTCATTTTCTAATTTAGGGTATAACCACATATATCACAATCAATTATTGATAAAAATCCTCAAAACATTAGCAAGCCAAGTATATATTCTCATTGAATGAATCACAACTACAAACCACAATTCACGGACGTACATCTACCTAATAAATCCCCTCAACAACAATCTATATTATATATATATATATATATAAACTATGCTACCAATATTGTCTTTCCAATTAATTGTTACTACAAAAATAATATGTCAGCCAAGAAAAATCAACTAGCTTTTGTTGCAATTGTTCTAATAATAATAAGTCCATACTACAATGCTTCAAAAATATTCCATGAAGACGCAATTTGCGATGAAGTCGATGCTTGCTTCGCGTATTGCGAAGTTTATGTCGATGGTATTGCTGCAAACCCGACCCGCGAATGTTGTGACAACTTACTTATATTGAATGGCAGGGTCAAATATATAGACAATGGGGTTCGTAAGTATTGTTATTGCATCGAGGATTTCAGTAATAGTCATTATCATCGTCCTTATCTCCAGTCACGAATTCTAAATATGACTAGAATATGTGGTATTCATCGTAGCTTCCCTATCTCTGAGCACATGGACTGCTCTAAGTATGTATACCTTCACTTATTGTATATTTTGGGTTATTTGTAACTAACAATTATCTTTCTTTTTTCTTTTTTTTTTTAAATTCTTTTTTTTTTGTGCTTGCAGGCTTTAGTTAGAGACTTGTGTTTGTGGAAGACTAGCTAGCTGCTGTTCTCTTTGAGTCTCATGCTATATATGTAGTGGCGGCGCCAAAATATTCATTAACGGGTATAAAATATGAAAAAGTAAATACATGAAGAAGTTAAAAAGAGATTTAGCATTGACTATATATACATAAAAGATAATTTTAATTATAGATAAATAGTATAATTTTTTATCAAAGAAAGTTTGAATGAATCCCTTGACCCTACTTGGCTCCGCCTTTGAATGAACTTTGAATTGGAAGGAAAATGATATGTATAGTATTCCAGATTGATTCTACTATGTTATCTCGACAAGGTTATAAGTTTGAATATATATGTAGCTTTGTGTTTAAACTAGTGGCTGATTCAAAATTTAGATGCAAGGGGATTTTGAATTGAGAGAATATATCATGTTTTCTTGCAAATATATTATATCGTCTAACCTCGAAGCACTGAATTCTGCCAAACTTACAAGACATTCCAAAACAAGCTAAAGGATACGTGACATTATATATGACAATTTACATTAAATATAACGTCTTATGTGTATTATGCCACGTAAAACACGTCCACCATTTTTGTACCACCATCAACTGTCACACATCCATCATTTTTTACCACCATCTCGCAATCACTATCGATCACTAATGGCTTAATTATATTAATCTAAAGGTGGTCAATCAAACAGTCTTCGTCAAAAATTAATTTATATATGCATATAAAAAATGATATAATAAATAGATCAAAAATAACATCTTAGAAATATATTCTAATTTAAAAATAAAAATATATTATGCAAATTCAAATACTAAAAAATTAAATAATTTTAAAACTATATATTTAGTATTTAGATCTAGATGTCGGCCACTAATATCTAAATATGTGTATATATTTTCTAATTCAAGCGTCTTAATTAGAATAAAAATAAATGGAGCCTAAGTTTAGAACCAAAAGCATATTTTACATTGTTACAATTTATTCATATCAAGCAAGTACGACATTTGACCAAATGTTCCTCTATACTATTGTAATTTTAAAGATATTATTGAAAAAGAAAGATTTTTTTTTACAAAATGCAATGTGATTGAGATTTTAAAACAAATAGTTTTTTCTTAAATGAATTTGGTAAATATAATAGATTTTAAAGTCGCAACTTGCTTATATCCGTATTATCCCTTCTTTTTAATATGTTTGTCTTATTTTTCTTTTTTAAACAGTTTAAAATGTTTCTTTCTTTTTAAATCTTTAGTTTCAACTTTTCATATGTTAAAGATCAAAATTTTAAAAAAAAATGATATATTCAACATTGTTTTAATATTATAAAAAGAAAAAAAAAAATTTTTTTACTAAACTTCGTGTCAAGTCAAAATCACATACGTAATTAAGAAAGATGGAGTAACTATTAAAAGTACACTTCGTTGTCCAACTTTTAAATTTAGCGTTGACAATAAATTCAAATTGCATAATTCATGCATGAAAGTAGGTGGAACATATACACAAAATTAAATAAATTCATTTTATCTGGACGGCCCAACTTAGACCTGTCCAAATCCTGATATTTTCAATCAAATATGGCGCTTATAAATATTCATTGTTTTTATTGCAAATGGCAAAGAGACAAATTAAATAATAATAACACATCTAATTTTTACGAGTTAGATTTGAGAAGGATAATCGGTACATAATTTTATTTTTACTGTGGTTGTTAACAATAGATAAAGACTCAATAAAAAAAAATAACAAATCAAAAAGAGCCAAATATATAGGTTAATTATAAAAGTTAATTAAACTACACCATCAAATGTTTTTATGCAAAGAGTATACTATGGATAATATATTTTAATATTACGTATTTCTTTTAGTTTTACCTTCCAATAGTAGGTGCCTTCAATAGTTTATTGTGCTAGGTGTAAATAAAAACAAGAGAGGTTTCCTTTAAGAAAACATTTGAGTTATGTAAGCATTTTATTTGGTGAATCATCATTGCATTTCTAGTAATAGAAAAAGACAATGATTGACAATTTGACATATATAAAAATACAATGGAATGCACACGTACATTGATGTTGAATTTCTAGCAATTTCCTTTCGTACGTGAATCTTGTAAATTTAAAAAATTAAAAATTAAAATATGTAAATTTTATTTATATTTTTATGATATGGAAAAGTTATTATCAATAAACTTTTGATTCATAAGAAAAGTTATCAAAATAGGATTGAAAAAAAAATTAATAATAAAATACAAAATAAATAAAACAGTAAAAATAACACACATAGGAGGCTAGCCTCTTAATACCTCTCCCACATATAGCGCAATAACATTTGACTATCTGTTTATCTTTTATTTTAATTTTTGACTTGTATATTTATAAAGCAGAATATAATATTCGACTGTATCTACTTATTTTTTATTTTAATTCTTGACGATCTTCATACAGTTTTATGGAGAGACATATATTAAGTAAGTTAAAATTGTGCCAAATTTTATCTCTATTAGGGAATTTATTCCATTACATAAACTATATATTTTCTCCCTTGAATAATTACATCTATTGATTTGTGTTTCTCCATCTATTGTTTTTAATAAGATTTCGGAAATGACAAAACATGCATGATATTGTTATAAAACGTGCATGTTATTTTCCATTAATTATTTTTAGAGTATTGAAGAAAATATCATATAGTACTAACTACTACGGACATGATTCTAAATAGGAGAATATTATAAAGATCTAAATTAAGGTATAAGTTTAATAGGTAATCGAGCGTTATCTAGTTTTTCTTATCATTATATTAGTATTATTATTCTTTTACTATCTTATATTTTTATTTTATTATTATTACTATTATTTTCCTTCTGTTATCATATTATTATTGTTGCTATTGTTCTTCATTATATTCGATATAACTTCTTTGTTATTGTATTTTCCTTAAGTCATTGAGAACAGTCTTTTTATCTTCATAAGATAAAAGTACAATTATGTACATAATATTTTTTTAAACTCTAAAATTACATTAAATATATTATTGTAATAATACTGCAAGGTATGAAAGTATATCTCAATGTTGAGGTCAAATTTGTGATGGACAAAATGTCAAACCTAGATATGATAGAGGACAAAGCGCCGACCAGAGATATTCTATTAGAAAAATATGTTTTAATTTTGAAAATTACTTGAAGTTATTTAAATTTTATTGTTAATAAAACACCATATATTTAATATTTTTTGCATTCTAGTACCTAAATGTTAGTGATTGTGTGTTCTTTTCATTATTTTGAAATCCTAATAATGTGTACATAATTTTATATGGTCTATTCATTTTGTGTGCCACTTTTTGAAATGTGGACGTAATACCTTATTTATTAAGAAAAAATATATATTATTATGTAAATAAATATGGGGCCTCCTAGCACCAATTATAGTAGCATTACTTTTTGGACCAAATTATTATTTGCTTTTTGAAGGCTCCAACTTGTTAAAATAGTGAATAATTAATATCATCAAAAGTACTATTAAAACAAGAGACAATAAATCATCATAAAAATCAATAGTAAATTGAATATTGTTAAACCAAAAGATAACTATTCATTAGTACACCAAAGAGGAATCAATTGTTAATAAGACTAAAGATAACTAGTTGTAATTTTTTTTTCAAGATGATTAATTTGTGTGTGCATATTATAGGGTTAAACTTTGAGCCAATTGATGGTTTTTTCCCCTCTAAACACTGATTTATAAATGAAGTCGGCCCTTAAAAGTAGATACAAATAAATAGATTGTGTACAAAGACAACATGGACTTTGCATTTTTTTAAAAATAAATTAAAATATTATGAGTTTGCTTTGTTGAACTATGAATTTTTTTAAAAATAATCTATAATGCATGGTTGTTAAAAACTCAAACTTGTTGATGAAGAGAACTGGTTGTATTTTCTTTTGAATATTTCTGTTCAGATATTTCTCGTAAATCAACATTATAATTTTTTATGTAAATTATTTTTTACAGATATTTTTTGTAAATCAATGTTATAATCTTCTATGTAAATTAAGCTCGAATAAATTATATAATACTATAAAATAATAGAATCAAATTAAAAAATATCAAAGCACACCAAATTTTTTTAATAGGGATAAGGCACACATACCTCCTATACTATGACTGAAATCCTAGAGACACATCGTATTACCCTTGAATTCATTTTTTTTTTTTTGTAGTTTTAAACCCCTTTTGACTTACCCACACTCTGTGACTCTACGCAGTTGAGGCGCGTGAGAGGTATTTGGATGCTAAGCCAACAATGTGTATAAAATTACAAAAAAAATAAATTCAAAAAGTAATAAAACCTTAGTTTAATTAAAATATCTCTCAGAGATTTCGATAATAATTTAGGGATACTCGTACCTTATCCTTTTTAATACGATAACGTTGTATCAACGAGAAAAGAGGGTGGGGAGGTGGGGGTGCAAGTTGGCGAAAACGCGTTGCTTTATAGAAAAGAGATATTATTACAAAGAGAAAAAAATAGGTATTATAAATATAAAAATTAAATAAAAACGCGGTTTTGAATTAAAAAAAAAAGTCAGGCCTCAACTTTCATTATTATTCACATGGTCTCTCAAGTCAATGTAATTTATACTTGCACATAATCTTATTGCCCACTCTCTACTGTTTCCTTATTATTATTTTTCATCATAAATAATATCATGCTTTATATATCATCATACTAAGATACATAATTACAAATTTCACTTTTTTTCTGTAAAAGTATTTCAAAATCATGACTGGAGGAAGAGAAATCCTGCACAAGATGAAGGTTTGTTATCTCAATTTTTTGTGTTAAAAATTTCAACTTTTTGTTAATATTTATAAGAAATCAAAATCAGTGTGGAAAAATTTGTATATATGCTGGAGCAATCCGCGCCTAGTCCTTTATATTTATTTATTTATGTTGATTTTATTTTTTTAACTGTAATTTGTGGTATTTTCACCGAAAATAATAATAGATTATCGTAGCAAATCAGTACAGGAAGGTTGTGGTTTCTGCAATCACAAGAATAGAAATAACTTGTTTATTTTTTTGGTCTAAGAAGTGTGATTTCGCTAACTTGTTTGAGACTGAGTCGTAGTAGTTGCTTTTGGATGGAGCATTAAATTTAGGCAAGGAAGTTGTATTGTCTAAGTTATCAAAGATATTTAGGGAATTTGATAATAGGCTGTGCAAAAATTTAGTTAAAGAAAAGTTGGAACTTTATTAGATCAGAGATTTGGCGTAACTGATTTGGGGAGCGAGGGAATACACTCAATTTCAGGTGAATTGTGATTGGGGAGTTTCGGCGTAACTGGTAAGGTTATTTGTCATGTGAGTAGGAGGTCACGGGTTTGAGCAGTGGAACCAGCCTCTTTCATTTTTGTGCACAATAGACCCTTGTGGTTTCACCCTTCAGTGGACCCCGCCCATAGTGGGAGCTTAGTGCATTGGACTTCCCCCTTTGTAGTGAGGTGAATTGTAAATGTCTCTGTTGATGATTATGTTCTTAGAAGCCTCTTTGTCATTTGTATTTTTTTAAACTGAAATGAGGAGAAAGTGAGGGGACATGATTAGTATTTGATTGGAAGTGTTGCGTAGAATTGGAAAGAAGAGGGACTTCAATTATTCGATAGAGAGGCTACAGAAGTTTTCCTCAATGTTGTTTGTTTATGTGTTAGCAGGTATTCTAAGTGTACATTCATCTGAGCTTAGTGTTTATGGGCCAAGCTAGTTTCATATCAAATTTTGAGTGCTTTTTTCTCCTATTTTGGTTTCACGAGTTTTCGTTTCCCATTGCTGCTTGGGGATGTAGGATGATCCAACAAAGTGCATAAAAAATATCTTCAGAACTCTATGAGGATCAAATTATGTATCAACAAGTGAATTGGTGTTTTACTCTGAGGACCTGAAATAGAGAATCATAGAAACTGTGAAGCATTTGATAGGATCCATTTTGAGAACATAGAATGTAAGAGAAATCCAAATGTAAAACAATACCTTAGCTCATCTACATTCAAATATCATCCTTAACTTGGTCTTTCGCTGTTTGTTGTGTGAATTCAGCTGCTATTGAGTGATTGTGTTATGCACAATCGTCCTAATAAGCAAATAGAGTATGATGAGGCGGTCATTGAACTTGCGTTGTTGATAGAAAAGCAAAGGTTTTTTTTTTTCCAATATGAAGATATTTACAGATAGGGTGTATGTACTATGTAGGGCATAAAGAGATTCTAATTTCAATATCTATCTTTATGTGTATCTGTAAATTGCCTCTCATGCATAAAGTTAATCGGTGTACTGATCAAGGTGTCATTGTTCTCACACTAATGCATTTCTTGCATGTCTTTCTCAGGAAAAGGCATGTTTTATGGCTTCAATGCCAGACTCACCAGATACAAGAGGCAGGGGAGGAGCATCAAAGCGGATCACTCATGGTTCCCACCTGGTGAAGGGAAAGTCTAATCACGCGATGGAAGATTGTTTAGTTTGTGAGTTTAAGCAAGTCCATAACAACGATTTGGGACTATTCGCAATCTATGATGGACATATGGGTCATGATGTAGCTAACTACTTGCAGACACACTTGTTTAACAATATTTTGAAAGAGGTAATGCATAATGCACAAGAAGAGTTTGTGTTGTCATGACTCTGTTCTAACTCACTTTTTGTTACATTCCCACAAAATCCTACTGGTCTTTGCTCTCATTTTTGTTATTCTGTTACTCTCATTCTTCTTATTCACATCACCTCTATCTGTGAGCAGCATGACGTTTGGACGGATACTGTGAATGCAACTCGTAGAGCTTATCATAGTACAGACAAAGACATTCTGGCAAAAGCATTCGAATTGGGAAAAGGAGGGTCAACTGCAGTTACTGCAATGCTGATAAATAGTCAAACACTTATAGTAGCAAATGTGGGAGATTCTCGAGCTGTCATATCCAAGAAAGGTGTTGCCGAGCAGCTATCAGTTGATCATGAGCCAAACAGGGAAAGGGAGATAATTGAAAGCAAAGGCGGATTTGTTTCAAACATTCCAGGTAGCTTATGTCTTAATGATTCAAGTTTTAGTTTAAGTCGTCTAGATGATTTCACTCTCTCACGGTGATATTGCTCCATTACATTTGACTGTTTTAAATCGATTCTCTACTCTTCATGCTCAAATTCTAAAGTTCTTGAGGTCTCAAACATCAATCATTCATCTCAATTGTTGGTCTTGATGATTTAGAATTCTCTGTTTGTTGCATTATGTTGTGCACAAGGTGATACAAAGCCTACCAAGTAAAATATACTTTTCATTGATTCGTATGCAACTGATGTAATTCATTGTCTAGCCATAAGTTAGTGGTTGCTTCACACAAAGCTGAAAGTTTTGAATTTTGTAGGTGATGTACCTCGTGTTGATGGACAGCTTGCCGTTGCAAGGGCATTTGGAGACAAGAGCTTGAAGAGACATCTTAGTTCAGATCCAGACGTGGCAATTGAGCTGATAGATAACGATGTAGATCTCATCATTTTGGCAAGCGATGGACTGTGGAAGGTAAGCTGTTCCCTTAAATTAGAGCTAAAATGTCTTGAGGAGGATGTTGTAATAGCTCTTGTTAAACGTTTGCTTCGCGTATTTGTAGGTAATGTCCAACCAAGAGGCAGTGGACTGCATTAAGAACATGAAAGACGCGAAAGCAGCAGCTAAACATTTATCAGAAATGGCGATTTCGCGGAAAAGCAAGGATGATATTTCCTGCATAGTTGTTAAGTTCCAGTGAAAGTAAGTCCTTTTGCAAGTAAAGATTGGGCTGTACAAATTATTTTTGAAATGAAAAAACACTTTTCTGCTGAATAGTGTTTTGTTAAGTTGAAAATATTTCCAGTGAATCAAAGATCAGTGGCCTCCAGACTTTTCCCTTTGTTATAAGAAATTGTTGTAAAATGTATTCATTGTTGAGCACTGTATATTCATTGTCTTAGACAAATATGTTACATTTCCTGTAAGCAGAAGTCTGTATTTGTTGAAATAAGTACTTTAGAAATACAGATGTTGAAGAGTTCTGAGCTAATTCATCTTTGAGCTTGGTTTGCTTACTAACTTTTAGAGCACAAGTGTATACTATGATAATACTGGCTCGTTTGGTATGAGGGATAAAGGATAACTGATTCCGAGATCAGTTTTAGGATGAGTTTATCCCTGAATTGGTGTGTTATTTTTATCCTACATTGAGAATGAGAACAATCATGGGATAACTGATAATTACGCTTAACTAATATTGCATTAGTGTGTGTATTATATATATATGGTATCATTTAGTCAAGAAACCTTAATGATACCGATATAGTAAATATATTGATTCAGTATCAATTAAGCGAAATTATCAGTTTTAATGATATCAATACAATATATGGTACTGATTTAGTATCAGTTAAGCAAAATTAGTTGGAGGTATATAGTGTAATTATTTAGTGGAGTATGAATATAAATGGCTATATGTTTATAATTATTTTATTTTTATGAGGTATTTGCTTAATTTCCCCATAACTAATTTCAAATTAACTTGTTTCTCAACCAAACGAGCCCTACTAGTAAGATGGGCCTTTCCAATCACATGGGCCACGCTGTAAACACTAAAACCCAGTTCATCTGACGTAATTTACGCAAATGTCCTTTTATGGGAACCTATTTAGATTTTGGCCATATTTTAAAAAGATTTTAATGTTTGTAATAACATGCAAAATGTTAGGTTGTGGTTTAACATTCTCTCTTAAGGTTTTTTGTTCGCTAAAAGAAAAGGTGATTGTCATTTAAAAGATCCATAATTTATCAGAGAAACTTAAAGTCAGTATTTTTCAATATAAATAAAGTCTACGTATATTTTATCATCTCCGATCCTACCTATAGGGATAAGAGTAAGCTATGTCTATATTGTATTCTCCCAAATTTGACATATATAATTACACTATTACACTAAATTTGTTATTGTTGTTATTGATTTTCATTAAATAGTTGTCTCAAAAAGAAACAAATGATGGAAATTATGAGCTCATCTGTGGAGAGTAACGGTCCAACCCGGTAATTATGAGTTCATTTTTTTTGGGCCTCAAAATTATTTGCAGATGAAATTTTCAAATAGCCATTATAATAAACTTAATTAGGCTTCTTAGATATAATTTGTATATATACAGATTGTAGCTATAGTGTAAGTTGTTAGACCAACCTCCTTTGTATAAGTCGCGTGTACCTTTGAATAATTCACGTATATGAAGTATTTGTATAATTTGTGTGCATTTGTATAATTGAACTAGTTTTGTCCGTAGTTGTATAAACTGGTTAGTAGTAATTGATTTATATTTATTTTTGTATAAACTCGAAATAACGAATTTATACAAACACAAGCATCTGAACATTAAACAACTATAAATTATATTATACAAATTACAGTTTACAAAAGTTCGTCTATATTTGTATAAATTGGTTAGTATCAATTGATTTGTATTTATTTTTGTATAAACTCAAAATAACAAATTTATACAAACACAAACATCTCAACTTTAAGCAGTTACATAAATTATATACATTATACAAAAGTTATACAAATTATACTATACAAATTTCGAAAACTACACATTTATACAACTGAAACTCGATCGCGTAATTTTACCTAAAATTAATAATGAATGATAATTAATTTTAATTATAACTATGTTAACTAATATATATTTACTTAATCACATAATTTCCCCTTATTTTTGTACCACCACAATTGGCCCGACTTAAAACATCTCAAAGAATCGAATTCAAAATTCAAATGCACGAAATTTTATATGTATATGATACTTCTCTAAGTCTTCTAATTTTCTTTACGCGTACATGTTAAAAACAATGAACTTAATCTCATTTGTCTAGGATATTAACGATTTCACAAAAATGAAAGTTTAGTGAATCATCATTAAACAATTTCATCATTCTTTTAAGATTTCACTTTTAAGTCCACATCCAGCATGTTACTCCCTTTATTCCATATTAATTGATCACTTACTCTTTAAAAAAAATTGAAAATTAAACAAATATGGATGCTTTCAATAAGAATCAATTGCAAAGGTAGAATACAAAAAAATTAAGTAATGATTTCTTGATTTAGTATGGTGGACAAGTAATATGAAACAAATATTTTTAGTAAGGTGATCAGCTGAAAGGTCCCATATTAGTTGATCACTTTCCATTTTACACCGTGCTTAAGAAATCATAAATTAGAAGATGATTTTATATTTACTCCTTAACAAAACTTTTTCATAATTTTATAAACAAATGTGAATACTTTTAAAAAAATTGCAAGATTAATATAGAAAATAATTAATCAATATTTTCTTGATTCACTAAGGTGATCAATATATTTATAAAATAATTATATTCAGTATAATGATCAACTTATATGAGACGTGAGTTGGATTAAACCAATAATGGACACATTAACTTTACCTCAAATTGTGGTGCCATTGCATGAGACCACTTGTTTAGCATTGATACGTGGCACTTAACAAGGATGCCTTATTGGATTCTCCACGTGAGATTCATATAATAATAAAACAGGTGGCACCATTTAAAGGGTAACTTTATTAAAAATCCAATTCCAAACGATTTGCTCAAAACGAGAAACCAAACTCTGCATTTTTATTTTTAACATTTACTTGACCATACAAAACTTGATTACATCACTTACAAAATAGGCACTAACTTTCTTTATCAAAAGCTTACAAAAATACTAATTAACAAACCAAGTACGCCATCATTACCGTACACCAAAATGTTTGGCTAAGCAATTTATATTTTATTTATATAAGTGTGTAGAATGTTGTACGAAAGTATTTGATTATTTAAATTTGTAGAATGGTTTTGGATTATGCCAAAATTCAAGATATAATAAATATTATTTATTTTTATTAAATACGAACTTAATTAACGATTTAGATTTATTGGTTAGTGTGTACATTAATGAGGAGTCATTTTATAAGTCTAAGATATAATCTTATTCTAAAGGTCTAAATTAGTATGACATGTCAAACAATGTAACTCAACATATCAAG
This sequence comes from Solanum verrucosum, assembly GCF_900185275.1. Lineage (NCBI taxonomy): Eukaryota > Viridiplantae > Streptophyta > Magnoliopsida > Solanales > Solanaceae > Solanum > Solanum verrucosum. The sequence continues at coordinate 1,003,855 of NW_026019982.1, read as the reverse complement.
TAAAATTAAAATGCTAATAAGATGATGTTATTTTTCAAAACAACAAAGCATATCTAGTCAAATCAAACGTCAATAAAAAGGTATTATATATACAAGTGATTAAATATCCTTACATCACTTTAATCTAATTGATTAAAACGATTTTATCATCATATGAATTATTCCCTCCTACAAATATTTTAGGAATCCTTGTAATTCAGAAAAAGAGACAAAAATTGAAATAAAACACGAGAGAATGCTCGTGAATCAAACATTGTAAATTTCTCTATAAGCAATATTCTTGACAAGTTTCAAATACTGAAAAGTCGAAGGAAAATAAAATTATTCAAGATTAAATTTAACGGAAGCAAATTAAATAGCAAGACGTTTAAGATAAAATTTACTTGCTCGCAGGGGCTATCAAAGTTTTCGTGAAGAATCAAATTCACATCCAAGATTAGTTTCATCCTGTTCAAGATCAAACTAAAAATGCCTTTAATTTTTTTTTGATAAAAATAATTTTTAGAATTCATAGAAATTAACTATCCATTTTCTTCGAAATAAAATGATACGATTGTTATGATATTTTTTAGTCATAAATATTTTCTTGACGTAAATTTTACCGTCTACAAAAAGAATTATCAAATATAGAAATAAATATTAATTTTAAAAAAAATAAATTAAAGAAATAACACGCTCAAATTAAAATTGATGGAATATAATATGGGCAAATTACAGAAATCACATACTTTTAAAGCAAAATTACAATCTATCCCTTAAAAGTTTATAATTACAAAAATCCCTCAAATGGATACAATAATATAAGCGCTGATACATTAATCTGATGCGCGAGATACAATAATATAAGCACTGATACATGCGCGAGATACTAAATATAAGTGCTGATACATTAATCTGATGCGCGAGATACAATAATATAAGCACTGATACACTAATCTGATGCGCAAAAATGAGGGATTTTGAAAATTTATAAACCTTATAAGGGATAATGATAATAAGTAAATTAAAAGGTGGGATTTCTATAATTTTTCCATATAATATTTGTGTGTCAGTAAAAAATATACTAAGGAAACAATGGGTGGTATAAATTTAATTATTTTAAAATAAATTAATAAAAAATTTTAAAAAGAAAATAAAAATATACCGAATGGAAGGAGTATTTATATTTTTGTAACCTAAGAGGCCAACGAAAACCAAAAATGTTGTAACCTATACATTTATGAACAGTGGACAAAATTGAATGCATTACTTGTTATTGCTATATTTAGGTTGCGTCCAAACGGGAAGTATTGGGTTTTAAATTAAATAATTGAGAAATACTATCCATTTAGAGCACAAACAAAAAATTTGCTATTAACTAACATAACAAACATCGTTCAAGATAAGTACAAAATCTTGCTGGTATTTTAAGGGGGAAAAACTCTTTAAAAGCTAATTGAATCTTAAATCTAATTTAATTTAAAAATTTAGGTCAAAATAATATGAAATTAATTTCCAACTTAAAGACTACTAACTAAAGTAGACTTTACCTTAATTTCGATTAGAGAAGTCAATGTTATAAGGCGAAAAACTTAAAAGTGAATTATTAATATATAGAACAGAAGATCTTGCTTAAGAAATAGAAAATTTATAAAGATTGTTCCAACCATATTAAGAGTTCAAGGAAGGAACTCATCATCTCAAAATGGGATTCTTCATTCACATCACACGCTTAGAAAAATTGGATGTCCAAACATAATATTGTCCAATAATGTATGAGTAATTTATTCAATAATTCAATATCAAAAGTCTAGCTCCAATATCATGCTAAATGAATCTGGAATCTATATATATTAATAAAGCTGAAAATGAATCCGCTGATGTGGCATGTCTCATTGGCCTCTATTACTATTTATTTATTTTCTCATAATTTTGAATTTTCTTTCTTCAAACCTTTAAAAAATGAATTATTTCTTTCATTATTATTTGTATTTATTACATTATAAATTATAATGGGTCATCAAAGTGGTCAGAATTAAATTGAAATAATGGGTCATTAAGCTGCTATATGCCCTTTCGATTGCATAAAAGTCTTTAAATTTTTCACTATTTAACGTCTGTTTAATCTATTGCATCTACAAATTAAAGAATTAATTGTTCTTCTTGAGAATATATCTTGATATGAGTAGTTAATGAGACAATATGGAGACTTTGAAGATAACACGGTAAGAACTAAAATAAAAGAAAGTAATTTGTGTTTATTTCCTCAAAAATTATACATGAAAGTACATTCAGGGGCCAAATCTTTACTTTTTTCCCCCTTATTTCTTTTCGAAATTGCAATTTTTCTTACTTTTTCTCAATTTGATGCAATCATAATTATGTTTATGACTTTTTAGTTTTGCAGTTTCATATTATGCTTGAAAATTTGTATTCCACTAACTTTTTGTTTGCTCTCAGTATATATGTATGGTAGAAAGTTGTGTAAATATGTTATTTTATTTATTTTTAATTATTTAGTTTTAGTAGAATAGTCACTCATTTGGCAGCTAATTAAATTAAATTATCTATTATTTTTTCGTATTTGATGAACTTTCTTTAGAAAATTAAAACCATCTTCTGTTTTTTTTCCTTTGTATAATTTATTCATCTATTGTTATGAGTTTTATTCAGTTATGGTATACTTAGAAAGGATGATTAAAGAAATAATATAGTTATGTCTATCTAATTTATGTAGTGTTGAATGTATTCCTCCATATTTAAATATTATTTGGTATTTTCTATTGTAGAGTTAAAAATAAAGATATTGTAAAACTTTGTAAAAATGATTACATTAACTTTTTAAGTTATTATGTTTTTTATGTTTTTTATGTTTATTATATTCATATTTTAATTTGATTCGAAGTATAATATGAAAACTATTGAATGGTGATCGGCTTGTGGGAGTGTATTTTTTCTTTTATTTCTTAATGAATAAGATCATAGGAATTAATAATATTACATTATTTTATTTTTTCATATGTTCTCTCTATGATTTCTCTTTTTGTATATTATATAATAAATAAATATGTCAATTAACCATTCATTCATATATTTAATGATCTTGATATTTATCACTCCCATAACTTTTTATCCTCATAATTCCTAAAATAATTAATAGTCATATTCATGACAATATTTGATATTTCATATTATAGTGTTATAAATTGAGACAACCTAAGCCATAGTAAAAATATCACATTATTGCCTTTTTAAGTTATGTTTTCGGTGCTTATTGTATTCATATTTTTGGGTGATTTGAAGAACAAAAGGAAGGCTATTTGTATGGTGAACAACTTGTGGGGATGGACGTCGTCACATCGAAATGAAATCGAATAATTATGTATTAATTTCATAATCTCTTCGTCTGTTTTTTAATGATTAAGGTCATAAGAATGATGTAGCATTATTTATTTAGTTCGTACGTTTTCTTTATAATTTATCTTTATTTTATATTTTATATAAATATTTTATTATCGTATATTTGATATCTTATCGTCTTTTATAGCCGCGCAAAGCACAGACAAATTCACTAGTTCAATAATTCGAAAGCTAACGCAAAAGTACAAATTATTCAAGTCATATGAAAAGTTCAAAAAATCATCTACCTACCTATGAGGTGGAACTCTTCATCGATACACTTTGTGGCATCTTAAAATGTTTCCTCTTGTAGTTTCTAGAGGAAAGAAAAAGTACAAAAGGGTAAAAGTAAGTTCCAAAAATAAAGTTCACCGGGGCAATAGTAGTTGAGTTAAAAATTCTGTCAAAAGGTTAAAGAAAAAAAAAACTCATAAAAAGAATTTTTAGCATTATTTAGTAATTCAGAATATATCAAATAGGTACCTCTCACAAAAATAATATTGCAATTTTAAAAATAAAAGTTTTAGTGTCATGTGATGATTAGTCCGTCATTGAAGAGATAATCAAGCTTGAATCAATAATTTTCACAATATCAAGCAAGATGACAACTTACTACTCAATTGTATTATTTTTAATGTCCTTTCAAGACGTACTATATATGTTTATGTTACAGTAATAAATGAGAAAAAAAAGACTTCTCTATCACGTAAGAAGGAAGCAACTTAGAGATAATCAAAGCTTGAACCAATGATTTTCACCATATCAAGATACAGTCTATCGCTGAGTTATATCATTTTTCATATTCTTTCAAGATTTTATATGTTACGGTAATAAATGAGAAAAAAAAATCTAGTTAGTCTTTACACTATTAATGAAAATGACTAAAACACAAAAAATGGTAAACCTAAAATTCATAATTAAGGCACAACACATGATTTCAATATATTTTGAGACGTATTATATAGTACAGTAATAGATGAAAAATAAATATAATAGTTAAAAATTCTTTACAGCATAAATAAAATTACTCAACCTCCAAAAAAATATTAGACCTAAACTTCATAACTATGGTGCTAATAACGCATGATTTCAATACATTATTTTCAGATGGTTTTATTTATGTCAAAGAATCAATAATTTGTAGTAGTATAATATAAATTACTAAACTTTCAATGAAAAAAACAATTGAAACCTCTTATCCATTATTTTAATTTATTATATAATATAAATAACACGCTACTCAAGGAGTAATAAAAAGAGGTGAAAAAATAGATTCACGGAAGAAGGATGCTAACAGGATAGTACGATTGTACGAGTCACAACTATCTGAAAAGAAATTTGTACAATAATAATTTTTAAAAATAAGTAAAAAACACTTCACCAATATTTTGAATTTTTTTTTTAAAAAATCAAATTGTGTAGTAACTCTACTCCAACTATTATGTTATGGTCGGTTTTGAATCTAAGCCACATAAATCTATCCTTCAAATTTTAATTCAAATAAACACAATTCTGAAATCATTTTTATAACGTTTCAAAAATTTTCTGTCATTACGATATAGAATTCACCTAAAATATAATTTTTCACCCCTTTTCATAAACTTGTCTTCCATCATGCATGAACGTCATCCAGACCAAAACCCTTAATTAGGTGAGATTTTAACTCTAATCGAACAACATTAGATTCTACTATGGATTAAAAAACTAAAAAAGAGGTGAAATTAGATTAACGGAAGTAAGATTCCCAGCTACCCCCATGTGAGGACATAACCTATCTTAAAAGAAAACCAAACCAAAAAAAATATACTTTTTCTCCATTTTAATTATTTTTTAACCTAATAAAATAAACCAAAAATAATAATTTTAAATTAATAATATAACAAACATAACGTTCTTTAATCTTCTAATTTTTAAACATATCACGTGAAAAGTTAAAAATAAAAATAAAAAATTAGAAACCAAATGCGTGACACATAAAAAAACAAAATTTTAAATTAATAATATAAGAAACGTAACATATTTTAATCTTATGATTTTTAAACAAATCACATGAAAAGTTAGAAATTCACACAAATTGAAATGGGAGTATATAAAAAAAAAATAGGGAGAATATTGTCTTTTTTTCCACAAAAAACTAATATTGCATGCAGAAGAACTATGTATGGAGCTGCCACATATCTCTCTTTGCATGTCAATCCCTAATACTCTTCAGCCACGCACTTCCTTGCCCATCACTCACACCATCCTCGTCACCCTAAAAAATAATTGTGTTTTCCATTAAAATTCATTTCATTTTTTTTTTTGTTTACTATATAATCATCCCTTTGTTCACATCTTTTTTTCATGTCTCCCTCATTCTCCAACACTCTCCCATTAACAAAATAATTCACTTTATAAAAATTTCTCCCATTTTCAATCATGGAAGGCCTTTGTGCTGAATTGCACCATCATAAATTTCATCCCTCTCACCAACTCTACAAGAAATCTCTTCGTGACATTGATATTCCCCCTAGAAAATTACTAAGCCGACGTTCTACTCTTTCATCAATCGACCATGTTGTTTCTGATGTCCAGTTTATGGATTCACCAAAGTCTGTTGGCGGGTTGGGAACTGAATCGGATACTCTATTTCAGAAGTTTTTACCGTATAACAGTTTGGATGATGATGACGATGCTGATCCGTACTCGTCTGACCATTTTCGTATGTACGAGTTTAAAGTGAGGCGGTGTACCCGTAGCCGGAGCCATGATTGGACTGATTGTCCGTTTGCTCATCCTGGTGAGAAGGCTAGACGGAGGGATCCGAGGAGGTTTCATTATTCCGGGACGGTTTGTTCTGAATTTAGGAAGGGGAATTGTAGCAGGGGTGATAATTGTGAGTTTGCACATGGGGTGTTTGAGTGTTGGCTTCACCCAACTCGGTATAGGACTGAAGCATGCAAAGATGGGAAAAACTGCAAACGCAAGATTTGTTTCTTTGCACATACACCGAGGCAGCTTCGTGTTCTTCCACCTAGTTGTTACGAAAGTGGTTCATCACCCAAGAATTTGAATAATTCCCCAATTGAGAAAAAGTACCGAAATATGAACCATTGTTGTGTTTTTTGCCATTCTGTTTCTGCTTCCCCAACTTCTACTTTAATTGGTATGTCCCATATCTCTCCCCCTATGTCACCGTCCCTCTCACCGCCTCTTTCCCCTGCCAATCGAAACCAGTTTTCTTCTCCCATGTCGCGTTACACCGATCGTTTTGGGAGTGTTGAGTCGTCGTCCTCTGGAATGGGTCAGCTCGATCCATCTGGGCTGTTGAGTTACAAAGATGCACTTACTGAATTGGTTAGCTCATTGGAAGCTATGAATGTGAATCATGAACCAAATTCTTCAGCAGCAGCTGCTGCTCATCCTCATTCTGTTAATTTTGATGGGAATTTACCATGGCTGGATGTGAATTTCAACAACAATAATAGTTACGATGATCATCAGCAGTTCCTTCTTTCACCTTCAACTCCATCTCCAAGTCCGATTTCTAACTCGAGAACCAAATTCTACACAAGGGAATTTCCATCTGCTAGCCCTGTTTCGAGCTCGAGGTTGAGCTTTGTTGAAGAGCCGAACAATAACAATGCTACAAACAGATTTTACAGTGACAGTGGATTATGTGGAGGACCAGATCTGGGGTGGGTCAATGACCTACTGACTTGAAAAGAAAAAAAAAGTTATGGAGAGCTCATGGGCCATTGATGGAGCTCGTTTTTTGTGGTCCTACAAATTAAACAATTGTTGATGATGACAGAAGAAATTATTGAGATTTGAGAAGAATGATTTTTGTATATACAAGTTTTTAAGTGTACGGTTTAATTTACTAGTTGCTGCTGCTGCACCATCCATATATAATCCAACAAGAATAAGAGTGTTTAGTGTATATATGAGATGGAGGAAGACGAAAAAGATGAAGATGTGTGACTGTTTTATTACTCTTATTTACTAATTCTGAAAGCTTATTAGATTTTTTTTGCCTTATTTTTAATGAATGTAAGATTTCTGGGTCGTCTCTTGATTATGAAGATGTAATTTTCAATTTCAATTTCCATTTTGTTGAAGGTGAGATTGTGAGGATATTATTGTGTTATATTAAAGTTTAATGTTGAATCCATTGTTTGTGTGTTGTTATATATGTTAGTCCTTTTGCATTAAATCAATGGAGTAATAATTTCTTGCCTTTGTATAATTTGACCACTTTTCTAAGTGCTTCTGGTGGAGTGGAATTAATGGGATTTTCTTCAAATGCTATTTATAGTATTTTTTTGAAAAAATAAAATGTGGATTTGTTATATTTGCTTTGTTTAGATAAAATTCTTGAACTTCGTACAATTCCGTGCAGTTGCTGAAAAAGGAGGATCGATATAATTTGTGTGAATTTTGGGTTTATTTGGATTGTTAGTGAGATACTTGTTGTTTCATATTTCTAGTATACGTCGCATTTACTTAAAATAGATGTTAATATGTCATATTTAGATGTATTTATTGGGGAAAAAATGTTTTTGATATTTGTATTTCACAAAATCAATAAGTAACATTTTTTTTATTTTAATGATTAATTTAAGTAACACTCTTTCTATTTTAATAATTAATTTATGTTCATTGATCAATTTAACTAATTAAATAAATTATTTAAATGATAAATTTACTTAGTCTAAAATTGCAGACATAGAAATAGAAATAGAGAAAGTACTTGATTATTTACTATGTTAGGACCAAATTAATTAATTTTTTTCATGTTAACTCTATAATTTATATGACTTTTAAGAGTTGAAATAAATTTTAAAAATTTAAAAATTCTTTTTTTAAAAAAAAAGCTAATTAATATGAAAAGAAAATTAATTACTTTATTAATAATTTTTTAATTATCGTATAAAGTAAAAACCATCTATTTGATGTAAGGACAGAGAGTAATTAATGATATTATATAAATAGTTGTTCAATTTTACCTTTTTGTTGGGTTTAGAAAATTAATAAGTAATTAAACTCTTTTGAGTCATAAATAGACAAAGTTAAAATGGAAAATATTGTTTATATAGAGGCCTAAAAACGATGAGAGTAATTGTTAAACAAATTAATTAAAGTTGCGGTGGCGTATCAAAGCTTGAAGGTGAGACATGTGGCATCCATGCAGATTGTACAGATGATACGATATTTTGATGAACTTTATGATGGAATATAGTTTGTATTTTTGTTATTTTGGATCTTATGGATATCATCATGACTCCTTTTTATGTTTTTGTTTTGTATTTTCACATACAAGAAAATTATGAATTATATGGAATTTTTTCTAGGAAAAATTTTCGCAACTATTTTTAATGCGGATTTTCTTACAAAATTTTTTAATTCCTCAATATTAGAATTTATTACCTACGAAATGTATATTCCAAACAAATTCCGTAGGTAAATTTGGCGTCATTTTGCGCCAAACATGAACTTGCGATATTACCTAGGGAAGAGTAATGGTAAGTACATTATCTCTAGCTAAATCCGCAGGTACATGAACCAAAAAAATATTTTAAAATTATTTTTTTATTCCATAGAAAAATCTCCAGGTAATCCATCGTACTGATATTGCTGGAGATATTTTGGTGAAAATTTATCTGGAGATTTTATTACTTGGGAAATTATTTGGGGATTAGTTGTTGTGAAATTTGTTGAAAATTTATATTTGGGGATTTATCTAGGAATTTATTACTTGGAAATTTTTTTGGGGATTAATTGTTGCGAAATTTGCTGGGGATTTATATTTGGGGAATGACCTGGGGATTTTATTACTTGAAAAATTATTTGGGGATTAATTTGTTGCAAAATTTTCTGGGGATTTATATTTAGGGATTTTCCTAAGAATTTTATTACCTGGAAAAATATTTAGGAATTTTTTGCTCCAAATTTAGCTGAAAATTATTTTTTGAGAATTTACGTAGGAATTTCGTGACTTGAAACTTTAACAAATTACATAAAAACATTAGATTAACATTAGTAAAAGATATTTTAATAGGAAAATGTTTGAATCGAAGATATACCTTATTAATGTGAAGTTCAATTACCCCCTCGTTAATAGAATTATATAACATGAAAAATAAATATTTTTATTTATATATTCAATTGATATATTATTTTTGACCAATATTAAAAATGATAAAATTTCTCTATAATATTTATTTCCAAATATATAATTAAGTATAATTATTAAAATATAAATGTAAATTGTAAATACCACACATATCTAACAAGATATACTATCAATTATTGATTATAACTTCCTTCCACATTAAAGTTATAAATATATTGATATTTTTAATTATTTATTTATAAGAATTTTGTATGTATAATTTGAATTTTGTCTACGTTTATTATGCTTAGTGATGGATATTATCTCATAGAAAGTGTAAACATAAAATTTTCATGATATGTTTTGTGGTAGTGATTTATTTTAAATATATAAATAATTTCCAAGTTTCATTTTTTAAGAGTTAAATCACATGAACTTTAGCCAATATTCAACATATATTTCGTTACCATATTAATATGAGATGACTTTATAGTTCTTTTTGTGTAATTTATAAATATTAAAATTATATTATAATACTCAATTAATTTAATTAAATTTAGCTTTAAAAATTAATCAAATCGAAGAAAAACACTAAAAATTAGTGTAATGACATTAGTACTAGTTGTACCACATCGACGGAATACACTAAAAAAATTTCATATATAATATGACTTAGATTATTATGAGAATGTAGTAATTAGTATAGGTTGAGTTGGGTAGTGGGTTGGGATTAAGTAGTGCATTTAATATAGGTGGAAAATTGTATTACATACAAATAATCAAGAAGAGGTGTATATGTGGAAAATTGAATTAAATATAAGTATTCAAGTAGAAGAGGTGGTATGTGTATGGGGTTTAATAAATTAAATAATAGGTGGAAAATTGTATTACATACAAGTAATCAAGAAGAGGTGTATATATGGAAAATTGAAATAAATACAAGTATTCAAGAAGAAGAGGTGGTGTATATGTGTATGGGGTTTAATAAATTAAATAATTAAATAGGAGATAATAATTAATATTTACTTACAAGAAATTTCTTAAAAAATTATTAGAATATCTTCATGCGGCTTTACTTACGGAAAAAATGATATAAATTACTTGGGGATTTTGAAATTCGTAGGAAATAATTACCTAGGAAGGTTTTACCATCGGATTCTTTTTGGTAGGAAAATTCAGTTTCCTGCGAATTTCTGTATACAATCCCTAGGAAAATCTCCAAGTAATACACACTTTTCTTGTAGTGTTTGGTATTTTTTTGTTTAATTCGGTGTGGAAACAACTTTCGAGTTTTTTTTTATTAATTTGGGATAAAAATAATTATGAGAAAATGGAGAAGGGTTGAGTTTTAGTCTCAACAAAATTAATCTTTAATTGCTACAAAATATCTTTGATTTATTTTGGTTAGTTTTTCATTCGATGTCCGATATTTAAATTAGAGTTTGACTAAATCTGAATTTGCATAAAAAAATTTATATTGAGATAAAGCACTTTCTAAAAATTCTATTCACGAAAAATTCAAACTCAAAAAATTTAGTTAAAAATAAAAGAATACCTAATTACTTACAAACCCTTATTGGTAAATATCATTGATTCGTTGTATGCGCTTGAACAGTTGAACTATTTTTCATATTTATTTCATAGTGGTAGTAAATTTTTATTCTCATATGACATATCATGAGAAAGAAAAATGATTTTTTTTATTGTTGTAGTAGGTTAATTTAATATATAATAATAAAAAGAAAATTTATATTATTAATGCACAAAGTTTGAAGTATTGCGGGTTTATAATAAGTTTTAGACAAACTTATTATTTGTCATTTTTGTCACTATCACAGATGGTGCCATGGTGGTGAGAACATAAGTGGTAAAAAATTATATTGAGAAGTGGTAAAAGAAGAAATGGATACAAAATAGAGCTTATTTTCTCACTATTATTTTCAAAAAAATATTTATATTTATATTTAATATAGATAAATACTATGAGAGATTGACGTGAATAGGTGGTGAGAATGGAGTGAAGATGAGGTGTATGTTGAAGGCTGGGACGACATAACTAATGTAAAATATCACTCGAGTTTACATGGAGCATTTTGTACTTTCTACTTTTACCCGCGAAAGTCATATTTTATTTTTATTTTAAAAAACTTCTTTTTTAAAAAATAAAAATTATATTATTTAAGACCAATCAAATAAGAAAATTGAAAAAGCATCTTTTGAAATCTTTCAAAATTTATTCGGAGAAAATGGTCAAATGCTCTTCTAATCTATTATCGGATTCTTAACTACACACTTAAACTTTACGGGAGTCCTATAACCCTCCCCCCCCACCCCACAAACTATTTAAAACTGAAATTATCATCTCCCTAAACTCTTATGTGGCAAATTGAGTGTATTTCACTCTCATTGAGAGAGTGAGCAGCAAAATCAAATAGTAAACTTTTATTTTTAATATTTCTTTCAGAAATACTTGTATTTATAGTTATTCTTTTTTCTTTATTTGTTTCTTTCTTCTTCATTACAACATAGACCAACTTCCACCACTCACCATCTCTAAATCTCCACCGCCACTATTTTCTTCATCATCGCCGTCACTACCATCTGTCCATCTCCACATAATTGACAATGAAATTTTAGTATTCCTCTTGATTCTTGAATTTTTATTTTTCAATTTGTGCATGAAATTAGAAAATTTTGAAAATCAATTCCTTAATGATATTATTGGAGCTGTTAATCATCACTTTACATGCCAACCCACAAGGCAGATTGTGTTGGAAATTCATATCTTGATTATTCGATGCCTCAATTTGGCAATTTTATTTCAAAACCCAAAATTTTTTTTGGGTTTTCAACGAAACCCACATGTGATTTTGAGAATGAAATTGGATAGATCAATGTCGCATTGTTATGTATACATAGCCTCAATTTGAGCAATTTTACAAATACATCCATAAAAATTATCTAGTATCAATTAAATAGTGTAAAACGCGTGGGTTTCACCCGTCAATATAAATGTTGTTGTTGAGTTTTAAGGGTGTAATAATTTCAGTTTTAAACAGTTTAGGGGGTGATAGGACACCCATAAAGTTGAAGTGTGTAGTTGGGAATCCGGTAATAGATTGGAAAGGCATTTGACCATTTTCTCATTTATTCGAGGTGGTGTGGTCAATATTAGTGAAGTCATTTTAGAAGAATAATTTTTTACGAGGACGTTAATTTTTTTTATTTGTTTAATAAAAAATAAAAATAATTTCTCTCAATTCAAGACAGAAAAAATGTCTTTGGTTAAGATCATTCTCCTTAATTATCTTCAACTTTCATCTTTATATTACTTCTCCAACTAACAAGTTAGATACTACTATTATAGTTAAAACTTTTTTGCCATAGAAAGTGAACTCAGGCATATCAAACACACTCTAATATGTACTTAATTATTTTTCTAGCTACCCAAAGACCAAAACCCTTAATTAAGTGCAATTACCCAAACCTAGCTAGCTAAAAGTCTTTTTTTCTTTTTCTTTCTATAAGCTACTAGGAGGGAGATATGTTAGGTTTTTGGATGAAATCTTGAAACTTGACCTAACTATGCACATGCTCTCACCATGGTTAAGGACAAGTGGAGTAATATTAAACATGACACGTGGCACTTAAGGATGTGGTTTAATAGTTAATAAACTAAATTGAGAATTTTCAGGTCTCATATTCAAATTATAATACATGTAAAAAATATTGAGTGATTTCTTCTGATCTATTCAAGTTATGATAAATAGAGAATTACTCGTTACGTGTGCATGCAGAAAATAGTAAGTAGTAAATATCTTGTGCAATCAATTCATGAATAAGTACGCACAAACTGATCCGCGCACCGCGATTATTACAAGAAAAAGTACCAAACATGGCATGAGTAAACAAGGTGGTATTGCATATATGATTGCACATTGTATATATGTTCAGATTGTATGTTTCCTAGGAGGGTACTAATACAGCAAGGAAGGTAGGGCATTAAAAACAATAATTCAGTCTATCTATATCCATATGGGGTAGAGTTTGTTTGCCAATATTCTTGCTAGGGTTAGTTGAATGATATATTGTTGTCATAGATTCACAAGAAATAGTATGTGAAGTGGGGAATAGCCAACCTAACACTAAAAGTGACCTATGCTTTCTAATTCATGAAGAGGTCCCCCACATGCCATATTTTTCTATGACCTACTCACCCATATATATATTCACTCCCTATAGTGATGTTCATTCTCTTTTGTTGGTTTTATGAAATGAATGTTATGCTAATAATGGGACTATAGGCCCATACTGTACCACTCAAGTAACTTTTTAGTTTGTGTTGGGCCATGGCTCAATAATATTCCTTACATGAGTTTGCCTTAGCTTTCACACTTGCTTTCTCATGTATAGTGGTGGTGTATGCAAATTATTAGACAAGAAATGTTTACCTAGAGCTATAAATGGTGAAGTTAGAAATTTTTCTAAAGCTAGTGTTCTAGAAATTTTATATATAACTAGGCATATATGTTTACCTATATAGACTTCATAATTTTCTGACAACGAACGTTCGACTGATCATCCTTCAGCAAGAAGAGTGTTTACCTGAACCCCTTCGATAAAAACTACATTGTCTATAAAAGGTAAAAAAATATTATGTATCTATATTGATTTTGAATCCCTTGAATACAAGACTAGCTAGATGTTGACCCAGCAGTTTAGGAAATTCGAAATTCACCTTAAGATTCCAAATTTAAATCCTGAGAAGTACATTCAAAATTCCTTAACTGAAAATCTTAAATTTGTCTCTACTTACGTACCCTGGTTACATGAATCCGACTTGTAAATTAGGTTGGATATTCACTACGTACATCATTACTTATGTATAATTGTCGGGCAAACCTTCACATTTTATTTTTACTATATGTAGAATTTTCTTTTCATCTATAAAATGAAATTAAAATAGCATTAATGTTTAGACCATTACTTGTACTGTTGTACACTCTTGTTTCAACAAAGCATGTGCATTTAATGTTTACAGTACATCACGTTATTTATTTTTATTGATAAAAATATCTACTTGTCTTAGTAACAAGTAAATCAATTTGAAGCCAAGGACCAATCCTGTTACAATTGATTCTTCTAATAACCAGACAGATTTGTTTCCCTTATTAAATTTTCTAATGGTACTGTACATAGAACTTATTTTGAAATTAAAAAAATATGAATGTACTTGGTATAGTTAATACAATTCTTTAATTGCCAAAAAAATGAGTGAAAAAATTGGTCTAGTAACTTCGGGAAAAGGGGAGTCTCCTCACCGGACCAGGTCGATTCTTTACCCAAAATATACATGTATTCACAAAGTCGTAAAATCATGTGTGGGTGTTCAGTTTCGAAGCTCGGTGGGGTTCGTGGATTCGGATGAACCCAATAGCTTTTCCGTAGACTCTGTATTTGTACTAAAAAATAATTAATTAAATATATATGTATATTAATTTGTGAACCCCTAACAAAATTGATGGACACTGTTCTAAAGGAAATTTAAAACCCCAAACTCTTTATCCTGGCTCCGCCTCGGTGGGGTTGACGTGTGCCTAGTGCTGAAAGGTTAAGGATATTCGTAACCTGATCCAGCTAAATTTTCTGGGCTTTTTCATGGGCCTCCAGAGTAAACACGTATCAAAGTCCAAGCCCAACTATGGATAGGTGTTATATTGGGCCTGGTTGCTGTAAAAGCAGGCCTATGACTAGGTGGTTGAATATGGGCTTAGAGAACAAGGACAAACTTTCTTTTTGGGCAAATTACAGAAATCACATACTTTTAAGGTAAAATTACAATTTATCCCTTAAAAGTTTATAATTACAGAAATCTCTCAAACGGATACAATAATATAAGCGCTGATACATTGATCTGATGCGCGAGATACATTAATCGTTAGGTAAGATACATTACATTTTATATATGATACACTAATCTAATGCGCGAGATACACTAATTTCATGCACTGATACATTAATTTGATGCGCGAGATACGCTAATTTGATGCGTGAAAATGAGGGAATTTGGAGATTTATAAATCTTATAAGGAATAATGGTAATAAGTAAACTAAAATATAGGATTTTTGATTTTTTTTTGCAAGTGTAGTCATTTCCAAATTAACTTGAGGCAGAAGATAGAGTGTTTAAAGTTTACCTTACTTTCACATAATTTGAAAGCAAGAAGCTTCAAGGCATTTTTGCATTAAGTTCAGATAATAAATGACTGTGTTGAGAATATAATTAACTAATTAAAGTATATTCTCATTAATAACTTAAGTTTTTAGATGAGTAGTCACACACTTCAAACATTATATCAGCCCAAGCAGAGGTCCTTTGATTGGAATCTCATCGCCATCCAAATTAAAAAGAAAATTAGTTTTAATATTTTAAACTTTTAGATGAGTTAGTCACACATTTCAACATATTTATCTGGAAAGTTGACTAGTCAATCAATTTTTTGAAATTTGGCTTTCAAGGAAAATTTGAGTTTTTGAAGTTTGGGTTGTGGTGATTCAATTTTTGACAATACTTAAGCGGCAATGGATACAATTTATTTCTTAAACAGGACTAGATATACCCCCGTTTAAAGTTTAGCTCATTCGTGTCCTCGCAGTCCAACTTTTCGTCTAGATATGACTTTATGGGCGTTAAATGCCAAATGGAATTGTCACGTCATGTTTACATTACCACGTGACATTTATATTAAAGGGAAAAGGGTCAAATATACCCCTAAACTATTCGAAAAGGTCTAGATATACCCCCCCCCTCCCCCCACCTTTTAAATAAACTACCCGACCCGTTTTCAACAAAATTTTTTTGGTAAATCCCGTAAATGAGTAATTGACTAATAAAAAATAGGAAAAATCTGGAAAAAAAAAAATTAACGCCAAAAATTCGCAAATAAATTTAGTAACCTTAAATTCAACAATTTTTTAAAATTTTTATTTTTTTCGATAAATCACGAAAATGAGTAATTGATTAATAAAAAATAATATGAAAATGACTTTATGCTGAATTTTTAGGTCGTATTTTTCATATTTTTTATTAATCAATTACTCTTTTTTGGGATTTATCGAAAAAAATAAAAAATTTAAAAAATTGTTAAATTTAAGGTTACTATATTTATTTGCGAATTTTTGGCGTTAATTTTATATATTTTTTTTCAAATTTTTCCTATTTTTTATTAGTCAATTACTCATTTCCGAGATTTAACGAAAAAAAATGTTGAAAACGGGTCGAGTAGTTTATTTAAAAGGGGAATATATCTAGTTCTTTTCGAATAGTTTAGGGGGTTATTTGACCCTTTTCCCTTTTTTTATATATATATTTACCTTTGTCATCCAATTTGTCTATAAAGTATCATGTCACAATTTTTATTATCTTATGAGACACTTACATAACTCCTATATAAATATATTTTAAATATAATTAAAATCTTACTTCATATTTAATATTTTACCGCTCCACTTATAAAATAGAATCAAATCCATCCAATTTTGAGAATCCGTTAACCCAACTTCAGTGCTTATCCTCTTGTATCACTTTACCCATCAAAAACATGCTAGAAATGAAACAAGTGGAATTTATTTACCAATCATATGATATGAAATGTCATTGCTAGCCATTAACATGCCAAATGTTATAAATAATTGACAATAATATGAGATAGAGAGTATTATTACTTTATTTGATTTGAATTGAGTGAATATGATATGTAATTTGAGTATAATAAACTTATCCAATATTTAAGAATCTGACACTACTTTAGTTTGAAAGGAAAAAAGAAAAAGAAAAGGAGGTGTGTGGGCAACAGTAGAGCCAGCCGCCCCGTCCCACCTTTCCTTTACTGAATGCAAATGGCAGTCTTTTAATGGCACTGTCACATGACACGTTGCCACTAAACACGCTATTCTCTCATTTAACCCCCACCGCCCTTGGTAGGTAACATGTCAAATTAACAAAAATAAAATATTCAAACTATACAAATTTAAAATTTCATATTCCCATCCTTTGGTTTTTACATTTCACGTTTCCATTTTAAAATTTATCAATATTTATCATTTTATAAAATTAATACATAAATAATAATATTCTTTATATTTTATCTTAAGAGTTATTAACATTAAAAGTATTAATTTAATCAAAAAACTAAATAATTTATTCAAATCTACGGATCAACAAGCAGAGACAAAGCTAGATAGGCGTTCGTGGGTTCGTGCTTTTTCGTAGATCATGTATTTGTATTAGAAATTTTTTTATATATATATTAACTTGTGAACCCTCTAAAGAAATTAATTGACAGCACAAAGATGGAATCAGGATTAAGAGTTAGGCATTCTAAATTTTCAAGTTAGGAGGAGGGTTCGAATTCACAATCCAAGCGTGAAAAGTATTTATAATACACATATATTAAGGAAAAATTACCTAACTACACATAAATTACTACTATATATATTATATCTATTTATAGTTTAAAACAATTACACATACTATCACTTTTAAAATTTATACCATATATTTAAAATATTTAATCAGATACACTAATTCCTTAAATATGATATTTCATAATTATCTTAAATTTAAACTCCTTAATTAATGATCCATTAACAATTCAAATCCCCCCACCACCACCCCCTCAAAAGTCCACCAACCCACTTTCTTTCTGCCTCTTTCTTCCATCTGCCGTTGCCCCCACCCCCACTTTCTTCTCCTTCTTCATTTCATCTGCCGTTGCCCCCCCCCCCACCCCCACCCCCACCCCACCCCACCCAGCCCTCTTTCTTCCTTCTTCATCTCCCTCTTTCTTCCTTCATCCTCTTAATACATCTTTCCATGTTCAAATTAGCATTACACATATAAATTTGTTTCTATTATTTTATTATTCTCATTTATCTTGATTTTGTATCTAAGTTAAAGTTCATAATACTTTGAAATTCAATTTTAAATAGTTTTACAAATCAAGTTTTATATCTTTAAATTTTATTGTTTCTCAAACACTTTTGTGACCGACCATTCTCAAAATCAGATGATTCTTGTTAAAGGTACTACACATTAAGAATATTATACTAAATTAAACAACTTTTATTTGTTTATTTTCACTCATGAATTTCTCATTGCAGGGACTAACTCTTCATCCGCCAACATTCAAATCGAGAATAGATCTAAATATAGGAACGGCCTAATAAAAATGGAAGAATTTCGCCAAGCTTTAATTAACAGAATAAATACATCATTAGATACACATCGAGTGCAACAATGTTGAATACATATCAGGTGTATATATATCTAGTTAAGACTTCATGTATCTGAGTTAAAAATATATGTATCTATGAAAAATAATTTCAAATGCTAAAATAAAGGGATTTTTTTTGAAATATTTTACTTTTTTCGGATTAATGATAAGACATATACTACACACTCATGATTTATTCCTAAATTTGTGTGTTTCAATTACATTCCATATTTAGATACACATAATTATATGTATATGCTTACTATGTATCCGAGATACATATTTTTGAATATAATGTATGAAACTGATACTTGATACATCAAATTAATACTAGATACATATATAAAGACATATAAAATTAAAATTAGATCATATAAACAGATACATGAAATTAATATTAGGTCATATAAATAGATACGTTAAGTTAATACTAGACACATATAATAAATACACAAAATTAATACTAGTTACTTCTATAATACATATGAATGTATTTATATGATTCTTATGTATCTAAATGTTTAGTTTGTTGGATATATCATATATTGATAATAGATACATCAAATTAATAAATTTATCATTTTAAAAGTAATAAAATGAAATTAATCAAGTTAATGACCAAGATATACATATTTTTGTTTTTATTAATAATATTAATGAATTTATTATTTCAAAGAATAATAAAATAAAATAAATTAAACATATATACACTCCTTGATTTCCGCCTTATATTAAGAGATTTGATTAATTTAAATTTCTAGAATTAATTGTCCATCTATTATGAAAATTCTCAATTACTCCTCTAATTAAGGAAATTAGTTACAATCAATTAATTTAAACAGATAAAATATGTATCTCGATTTTAAAATTTGATAAATATATATATCTCGCAAATTTAAACTCATGCATCCTAATCATGAAATATGGTAAAGAAAGTAATATTTAAAACTATCGAAAAAGTTATTGATTCATCCAAACCAAATCTAGGAAGATTCTACGAAAAAAGCTATCGATTCATCCAAACCAAGCCTAGGAAACTGCCTTTTACTCTTCGGCTCTGGTGTAGGACCCACGTGCGGCGTCCATTTATGCTGAAAACCAAAGGTGGCGAGGCGGCGATTAATCTCGATTGTGCCGACACGTCGCCGTTATGCCCCACGCCTCCCACGTGCTCTCTTGTACCTCTTTTTGTTCCTACCCCCATTTCCTTTCTCACACGCACATGAACGCGCGTGTTGACACACACTTTATATATTCTAGATTTAATAAAAAAAGAGTTTCTAGAAATTGCTAGAGTTAAAAAGAAATTTCAGATGGGGTAAACAAATATCCTCTCTTCATAAACAAAAAATTATTATTTTTTCAGCCCAAAATATTTGAAATAATCTTTTAGTTAAATTATAATGAGAAAAGATCGCAATCATATTTCTAGTATTGTTTTTAAATATTTAATTTCTATTATAATTAAACTTTAGAAATTAATTTAAATAATTTTTCGAAAAATTAAAATATAAGACGTAAAAATTACTAGTGGTTGACGAGTTATCTTTCAAGAACTTCGAATTTTGCAAAAAGCATCTTTTTGCCGACCGAATATGGTATTGTTGGATTCTAATTAGGTAGATTTAAAAAGGAGAAATGAATCTAAAATTCAAATTTAAAATTTATTGTTTTTTTTATAGCATATCAATAATATATTTACCCTAAACTTGGAAAAATTCTTTTGGCCAGAAAATTTAATCAGAATGATATTTTACCTATGTTATTTTTATCTTTTTGAACATTTTTACACTCTTAACTTTAATACTTTTTAATTAAAAATGAAAAAAAGATCAATTTATTTTAAAATAAAAATATATAATAAATTTTTAAAATTTTTCTGATCATTTAGCATTACCCTTTAAACTTTACTCGCATCCAACAATATATTTCAGAGTTAATATGGCCATCGTTAAAACTCATGGACTTAATACTTGGAGAATCATTGTGTCATTATCATCCTTTTGTGTTTTATGGATACAACAGCTACATGTTTCTCTTTATGCGTTTGTCCAAACGATTGGATGACAAAATAAATAGTTTGTCCAATTAATATAATATTTAATGTATGATTTTATTTGCACGTTAACACATATTTCTCAATAAAATTAATGAAAAACCCACAAAAGAAAAAGGAAAGAAACAATATTAACTACTTATAAGAGTAATATTAGCTATGGGGCATTATAATTTTCTTGGTTAAGGTCAGATAAAGAGAGTAATAATTTCACGTCGTTAAGTTTATTATATCAATTTCTTTTAAATTTCTAAAATTTGAGACATAATGAGAAAAGGCGAAATGGTCTGGTGGACCCTTATACTTGTATCAGTTTGTATTATAAACCCTTCTACTTACCCCTTTGTCATCTAGACCCTTAAACTCAATAAAACACAATTTAACAAATCCCTCTGACCATTGACCAGACTTATGTGTCATTAAATGTCTGAATTGGCAAAAGTGTGTAACTACACACGCCTATTAAGGCG
The DNA here is from genome assembly GCF_900185275.1 of Solanum verrucosum. Lineage (NCBI taxonomy): Eukaryota > Viridiplantae > Streptophyta > Magnoliopsida > Solanales > Solanaceae > Solanum > Solanum verrucosum. The sequence continues at coordinate 982,582 of NW_026019982.1, read as the reverse complement.
AGTGAGGAGCATTTCTAGTTAAAAAAATATTTAAAATTATAAAAGAAATTTTTTTTTCAAAACAATTAATTAAAAATATTGTCTTCTTCACCCCTTACTCCTCCTTTTCAGCCATATCCTTCCCTGCCCAACCCCTTTTTCTTTCTTTTCACAATCTATTTTCATCTATTTAGATTATCCTGGCACCTTCTTGAGTCCACCAATTTACCGAGAGAAAGAGAGCGGCGCCGGTGGTGCTCGCCGGACACCACTGATACACAGTGAAGGGAGAGAGAGGTGTGGCTGGTCAACAGAGAGGAGAATGAGGTGGGTGAGGGTGTAAAGATCTAATCATGGCAGCAAAGATGGTAATGGTGTGCGGCGAAGATGAAGGCGAAAATGGTAATGGTGTTTGGCTAGATCTGGTGTAATGGCTTAGGTTGTTGATTTTGTGGAGGTTGGAAGAGGAAAAGAAAAATGGTGATGACGTGGGAGAGATTAAAGCAGAAGGAATACAAGTGGATTCGCCAATAAAAATGGCGATGGCGGCGACGGCTTGGGACTGAAACAGTGGGAATGGAGAAAATGTATTGGTTTTTTTTTTCACAACAAAATGTATTGGGTTTTACTTTAAAGAATATAATTAAATTTTTATTATTTTACCTTTAATTAAAGAATTTTGATTAATAATTTTAAAAATAATTATGATATGACATTAATATATCTGATGTGGATATGCCATGTCATTTATATAAAGGAGAGTGAGCTACACACATGGTTGGAGGGGTTTAAAAGACTCATTTTGATTGAGTTTAATGGTTCAATTGACAAACGAGTAAGTAGAAGGATTCACAATACAAACTTATACAAGTATAAGAGTCCAGCAGACCATTTCGCCGTGAGGAAATTATAATAATATTCAAGATAATGATTTTGACAAAGAGTTCACAAAAGATAATACTTTTTTTTATCTCAAATTATATAATAACGTTCGAGTAAGTATGAAGTTTTTGAAAAGATTTATTTTTTTAAAATAAGTCATAAATTATTATATTATAAAATAAAATAGTTTAATATCAATAATAAGAGTCAGGGTAATATTTTGAATAAACGATGAACTATAATATGAAACGCTAATAGATGATTCCTCACCAACCATTTTCTTTACTGTCGTCTGTCCAGCTAGTTAGCTCCTGATGGCCGCCGCATGGCGCACCCATATAATAAGATGAAAAAGGTTTTTTATTTATTTTTATGTATTGCAGAAATTCCGGCGGCGAAGGATGTGGGGCCGAGGCGACAGAGTTACAAAGTCTAAGAAGGTGGGACCTATAATCCCTCTGTCTCCTGCTTCTTACCAAGTAATTATCCGCTCCCCCACCAAATGATTCTCTTGCTTTTTATTTTAAAATAAAAAAATGAAAAAGATGGACGGCAGGCACAAATAGTACACGTGCCGTCCAACTTTAACACGACATGTACCCTTCCCACACGGAATTCCCAATTTCATATTCGGATAAGGCGCAATGTACTCTCTGCTCCGTCGGTCATTTATTATAACTAATTCATTAATTATTAATCACTTTTAACAATATTTATTTGTAAGAAAAGTGCTAAATGGTCATAATTCTGGTCAAAAAGATTTTTTCCTATTTTAAAACCAACTTTCTTTCCTAAATTTATTTATTTTCTAGAGATCCAACTTCTATTCGGACTGATATTTTAAGATATACAATTAGTTGTAAATTTTTTTTTTCTTTCTTGCTGGTAGATTTGTGGAGTATAATTGACACGTGTTACAACGGCGCTTTCAAATCTACTCTTGAACATAACATATCTTAATCTAAAAAAAAAAGGAACTATTTTTTGCATTTATTAAAAATTTTCTCAGTCTTACAGCTGGGCAAACACCACCTAAAAACGAATCACATTTACTTTGACATTGCAACCAAAAACAATGTATCTAGATCTGAGTTGAATTATATTTCCAATTTTACTCTGTTACAAAACAGTAGTAGATTACGACTCTTTGATTTTATTCTAGATTTGGAATCGATTTGGCCGGCAATTAGAAATCTTTTGAGAAATGAGAGAAATTGTTTAAAGAGGATTCTTATCCATCATTATTTGGCTTCAATTTAATAAATAATTAATTAATTAAAAAATCTCAGAACTTTGAAAAAATGAACTTCAATATTACTAACGTCGCAGCATCTAAGAGAAACAAAAACTTAAAAGATGAACAAAGCGGATAAGAGAAGTTAGCCTATAGATTCAAGCGACCAGCACGAATATAGGAAGGAGAAAACATGGATTTTCTCATTAATCAAAAGGATTTAAGAGTTACAATTGGTAGAAACATCATAACAACACGTTTCAACTGCCAAAAAAAAAACGAACAGTTCTTTTAAACGTATATACAAAAATCAGCCATTAGTTCTGTCACTCTCTTTCACAAAATTAGGTTATCGTCGTCATCAAATTAAACTTCCATGGGAGGCGCAAGGTTAAGATCAAGATCAAGTCCTTTTTTCCCATAACGATTCTCTTCCACAACGGAAGACGAATCCGACACACTAGAAACAACTCCGGCACCGACACCGGCGAACTCCATCGTCGCCGGCACAACCTGGTACGGCCTGCTAACAACTCCCGGTCTCCACATAGAATCAAACAGCAAAACCGGCTGACCGTTCGGCAGTACCGCCACCGTCGGCTGCTGATGGAAAATCGGGTAGCCGACACCTCCACGTCCACCACCTTCAGCAACGGCGCCAAGACGGCGCGTGAGATCCAACTCTAGCGGCGCGTGTGGCGTATGAGGCGCGTGAACAACAGTTTCTCCGCTAGATGACTCGACGGTGCTGCTTCCACAAGGGCTCTGATTATTACTATTAATATTAATCTCCGCCGGAAAGGGGAAATTCGTCTTAGCTTTAGGTCCACGAAACTCTCTAGCGGCGGTATCGTAAGCCTTCGCCGCTTCCTCCGCCGTATCAAAAGTACCCAACCAGACCCGACTCTTCTTACCCGGGTCACGAATCTCAGCAGCGTAACGACCCCATGGCCTCTTCCTTACACCTCTGTAATGAACCTCCTTAACTCCATTACTCACCTTCACATTACCTCCTTTCACAGCTTTATCTTTCACAGCCATATTTTTGTTTGTGTGTTGCGAATTTTCTGTGTGTTAAAAATATGAATGAAGAGTATGCGGTTTATATAATGGAAGAAAGAGCATAGATGATAAAAAAGAAGTAGGGCGCGGTCAACGAGGGATTTGACTGGAAGGCGCCGCCCAAGCAGGTTATGTAGAGTGTGTGTAATAATTGAGAAATGGAGAGGGTTACGTGGCACGCGGCCGTTTACGTAGACAAAAGAGGTTTAGAGATGTTGATTGCCCGGCCCTGCCGGCTTTAGATTTCTTATTATTTTTTAAATTTAGACGGCCGTTTTATTAGGAGGAGTGAGGTTGGTTTGTTGTTGTTGTGGTGTGGTGTGGTACTCTTTGTTTATTTTCTACTCCACGCTTGTCATGGACACGTGTAACCTACTGTTTTGTAATACTACTTGCGTTATTTTGTGCCCAAAGATTTATTTACATTTTCCTTTAAAAAAAAATACAATTAGATAAAAGGAATCACACACAAATTTTATTCCTAATTTGAGAAAAATGGTTTAATATGAAAATGTGTTCATTCACTCTTTTCCTAACTAATTTGTAGAATTATATATTGTTGTTGTTTTTTTCCTCTTCATGTTTTAGTATGATTTTTTCAGTGCAACTTTTTCTATTTAATGTGTTTTCATCCAAATTAAAAAAAGTCTCTACTTTTATAAGATAGGTATAAAATCATTAATTTTATTTGTGAAGTTGAGAATATCATTAATTAATAAAAAATGTGCTCTATTTAATAACTTAATTTTTTACATTAGATTATTACACACTTTCATCTTGGTAACACAGGAGACAAAGGTTCTGAAATCAAATTTCACCACCACTCAAAATAAATAAATAAATCTTAATGCTAAATATATGGAGTATTATTGTATGATTTCAAAATTAATTTAATTTTTATTGGAGCGTGGATGGCAAATGCCAAAGGGTAAAGGAGTAAATTTATTTTTGTAGCTTGGAATTAGATGACGACCATTTCAAATAGAGAGCGTCTAGACAGTACTTATAAGAAAAGAAATACAGTACATATATACGGCAGCGCCACATTTCACGTGCTAATCGCCGCTAACATCACACGATACTATACAGCTGTCGTTATATAGCAATGATTTTAAATATACTATATTTTAAAGAAAAAACGTATTGAAAATATCCTTAAACTCAACGTGAATTATAAAATTTCATCTCTAAATTATTGATAGTCATAGACGCTCCTCTTTATTTGACTAACTGAATTTAGATATAATCTTTAATCCCATGATCCTACGAGAATTTGAGACTATTTAGTATGTCATGTTGCATATCAGGGTGTAGCTAAAAAAATGTCAATAATTTAAAAACAAAAATTAATAATTTACTTTCAAATTTAAATGTATTTTCACTTGAAATATTTTTTAAGCTTACATATAATTTTTAAAATTTAATACATCGAACTGTTTTTTCTTCCGTCAAATTAAACCAATTTGTATGAGTAGCATTTGAGAGGGACAGATGGATGAGGGCACTGTGTTCAGCAGACACGCGTCCTTTTTCGGCGCTCTACGCGTAAAGAAGGTCCCTCATGTCTCTATGCGGCTTGACAAAGTAAACTCTTGTTTTTATTTGTTTTTTTTAATTCAAATTGAAGTAAACAGCTGTTGTTGAGTTAGTTGAATTATACTATACTATACATTCTGACTGGTTATGCTTTGTTGCACACTTGTTTTGCACTTCACTTGTCATTTCCTCCTTTACCAATAAGAACAAATCAAGTCTACTATTGTAGTAGTAATTCAAATTATCATAACATATTGATTCAATCCTTCAAAAAATAAATTTGATCCTTCATAATACACATATAATGGATATCATAGGCTGACATGATACCATAATGATAGGTTGATTCATTCAAAGAATAAATTATAGAACAAATACAATAAATAGCATTTAAATTTAGTTTTAGTACTTTAATTTTTTATATCATTTTTAGAAAGCCTTATTTATAAAAAAAAGTTACAAAATAGTACTCTCTTTGTTCCTTTAATAGTCATGGTTTACTTTTAAAGTCAGATGATAAGAACTTTGACTAACATTTTATAATGTATTTTTTCATTATGTTGATTTGTAAGTAATTTGCAATTTAAAGTACTTTTTGTATTGTTTTTGAATATTTAAATTTTTTGTTCAAAAGATCGAATTAATGTAATCTAATTTAACTTTGAAAATTAGTCAAGATAACTTTCGAAAAACGCAACATAACAACTAACCTAAAAAAAACCGTGAAAATAGTTCGGAGGACTTTGGCAAACTACGGGTCGATGGGCCATTTAATCAGGATGGGCCCAATTGGGTTCGGGGATATGGGCTTCCCCCAAACACAATCAATAAGCCCTAATCTAAACTGAAGATCGACTACAGATCACAGACTCAACAATTGGGCCTGAATCCTGATTAATGTTTTATGCAACTGTTTAGCGAATGGTTGAGAATTGAATCTTCACCAATAAATTAGAAGTTTATGTAGCCAATTAATTAGAATTATTAAAATTTTCTCATGAAAACCTAATATTAATTACTTTATTTACTTTTTTTAAAATGGAATCTCAGTCTTTGATAATTCTCTTGCAAAATAATATTTAGAATTTGAGGGTACTTTTTCTAAATATGATTTGTAACCTCTAAAAGTAGCAAAATCACTCAACTCAACTAATATATCTATATCATGTAATCATTTTTTTCCCCTAAAGATCAATATCTCAAAATAGATAGTCACATAATATCATAGATTAGATCTCATGCACAAGCATATTGTTATGAATATTTCTTTACTTTATTTTTAAAAAATTGAAGTTGGAGTAAAAGATCAAGTTGTGTTTGATCATAATTTTACAAATAATATTTGGTTGTTTAAACATACTTTTCCTAAAATATATGAAATATAATTTAAATGAGATCATTTTTGTAAAATTTGAAAATATATATATAATCAAAAATAAGAAAAATAAAATTAGGATATAAGTGTTTCCACATTTCAAATACAATTTCAGATTATATTTAAGAACTTTACGTTTGAATGCAAATATATATATATATATATATATAAAGCTGAATCTAGACAATCTAATGTAGCACCTCTCTATGGTCAGCATATCTATTTATCTTTTATCTCCTTTTTTCTTGAATTTTTCATCTTTCTTTGTATTTAAATGCATTACCTAATTAATCATGTTTCTTTAAAACTTTCGTTACATTAATATACATTTAAGTAAATGAAGATAAAAAGATCAGAAAACTTACATTACACTAATATAAATTTAAGTAAATGGAAGATGAAAAGATAAAAAAAATATTATTTTCCATAATTGTTTATATTTGTTTAGCCTATAAAATAAACATACTTGAGTATTTGTAACCAACAACAATGAAATCATTCACTTTGCCTCTCATTCTTCTTCTAATATTGTGATGATGATGACGGCAACTTATTTGTAACCACCAACAATGAAACCACTCACTTTGCCTCTCATTCTTCTTCTAATATTGTGATGATGATGACGACGATGATGATTATACAGATATCAAATTTCAACGTTGAAATGTCCAACAAATTTCTAGGCTTTGTTTTTTATGAAAATAGAAAGAGAAAGTATTTCATGATTTTTGTAAAGATATTGAAAGGAGAAATGTTATGTAGCTAAAGTTTTCCTTTGAAAGAAAGGTCTTTTTAAAAGAATGTTCATTCCTCCTACAAGGAGATATGTATTGAGAGATATTTTTTTTAATTTGGTTGAAAATTAATAGGAAGAGTGATTATTGCTTCAATGATAAGAAACATTATTTGGAGAAAAATCAATCCATTTATGGAATGCATATCAAATTGGAGGAGAATAAGCAAAAAATCTATTTTGTAATTTAAAAAATGAAAAATTAGTGCTTATATTATTTCTTTTTTATTATTATTTTGTCTTAATTTTCTACGTGCCTTTGATTAATGCTTATTTTATTTTTTCTTATTATTTATTTTTAATTATAGTTTTGTTTTGACATTTTTTCTAATTTTAAAAGAAAAGATGATTATATTTAGTTCATTTCATCATAAATTCTATTAATGTCTTTTACTTTCCCCCTCATATTAATGTTATTTTTATTATTTTCTTAAATTAATTTTTGATTTTTCAATAATCCTTGTGTTATTTATTTTTCCTTCAAATTATAATTTTATATTCATTTAATAATGGATTTGTATATGTCTTCTGCTATGGCATTTTTTAAATATTTTTTTACCAGCTCAACTGAGAAGATTAAAAATTCTTGCAAAAAAATAGTCCTATCAAGCAGCTCTCTACAAAAGTTTGTACCGTGTGAACCCTCCATCATTATTCAGATTTTCATTTTTTTTGACGGGGGGGGGGGGGGGGACTTAATTACAAAAACTCAAAATAGCTTTATATGAATTGTAAATATATTTTTACAGAATTTGATTTATCACTTTAATTCATTTCTTCTGTTAACGATTTATATTTATATGTAATAATAAGTTGAAATAAATGTGATGTGACACTTATCTTACTCTAATATTAATATTTATTAATTTTTATCAATTATTTTGACATATTTTTTAAATATTTTTATTAAAATAATTGATCAGAAATGAAGTTATTCTTCCAAAAAAAAATATGTCTCGATATTTATTTTTAATTTTTGTTATTTTTTCTAATTTTAAAAGACTGAAAATGTACCTTAAAATTTATAAATTTTTTAATTAAATGATCATATTTTATTCCTACCATCCTTACTACTTTTAATTTCTTTTACTTCATTTCCTTAATCTCATCATTAATGTTATTGAATTTATCATTAATGTTATTGAATTTATTGCCTTAAATCACTTTTTTCCTTTCTTTGTTTTTGTTTATTATTTATTTATCCTAGAAATAAGTTATTATCACTTAATAAGAATTTAAATACAAATTTTACAGAATTTGATTTTTTATTTTAATTTGTTTACTAATATTAATAATAATAATAATAACAATAATAATTCCTCAAAAAATGAAGCCACTCTTCAAAAAAATTAAATTGTGCCTCACTTTTATTTAATTTTTTAATAGACTTGAAATTTTATCTTAAAATTTTATAAAATATAAAAAATGATTATATTTAATTCCTACCATCATTACTACTTTTAAATTCTTTTATTTCATTTCCTTAATCTCATCATCATCATCAATGCTATTGATATTATTTCCTTAAATAACTTCTTTTCCTTACTTTGTTTTTTTTTAAATTTATTTATCCTAGAAATAAGCTATTATCACTTAATAAGAATTGAAATACAAATTTTACAGTATTTGATTTGCCTCTTTTTTATTTTAATTTTTTGAATATTATTATTAATATTATTATTATTATTATTAATAATAATAATAATAATTCCTCAAAAACGAAGCTACTCTTCAAAAAAAATTATGCCTCACTTTTATTTGATTTTTGACACTATTTCTGATTTTAATAGACTGAATATTTTATTTAAAAAAAATGACCATATTTAATTCATATCACCATGAGTTATAAATTTCTTTTACTTTCTTATCTTAATCTCATCATTAATGTTAAATAATATTATTTCTTTAAATCACTTATTTTCCTTAGTTTGTTATTTTTCTTTCCGTTTACTTGTGTATTCCTAGAAATAAGTGATTATAATTTAGTAGGAACTGCAATTTTTTGTAACATAATTAGATTTTCCTTTCTTTTTATTTAAATAATTGATTAATACTTACATATTATAAAATAATAATAATATAATAAAGATAATAATTAATAATAATAAAACTAATAAAGTTGAAATAAAAAAGTGATGTGTACACTCTTCTTAGTCCAGCATTGATATTTTTTGCTTTTGATAATTTCTCTTATATGTTTCTTAAACTAATTGTACAAAAAATAAAGTTAATCTATCAATTTTTCAAAAATAATTATTTACATTTAATATTGTTCAATTAGAAGGGCGAATATATAGAGAGACCAAGCAAGATATTTATCTAATTTATCAGTTTTTAAAGTTTTTTTTTGCATTATAATTTAAAAGTTTGTTGAATCTTAGATATAAAAGAAATTATGTCATTACATTTTCAGTATTTAAGGCTATAACTACGACATAATTCCAAAAATTAATGCTATAATTGTTTCTTACCTCCATAATTGCATTATTAAAGGGAGGAATCAATACTAATTTAAAAATTCAACAGTCATGTTACTTAGTGTGTGTTTGGAGTGGGTATTTGAATTAACTTATTTTAAATTCTTTTTTTGATTTTGAAAATGTTTGTGAAATACAAAAACGTGTCTAACTGGAAAAAAATTTAAAAATAAATCAAAAGCTAAAATTAAGGGTTTCCAACTTTTGTCTTTCATTTATAAATCACTTTAAAAAATCTATCTAAACACTCCCTTATACTCAAAAGTCTAGAACATGTGTTGAAAATAAGCGAACAACATTTGAAAATTATATAGAAGTTCTATAATTATATTTCTTTTTGATTTTTTAAATTATGCCCTTACTTTCTTTGTTTTTAATATTGATTTTGAATTGCGTGTAATGGTGATTTTTCATGGGTTACATAGGGTCTGTTTGGAAAGCCACCTGGTAATTGGAATTGGTGTAATTACTAGGGTAGTAATTACCAGCCTAGTAATTACACTGTCTAGTAATTACATTGACCTGTTTGGTTGCCACAGTGTAATTACACTGTAATTACCCATGTCCTGTTTGGATGCCACAATGTAATTACATAGTTAAATTTTAAAATAAATTAGATTTTAAGTAAATAATATTACTACTTAAATTAATTAATGAATACAAAAGTTTTTTCAAGCCTAGATTTTCCAACATCACACATCAAAATTATGCTTGAGATGGCAAAAAGAAATTGATTGCACCCTCAGTGATAAAAGTTGTTCTTGCAATAATGGCATAACTTGGGTGACATACAAGTGGTGTAGTAGTGAAACCAAAAAAAATATGGAGTTAACAAGATTTGCCATCATGAATGACATCATACCAAAAATATTTGAAGAAATGTTGCTCTATCATTCATGAGTTGTGATAACAGACTACTCCAAATACATATGAACTTAAGTCCCTTGCAACCTCCATCCACAAGCTAGACTACTCCCATTCCTTTTCCCCACTAATCCGTCCAACGACTAGGATAATTGACAAAAGACAATTTCTTACAATGTTGGCAACTTGTATTGCACATGATTTACATCCTTGATCTATATGGCATATGCGTACATACGTACTTAGAAGTATATTTTTTGCTACAACATAACCTTTTTTATACAGTCAAGTCACAACAAAACTAAGAGAATCATTCGATCTATGATATTCACCTAATTGCTCTAGCATTCCACATTTGTTGAGCTATTTTATCTCTCAGATTGCACATATATTGTTTATCAGCATCTGTCGGTCCTCGTCCAATGTCTTCTTCATCAGAATCAGAATCAGAGTCAATATCATTCAAACCGTGAGAATCTTCTATTTCCTCTTCCATGTGTTCTTCAAAATATGAATTCTGTCAATTCCACTTACGAATGAAATTATGAAGTATGCAACATGATAGTACAATCCAACCTTGTTTTTTGATGGAATACGGAGGAGGAGTCGTTAATATAGGAAATCTTTTTTTCAAAACAACAAATGTCCTCTCTACGACATTTCGAAGTTTTGAATGTCACAAGTTATAGAGCTCACGAGCATTTTGTGGTGCTTGTGTTTGGCTCCATTCTCTCAAATGATATCGTGCACCACGATAAAGTGCTAGAAAGCCCATTGTATTTGCATAGCATGCATCAACAATGTAATATTTTCCTACAAAATTACAAGTATCAGCTTGAACTCTTTAGAAAAATAAATAATATCACTATTTGAATTATTAGTAAAATTACCATTCGGAATTTTCAATCTATTTTGTGATCTTTCCCAAACAGCATTTCTTAACACTCTAGAATCCGAAGCAGAGCCTTCCCAACCACTAAGCACGTATTTAAATTTCATATCAAAATCTACAACAGCAAGGACATTTTGAGAAAGAACTCCTTTACGATTTCTATATCTCGGTTGTTCTTCCATGGGTATTAGTGCAGGAATATGAGTTCCATCTATAGCTCCAACACAATCCTTCAAAAAGCTTACAATAAATTTTAAAATATGACACAAAATAATTATAAAATTTTAACTAGTAAAAGTAAATGTAATGCTAAAAACTAACCTTGAACCAAGGATAAAAAAATGGATTAGAGGATATTTCATGTGAGATATCTTTTCCTGCCTGTTTCACATAGTATTTCCCTAATCGGAGACAAGCTTTCAAGCACTTGTGAAAATAACGACTAATTGTTTCTCCTGAATGTTGAAAACGATTTTGCACAACTCTATTCCTTTCATTATGAGCTAACGTAAATAAAAATATAGCCAGTTGTTCTTCAACTCTAACCATTCTTGAATCAGTTAATAGACCTCTTGTTTTCATCTCATCTGCAAATTGCAAGAAATAGATCATAGCATCCACGAGGATGTCCGTCAATCAAATATTTAATAAAATCTGCTCCAGTTAAAATTGATCCGTGCACTCTTTTTTTGGATCCAACACCAAAATAACTTGCAATGATACTAATTAAAAGTACACATTTTGCGAGAAACACCATGACATGATCATCCTTTGCCATCCTATTTGACAAGTAAATGAATTAATTCTAGAATAGATAATCTAGAAGAGAAGAGATAATATCATATACAATCTTAACAAAACATAAGATAAGTAACGTAATTTCAAAACAAAGAAGAGATAATATCATATACAATCTTAACAAAACATAAGATAAGTCTTAGGATTAATTCTAGAATAGATAATCTAGAAGTAAATAAGATACCAGCCCAAAACGTCATTCGAACAACAAAATATGCTTTTAAATGACATCACTCAATATAAACCAAGTTTGCGCATGACCCATTTCTTTCTAAGCTCTGGAGGCATAGCAGCAAAAAATTCAACATTTCTTTTATCTACAAGGAGGTCAACAGTTTGCATAGTCCATTCATCATCCAAGTCTAATTTCAATATCAAAGGCATTAATTTTGTAGCGGAAGTGTTTTTTGGTTCATGTTGTAGCCTTATTTGTTCTTCAGCTATTGTTGTCCATCGATCAACAGATTTTGCCAAGCTATTTCCAATATAATTCTTAATTCTCTTTGGACGTGATGTCAAAGTTGGTTGCTCATCTAAATGCCTTTTTCCCGCTCTCTTTTCTTGATTAGATGATTGAGTTATTTCAGGACTAGTAAAGTTCATGTTTTGAACAAAATATCCATCATCCTGGTCAACAAATTGTGTATCTTTAGCAGGTATGGTAACTTTTTCAGCAGCTATATCATCATCGGTGAATTCACTTTGAAAATCCTCGACATCATTAAAATTTCACACCCATTCTTACCATCAGCGACAATATCTCCAAAAATTAATGCCAAAGTATTATAGTCTGGCAACGTCTTCGTCATATACTTAGAATCTTTTAGGTGTGCCTATTATATTTTCAATAATCTTAAATCAGAAAACAAATAACATAAATTTAAACTATATCGAGAAAAAAATAAGAATATATGTAACTCACTGCAAGGTATTGCTCCCAGACATCATCTTCAACATCAACTTCTCGAGTTTCTTCATTCCACCCAAATCCACTATGTTGTGACATTCTCTTCATAGTAGCAAATATCTTCTTCAAAGTCCTCATCCTATTTTTCATTTTAGTCTTATCTAATTTGTCCCCATATAACTTGTTCATTTCTTTTTCTACACTATCCCATCCTTCAATGGTTAAGCCTCCTGGTTGCGTTCTTCCTAACTTAACTTGTTCAGCAATAAAGTAAATGAAATGTTCATCTTGAACTTCACTCCATTTGGTGTATGGTTTTCCAACCTTAGGTGTTTGGTTAGTTGTCATCCTACATAAATGAAAATATTAAAAATTTCAAGGCAAAAAAGTACTTCACTAAAGTAGGCTTTGATGTTAATTTGGCAAGGTGAACTTGATTGTTCTTAGAATAATATGAGGAGTAATTTACATCATGCTCACATTTACGGAATGACTATGACTAATCATATATATCAAGTGTGGCAAGAGAGGAATCGAAAATTATTTTGATTTGACGCATCATCCAGGAAGTGATGTACAAAGCCAGTTTCAAGCCCAAGCTAGCAACGAGGACAGCAAACCTGAACTGTTAACCCATTTAAAGTTAGTTTGGTAGGCTGACTAGGAGTTGATATTTTGTCTTGCTACTTACTATAGCTACCAGTGATAATATTATGCACTGTAACAATCAACTAATATACAATTTTAAATACAAAGAGTGTAAATGGAAAGAAACCAAGAGCAGAGGTGTATCGATTGATGCAAACTTTACAACCTGAAGTCGTCAAATTACAGTTCTCAGTCACTCTTGTACCAACTCGCTAATACACCAACCGTTGCACAGATGATAACATAAACACCAACCAAATCAACAAGATTTTCACCCATACCAACTGACATTCACCGATCAGAACCAATCATAAAAATAAAGTAAATATGCAGTTCTTATCTTTAGTATTTCTATAATATCATGTGCCCCTTCATCAACTTAATACCCAGAGCCTACAAGTAAATACGCAGCCCAATCTCAAGAGAAACAAACAGTGAAAACAACCATAAAAATCCTCAACAAATATTGGCACAAATCATGAACTCAATCAATCTCCATTTAAATAAGACTTGATTTGACTTTAGACACCAAACCCAGTTCCAATTTATTATAAAAAATTAAAGAAAAAAATTAATTCTCATATTTATTTTAATCTCAAGAACTAATAGGAGAAAATACAAAGATCAAACTCATACATAATCTACCTAGACATCAAAATTTGACAGTAAAATGAATTAGAAAGAAGTCTTACTTTGAAAGAAGATGCACAAGGTTTGTTCTTGTCCCGTTGAAAGAAATGGAAATGTCCAGACAAAAAGAAAGAAGTGACCTTTTGGTGTTTCAAATAAAAATATATTAAAAAAGATAATATTAAAAAATTCATGTAATTACATGGTGTAATTACACTCAATTCCTTACCCTCCCCAAGGAATTGAGGAGTGTAATTACAGCCCTTCAATTACACCCAATTCCCCTCTTACCATGTAATTACTTGGTCTACCAAATAGGACAAAGAGAGCAATTACACCAATTACAACAATTCCCAATTCCATTGTGTCCTTTCAAACAGACCCATAGTGTTTAAAACAAAATTCAATCGATTGACGTGATAGCAAATAAGGCAAGAAAGAACGTAACGAGTAAAGATGACACAAAATATTATTTTTACAAAATTCTTTATTCAAGATGTAATTTTGAATAAGCAAAGTCCATTCACAATTTCAACATCCCTAATATAACTTTTTTCACCTTTGAAGTAGATGTTCAGACATAGATTTTTAAAAAAATAATGTTAGTTAATTTTTAGGAAGATTGAGACGTGTTTTGTTATACTTATCGCAAATAATATTTGAAATAATGTTCATACTTGAATTTACTTAATTAAATATAACTTCAAAAGTGAAAAATGAAAAACTAATTTCAAACTTGAAACACAACTTCTAGTTGGAAAGTTGTATTTTCATTTTCATTATCATATATCGATTGTTAAATAAAATAAAAAATTATTTCAATTCAATGGGATAATATTAATATTAATGTGTTTCGTGTATCATTCATCTATGTAAATTTATAAGTTTAGCTAAAGAAAAAATGATTTTTATAGTAACTTTTTTCTTTTATCATATAGAAGTATGAAATATGGTAGCATTGTCATTTAGGTGCTCCAATGTTCTAATTATGATTATATATAATTGATAGTTAAAATTAAGCTTAACAATATCTGTTTGTGAATAATTAAGAGAATATTATTCATATGTCAAAATTATAAAGAAGATTACTATGTTCAACTATATATTTTATCTTCTATTTTATTTTTAAATTATTGAAAATTTTAAATTAACTACATGTCAAGGAATTGAAATTAATATTATATCTAATTTTGTTTCTTTTGTTTTCAAAAGTTAATTAGAATAAAAAAAGATTAATTTGATATTGGTCATCAATTGTACTATTTCATTGAACTCATCATTTTAAATAAATTAATTTTAATCAAATTTAAAATGTATAACATGTCCTTAGTAAAAAATGAAAAGTCAATATCACAAAATAGGATCATGGTCCTATTTTTTTTATTATTTTGATCGGACAAATCTAAATAAAATGACAATTATTTTTTCCTAATTATTTTTTAATGGTGTTTCAACCTAACTTGATAATTCATTTTATACTTTGGTATCATTTGATAAGATGTAGAAAAAAATTCGTCTCAAAGCAAATTAAGTTCTCTCATTTGTTTCAATTTGATTTATAAAAAAATATTTTTAAATTTTACTAACATACCACGCGAAGTGCAGTTGAGTTCACTAATTTTATATAAAGTAAAAAAAAAACTTGTAATTCTCATGACTATACGAGCAATTAGTTTTTTTTTTCTTGGTTATTCACTAATAAGTGCAACTATATTTGCTAAACACTGCATATTCGAAATAGGACATAAAGATAACAGTCTACATTGTGACCACCGATTTCGTTAAAGCTCCAAGATAACATCCTTCAATTTATTAATTTTATCAAAAGTTTCACAATTTTGTTCCTTTTATTTTAAATTTGAGGGTGGCTCAATGGAACAGGTGGCCTAAAGCAAAAATTTAGAAAAAATGAATTTCGTTTATTTTTTTATATTTTATTGTCATAAATTCTAAAAAAAATCATTGTTATTGATTATAATTCAATAATTATTTTTTAATTGACTGTATAACGTTTCTTGTAATATTTTGTAAGACAATAATAAATATATATAAATTATTGTATGTTACACAACAACACAAATGTTGAAATATATTATTATTTTGAAAATTTTTTAATACATCAATTATTACATTAACTATCAAAATTATTCTAAAAGTGTTTTAGAATGTAAATTGTTTCATTGCATGTGCCAATTATAGTATAATTTTTTACTTATATAATATTTCGTAATACTTTTAATTACAAAAATCAATATGATAGTGATTTGTTACTTTTAGAAGACATTCAAAGTTAAGACAATATTTTTTTATATTTAATGATTTGACAATCTAATTAGTTTGAGCTTAGAATATTTAATAAAACATCACAAAGAATTTAAAGACAATCTAACAAAGCCAATATTGAAATATGATCGATTAAAATTGAAGGGAACCAGATAAATTAAGAAATAAAAAATAACTATAAATTTAATTGTCTATGATTTCTTATTATAATTACATTAATAATAAAATTTTTAAAAATTGTGTATAATAAGAGATTAGCAACAAAATATTAAGAAATTTTTAATTAATATATACTTCCTCCGTCTAACAATAGTTGTCAACTAAACTACTTTGTCATGTCCTACACTAGTTGTCCACTTTAAGAAATCAATTGATATTTTTACACTTAGTTCCTAATTTATCCTTCTTCTTTTTTCATTATAATCATTTCTCTATCTTATTGCATTTTTCAAGGCATTGATATCAAAGGATTACACAGTTAAATTATCTTTCTACTTATAGTTTCTCAATAAATGTGCAAAATTAATAGTGGATAAATATTGTTGGACATAGATAATAGTAATAAAATACACAATTTTTTAATGAGAAAATAACACTTTTTAGTCCTTCTTTATTGCATAATTCCAATTTTAGTTCGTGTGCTATTTGACTATGCACATTTCATCTTCAATTATTTGAAGTATGCAGTTTTGGCCAAGTTATCTATTTAACAAAATTATTATTTTAAAATATATAAAATAAAATAAAGGGTTGGTGATTCTAAATGCTTAAAGAATTATGTATATAAAATTTAAATTATATTTATAATTTTTAAAAAAATATACAAGTATAATAATTATCTTAAATATATAAATTGATCCTATTTACTCCTATAGTTGATCTGTTTTTTATTCATTAGCAACTCGTTCTTCTTCTAATTTTGAATGATTACTCATTAAGACCAATATAATTACATATGAAAGAGTTTAGTAGGTGGACCTACTCCTTAAGGCTATCAATGGTGTCTTAATAATTTTCATTCTTAAAAAAAAATTAACATTTAATTTTTTACTAAATTCATTTTTTATACACATATTTGTTCAAAGTTTTAAAATCACCAATCCTTCAATTTATTTTATTTTATATATTTTTAAGTGATCATTCTGTTAAATAGTTGATTTTTGTTAACTTCAAGAATCAAAATAATTGAAGGTTAAATTTATAGTCAAATATAAAAAAGATTAAAATTGAAATTATATAATAATACAAACCATTAAAATCACAATTTTGTTTTTTAAAAAATAATAATTCTACTAGGGTATTTCGTTTCTTCCAAGTGTGCAATTGGTTATTACGGCGCTTCTCACCATCAATAACATTTTACATCGCCTTCATCAGAGCTGCTTCTCTTTTAGGTATGTATCTTCTTTTGGTTCTTGGTTTAATCTTCGCCTCTTGGTCGATTTTATTTCTTTTTTGTGCATCTTCTGTGTGTTTTTGTATTTGAGCGAACTGAGTTTGTGGTTTTTTTTTGTGCCTAAAGCCACTGGTTGAGCCGCCGTTGAGTTTGATTCCATATATGAAAAAAACCTTTAACACTAGTTGCTTTGTCGGAATTTGCAATGAAGTAATCGGTGAGCTGGTGGTTCTATTTGGGCAGGTTTTAGGATAGAAACTATGTGTTGTAGTATGGTATTTTGATATGTAATGCATGTCATAGTAGTATATTAAGATACTAAGGTATGAGGGATAAGGAATAACTAATCTCGTGATTAATTTTGGGATGAATTTATCTCATGTTTAGTTGGGATAAAATTGCGGGATAACTTATCCCAGATTGAGATTGAGGGTGGAAAACTAATCTATGCGTTGTACTAATATGGTATTTTCATCTGTAATGCATATCATAATAGTGTATATATATAATGGTACCAAGGGCTGGTTCGGTATGAGGGATAAATAATGGAGTATCTAATCTCGCGATTAATTTTAGTATGAATTTATCTTTATGTTTGATTGGGATAAATTTGCGGGGTAACTTATCTGACATTGGGGGTGGAAAACTGAGCTAGGATAACTTGTCCGTAGTCATATTTTTATCTGACATTGAGGATGAAATAACAATCTGGTATTACTAATTCTGCGACAATTTATTCCGGGATATCTTGTTCCCCAACCAAATGTGTCCAAGGGCATTGACTGGACAAACATAATGGAATAGTCTAGCTGTAAATTTGGGCCTAGAGGCTGAAAAAGTTCTCTTTCCTGATTGTATATGTTTTCATAGTCTAAGGATTTTAAGGCACATTTGGTAAGCTTTTCAATGGGAGATATTTTTTGTAATTTGAATTGTTGAGTGTGGTTGGTTGAGAGAGATTCAGTTGGTTGATGGTTTTTATTTTTGTTTTTGTGTGTATACTAATGCAGTCTCAACCGTATACTGCAAATCGAGTTTATAAAAGATGGTGCAGTACAATTTTAAGAAGATTACGGTGGTTCCCAATGGGAAGGACTTTGTTGATATCATTCTGTCTCGCACACAACGTCAAACTCCTACTGTTGTGCACAAAGGATATGCTATCTCTCGTATACGTCAATTTTACATGCGCAAAGTGAAATATACGCAGCAGAATTTCTATGACAAGCTCTCCACCATTATTGATGAGTTCCCCAGGCTTGATGACATCCATCCTTTCTATGGGGACCTTCTTCATGTGCTCTATAACAAAGACCATTACAAGCTTGCCCTTGGCCAAATCAACACTGCTAGAAATTTGATTTCTAAAGTAGCTAAAGATTATGTGAAATTGTTGAAATATGGTGACTCACTCTATCGATGCAAGTCCCTGAAAGTTGCTGCTCTTGGGCGTATGTGCACTGTTATAAAGCGCATTGGTCCAAGTTTAGCTTATTTGGAGCAGATTAGGCAGCACATGGCAAGACTTCCCTCAATTGATCCCAATACTCGAACCATCTTGATTTGTGGGTATCCAAATGTTGGCAAGAGCTCATTCATTAACAAGATTACAAGAGCAGATGTGGATGTGCAGCATTATGCCTTCACTACCAAGTCCTTGTTTGTCGGTCATACTGACTACAAATATCTGAGGTATCAAGTGATCGACACTCCAGGGATCTTGGATAGGCCATTTGAGGATCGTAATATCATAGAAATGTGCAGTATTACAGCTCTTGCACATCTGAGGGCCGCTGTGTTATTTTTCCTTGATATTTCTGGGTCTTGTGGCTATAGCATTGCGCAACAGGCTGCTCTTTTTCACAGCATCAAATCACTTTTTTTGAACAAACCGTTGATGATCGTATGCAACAAAACGGACTTGCAGCCATTAGATGGGATTTCCGAGGAAGATAAGAAGTTAGTCACAGAGATGAAAGATGAAGCTATGAAGACAGTGATTGGTCAAGGTGGCGAGGCAACAGATGAAGCAGGTGTGCTGTTAACTATGAGCACTTTGACTGAAGATGGTGTAATTTCAGTAAAGAATGCAGCTTGTGAGAGGTTACTGAATCAAAGGGTGGAGTTGAAAATGAAGTCGAAAAAGTTGAATGACTGCTTGAACCGTTTCCATGTTGCTATGCCAAAACCACGTGACCAGAAAGAGAGGCCACCATGCATACCCGAGGCAGTGTTGGAAGCCAGAGCGAAGCAGGCCGAGGCAGATGCCGAGAAACAGAAAAGGAAACTTGAGAGAGATCTGGAGAATGAGAATGGAGGTGCTGGTGTTTATTCTGCGAGCTTGAGGAAGCACTATCTGTTAGCAAATGAAGAGTGGAAGGAAGATATAATGCCTGAAATTTTAGATGGGCACAATGTCTATGACTTTGTTGACCCTGATATCTTACAAAGGCTTGAAGAATTGGAGAGAGAAGAAGGTCTTCGTCAGGAAGAAGAAGGAGATGATGATTTTGAGATGGATGGTGCAGAGCTTACCCCTGAAGAAAAAGCAGCATTAGCTGAAATCCGTAAAAAGAAAAGTTTGCTCATTCAACAACATAGAATGAAGAAGAGCACCGCAGAGAGCCGACCCACTGTACCAAGAAAGTTTGATAAAGACAAGGAGTTTACTTCAAAAAGAATGGGAAGACAATTATCTGCTTTGGGATTGGATCCAACTCTAGCTATCAATAGAGCCCGAAGTAAATCAAGGGGTCGTAAGCGAGAGAGATCAGTTGATGGAGATGACATTGGTAATGATACAATGGATGTAGACGAGATTACTCCCGGCAAGAAGCAACGTAGATCTAGATCACTTTCCATGTCAAGATCAAGGTCAATGTCACGACCTCGAAATGAATTTGTTCCAGGGGAGGGCTTCAAGGACAAACCTCAGAAGGAAAAGGCTATGAAGATGTTTAAGAATTCTGCTAATAAGAGGAACAAGGATGCTCGACGGGGAGAGTCTGATAGAGTCATTCCTACTCTGAAACCAAAACATCTCTTCTCTGGAAAACGATCAAGTGGCAAAACTGACAGGCGATAGTCACCAGGTATATCTTACACACACCCTTTTAAGTTCCTCCCCTGATGTATTACAGGTCTTAGAATATGCTTTCTCTATAATGTTCTTGCCTTTTAAGAGAACTCTTATTTTGTTGTCTTCATAGATATGCTCTGTATACTTTCATCGAGTGTTCAATACTCGTGTTGGTGCTTATTTGGTTCCTTTCTCATATTTAGAGTGCAAGACTACAATTATCACCTTCTTTATCGGGTGGCCATTGGAATTTGCTGATGTATCAAGATGCTTTTTGTTGCAAAAATTTGGGTGGCGGACGGATGGACATATGCAAAAAGAGAACCTTTGTTGGAATGCCAATTCACCTCAGCTTATTTTGGGCACTCTGTTGTGCAATTTTGGAACTTGCCTTTTAATCCAAGTTTGTATTTTTCTTTAGCGATAATTTTGGAAGAGTTTTAGTTTACCTTAACATAAGATATGAGGAACATGTCAAGACTCAACCTGTTGCAGTTTTGTCATGGCAACACAAGACTATAGATTTCAAGTATTTAAATTTGTGTTTGAGATGCAGCTGTGTTTGGTGCCTTGTTCACTATTTGTTCATATAAAAATACCAGGTTTAATTAAGAGAAGTGTCATGAATAGTGTGTCAAATATGGCCCAAAGAGTGATGACCCACTCCAATCCATCCTAAATTTTAAAGGTTTGAACAAAACATAATTTCATATTGAACTGATTTTAGTTCTACCCAACATAATCCATTTGAATTGATCTTCAATTTTTGCCCATTTAAAGGTCGTTTGGTAAAGTGCATTGAAAATAATCTTAGCATAACTAAAATACAAACATTATTAATACACCATATGTAACATTAATTTTATATACCCAACCAAATAATCTCTTAAAGATTTAGTTTTAATTTGAATTTATTGTTTGAGATTTACTTTGATTTTTTCTATGGTTAAGGGTTTGAATCCCAAGTCGGGGCAAGGGTCGAGGCTTAGGTTTTCTGGGCTAAAAATCGAGTCTCGAGTTAAGATTGATTATCAGATCATAGTCAGATCCCAAATTAGGGGCTTTCTGATGGCTCAGTAAAAATCGCTTTCAACGAATGTTTTTTTACATCACTATTATAACATGTTTAATCTCACAAGTATTAATGTTGTACTTTTGTTATGTTTTAATCATTGAATTTTGTATACAATTAAACACTACAAAGACAATAGTTTTTAATAACCACAACTAATAGATACTCTACTTAATACTATTAAAAATGGCAAGGTACTGCCACCTGTCCTATTCAGATGAAGACAACTCATAGGACTTAATTAAACAAAAATGGAAGGGCATTTTTGACCTGAAATATAGTTTAAGGGTATATTTAAGCTATTTCGTATAGTTTAAGGATAGTTTTGACCCTTTTCCGTAGTCGTCTATGTGGAGGTGAGGTCTGCTTGGCGTGCACATGTGACATCCATGTGGCATTTAACACACACATGGATACTTCCGTTAACTAGAAGGGTAGGTGTGGCCCAATAGTTTGACGGGAAGGGTATTTTTGAACCGAAATATGATTTAAGGGTATATTTAAGCTATTTCGAATAGTTTAAGGATAATTTTGACCCTTTTCCATATCTAATATTGCAATTTTAACTTTTCAAAATTTTTGGCCAAATAACACATTTATGAAGAGATCCAAACAAGCAATTGTCCATTTTTCTTTATACGACAGCAGCTTGATGCCCACCCATGCAGCCATGCTATCTATTTTCGAAAAAATGACAAAAATAGTCCCTTCTATTTTTGGGCTAACATTTAAACTTTTGAGATAGTTTTAGCTGTTTATGTTTTATCAAATTTGAATAAGTTTATTTTTATTAAATATATTTTTTTATTTGTCCACTGTTTTAATTTTTTTTTTTTAATTATCACTTTTAACATATTGAGAAAAAATAATATTTTTGCCACGTTCTTCCTAAGCATTAATTAAATTCCCCAAGCTACTTTTAAGGCCTAATATTAAGCATCAATTAATATGGGTAGTGTGATAAAAGAATTATGTCAATCATTGTCTACCAGAGTGTGTTTGATAAGGAGGAAAATATTTTTCTAAAAATGGTTTTCAATTTTCTCATTGAAAAATATTTTATCTAGAAAAATAAGTTCCTTGAATATGAAAAAAATGACTTTTCTAAAGAAAGTAGAGAAAAAAGTTAGCTAATGTGCTTTTTTTATGCTCATATTGTTATTTCATCCATCTCAATAATTGAGATAGACTTGACATAAAATTTAAGAAAAAAAGGAATTTCTTGTAATTTATGAGTTAAATTAACCCTTAAATATGATTTTTTAATAAGAACTTAAATTATTTCTAATGATATAAAGATGACCTAACCTTTATAGTTACTGGTAAGATTCGTATATATTCTATTTTCGTTAGTTTCCATCTTATAACATTTTATGAAATTTATTGTTACTATTGTTAATATAAAGAGGAGTACATTTTTTGAGATATAGAATGAACAAAGTAAAAGTGAATCGAGTGGCGTAACCACCTTTCGTCGGAAAAAAATATCGTATATATAAGTAAAATGATACATGAAATGATTAAATAATATATTTTGGACACCCCTAACACAATAAATTATTGTAGCCAAGTGATTTCACCTCCTTGGTATGAGCTAGTGCTCGTGTCTTCGAAAGTATTTATTATATTGCTTCTGAACATCCTTTGTGAAATTTCTGGCTCCAATTGCTGTTTTCTAAATTTTGGCTTTATATATTTGCAACTATACTGCAATACAAATATTGGCTTTACATTTCTCTTTCCTTTTCCTCTTTCCGCTTCATATATTTGCTGAAATTCAAGCATCAACTACAACAAAATGGAATTTCAAAGAGAACGAGAAATTGGTCACTGCATTGGGTCTCACTGTAAGAAGTGTTCTTAACAATTTGACGTCTTGCATTGACCCTGCTGATACCAGGTTCGTTATCTCTCGGCCATGGCGATCCTTCTGCTTTCCCCTGTTTTCGAACAACACCAATCGCCGAAGATGCTATTGCTGATGCCATTCGTTCTGCTAATTTTAATGGTTATTCATCCAATGTTGGTATACTTACTTCCAGAAGGTAATATTTAGCTTGGAACAATGTTAATTTAATGTTGCAATTGATTTTGTAAAGATTTTGAAATCTGGTATCATGGAATTGTGAGTCTTCAGTTTTTGGTATCACTTGCATATTAGTGTTTCTCTTTTGGAAGTGTTTGGTTAAATGCGTACCTTAGTATATTCTTCTGGTAATCTTTGCTTAAGTGTGAAATATTTTGCATGGAATACTCTTTGCCTTTTTCTGGCATATGTAACAGATTTAAGTGTACTCATACGAGGCAGATTCAAAATTTTGAGTTTATGGGTTTTGAATTCTAGAAAAGACAGCTTAGGGGATTCTTAATTTAAATACAGGATTTGGGCCAAAGTTGCTTATTCTACTGAAAATGCAACCAATGATCTAGGTCCACCCCTTAATCTAGTCTAAGACGTTTGACCATGAAAATTGTGAGTATTTGAAAAGAAAGTAATTTTTGTTTTCAAAGTGAAAAATGACTGAGTTGTATTTGGTCATGAATACAAATCGGAGTTGTTTTTGAATTTTTGTGGGTATTTTGGAGTGAAAAAAGTGAATAACTTTTTGGTGTTTCTCATATTCCGGTTTCAACTTCAAGTTAAATCTTGGAGTTTTAACGACCCAACATGTTTTCCTGAGTTCAACTTCTGAAAGAAGTACATAATTTCCATGTTGTTCCAATAAATGAGGGTGACTTCTGTTTATACAAGAACTTGAAACAATTATAGAGCTATTTTAAAACGAATATGTGGTTTCTTGATTATTCATGATCTTCAAATTCAGAATAATTCATTTAACTTTGTTCTCTGAGAAGGGCTGTAGCAGAAAATCTCCCATACAAGTTGTCTCCTGATGATATTTATTTAACAAGTGGATGTGGTCAAGCAATTGAAGTAATTTTGAATGCTCTTGCACGTCCCAACGCAAATATTCTACTTCCAACTCCTGGATTCCCTTGTTAGGAAGCGTGGGCTGGATTTACTCTGATCGAAATGCGTCACTTTAATCTTCTCCCAGAGAAGGAGTGGGAGGTGGACCTTAATGCAGTCGAGTCTTTGACCGATGACAATACCGTTGCTATGGCCATTATTAATCTTAGGAATCCTTGTGGCAATGTTTACACAGAACAACACTTGAAGAAGGTATGTATATGTGTACTTCCTAATTGATATCCTACGTTATTATGAATATAAAGAGGTGCTTTAATTTCCATAAGGTGGCAGAGATGGCAAGAAAGCTTGGAATTTTAGTTATTTCTGATGAAGTTTATGCTCATCTCGCTTTTGGAAGTAAACCATTTGTGCCCATGGGAATCTTTGGATCGATTGCTCCTGTTATTACACTCGGATCCATATCAAAGAGGTGGATTGTCCCTGGTTGTCGACTTGGTTGGCTTGTTACAAATGATCCAAATGGCATACTTAAAGAACATGGGGTACTTAAAGGCCATGTTGTCATCTTTGATTGAGACTGAGTAGCATTCTTTAGAAAGAGGATAAGATTATTTCCTAACAAAAATGTCTGCATGTTGTCATCTTGTATTTTCTTATTTTCAGGTCATAGATTCCATTGCCGGGTATCTCAATATATCTTCTGATCCGGCAACCTTTATATAGGTTTTCGTTCTTTTAAAGATTTAATACCTGTTATTCCTTTTTGCCACACGTTTGGTAGTATTGCACCCCGATGAAATACGAGATAGAGTTGCTAAAGGATTGAATTTTGTTTTGGTTTAAAAGATATTTGTAACATTCTTATGTTTGTAAGCTAACGGAGGAATATTAGTAACTCAGTTGGTTGACTATCTGAATTTTCTCCTGCTAACTGAATAGTTATTTAAGAATTTCGTAGTATAGGTGTAATTTTCCACATGGCTTACTGATGTATCTGGTTTCTTTTGTTCTTTGAGAGGGGGCAATTCCTCAGATCCTTGAGAAAACAAAAGATGATTTCTTCTCTAAAATAGTAAATATGCTAAGAGAAGATGCAGATATCTGTTATGACAGAATCAAAGATATTCCGTTCATCACTTGTCCAAGTAAACCTCAAGGATCTATGTTCGTGATGGTAAGAGAAAAATGGAAGCTTAATTAGGCATTAGCTTTGGATTAGAAGATGTAATTCAAACTCTGTCGAAAACAGTTTCCTTGCTTGAACAAATGTCTCTTTTCTTGGAGGACTATCCTTTCAAATTGCTTTATTTTTTTCGACATTTTGGAATGTTTCATTGTTTCTCATATGCTTTTAGTCGTAAGAGCTTTTGTAACCACGGATCATAATGTTATTGATTCTTTTATTACGCGAAACAAGCCTTTAATTGCTTTTCAGAAAGTTCCTGAAGGACAAACAGAAATCTTCTTTATATATAAGATCTGCCATGCTAGTTATCATTTTTGGTGATATGTAGTTCAGTTCAACTCGTAAAAACTGATCAGGTATAAACATGTCTGATTATCAATGCAACTGATGCAAGACAGAAATTCGTCAAATTTTATTAGATTCCATAGATTTAACCATGTTACTTGTATGAATGTGAAATTTGTGTACTTTCGTTTTGGTGCATTACTTTGCTGCAAGAAAGTAGACAGTCACTAAGCATAAGAATAACTCGAACTGGTGGGATGATGTGTTGTATAGATATTTGATAATAACGCCTTGTGTAGGTGTTGCTGTGGGACTCAAGAATTGGCTCAGGATAACTTTTGCATGTGAGGCATCATATCTAGAAGATGGCTTCCAGAGACTAAATGCTTTCTATCAAAGGCATGCCAAGAAACAGTAAGCTACTGTGTGAAAATTCGAAACAACCTCTGATATCTCTGCATTACGGAGTGGCAATTTGTGATCTTCAACTACTGTTTGGATCTCGTGTGTGGTGTACGTACAATAGCTCATACATAAGTTGGCTAGATTTTCAACAATTTCCTTGAGTCATCAGAGGAATGTTATATGTTATTTCCAAACTCCTGCTAGTGAATATCTATAATGCACCATTACTAGTGCATGTTCTTTGTAAGATAACCTTTAACTAGCTAAGCTAGAACAAGTGTTTGTGAAATGTGCAGATTGTTTAATTACGTCCCTCAATTTGTGTGAGGCTGATTATTACTTTTTCATCAATCGACTATATTCCATTCACAAATCTTGTGCAAATGCAAGTGATTAATTTAATGGACTGAGTTTTTTTACGCTCAAACTCTTAAAACTATGATTTACTTTCATTACATTTTTCCCTTGAAAATGTATGCTCATACATGTGTAGGATGTTTCACTACAAGAATCTTCACTAAAAGTAGGAGTGGCAAAACCAAATTCAAACCCGACCCAACCTATTTAGATTTGGGTTGGTTATTGACCCGCTCATTTATTAGTTCAACTCAATCCATTTCAATCTATTAAAAATTGAATTGATATGTAACCCAAATTGATTTTTGAGAAATCTTGTCAAAATATTTTTAAAAAACTTTTATTTTATTTTATATGTTATATATAGTTATAATAAAGAAAAATATAATTATTTAGGTACTAAAAACTTATAAAATAACAAATAAAGCTAATAAAACTTAATAAAAATTGAACGGATTGGGTTATGATCCATTACTAACTCGTTACCTAATCCGTTTTAACCCAAACTATTTTGGCCCAAACAAGTTTAGGTTGGATTGGGGGTGTGTTTGGTATGAAGGAAAATCCATGGAAAATGTTTTCCTAGAAAATGTTTTCCTAGAAAACAAGTTGATTTTTGACTTATTTTCTCATGTTTGGTTGGTGAATAGAAAATATTTTTCGGAAAAGATTTTTAGTGTTTGATTTATGAATGAAAAATATTTTTCAGAAATATCTTTTATTTTTACTAGAGTAGAAAATAATTTTTGAAATTGAAAATAGTTTTTAAAAACAAACTTAAATTTTTTTGGGGGGGGTGTGGGTTGTAGGGAGTGGGTGAAACGGGGGGGGGGGGGTCGAGGGTAGTGGTGAAAAATTGAAATTTTGAAGTTGAAAATATTTTTGAAAAACAAACTTAAAATTATTTTTTGGGGGTGGGTGGGGGTCGAGGGTAGGGGTGAAAAAATGAAATTTTGAAATTGAAAATATTTTTTAAAAACAAACTTGAAATTTTTTATTTTTTTTTTGGGACGGGGGGTGGGGGGCTGGTAGGGGTGGGTGGGTGGGGGTTCTAGGGGTGAAAAAATGAAATTTTGAAATTAAAAATATTTTTTAAAAAAAACTTAAATTTTTTGTGGGGGAGGGGGGGGGGGCTGGTGGGGGTGGGTGGGGGTGGGGTCAAGGGTAGGATGAAAAAATGAAATTTTAAAGTTGAGAATATTTTTTAAAAACAAACTTAATTTTTTTTTTTGGGGGGGGGGGTGTAGGGGTGGGTGGGTGGGGGGATGGGTAGGAGGTGGGTGGGGGGGTCGAGGGTAGGGTGAAAAAAATGAAATTTTGAATTTGTAAATATTTTTTAAAAACAAACTCAATTTTTTTTTGGAGTGGGGGGGGGGGGGGGGTGACCGGAGAGGGGGTGGGGTGATCGAGGATCGGGATGAAAAAATAAAAATTTGAAGTTGAAAATATTTTTTAAAAACAAACTTAAATTTTTTTCTTTTTGAAGGGGGTTGGGGGCTGATAGGGAGGTTGATGTGGGGGGGTAAAAAAATAAAAAAATGAAATTAGAAATATATTTTAAAAACAATTTTAAATATTTTTTTGGGAAGGGGTGGGGGTAGGGGTGAGGGTGGGGTAAAAAAATTGAATTTAAAAACAAGCTTTAAAATTTTATTTTATTTTTTTGGGGGGGGTTGGTTGGGGGTGTGTTTGAAGGTAAGGACAAAATAAATTAATTTTTTCAACAAAAAAATAATTGTAATTTGAAGTTGGAAGAGACTTTTGGAAAATGTTTTCCTTAAGTTTAGAAGGGAAGTCATTTTCCTTAAATTTGAAGAAAATGAGTTGATTTGAAAAACATTTTTCAAAACATTTAGCCCAACCAAACATGAGAAAATTGGAAAATATTTTCCGGAAAACATTTTCCTTCATACCAAACACACCCTGGGTGTTGATCAATTTTAATCCGCCCAAATTTAACCACCCCTACTAAAAGGGATGAGAGTTATGCATCAACTCTTATTACATGTGTGGAATAGGCATGAGAGTTCTGAATCAACTAGAATTTGTGGAAGGGTATAGGATGGCAATGGAACGGGACGGTTGTGGTGCAGGTTGAGGCCTGCCCCGCCCCACGTGCTAAATTTTTTTAAATTTCAACCTATCCCGCATCAACCAACCCACATAAGAAGACAATGATGTGGGAAATGAGTGGACATTGAGAGAGAAAAAATGACACTTTGTTTTATTTTATATTATTCATCTTTTGATTAAAAAAATAAAAATATTATTCATCTTTTAATATATTTAGTTTTGGATGTGTTATTAAAAATAATATTTTTTCTATCTAAATTTATGTGATATACAGTTCGAATTTTAAGATTAAAAAAAGTCTATTTTTAACAGTAAATTTTTCATATATATATTTTTAAATATTTTGAATGGTCAATTATTGTGACTTATTGTACTTTTTACGTAGTTTACAAATTTATAAATTTTATTTCAAAAATTTGAAAATTTTATGCACAAATTTCTGATCAAACTCAAACTGTTTGACTCTTGAAAATAAAATAAAATATATATAGATTGAGAGAGAGAAAATAAGTAATAATTATAATGTGTCATTAAAAATTGAAGTGGAATTTCACATAGTTGGTTGTATTATGCACCTACTGATCAGATGAGAAAAAAGATATAGAAAATTGTATTTCGTCGAGTTTAAATATTCATTTCGCAAAATAGCAAATAGGAGGATTTAACTAACGAAGTCAAATACAAGTTCTCCCCGTAAACACCACCACAAAAATTTAATTTTGTTTTGGAGGAAAAAATTAATATGGTGTTCTTACATTTCTGCCCAAATAATTGTGGCCATTTTTAGCATTTCTCGTTTGTTACTTTCTATCATATTCGTGCATTTTTAATTGTCATAATTTTTTCTTTTAGAATTAAATTATAAAAAAAGTCATAATTTTTTTTTTAGAGTTAAATTATAAAAAAATGTAACATGATAAATAAAAATAAACGAGTGAATATTGTTTGTCAGATGCTTTCTTGTCTGTAGTGCTGGACACATTTTTCAACCACTTCTTGTCATTTTTTTTCCATCTCTTTTCTATATTTTGGCTTCTATTTCTACTTCCATTGCTACTTGTACTCCATATCTGCAAATTCATAGCCGAAAGCATGGAGAACGGTACAACTACATCGAGGAGAACATGGAACTTTAAAGAGAATGAAAAATTGGTAAGTGTATCAGATCTCACAGTAAGAAGTGTTCTTAACAAGTTGAGGTGTTGCATTGACCCTGCTGATACCCGACCCATTATCCCTCTTGGCCATGGCGATCCTTCTGCTTTCCCCTGTTTTCGGACTACACCAATCGCCGAAGATGCTGTTTCTGATGCCGTTCGTTCTGCAAACTTCAACTGTTATTCCTCCACCGTCGGCATCCTTCCTGCTAGACGGTACCATTTAGTGACATTTTTTACTCTAAGTTTTACTCGAACAATATTGATTTAATGTTGCAATTGATTTTGTAAAGAGTTTGAAATCTGATATCATCTTTAATAGAGTATTTCAGAATTTTTAGTTTTGAGT
Organism: Solanum verrucosum; assembly: GCF_900185275.1. Taxonomy (NCBI): domain Eukaryota; kingdom Viridiplantae; phylum Streptophyta; class Magnoliopsida; order Solanales; family Solanaceae; genus Solanum; species Solanum verrucosum. The sequence continues at coordinate 951,928 of NW_026019982.1, read as the reverse complement.
TTTGGATTCTAAGTGCCCATTTGGATTACCTTATTTTTAGTTGCCCTCTCCATTTTTAAATAAGTCCATCCAAATAGGCCCTAAAAAGGATACCTTACTAGATCTAGACAAGTTACTTATACATACTAAGTAGATTTCTCTACACAAATATAGACTTTTGGCTGAAAGCGATGGCTTATGTTGAACCTGGAATTAATAATCTAGCTCTGCACCTGTGGTGGAGCCATCTTATGCTTTTTTCGGAAATTACACTGTTTAGCTATATTAAAATTTTAGTTTTAGGTAGAAATATTATACGTTGACTTCCCTTTTTTTTTTTTAAGCATGTCAACTTTTTGGTGTTTTGACATTTCTCGAAAAATTTCTGGCTCCGCAATTGAGGGTGAAGTTAATGTTCTGTCTCGACTTTTCTAAGTGCACCTTTATCTGGTCTAAAGTTCCAACAATTGAGGTAACTTCTGGAGATTTATACTTAACAATATTTGGTAGGGCCTTTTTTTGTTCCTACTGTACAGTTAAAGACTTAATCTGTATACTCTATTTGTTATTAAATGTAAGTGGTCCATTGTCTTTATTTTCCTTGATTGGTTTTTGCTAGAACCCCAGGTTTTTTGAAATAACCTTCAACTTTTGTTTGTCAAATAGTTCTTGAACTTTGTCTCTATTGTGAACATTAATCTTAACTACATAGGATTGCGTTTACATTTATGGGGTATACGAATTTGAAGCAATTTTAGAGCTATTTCAAAAGGCAATATGGCTTCTTGATTATTGGAGACATCATTCATGATCTTCAAATTCAGAATAATTCATTTAGTTTTGTTCTCTGAAAAGGGCTGTAGCAGAATACCTTTCTCAAGATCTCCCATACAAGTTGTCTCCTGATGATATTTACTTAACGATTGGATGTGGTCAAGCAATTGAAATACTTTTGAATGCTCTTGCACGTCCAAACGCAAATATTCTACTTCCAACTCCTGGATTCCCTTATTATGAAGCTTGGGGTGGATTTACTCAGATGGAAATGCGTCACTTTAATCTTCTCCCAGAGAAGGAGTGGGAGGTGGACATTAATGCGGTCGAGTCTTTGGCCGATGAAAATACCGTGGCTATGGTCATTATTAATCCTGGGAATCCTTGTGGCAATGTCTATTCAGAACAACACTTGAAGAAGGTATGTGTACTTCCTCTTTTTCGTTATGATATTGATATCCTAAGTCATTATAAATATAAAGAGTTGTTTCAATATCTATCAGGTGGCAGAGATGGCAAGGAAGCTTGGAATTTTAGTTATTTCTGATGAAGTTTATGCTCATCTCGCTTTTGGAAGTAAACCATTTGTGCCCATGGGAATCTTTGGATCGATTGCTCCTGTTATTACACTTGGATCCATATCAAAGAGGTGGATTGTCCCAGGCTGGCGACTTGGTTGGCTTGTTACAAATGATCCAAACGGCATACTTAAAGAACATGGGGTACTTTCTCTACTGCTTCCACAAATGTTTATTTTTGTGGAAAAAATAATTTAGCATTCACTTATAAAGCCAAATTTAGGTGTTGAAGAGCACTTCACAGTAAATTAAAGAAATGTGGAACACTGAAAGTATGTCATAGGCGGTTTTGTTACATGTGTCATGTAAAATCTTTGATTGAGACTGACTAGCATTCTTTAAAAGGAGGATAAGATTATTTTCTAGCAAAATGATCTGTATGTTGTCATCTTGTGTTTTCTTATTTTCAGGTCATAGATTCCATCATGGGATATCTCAATATATCTTCTGATCCTGCAACGTTTATTCAGGTTCGCTCTTTATAATTGAATTTTGTTTTGGTCCAGCAGCTCTTTGTATTATGTAAACTAAGAACTTAGTAGTGTAGGTGTAATTTTCCACATCCCTTACTGAGGTATCTAGTTTCATTTTGTTCTTACTTCGACAGGGGGCAATTCCTCAGATCCTTCAGGAAACAAAAGATGATTTCTTCTCTAAAATAGTAAATATGCTAAGAGAAGATGCAGATATCTGTTATGAAAGAATCAAGGATATTCCTTGCATCACTTGCCCAAGTAAACCTCAAGGATCTATGTTTGTGATGGTATGAAAAAAATGGAAGCTTAATTAGTTAGAAGATGTAATCAACAGTCTAATATAGGTCTTTTCCCTCTTGTAGGTTCAACTTCATTTGAATCTTCTAGAAGACATTGAAGATGACCTGGACTTTTGCGCGAAGCTGGCTAGGGAAGAATCTATGTTAATTTTACCAGGTAAAAGAAAACAAATCTCTTAGAAAGCTAATCAAACTCTATCGAAAACAGTAGACAGATTTTCTTACTTGAACAAATGTCCCTTTCTTGGAGGACTATCTTTTCAAATTCCTTTATATTTTTCGACGTCTTAGAATATTTCTCATACGTGTTTAGTTGTTAGAGCTTTCGTATTCACAGGTCATAATGTTATTTGATTGTTTTATTGCGTCTTCAATTACGTTGAATTCAGAAAGTTCCTGAAGGACAAATAGAAATCATCCGTACATATAGGATCTGCCATGCTAGTGATCACTTCTGCTGATATATAGTTCAGTTTGACCCATAAAAACTGATGCAAGGCAGAAATTTATCAAATTTTATTAGACTCCATAGATGTAAGTTGTAACCATATTGTTATATGGATGTGAAATTTGTGTACTTTTCGAGTTGGTGCATTACTTTGCTGCAAGAAAGTATAGACTGTCACTCGAAAAGAGCAAGTATATGAATAACTCGAACTGGTGGGATGGTGTATTATATAGAATCTGACAATAACGCCTTGTGTAGGTGTTGCCGTGGGACTCAAGAATTGGCTCAGGATAACCTTTGCATGTGAGCCATCATATTTGGAAGATGGCTTCCAGAGACTAACTGCTTTCTACCAAAGGCATGCCAAAAAACAATAAGCTACTGTCTGTGAAACAAACCTTGATATCTGTTATGTTACGGTCTCCTGATATGTATCTAGTTATGAGACACGTTGCAAGATGAACTCAGATGTTTCTTCCTATGACCTATGATCCTGGTTTGTCAAGAGACAACCTACAATCTTGAGTTGGAGTACTCAAAAACTGAAACAATTTCCTGCTCATCTTTTCATTGAATTCAAATAACTTTAAAAATAATATTGGTGGATATCTCTGCTTTATGGATTGACAATTGCTTCAACTACTCTTTGACCCTCGGTGTTACAATAGCTCATGCATAAGCTGGCTAGATTTTGAACAATTTCCTCGAGTCGTCAGAGGAATGTAATATGTTATTCTGAATGGTATCCACTTCTGGATTATCACAGACAATATCATTTTGGGGAATATCTTCCAAACTCCTGCTAGTGAATATCAATAATGCACCATTACTAGTGAATATATTTGTAAGATAGCCTTTAATTAGCTAAGCTAGAACAAGTGTTTGTGAAATGTGCAGATTGTTTAATATTATTGGGCACAATTGGTTGCTCACAGCGTAAACTTTTATATTATTACTACATCTTAGGTCTTATACTCAATTTCTTTTGCATTCATGCGCTACTAACTTCGTTTATTCTCTATTATTTCTCACTTAATACATTTCAAATTTGATACTTACTTGGGAACTCATAACTCAAATGAACCACTTGCCTGATGACCGAGGATTAATTAACTAACTACTTCATTCTAGAAGTTCTAAATTTTCCATTCTTTGCCTAGTAACTATGTTTCTATAAATTCACGTCCTAATTCTCTACAAACTCTTGGAATGTTCTATATTTTTTATTAGGACAAAGATGTCTATAATTCAAAGTCTAGAAAAAAACTAGTTTATGTGTTTGGTATAAGAAAGGAAAATATATTTTTCATTTTCTCATATTTGGTTGACTTAAATATTTTTCAAATGAACTTATTTTCGTCAACTTAAGAAAAAATGTTGGGTATGTGATAGAGGTTCGGGTTCGTGTCAAAGAGTGGTGGTTCGAATATGATATTATAATATTTGTCCAGATTATATCTAAATAATTTTCTCTTCAAAAAAATAAAATTATTTTCCCTTGGAATACATACACCCCTATTTATTGTTAAGAGGGCGAAAATCACTTGTACTGTGCCTCGTGACTTATCTTTCTGTTTCTACCTACTTTGCTTCTTCAACTCCATGTCTGCGAATTCATAGTCATCAGTATGGAGAACAGTACTACTACAACAAGGAAAATATGGAACTTTAAGGAGACTGAGAAGTTAGAGAGTGCACCGAATCTCACCATAAGAATTGTCCTTGACAAGTTGAGGTCTTGCCTCGACACTGCTGATACCCGACCGGTTATCCCTCTCTGCCTTGCCGATCCTTCTGCTTTCCCCTGTTTCCGGACTACACCAATCGCCGAAGATGCTATTGTTGATGCTGTTCGCTCTGCTAAGTTTAACTGCTATTCTCCCACTGTCGGCATCCTTCCTGCTAGAAGGTACCATATTACTAGCCTTGCTTACTCAAAATTTTAGTCGAACAATGTTAATTTTAATGTTTTGATTGATTTTGAAATCTGTAATCGTTCTAAGTTTTTGATTTTCGATATCACTTGGTTTAGGTGTCTCTGGCACTGATTGCATATTAGGGTGTGTTTGGTACGAAGGAAAATGTTTTTCAATTTTCTCATGTTTGGTTGGATTAAATGTTTTGGAAAATGTTTTTCAAATCAACTCATTTTTCTTAAATTTAAGAAAAATGACTTCCTTCAAAACTTAAGAAGAACATTTTCCAAACCTCTCTTCCAATTTCAAATTACAATTATTTTTTTTGTTGAAAAAATTAATTTATTTTGTCTCTATCCTGAAATCAACCCCCAACCACCACCCCCAAAAAAATAATTTTAAAGCTTGTTTTTAAATTAAATTTGTTTACCCCACCTTCACCCCTACCTCCAACCCCTCCCAAAAAAATATTAAAAATTGTTTTTAAAAGATATTTCTAATTTCAATTTTTTATTTTTTTATCCCCACCCACTACCCTCGGCCCCCATCTGCCCCCCTATCAGCCCCCAACTCCCTTAAAAAAAAAAAGGTTTGTTTTTAAAAAATATTTTTAACTTTAATTTTTTATTTTCTCATCCCGATCATCGATCACCCACCCACCTCCCTCAAAAAAAAATTTGAGTTTGTTTTTGAAAAAATTTTTTAACTTTAAAATTTCATTTGTTTCACCATACCCAGCCCCCACCCCACCCGCCCACCCCTACCAGCCCCACCCGCCCACCCCTACCAGCCCCCCCCAAAAAAAATTAAATTTGTTTTTAAAAAATATTTTCAATTTCAAAAATTCATTTTTTCACCCCTATCCTTAACCCCCCACCCACGCACCCCCTACCAGCCCCCCCACCACCCCCAAAAAATAATTTTTAAGTTTGTTTTCTAAAAATATTTTCAATTTCAAAATTTAATTTTTTTTCACCCCTACCCACCCCTGGGCACCCCAACCACCCCCTACCAGCACCCCCCACCCCCAAAAAAAAATTTTAAGTTTGTTTTTAAAAAATACTTTCAACTTCAAAAATTTATTTTTTCACCCCAATCCTCGATCCCCCCTCCACCCATCCCCTACCATCCCCCCACTCCACCCACCCCCAAAAAAAATTTAAGTTTGTTTTTAAAAAATATTTTCAATTTCAAAAATTATTTTCTACTCTAGTTAAAATAAAAGATATTTCTCAAAAAAAAATTTCATTCATAAATCAAATATTAAAAATATTTTTTGGAAAGTATTTTCTACTTACCAACCAAACATGAGAAAATAAATCAAAAATCAACTTGTAACATTTTCTAGGAAAACATTTTCCTTCATACCAAACACACCCTTAGTGTTTCTCATTTGGAGGTGTTTGATTAAATGTGTACCTCAGTCAGTGTAATCTAATCTGTTTAGATGTGAAGTGACGGATTCAAAATTTTGAGTTTATGGGTTGTGGATTCTAGAAACTATAGCTTACTGAGTTCGGAGTAAGTTATGTTATACGTATTGGATTTCTCAACTTAAATTTAGGGTAAAGGCCCAAAGCTAGTGGTTCTTGCCAAACTCGTAACCAAGGCTCTAGTTCCCCAGCTTTATTTAGTGTAAAGTTAATGTTGGAGACATGTTTCATGATCGTCAAATTCATTTAATTTTGTTCTCTGAAAAGGGCGGTAGCAGAATACCTTTCTCAAGATCTCCCATACAAGTTGTCCCCTGATGATATTTACTTGACAAGTGGATGTATTCAAGCAATTGAAGTACTTTTGAGTGCTCTTGCACGCCCAAACGCAAATATTCTACTTCCCACTCCTGGATTCCTTTTTTATGAAGCTAGGGCTGCATTTACCCATATCGAAATGCGCCACTTTAATCTTCTCCCGGACAAGGAGTGGGAGGTGGACCTTAATGCGGTTGAGTCTTTGGCCGATGAAAATACCGTGGCTATAGTCATTATTAATCCTGGGAATCCTTGTGGCAATGTCTACACAGACCAACACTTGAAGAAGGTATGTGTGTGTACTTCCTTTTTTGTTGTAGTATATTGATATCCTAAGTCATTATTATGAATATAAAGAGGTGGTTTAATTTCTATCAGGTGGCAGAGACGGCAAGAAAACTTGGAATTTTAGTTATTTCTGATGAAGTTTATGCTCATCTCACTTTTGGAAGTAGACCATTTGTGCCTATGGGAGTCTTTGGATCGATTGCCCCTGTTATTACTCTCGGATCCATATCAAAGATGTGGATTGTCCCTGGTTGGAGACTTGGTTGGCTTGTTACAAATGATCCGAATGGCATACTAAAAGAGCATGGGGTACTTACCTTTTAAAGATGGCCATTTTCTACTGCTTCCACACATATTATAGGGGACTATATAAGTATAATATGATATCTTAGATTATTTTACAAACAAACAATGTCTATCCGTCGTCACTTTGTGTATTGTTATTTGCAGGTCATAGATTCCATCACGGGATATCTCAATATATCTTCTGACCCTGCGACTTTTATTCAGGTTTGCTCTTTATAGTTCTCTCTTCTGCTTGCGTTCTTTTGGAAATGTAACACTTGTTGTTCCATTTTGCCACACATTTGGTAGAGTTGCTAAAGGATTGAAATTTATTTTGGTCTAACAGCTTGTTGTATTATGTAAACATGTTTCACATAAGCTAATGGAATAGTTATTTGAAAATTTAGTAGTATAGGTGTAATTTTCCTCGTCGCTTACTGAGGTATCTGGTTTCTTTTTGTTCTTACTTTGACAGGGGGCAATTCCTCAGATCCTTAAGAATACAAAAGACGATTTCTTCTCTAAAATAGTAAATATGCTAAGAGAAGATGCAGATTTCTGTTATGAAAGAATCAAGGATATTCCTTGCATCACTTGCCCAAGTAAACCTCAAGGATCTATGTTTGTGATGGTATGAGAAAAATGGAAGCTTAATTAGTTAGAAGATGTTATCAATAGTCTAATATAGGTCTTTTTCCTCTTGTAGGTTCAACTTCATTTGAATCTTCTAGAAGACATCGAAGATGACCTGGACTTTTGTGCAAAGCTGGCTAGGGAAGAATCTATGATAATTTTACCAGGTAAAAGAAACAAATCTCTTAGAAAGCTAATCAAACTCTGTCGAAACAGTAGACAGATTTTCTTACTTGAACAAATGTCCCTTTCTTGGAGGACAATCTTTTCAAATTCCTTTATTTTTTCTTGGAATGTTTCTCATACGTTTAGTCGATAGAGCTTTCGTATTCATGGGTCATAATGTCATTTGATTCTTTTATTATGCCAAACAAGCCTTTAATTGCATCCAATTCAGAAAGTTCCTACAGGACAAATAGAATTCATCCATATACATAGGATCTGCCATGCTAGTGATCATTTTTTGGGATACATACAAGTCTGATTATCAATGCAACTGATACGAAAGCAGAAATTCGTCAATTTTTATTAGACTCCATAGATGTAACCATGTTTTATGAAGGTAAAATTCGTGTACTTCTGGTATTGATGTATTAATTCGCTGCATGAAAGTAGACTCACTCAAAAGAGCTAGCATATGAATACAAAGTTTGTGTGTTCTGCATGCACAAAAACTGGTGTGATGCTATGCTGTGTATAGATATGTGACAATAACTCTTGGTGCAGGTGTTGCTGTAGGACTCAAGAATTGGCTCAGGATAACTTTTGCGTGTGAGCCATCATATCTGGAAGATGGCTTCCAGAGACTAAATGCTTTCTATAAAAGGCACGCCAAGAAACAAGAAGCTACTGTCTGAGAAACAGCCGTTATATCTGTTACCGTCCCCTGATATGGAGGACGCTGCAAGATGAAATCAGATATTTTCTTCCTACAACCTATGGTCCTGGTTCGTCAAGAGAACCTGCAATCTTGAGTTAAGAGTACTCAAAAACTAATTAGTTTTCTACTTTTTTTTCATTGAATTCAAGTAACTTTAAAAATAATGTTGGTGGATATCTCTGCTTTACGGAATGGCAATTGATCTTCAACTACTCGTTGACCCTCGGTGTGGTGTACGTACAATAGCTCATACATAAGTTGGCTAGATTTTCAATAATTTTGTCGAGTCATCAGATGAATGTTATATGTTATTCAGAGTGGTGGTATCAGCTAATTCCGGATTATCACAGACAATATCATTCTGGGGAATATCATCCGGAACTCCTGCTAGTGAATATCAATAATGCACCATTACTAGTGAATGGGTTTTTAAGATGGCCTTTAACTAGCAAAGCTAGAACAAGTGTTTGTGAAATGTGCAGATTGTTTAATATTGTTGGGCACAATTGGTTGCTAAGTAAGGACAATCTTCGATCTTACAATTCTTATACTCAAATTCTTTTGCACTTATACTCTTGTAACTTCGTTTGATACGTACTTGCGAACTCACTCTTTACTTGAACACAAATAACTCAAATGAACCACTTACCTTTCTAGATTTTCCGTTCTTTGCCTTGTAACTATATTTCTAGAATTCACCTCCTAATTCTCTACTAACTCTTTGAATGTTCTATATGTTTTTGTTAGGGCAAATATATTTATTATTCAAAGTCCAGAAAAAAAAAAAACTAGTGTCTGTGTTTCTTAGGAAGGAAAATATTTTTTAATTTTTTTATATTTGGTTGGCTTAAATATTTTTCAATTGAACTTAATTTATTAAAAGTAAGAAAAATGTACTTTTCAAAACTTTCTTCAACTTCACCATCCAACCTCGATCACGACCCGAAACCTGACTCTCAACCCCGACCTTGACCTCGATGGCTCGATTTCCAACCCCGACATGGAATTCGATTCCTAATCCTGACTTTGATTAGGGATTCGAATTCGATCCAAATACGACTTCCAACCCTGACACAGATTAGTATTTGACCCAACCCAGCCCAACTTGAGTCTTTGGGTCTTGGCTTAGGGTTTGGTCTCAAGTTGGGTTAGGGTTAGGTCAGGGTAGGATCGAGGATTAGTTTCTAAGTTGGGACTAGGAGTGGCAAAAAGAGCGAGTTGAGTTGAGTCGAATGTGAGTCGATCGAAAACGAGTTAAATAAAATGGATAAAGCATTCGGCTCGACTCACATTTTAAATGGGTAAAAACGATTTACCCAATGAATAATATGGGTAAATATGGGTACTCATATTATAGTTAAGATCTTGTTAAAAGCTTTAAAAACAAAATCATTTTTATTTTTTTTATCACTCCACCCTCCCTACCAGCCCCCTACCCCCTATCCCAAAAAAAAAATGTAAAAAAACAAATAGTTTGTTTTATTATATTTTTTTTTTTTGAAAAGTTCTTTTTTTCACCCAATCTCCCTACCAGCCCCCCACCCCTACGGCCCCCCTCCCCCCATATTCCAAAAAAAAAATGTCATTTTAATTTTTTTTTACCACCCCATCCCCTACCCCCCTCCACACCCCCCGCACACCTCCATCCCAATTTTTTATATAATAAAAAAAATTACCACCCACCCCCTCCCAACGCACCCCCCACATTTAAAAAAAAAGAAGCTTTTTTTACCACCCACCCCTAATCACTTTTCTTTCTTTTATGAATGAACATTTTTTATTCATATTATCCATTTAACTATCCACTTTTAAATGGGTCAATATGAGTATTATTCGTTTTTATCCATTTTTAAATGAGTTGGGTACTCAACCCATTTAAAATAGGTAAATATGAGTGAATACCCATATAAATTACCCATTCTGCCACCTCTAGTTGGGGATCGATGTTAGGGTTGGAGGTGGGGTTGAGTATTGAGTCAAGGGCGAGGTTGTGTTTCCGGTGGATGTTGAGGTCCGATCGGATCTCGAGTCTAGAATGTGATAAAGAGGTTCGGGTTTGTGTATAAAAGAGTGGGGTCCAAATATGATGTTATAATATTTGTCCAGATTACATCTAAATATTACTGCAGTTAAACTAAGAACATCTTAACATATGACATTGGAAGAAAAGAAAAAAATTGTACTATTGCATGTGAAATTATCGTGATGAACCTCTCGACTTTACCTACAATACGATTTCTACTAAACAAAACAAGGTGTTTTTCTTCTCATATTCTCTCACATAGAGTTATTATTTCTACTAAATATATAAAAAGACGATTGGACATTCCTTACATAAAATTGTGAACAAAATTAATGTTAAAAAATAGGCAAAAGTTTAGGGGAGGACCAAAAGTGCACCAATATTGCAAACATGAGGGACTATTAGTGCTCCATGTGAAAACTAAAGGATGACTTTGAGCCTTAACCCAAAGATGAGGGACTATTTTGAGCTTTTTCTCGCGAAAATCACTTGTATTGTGCCTCGTGAGATACACGGGCTTATCTTTTCTGTTTGTAACAATGACTTGAAATTCGTTGTGATGAACGATTGCGTTGACTTGGGTCCGACAAGGCGGTGACAAAGCTAAAAATGTATTATCATTTTTGTCATTTTCTTATAAGCTTTCGCACACTTCATCTAATCTCACAAGGTATGGTCAACCTCTCATTAGCAACAACTACTAGATAACTATGTCCATCAAAATTACGACAAATAAAAAAAATTACGTAGCATCTTTTAATCCCTACTAGTCTATGGACACGTGCAACTCCCAAGTTATTTTGTACAATATTTTATATAATCATCTAAAATTATTGCAACACGTATTGAGTAATAAAAGACAATAAAAAAAAAGTTCCATGAATGTGATACTTTTCTAGCTATTTGATAGTCAAGTTCAAAATATATGAAAATGATATCTGACAATTGAACAAAAATACTTCAATGTTCATGCTCGTGACAACACTACACCACTACAATACATTGATTATATACTACATTAAAATAAATAAAGCAAAAAAAAAATTGAAAATGAAAATGAAAATTGTATAGGAAATAATCGATATTCTAAATTATAGATCTTAATTATTAGATAGATAAAAACAAGAACCAAAATGAAAAATAAGCCTATAATCTAAAGATATTGTATGTACATAGCAAGTGAGACTGATGAAAACCAGAGAAAGCTAATAGTTACATCAAATACAAACTCATGATTTATAAGAATATACAGAAACATAAAGTTTGTATTCAATTAATTTTCTTATTTTTATTACAATATATATTTTCAATTTTTGTATAAATTATTATAAGAGTAATTTTAAGTGAAGTAAAAATATCGTGTATATATATGTATTTATATTTTTATTCATAAATATATAAAAATAGTGTTAAATAGAATGTGATAATATTTATTACAGTTAATGTATATTTACATTTTTTCCATAAATATTATGAGTTTGTAAGGACATTTTGATAATTTAATTTTTAACTTGGGGGTTTTCTACTTTTAATTGCACGTGTAACCCATATTATTGTTTTATAACTGTTCATTTATAGTTATAATGTTATTATGCATATTTTAGAAGTTAATTGAGCTATATATTAGAAGTTGAAGAAGTATGAAAATTTAGCATAATTACATATTCTTAAATCCTTAGGAATAAACTCAGAAATCATACTATGTTATGTTCCTACTAATTAAGCTATACAATATAATGTACTTTTATATCTCTTAAAAGTTATTGTGAGACTTAACAATTTCATTTGATTGTATTGGTAATATTTCTAGGAGAGACCATGCAACTAAATCGGAAATATAAATTGGAGAATACAAGGGATATATAAAACAACCGTTTGGTGCTAAACCCAAGCTATCACCAAACTGTTGCCACATAGATGTGTGATGTCAAATAGATTTCTTAGTTTGTAGTTACCTTCTTCCGGAGTCGGTGTTAATCCATTCAAGTGAGCTCCTCTCTAAGACTATTCCATCAAGAACAACTACAAAGATAGTGTGAGACCTACGACTTAATTACTATTTTTTTGAATCAAAAGTTTCAATTTCTGTGTAGACGTCTTCATTCTTCATGCAACATATCTTCAAGCATATCTAATTTTAATACAAAAAATTGTCATTTCATAATCTAATCCAAATCTTCTCTATTAAAGCGCAAAATTACAAAAGAAAAACCTTTTGACAAACAATTCAAGAGATTATCATCAAAAGCCTATCAAAAGAAAAAAATAATTGCAGCCCAACAAATCTATTATAAAATACAAAGCCAGAAAATAAAGCACAAATATATACAAAATAAAAAGGGACTTTCATCAAATTAGCTGTATGAAATATTACAGAAAAGTATGTAAAACACGCATAATATTACAACTCATTATCCTAAAAGAACTATCATCATATAAACAAGAAAAATAACTAAGAATATCATACAAAATTTATGTGAGTTACTGCCGACATGTTTCTCTGCCCAAATAAAGGCCCATACCATTATCAAAACAATAACGTGTTTTGCCCCCGACGCTTTCATCACGAAATAATATAATGCTTGAACTCAAAAATCAATAATATTCAATAATTGAAACCTAAAATTAAAGGAGAAAATATATAGGCGATGATGCATGCTTATGAGAAAACTTTTAAGAGTGGTATAAGCTGTGAATATAGAACTAATGAAAAACATTTACTTGATTTGATAGACCGTACGATAATGTTATTGCATATATATACTCTTTTTTAGTGCAAATTTATAGCATGTTGTAAAGAATGTGAAAATGTTATTACTATGAAAGATGAGAGAAACAGAACATTAAGATTGAAATAATTACATGTAACAACTAAGCAATTGATAGATGTTTTAAATATTTTTGGAATACGAAGCAATTTTTTGCTTTCAGATTCAATGTACACAGTGAAAGGTTTTTTGTTTACAATTTTTTTTACTGTACTTTTATTAGGTGAAGAACAAATTAAATTTGTTATCAATGATTTATGGGTATTTTCATAAACAATAATAATAATAATAATAATAAATATTAAATAATAGTATGAGATTTAGTATAATATGATATGATTACTATTTAATAGTTATTGATTAATTAGATATTTATATATTTTAATTTAGTATAGGGGTAAAATGGTAATTCAACTTTTGACTAGGAGGCTTCCCACTTATATTATACTAGTCCTGGACATGTGCAACACACGTGTGTCCCATGCTAAGTTGTGTGGAGTTGTTATAACGATATATATATATACTCAACATGTATGCTGTCGGTGTATCTCATGCCATTAGTACAAGAACTTTATTATTATTATTATTATTATTATTATTATTATTATTATTAGAGGTTAATACATATTAAATATTGTAATTATAGATTACATAAAAAGTCGGTTACGAATACAAATATTTATTAGATAAAACTTATTGAAAATGTCAATTACTCGTGTTGGCAGATATAATGGCGAGTGGAGTACTCTTTATTTTGGGATAAATGGAATCATTATTATTTTATTTAGTAAAAGATAGAGTAAATGAGCAAGAAAAAGTAAATAAAAATAAAATTATTATTATAATATTTTAATTTATAGTAGAGGCAAAATGGTAATCAAACTTTGAAATCAAAATGATAATCCAACTGTGAATTTCTAAATTACTATATATTAGAAGAGTCTAAGATTTACTACCATTGTTCCAATTAAATCATTATAAATGTCCAATACTTACTATATAAAATATGTAAGTGGGCCCCACCTCCTTCCACTTAAATAATATTTTTCAACCTTATCATGGTAAAAGTTGAATTTATTATCCTTTTCATTTAATTTTATATGAAATTATTTTTTCTACAAAATCATTATATATGTTTTAATAATTTAAATTTCAAAAACATTATAATTTAACTTTAAAGATTTTATTTTATCAAAATCTTGTACATTGAAATATATAGTTATGAACCCGACTTAATAAATATATCTTCAAATTTCGTTTTACTTGATCCATATTGACTCGACATAACTCATAAGAAATTTATTTATCATATATTAATTTTATTAAATATGCATTGAAAGTTAAATTTGACTATTAGTATTTAATATAGTTACTTAATCATAAAGTCAATATTAAGAAAAAATAAATAAATTTCTCTTAATTTGGTAAAATAAAAATAAAATTTGGTATAAGATCATTTTTGTAAATGACCTAATTATATTAAATTTAAGGTCTACTACAAAAGTAGACGTAAAAAAAAAGTCTCTCTTTCTCTTTTTTTCCTCTAACGTGCATGAATAAGTTTATTATTATGCCCTAACTTGTCAGATTTTATTTTTTAGGAGTTAAATTATACAAATTTTTAAAATATACTTTCATCATATTAATACTAGAAGAATTGTATCTTATAATAATGCTGGTCATATAACTTTCAAAAAAAATATAGGAGGCTCTATCGTTATTTAATGTACGGACGAAAAAATTTCATATTGACAGCTAGAAGCCTGTTGTGGGGAGGGGGGGGGGGGGGGTGGCCAGTCAGAACATGGGCTTAACAATTACTCCGTTGGTAGGCTTTTCTTTCTTTTTGTTTTTAGTTTTTCTTTTAATATTCCTATTAAATTTTGATTAATTTAAATTTATGTATGCTTTTTACTGATTTTTTTAAATCTTCTTTGTTGAATCCTTCTACTCATCACTTTGCCAAATTAACCCGTAATCTCGATGAAACTCTATTTTCTAAACCCCTTTGACCATTGACCAAACTTATGTGACATTAAAATGACTGAGTTGGACAAATGTGAGACGACATGCATTTTAAAGCAAATGAATGCAATATTTTTATTTAAAAATTATTAAAATTATAAGACAAAATAATAATAATAATAAAAAAATTTAAAAAGAAAAAAAAACTCAAAATCTTTCTTCCTTAGCCCACCCCACCCCACCCCACCCCCACCCCTTCTCTCTTCTTCTTCAGCCCCACCCCATCTTTTTTCTCTTCTTCTTCAGCCCCAGACACCCCACCTTTAAGTCGTTAAATTTTAAGTAATTTAAATTGTTGTATTATTTATTACAATTTATAATGCTTTTAAAGTAGTTTAAATATTGTACTATTTATTATGATTTATAACACTTTTTTTTTAATTTATGTCATATTATGGAATTTGAGAAGTTATTGAAATTTTTGTAATTGAGAGTTATCCTTCGTCTGTCCCATTTTATGTGAGACTTTTTATTTCTCGAGAATCAAATAGTTTAAGTTTGACCATAAATTTGCGTATGATATCTTCAATTTTTTAAATTTTTTTTGGAGAAATTAGATAAATAGTAATCTTAACTTCTAAGAAATGTCACATCATCATTTACATATCCAACTTTTATATATATAAAAGAGTTAAAAAAGAAAAAATAAGTGATTTAAGAATATTATATAAATAACATTAATGATGAGATGAAGATTAAGAAAAAACGTCAAATAAATTAGTAGTATTGATGATGATAAAAGTTAAATAAATCATTTTTTTCTATTATTTAAATTTTTAACATAAAATTTCCAATCTTTTAAAATTAAAGTTAAATGTTAAAAATAACTTCTCAAATTCCATAATATGACATAAATAAAAAAAAAGTGTTATAAATCATAATAAATAGTACAATATTTCAACTACTTTAAAAGTATTATAAATTGTAATAAATAATACAACAATTTAAATTACTTAAAATTTAACGACTTAAAAATATTTTTTAAAATGTATTAAAATTTTGGTTAATTGTCAAAACTTTACATGTGCCACATAAATTGGGACATGGACAGTCACACATATTTTTTTTTTAAAAATTACATTAAAAGTATTCTATCAATTAACAACATATATTGTTTGAAATTGACGGAAAAAATACTATAAATTACAATAATTAACAAAATAAATCTCTCGACTCCAACAAATCTATCAATTAATGCCACATAAATTGGGACATGGCAAATAACATATATTATTAAAAATTAGGTTAAAAATGTACTATAAAATACAATAATTAACAACTTAATATATTAAAGAGACATATAAAAAAGGGTTAATATTTGAAATTCTACGTGTGCCATATAAATTAGAACAAACAGAGTAATAAATATTATTTTCAAAAGTAATAAAAAAGTACTGCAAATCACAATAGCTAAAAATTTAAAATATTTTTAAAATCATATAAAAATTTCAATAACTTCTCAAATTTCATAATATGACATAAATTAAAATTAAAAAAAATTATATATTGGGCCCCGTGCTGGCACGGGGTCCCATATCTAGTTTTAATATAAATTTATATCCAATTTTAAATTTTAACTGGTGCACACATATCTTAGAACTTTCTTTGATCTATAATTAATACTTTTCCACATAATAAAATTAAAAGCCTAGATATTAAACTCATTAATGACTAATAATAAGCTTTGTGTGACCCATAAAGCAAGTCATCTATGATACAAACTACTATTTTGTATTTTCTTATAGATGAATATTATCATTCTTTACTAAAAAAAAAAAAGAGAATAGTATTACTCAATTCATCAAAGTATTGTGTTGATTAAAATGTCCGGTCACATTTGTATCTTGTAAACAAACCTTTTGCAATTTAAGGGCAAATAATGCCTGAAAAGAATTTAAAAAAATCACTTAAGGAAGTTCAAAATATATTAAAAGACAAATGACATCAAAATATGGAAGCAGAAGAAGAAGAATGACAAATTTGATTTCATATTTATTGTTCCAAAGGCTCAGGATGATAACTAAATTTAAAGTTTGTAACTATATCAAGTTGAAATCGGAAACAAATGAATTATAAAGGATTAAAATCTTGTAATGGAAAAAAAAAAGCATGTGTGAGGAGTTGATGATATATATTGCTAAGCAAGTTTCCACGTTCTGATGAATAAATAACAAATAGTAATTTTCTTATTGTTGGCGTCAAACATATTAACATATATATTGTTTCTTCTATACCTGTATTCAATCTACTTTTCTTTTTTCTGCTGCTTTTGTTTCTTCTTCTTGATTAGCAGCTTCCAGCACTTTTTTGTTCGCAGCTTCCAACTCTCTTTTCTTCTAATGTTGAATTGTGCAATTCATCCAATTTAATGTGATTAGCATCCATCTTAAATAGTATTAGATAATGACCTTTTAAATTCAACTTTTAATTCCGAAATTGATTTCTACATGGAAATTGACCCCTCATATTCAATTTTTAATTCTGTATAGTAGAGGCTATTCAAAATTCAAACATTCATTTAATAATTCTTGGTAACATTTTAATTGCCAAAGAATTATGTTTATTTAATTTATACTCCCTCCGTTTCACAAAGAGTGACCTGGTTTGACTTGACACAAAGTTTTAGAAAATAAAAAAGACTTTTGAATCTTGTGGTCCTAAATTAAAGTTATGTCAAATGTACTAAATTGTCCTTCAATCTTGTGGTTTTAAATATGCCACGTGGAAAGCTGAAATTAAAATGTTACAAAAAAAGGAAAGAGGTCATTCTTTTTTAAATTGACTAAAAAGGAAAATAGGTCATTCTTTATGAAACTGAGGGAGTATAATCCAATGAATTTGGTCAACATTAAATTACTTTTTACAACTTTCTATCTTCTCCACATTCTCGACATAATG
Organism: Solanum verrucosum; assembly: GCF_900185275.1. NCBI lineage: Eukaryota > Viridiplantae > Streptophyta > Magnoliopsida > Solanales > Solanaceae > Solanum > Solanum verrucosum. Next base: position 933,907 of record NW_026019982.1, on the reverse strand, counting down.
ATTAATTGGTGTGTAGAGAATTAGTGTTATTTTTGAATGGGAAAAGTTTTTAAAATAATGATTATTATTTAATTAATTATATTGTATTTTATTTTAGAAGCAAAATAGTAATCTAACTTTGAGGTTAGAAGCTTCCCACTTTTAGTAATATATGATGATTAAGTTCTCAATTACTATGGTCAAGCCACAGCTGTTCTCTTACATGTAACTGTTCGTATTGATTGTCTTTTTTGAATCACTACTTTCTATTTGTGTTTTTTTCTCTTTTCTATATTTTGGCTTTGTAGGTTTGAGTAGAATTGCAGTTACATTTCTACCTCCTTCTTCCTCAAGTCCATATCTGCGAATTCATAGTCACCAGCATGGAGAACGACACTACTACAACAAAGAATATATGGAACTTTAAGGAAACTGAGAAATTGGTGAGTGCATCGAATCTCACTGTAAGAAGTGTGCTTGACAAGTTGACGTCTTGCCTTGACACTGCTGATACCCGATCCGTTATCCCTCTCGGCCATGGCGATCCTTCTGTTTTTCCCTGTTTCCGTACTACACCAATCGCCGAAGATGCTATCATTGATGCCGTTCGCTCTGCTAAATTTAACTGTTATTCGCCCACTGTCGGCATCTTTCCTGCTAGAAGGTAGCATCTTACTAGCATTGCTTACTCAAAATTTTACTGTTAATTGGTTTTGTAAAGATTCTGAAATTTGTGATTAATTTTTTCCATCACTTGGTTTAGGTATCTCTGCCACTGATTGCATATTAGTGTTTCTCATTTGGAAGTGTTTGATTAAATGTGTACCTCACTGTAATCTGTTTAATTGTGAGGAGGTGGATTCAGAATTTTGAGTTTAAGGGTTTTGGATTCTAGAAAATATAGGTTACTCAGTTCGGAAATAAGTTATTTATACATATTGGATATATAGGGTAGGGGCCAAAGTTACTGATTCCGCCAAACTCGTAACCAAGGCTCTAGCTCCGCAGCTTTATTTAGTCTAAAGTGCATCTTTCATGATCGTCAAATTCATTTAATTCTGTTGTCTGAAAAGGGCGGTAGCAGAATACCTTTCTCAAGATCTCCCATACAAGTTGTCCCCTGACGATATTTACTTGACAAGTGGATGTGTTCAAGCAATTGAAGTACTTTTGAGTGCTCTTGCGCGTCCAAACGCAAATATTCTACTTCCAACTCCTGGATTCCCTTTTTATGAAGCTAGGGCTGCATTTACCCAAATTGAAATGCGCCACTTTAACCTTCTCCCGGAGAAGGACTGGGAGGTGGATCTTAATGAGGTTGAGTTTTTGGCCGATGAAAATACCGTGGCTATGGTCATTATTAATCCTGGTAATCCTTGTGGCAATGTCTACACAGACCAACACTTGAAGAAGGTATGTGTGTATACTTCCTTTTTTGTTGTAACATATTGATATCCATAGTCATTATTATGAATATAAAGAGGTGTTTTAATTTCTATCAGGTGGCAGAGACAGCAAGAAAACTTGGAATTTTAGTTATTTCTGATGAAGTTTATGCTCATCTCACTTTTGGAAGTAAACCATTTGTGCCTATGGGAGTCTTTGGATCGATTACCCCTGTTATTACTCTCGGATCCATATCAAAGAAGTGGGTCGTCCCTGGTTGGCGACTTGGTTGGCTTGTTACAAATGATCCAAATGGCATACTAAAAGAACATGGGGTACTTTCCTTTTAACGATGGCCATTCTCTACTGCTTTCACATATATTATAGGGGACTATACAAGTATAATATGATATCTTAGATTGAGGTTGACTAGCTTTCTTAAGAAAGGAAGACAGATTATTTTACAAACAAACAATGTCTACCCGTCATCACTTTGTATATTGTTATTTGCAGGTCATAGATTCCATCATAGGATATCTCAATATATCTTCTGACCCTGCAACTTTTATTCAGGTTTGTTCTTTATAGTTCTTTCTTCTGCTTGCTTTCTCTTGGAAATGTAACACTTGTTATTCCATTTTGCCATACATTTGGTAGAGTTGCTAAAGGATTGAAAGTTGTTTTGGTCTAACAGCTCTTTGAGAATTTAGTAGTATAGGTGTAAATTTCCTCGCCGCTTACTGAGGCTTCTGGTTTCTTTTTGTTCTTACTTTGACAGGGGGCAATTCCTCAGATCCTTGAGAAAACAAAAGACGATTTCTTCTCTAAAATAGTAGATATGCTAAGAGAATATGCAGATATCTGTTATGACAAAATCAAGGATATTCCTTGCATCACTTGCCCAAGTAAACCTCAAGGATCTATGTTTGTGATGGTAAGAGAAAAATGGAAGCTTAATTAGGCATTGGCTTGGGATTATAAGATGTGATCAATAGTCTAATATAGGTCTTTTCCCCCATGTAGGTTCAACTTAACTTGAATCTTCTAGAAGACATCGAAGATGACTTGGACTTTTGCGCCAAGCTGGCTAAGGAAGAATCTTTGATAATTTTACCAGGTAAAAGACAACAAATCTCTTACAAAGCCAATCAAACTTTGTCGACAACAGTAGACAGTTTTTCTTACTTGAACAAATGTCTCTTTCTTGGAGGACTATCTTTTCAAATTCCTTTATTTTTTCGATATTTTGGAATGTTTTTCATATGTGTTTAGTCGTTAGAGCTTTCGTATTCACAGGTCATAATGTTATTTGATTGTTTTTATTACGCCAAACAAGCCTTTGATTGCATCCAATGTAGGACAAATAGAAATCATCCATATATATAAGATCTGCCGTGCAAGTGATCATTTTTTGGTGATATATACATGTCTGATTATCAATGCAATTGATACAAAAGCAGAAATTCATCAAATTTTATCCGATTCCATAGATGTAACCATGTTATATGAATGTAAAATTTGTGTACTTCTCGTGTTGGTGTATTAATTCGCTGCATGAAAGTAGCTTACTCAAAAGAGCTAGTATATGAATATGAAGTTTGTGTGTTCTGCATGCACAAAAACTGGTGTGATGCTATGCTATGTATAACTCCTGATGCAGGTGTTGTTGTGGGACTCAAGAATTGGCTCAGAATAACCTTTGCATGTGAGCCATCATATCTGGAAGATGGCTTCCAGAGACTAAATTCTTTCTATAAAAGGCATGCCAAGAAACAATAAGCTGCTGCTGTTTAAGAAGCAACATTGATATTTGTTACCGTCCTCTGATAAGGATCCAGTTATGGGACGCTGCAAGATGAAATCATATGTTTTCTTCCTTCAACCTATGGTGTTGGTTCAAGGACCTGCAATCTCTCGAGCTCAAGTACTTAATAATTTGAATAATTTTCTGCTCATCCATCTTTCCATTGAATTCAAATAACTTTAAATACAAAATTAGTGGATATCTCTGCATTACGGAGTTGCAATTGATTTTCAACTACTCGTTGAACCTCGGTGTGGTGTGCGTACAATAGCTCATACATAAGTTGGCTAGATTTTCAACAATTTCCTTTAAGGAATGTAATATGTTATTTTGACTGGTATAGTGCACCATTACTAGCGCATGAATGATATTATTATCGAAAATAAAAACAGTTATTCGTATCTAACATGTACTGTAAATATGTATTTTCATTTTATTTGTGCCTATCAAAAATAATTTTTTAAAAATCTAGTATAAACATGAAAATCTTACAATTATTAGACTAGAAAAAGTAAGTGAAATGGTGTGTTTCTAATTATGCTAATTCTGTTGGCATTTCGGTTATCAAAAGTGACGAAAAATGGCCTCTTATTTTTGGGGTGTGTTTGGTATGAAGGAAAATGTTTTCCTGGAAAACAAGTAGATTTTGGACTTATTTTCTTATGTTTGGTTGATGAGTAGAAAATATTTTTTGGAAAAGATTTTTAGTGTTTGATTTATGAATGAAAAATAATTTTGAGAAATATCTTTTATTTTTACTAGAGTAGAAAATAATTTTTGAAATTGAAAATAATTTTCAAAAATAAACTTAAATTTTTTTTTGGGGGTGGGGATGGTGGTAGGGGGGCTGCCGGGAGTGGGGGTGGGTGGTCGAGGGTAGGGGCAAAAAAATAAAAATTTGAAGTTGAAAATATTTTTTAAAAACAAACTTAAATTTTTTTTTTGGGGGGTGGGGGGCTGGTAGGAGGGGTGAGTGGGTGGGGGGGGGGGGGGTCAAGGGTAGGGGTGAAAAAATGAAATTTTGAAGTTGAAAATATTTTTTAAAAACAAACTTAATTTTTTTTTGGGGGGTGGGTGGCGGGGGTCAAGGGTAGGAGTGAAAAAATGAAATTTTGAAGTTGAAAATAATTTTTAAAAACAAACTCAATTTTTTTTTTGGGGGTGAGGGGCTGGTCGGGGGATCGAGGATCGGGGTGAAAATATAAAATTTTGAAGTTGAATATTTTAAAAAAAAATAAACTTAATTTTTTTTTGGATGGGTGGGTGGGTGGCGGGGGAGGGGGGGGGGGTGACAAAATAAAAATTTGAAGTAGAAAATATTTTTTAAAAATAAACTTAAATTTTTTTTTGAAAAGGGTGGGGGGCTGGTAGGGGTAGGGGTGTGCATTCGGTTTTTCGATTTGGCTTTACACTATTCGGTTTGGATTTTCGATTTTTGGTTTTGTAAAAGTGTAACCCAATCCGATCCAAAATAAATTTGGTTTGGTTTGATTTTCCTCTATTCGGTTTGGGTTTTTTCGGTTTGGTTATTCGATTATGTCAATAATTAATAACATATATAACCAAAGTAATTATATTTAATCCCTTAAATATTCTTTCTAATATAAATCATAAGAAAAATTAAAACACAATACTTATAAATATACCTATTATAGATGAAATTCAAACATAAAATATAAATTTAATCATCATGAAAAACAATAACCAAAAAGGGACAAAAGTGGTTAACTCCAACTTAATTCTAATATATATATATATATATATATATATATTTATCAGTTTTTTTTCGTTTTTATTTTTTAAAATTCGAAATCAAACCAATCCGAAAAACCAAAAAACCAATCCAAATAAAATTTCGATTTGATTTGGTTTGGTTATTTGGTTTAATCGGAATAGTGCACACCCCTAGGTAGGGGGATGATGGGGGGTGGGGGTAATAAAATAAAAAATTGAAATTAGAAATATCTTTTAAAAACAACTTTTAATAATTATTTTTGGGGTGGTGGTGGTAGGGGTGAGGGTGGGGTAAAAAAATTGAAGTTAAAAACATTTTTTGAAAACAAGCTTTTAATTTTTTTATATTTATTTTGTAGGGTGGAGGGGGGTTGGTTTGAGGGTAGGGACAAAATAAATTGATTTTTTAAATAAAAAAATGATTGTAATTTGAAGTTGAAATATAGTTTTGGAAAATGTTTTCCTTAAGTTTTGAAGGGAAGTCATTTTCCTTAAATTTGAGAAAAATGAGTTGATTTGGAAAACATTTTCCAAAACATTACCCAACCAAACATGAAAAAATTGAAAAACATTTTCCAAAAAATATTTATCAATCTTTGATTGTAAATTCGGCTGTAGATGTAAAAAAAATAGTTAAATTAGAAACACTAAAAAATATTCGGCAAAAATCAAGAAACCACAACTTAAAAACTGCACCAAAAACAAAAAAAATACACCAAAAATAACAAAATTGCACCAAACTCTAGAAATAGACCAAAAATAACTTCAAAAGTGATATTCTAATATTTTTAAAATATTAATATTTTTTTTACTTTACATACCAACAATAACAACAGATCCCATGAAATCTCACAAAGTAGGATCTGAGAAGGCATACACAGACCTTACCATTACTACAAGGAAGTAGATAGACTGTTTTCAAAAGATCTTTTAAGTAAAAGAAAAAGAAAATAATGAAGAAAACATAACCATCGATAAGAAAAGTAGTGTAAAGTCCAAAAGAAAGAAACAATAACTACAACAAAATGGTGTGGTAATTAATCAAAAACACAATACACAACGTAAGACAAAAATTACAAAGATACTAACAAGCCCAAACCTATGCATGACAATATAACAGTTCACCTTTACTAACTTTCTACTGTAATACGCGACATCCCCTCCTTCCAAATATACAAAAAAATTTGAAAAGGATTTTTCACACTTCTTTTTTTTGGGTACCAAACACACCTAAATTTGGATTAATTACATTACCATTTCAAAATAAAAAGATTTGGATCAGTTAGGGCAACAAAATATTTAGCAATTAGCAAACACTCCATTATTGAAAAGCAAAAAGTGCGAGAGAGACGGAGTAGCCAAGTGTAAGAAGAATTGTGCTACTCAATCACAGTAGAAATGGAAGTTAGCTCAAAATGGAAGTTTGAAGGACAAGAAGAAGCAAAGAAAGCCTCAGCTTGCACTATAAGAAGTTATCTCGCTACCTTAAATGAAAGCATCAACAAAAATGATACTACAACAAGTGTAATCCCTCTTAGCCATGGAGATCCCAGTGGTTTTCCAAGTTTTCGAACAAGTAAAGTATCAGAGAATGCTCTGCTTGATGCACTTCAATCTGCGCAATACAATGGATATCCCCGAAACCCTGATATTTTCCACGCCAGTAGGTAATCCTAAACTCTTTTTGTAACTTTTTTTTCTAGGGGTAGGGGAAGGAGAAATGGGTGAGTGAATTACAAATTCAAAGTTCGAGTAGCCAACCAACCGTTCGGGGGTTAGAGTACAAAAAAAAAAGGGAAGAGTGTCGTATAATTGGGGAGCTGTAGAATTGGGATGATGTGTTTATTAACGCATATAGAATAGGTTGAATCCTTCTAGTCTTAGACTTAGTAGAGTCCTTTTTTACATAAGCTTGTACTCTTATTCGAGTCCTAGTCTACTCCATACATTGTACTTTTTATAACTTATATATAAGATTTTCATACTTAACCCCAGTATTAATTACACTCCTTGGATTAGTCAGTTATAGTAATGGTTATAGTTATGACTTGACTGTGCTACACATCAAGTGCATTGAATTTAAACTCTTTTCAAATTGTAATTTTACACCGGAAGGGCAAGACCAATTCGAGTAATGTTGATGTTTCAAACATTTACCAGGTCAATTGCAGAATATCTGTCTCGTGACTATCCATACAAACTGTCGCCAAATGATGTTCTTGTCACAGCTGGGGCGAAGCAAGCAATAGATGTCCTAATTACAGCTCTTGCTGTTCCTGGTGCTAATATTTTGCTTCCTAGACCAGGGTATCCAGCGTATGAATCACTTGCCACATTTAACCGTCTCGAAATGAGGCACTATGATCTTCTCCCTGAGCAGGATTGGGAGGTGGACATTGATGGGCTTGATGCTCTAGCAGATGATAGAACTGTTGCCATAGTTGTTATAAACCCTGGTAATCCATGTGGGAATGTGTACCAGCGAGAGCATTTGAAGAAGGTTAATGTTTCATCGTTGCATTAGATGTGTTTATTTTGTTAAATGTGGTTTTAGACTTGCTCATTAGTTGTTGGTTTCTTGAATGAGAGTAACAGATTGCAGAGGCTGCAAGTAAGCTTGGAATGCTAGTAATATCAGATGAAGCCTATGGTCATCTGGTGTTCGGTAGTAATCCGTTTGTGCCAATGGGCGTCTACGGAGAAATTGCACCTATTCTGACAATTGGCTCCATATCAAAGAGATGGCTGGTTCCTGGTTGGCGATTTGGTTGGATTGTGATGTGTGATCCAAATGACATCCTTCAAAAACACGGGGTTCTCTCTCTCTCTCTCTCAAATTCTGATGGAAGAAATTTACCTTTTCTTTCTTGTTTTAAGTGAGAAAAATATATGAATCTTGGAACAAAATAGCAAGTATTAGATTTCCATTTATGCCTATCACTTACGCCGTGAACCTCACATTTCTACTTGCTTATAAGGGTGTTCATTTATACAGACATCCATATGCAGAGTTAAACATCATACTTTTTGTCTTTTGATCTCAGGTTGCGGAGTCTATCAAGAACTACCACAACATCGGTGTTGTACCTCCTACACTCACTCTGGTATATTATGCAAGCTTTTATGCAAAACGTTTGATATGGTGTGCCATTAACTGAAATGTTAAACCAAACAAAATGTTGTCACCTTAAAAGCATGGAAAACTACTCTGTTAGCAGTAATTTAACAATGTTATGATGGTATCTGGCCTAAACATTTTCGTGTCAACACAAAACGCATAATTCCAGATACTCGGGTTGCATCAGCATCCAAATTATACTCCCTCCATTTCAATTTGTTTGTCTTACTTTCCTTTTCATAGACAAATATCTTTTCCCATATTTCTGAATTATCACGTGGTGTTTCTCGTGATACACATTATTTTCCATGAAGTATTTTTGTGCTATTTGGATTATATTGCTTCCAAAAAAATGAAACCAAATCCAAGTATCTAACCTTGTTCTCTTTCATTCTCGAGGGTGCTATTACTCGTATTCTTGCTGAAACACCTGAAGATTTCTACTCAAATACCATAAACCTACTGAGAAAAGCAGCAGGCATTTGCTATGCTGGTCTAAGGGAGATTCCGTGCTTTACTCCATACAAGTCACAAGGATCTATGTTTCTTATGGTATTGCTATAAACACCTTAGTCTTAATATAAGTATTTTTTAGGATTTAGTTTGAATAAGAATCTGAATATATAGTCTTATTTGCGATCATTTCTATCAGGCAAAACTAAACATGTCATTTCTGGAAGGCATCAACAATGATATGGAATTCTGCACCAGGCTTGCTAGAGAGGAATCTGTAGTTGTTCTACCCGGTAATTTCTTAAGTTGCATTACTCTACAACATAATCGATAGGTAGAGGGAATTTTACGTGCATTGTTGATAAATTCAATGCATTGCAGGGGAAGCACTTGGATTGAAGAATTGGGTAAGAGTAACTTTTGCTGTGGAAATTTCAGCTCTTGAGGATGGCCTTAGCAGGATCAAAGCCTTTTGTTTCAGAAATGCCAAACAGCAATAAGCCTTTTTTCTTCCGTCACTTTGTCAAACTTGGTCCAAGTCTACAACAAAAACAAATACTAATAAAAGTTGTACGAGTTGACTGATAATTGCTGCGCAACAATTCACGTGAGATGCGTTTGAACTGATTCAAATTATGTCATATAAGATGCACATGTCTACTTGTTCAATTTTATACAAGTTTAAGTGTCTATTTATACCTACTAAAGTTGGAGGGCATAAATATCGGTTAACATCAAATTAAAAGGCATATTTATGTATTATGCCTATATATAATCATACATATGTACATGTATACATACACATACCATAAAAATATACCACAATAAAAATCTAGCTGTTTTTTTGTAACAACTTAAAACAATTATTCCCTTTATCCAATGTAAATTTATATGATTCACTTTTCTTTTTAGTTAGTACAAAAAGAATGACACATTTTTATATTTAGTAATAATTGAACTTTAATATATCTGTGTTACCCTTAATAAATGAATTATAGCAACACAAACATCAATGATTTATTTTAGACCACAAGTTTCAAAAGTTTATTTTAAAATCCATATGAAATCAAACTACTATATCATACTTCATATGTCCAACAATACTTATCTATTATTGACTTTGCACACGTCTTAAGAAACTATAAATAGAAGAGTGATCTTATTATATCACCCTTTGAGTATAATTAATACAATGTCTAGAAAAATGACTATAATTAATGATAAGGATAAAATAAAAATTAAGTGTAAAATTATTTATTGATTTCATAAAGTGGACAAGTATTGTTGGACATCTCAAAATAGTATAGTGGACAACTATTGTTGAACGATGGAATATAAATTGAGACGGATAGAGTATTAAAATACATAATTAGTGGGTTTTTTAAGTCTTGTCATATTACATAATTTTTCCATTTAAGTATTACAAACAAGGATAAATCACATAAATATGCTATATTATAAAAATATTTACCATCTATGACAACATAATTTTTCTAACTAAATATAACTTTTTTTTTTAATTAAGAAAATTGTACAGTCTTCGCCTCTTTCTTAGCCCTTTTTCCTCTTCTTCTCTTTACTCTTCTGCTTCTTCGTCTCTTTCTCTGACACTATTTTTCTTGCTCCTCTTTTTTTTTTCTTCTTCTTCTTTGAAATTTTCATTTAAATAACTATCCTCAAATCAGTTTTTTCCCATATTTCACTATTTTTATCCAAAAACAAGATGAAAAGAGAAACAGAAAAACCGAAAATTTGTACAAAATCATGTTTTAAGCAGAAATTTCAAATCTCTAAAATTACAGAAGTAAGAGTTCACCATTGATGGTCATTATATTTTGAATTCATTATTTGAATTTTACAAATTTGTAATTAGTTTGGATAGGTAGTTCGTACAAATAATTGAAAATATTGTTTGGAGTTTATATCTCAATTTTAAGAGGGTTTGGTTTAGTGTATAATTGATTTTAGGAAAAATATTACATTGAAACTCGAAAAAGGTGAAGTTTATGGAACTGTATCGCAATTGTATTAAAGTTGTATTAGATATGTTTCATAATTGTATTAAAATTGAATTAAAATCATGAACAATACATTTATAATACGTATTACAAACTTCACTCCCTTTTTAGTGATATCAACCAAAATAATTTAAGTAACAAATTTGCTATACATTTATAACATAGGCACAATACATATTGCAAACATCACTCATGTTCGAGATGCAAACCAAAATAATTTATAAGACACATATAATACATATTTTATTCATGAATAATACAAGTTTAATTCAGTCTATAGATTATTGTCTTGTCTTTCGTTAGTTACATTTTGCATTGCTAATTTTATTTTCTAATTAAACTTTAATATTATGTAATACACTTTTAACGCAAATTTAATTCATTTTGTAGTTTATTATTTGCTACTATTAGATTACTTGTTTAATTCATTATTGATATAAGTTTAATTCACTTTATTGATCATTGTCTGGTGTTTCATTAGTTACATTTTTTATCCATGCTTAATTCTCTCTTCTAATTCAACTTTAATATTTGTGTAATACACTTTTAATACAACTTAATTCGTTTTGCAATTTATTGGTTGATTTGTTATGATTGAATTACTTGTTTAATTCATTGTTGATACAAGTTTTATTCAGTTTACAACAATGCTCTTTTGTTTGCTACATTTTGCATTCATGTTTAATTCACTTCTAATTCAACTTTAATATATGTGTAATACATTTTTAATTCAAGTTTAATTCATTTGGCAGTTTATTATGTCTCTTCATTTGTTAGGTTTAGATTACTTCTACCTTTTATTTATTTTGTTATTTTAGTATTCAGACAGAATATCCCTTATGTTTGAATTTGTCATTTAGTTTTAGACTTGCATCATATTTAGAAGCTCTTGTACTTATGACACCAATTCTTGGGTAGTATTCTAGCTTTCCGCGTTTCATATTTATAAAGAATTTAGTGTTGGAAATTTTACTCGTTGTTTACCTTTTTACCTCATTAGTTAATTATGCTTGGTAAATCTGTTGGGTTTGGCTTACCTATTGATTGGGAACATAGGTGTCATCACGACTTGTGAAATTGGGAATTTGGGATATTTGCCAAATAATGACAAATTGTATGGACAAACACTATTTACCAAATTTTTTTCCAAATATTATTTGGGAAATCTATGGCCAAACGGGCCTTTATAATACATTTATAATACATGAACAATACATTTTTAATACATATTGCAAATATTACTCACTTTGTTAGTGATACAAACCAAAAGTAATTTATAAGATACATATAATACATGTTTTATTCATGAATAATACATTTATAATACGTACTACATACTTCACTCCTTTCTTACGGATACCAACAAGAATAATTTAGGTAACACACTAATAATACATTTATAAGACACGCACAATACATTTTTAATACATATTGTAACCATCACTCATTTTCTTAGTGATAAAAGCAAATATAATTTATAAGATACATATAATATAAGTTTTATTCATGAATAATATAAGTTTAATTCAGTTTATAGATAGTTGTCTTGTCTTTCGTTAGATACGTTTTTCATTCATTCTTTATTCTCTTTTCTAATTCAACTTTAATATTGTGTAATACACTTTTATATACAATTTTAATTCATTTTGCAATTTATTGGTTGATTTGTTACGATTGAATTACTTGTTAAATTTATTATTGATACAAATTCATTCAGTTTACAAATCATAGAATGCTCTTTCGTTTGCTACATTTTGCATTCATGTTTAATTCTCTTCTAATTCAACTTTAATATGTGTTTAATACATTTTTAATTCAAGTTTAATTCATTTTACAATTTATTATGTCTCTTCATTTGTTACGATTAGATTATTTATTTAATTAATTAATTATGATACAAATTTTATTCATTCTACGAATCACTACTCTACGAAAGAAAGTAGAGAGAGAGAAAGAAAGGGGAAAAAAACAACATAAAGAGAGAGAGAAAAAACAACAAAAAGAAAGCAAGAAAGAAAAAAGCAACAAAAAGAAAGCAAGAAAGAAACAGTAACAAAAAGAAAAGAAGGGAGAAAGAACGACATAAAAAAAAGAAGAGAAAGAGCGAGAATGAGAGGTAAAAATTATATAAACAAAAAATTAAAAAAAAAAGAGATGAAAATTATAAAGCTGAGAGAGAAAAAAGAGAAAGAGGCGAGAGAGAAATCTCATAAAATATATAGTATTGCTATATATTGCTATAAATGGTAATAATTAAAGAGTATATTTAAAATAAGTAATTATTTTTTAAAAGAGATCCACGTAAGTAATTAATCCGTAATTAATCCTACAAACAACTGCGGCTGTTAAAGCCAAGAGCACAAAAAGCCCACAAATGTCAAAAGCAACATAACGGACTTGCCTCCTCTTCCCTACCGTTAAACCAAAAAGCCCAACGAGCCCAAATTCCGCCGCTAAAATATATTCAAATGCCGGATAAAGATAAATTATTTCCTCCAACGGCTCTTTTTCTTCTTTACATTTTATTCAAAATCCCACCCAAGAACAATCTCAACAAAAAATCAAGAACAAAAAAAAAAATATTGAAATTTTTGAATCTCAACTATGGATACAACTCCTCCATCTCATCGATCCGAAACTCGAAGCCGAACAAAATCAGCTTCAAGACTCTCAAGGCTCCGCCGTTATGATGAAGAAAGTGAATCTCTCACTCCAAGAGTCTCTCTTGAAATTGTCCCTTCACCAAGAATAGAAGTTTCTCCTTATGGTAACGGTCTACCGCTCCACGAGCTTTTACTTCTTTCCCCTTCTCCTCTTCGAAGATCCAAGACTCGTCTTGCTGATAAGCTTGAATTAGTTGATGATGGGGTTGAGCCTAATGGGGTTCGAAGGAGGAGAAGGAGTAGAAATTCTGCAATTGGTGTTTCCCCGCGTAATAATCGGAGATCGAGAAGAAGGTTAGAGCAAGAAATGAGAGAAGAGAGGGACTTGGGGTTAGTTGAAGAAGTGGTTAAACCAAGAAAGAAGAGGAATAATGGTAAATCCAAGAAGGATAAGCTTAGCTTGGTTCTTTCAAACTCATCAAGTATGTATCAAAATCCAATCTTTATTGTTTTAAATACATATTTCATTTCTTCTGCTGAATGTGTATTTCTTTTTTCGAGTTATAGAATCGAAAGAAGGAGAAGGATGTGATTTAATAAACAGAATTGAGATACTTTTAAGTGATTTGGTGATGTGGAGAGATGTGGCAAGATCAAGTCTTTGGTTTGGTTTGGGGTCTCTCTGTTTCTTATCTTCTTGTTTTGCCAAAGGAGTTACTTTTAGGTATATTTTCTTCTCATTTTCCAAATATCCCACTTTTTATTTAGGAAGTGTTATCCATATGACATTTTTGTTTATTCTTGATTGCAGCATTTTCTCTATCGTATCGCAATTGGGGTTACTGTTTTTAGTTGTTTCATTCTTCTCACATTCGATTCGCCAAAGGTAAAGGTTTAAATTCCTTACACTAGTAATTTATTAAGTTCCTACTGTTGTTGCTGAATGCTGATCAATTATTGAATTGCAGAGATGGTAGAGAAATGAAGCGCGAATATCAGCTGACTGAAGATGACATTTTGAGAATGGGAAGATTGATACTTCCAGCTGCAAATCTCGCAATTTCAAAAACACGAGATCTTTTTTCGGGAGAACCTGCTATGACCCTCAAAGTATGTTATTGAACTTACATATTTTAGCACTAAAATTTGACTTCTTGTAATTGATTGGAAATGTGCCTGTCTGTTGTTTTAGTTAGTGCCAATCTTGATAATTGGAGCTGAGTATGGCCATTTGATAACTGTATGGAGGCTTTGTGCCCTTGGTAAGAAAGATCACTCAATTGTCCTATATACACGTTATTAGTTCGAAATCTCTAAACAATTGAAACAAAATACTTGTTGGTGTTCAATCTTGTGACAGGTTTTTTCATCAGTTTTACTGCCCCAAAACTTTATTCCTCTTATTCTCATCAGATATATAATAAAGGTAAATAAGTGTTTCAGCTTGATATGGAGATTCTTAGATTATTTCCTGATTGATGGTTGCCTCTACTTTTTGCATTAATTGAATGAAAGGGTGTATTTTGTTGATACAGCCAAGTATATGAAACATCGGTTGCTGGAAACTTGGGGTGCTTGCTCTCACAAGAAGATAATAGCTGCATCAGTATTGACAGCATTTTGGAACCTTACCACTGTCAGAACACGAATCTTTACAGGTAATTCACGAACCAATTCGTTCATTATTTTGATACCTCTGATTGAACCAATTCTCTAAGCCATGTTTACAAAGTAACATCTTCTAGCAAATGGTTGTTACCTTGGATTGAACTTTCACATTGAACTAAAGAATTTTCGTGGTTCTTGGAAGCATTCATAAAAGCTCATCATTTGTACAATTTAGCACCTTTCTAATACAAGTGGAAGTTACCAATCTTAGATTGAACTTTCACACTGAACTAAAAAGTGTTTTTTTTTCCCCGTTTCTTTGCATCGTTCATAAGTCATTTATACAATTAGCATCTTTATAACAAATGGAAGTTTCATTTCCACACTGAACTTAAGAAGTTTCATTTTCTAGTTCTTGGCATCATTCACAAGCCATTTATACAATTAGCATCTTTCTAACTAAAGGAAGTTTCCTACCTCGGATTGAACTTCCACACTTAACTTAAAAAGTGTTTTTACTTTCCGGTTGTTGGCATCATTTATAAACCATTGATATAATTACCATCTTTCTAACAAATGAAAGTTATTACCTTGGATTGAACTTTCACACTGAACTAAAGAGTGCCACCATCTTTCTAACAAATGAAAGTTACTTACCTTAGATTGAACTTTCACACTGAACTAAAGAGTGTTTGTTTCCGGTTTTTGGCAGCATTTATCTGTCTAGTAATATTCAGATACTGTAAACAACATGAAGAGGTAAAGGTCGACGAAGAAATGGTTGAAGTGGAAGAAGAGGAAGAAGAGCAGCAGCAGGCATTGGTTGTGTTAGAACCTGTCAAAAAAGGGGCATAATTGTGCACTATGCCAAATGTATCACCTCTATAATACTAACATAATATAACCCCTCTTGTTATTTTTCTCAATCTTTCAAGGAAGAAGAAAACCTTGTTGTATGTCCTTGTATTTTTGTATATCCAATCAAAGCAAGGAAGAAGAACTCTGGTGCTCTTCTGGAAATAAAGAAATCTTTTCTTTACTTTTTCCACTGTTTTATTTATCTATTTTCTTGATGATAGAAGCGAGGACTCGTTTCGTCGATCCCAACTTATTTGGGATCGAGGCATAGTTATTATTGTTATGTATCTGTTTTTTGGGCATTTTCATTGACTCGAGGAATCAAGGAATAAAAAGGGTAGGGATTATATTCCTTATAACATGTATAAATACAATGTTTGGTATTTGTACTAAAAATGAGATATAGGGATGTTTTAGTGCTTTAACCATGTGTTACTTGATCCATATATTTGGTCAATCCATAAATAAATAGAATCATATGAAAAAAACTAACCCTAATTAATACTCCCTTTGTTCCATTTTTATGATATATTTTTTTTAAAATTTATTTTAAATAATAGTTACATATACTCGAACTTTAAAGCAAAAATAGTTTTTAGCCCTTTACAATTTTTTTAAGTTTTATAATGGTTTTACTAGGGATTATCATTTTTACACATAAGAAATTTTAAAAATGTCATTTTTGTTCAAATTGTAAGAGGTCAAGAGGTATTTCTGAAACTCCAATTTATTTTATTTGAACACCTAAACATTTGATAAAATGTTATTATTAAACGTTTTTTGTTTAGTTTCAAGAAAGTTTTTGCTCGCGTTCTGAAGCATTCATTACGTAGATAGGTCAACCATTTAAATATGTCAATCCTTTAATTATAGACATTGTAATATGCCGTCAAACCTCACACTTGTTCTAGTTGAGGTTATAATGTATATAATTAAAAGAGGTAACATATTTTATGTGATTAACTTATTCACATAATAGACGCTTGAAAACATATGCAAAAGCTTTTGAAAATTTTTAAAAATATACAACCCAACATAAGATATTAGGCACGTAGCTAATATACAATATTATATGACATTCAAAATTATACCTGATCGGAAAATATTACTATATAATGTGTCAACCTTGTAAAGGAGTGTATACCAATATATAAGAAGTGCTTATCATATGAGAGAAAATTGAGATTTATTGACCTCTTACAATTTGAACAAAAGAAAATAATCTTTTCAGATCCATCATATTTAAAAATGAAGATCTTTTATGAAAAAAGACATAAAAATAAGATAACTATTATTTTCCATATGCTTTTTTCTCCAATAATGAATTACGTAGCCAATATACAATATTATATAAAATTATACCTAAATGGAAAACATTACACATAATGTGTCAATCTTGTTAAAGAGTGTATAATAATAGATAAAATGTGCTTATACACAAATATAAAAGAAAAAAATGAAATTTATCGCCCTCCTACAATTTGAAATGAAGAAAATAGTCTTTTTCATAACGATAAAAGTGAAAATCTTTTGTGAAAAAGGACATAAAAATAAGATAATTGATACCAATTATTTTGCATTTGCTTTTTTCCCCAATAATGAATTAAATTGCTTTTTTGGGAACACGCAAAGACGTAGAACCAAGTCAATACAAGAGGCCCACTTTAAGACCCGAAAATCACTTTTGTTTTTTCTTCACACACCACCGAATTGTTCTTCCAAAAAAAATTGAAAATTAGGGTTTAAGGTTTCGTACCGGAAATGGCAACACCAGCAGCGGCGGCGGCACCAAGTACGGCAGCTACCTCCGAGAAGAAGAAGCCGGTTTTCGTCAAAGCGGAAAGCTTAAAGCCAGGGACACATGGACACAACTTGACTGTTAAGGTTGTTGATTCGAATGCCGTCAAAGCCACCGGCGGCGCCAACCGAGGTGGTAGATCATCAGCGTCGTTAAACCCTCGTGGTCCGGCGCGTCTCGCCGAGTGCCTTGTCGGTGATGAAACCGGGTGCATCCTCTTCACTGCTCGTAATGAACAGGGTATGAACAAAATAATCTCTAATTCTCGGAAAATGATTTTCCTTTTAGTATAATTTGCTTGCTTTCATTTGTATTTGGTTTTAATTTTTCGAAATTTTGACCTTTTTATGCACTGATTTTGGTGATTACAATTATTTGAGAAAACCTGCAAATGACAGTCATCTATTTAATGTATATTGAAGAATTTAGAGAGATCTAATAGAAATGAGTGCATTTATATGTTAATGAAGGATGTCGATCTGTTTTCGTGTTTTATATTAGTGTGTATATATATAATTGAGTTGAGTTTACTTGTGTAATTGGGAAATCTAAGTTGTGTCTTAATCTGGCTTGCTCAATGAGAAAACTCCAGTACTCTAAATAATACGCTTGTTTGCTGTGTCTATATTTTCATAGAGTGTCAGGATTATGGCGAAGAGGATGTTTCGATTTGTAGGTTTATACTCTATAAACATTGTGCTTTAGAATAGACCTGTTCAGCTCCTTTTGTTAGGAAGCAATGAGGTCGAATAAAATCTTGTAGCTAAAAGTACTTTTGCTCCCCTTACTGCACCACAGTCCCTTTATTGAACTTTCCGTTTAATGGATAGGAATGCATTTTGTTATCTGGACTTGTTTGACTATCTTCCTAATCTATAGTAAACAGGGGTGTGGTTCGTTTTCGGATGGAGCTTGAATAGCTTAGTTTAAAATGCCACCCTTGGGCCTGGACCATTCGGGGTGGCCCAATGGTTTGGGCTTGGGACTTCCATATTGGAGAGGTTTAAGTTTGAAATCCCTTGCTAGCGAAAGCAAAGGGTTTGCCTTATGGGTTGAGTTCGTCGCACCGGGCTTGCATGCCTAGTGCGGGTTAACTCTCATGTGTGGTTTGCAAGCTATTGAATAGGAGTGGGAGTTTTACCTGTGCTCACCCAAAGGATAGCAGCCACGAGTTTCCCTTGTCATCGAAAAAAAGAATGCCACCCCTGGACCTCATTGCTTAGGATCTAGTAATGGTCATTTTCGTGCTTTGATAGTGTCGCGAGTTGTGACGAACTCAAACTTATTTTCTTGAGGTGAAGGGTCACATCCGCTAGACCATCCCTCACTTATCAATGCATTACTCCTTCCATTTCAATTTGTTTGGCTTGATTCGGAGTACCAGGGTCAAACTAACTACTGATTGGTGTGAATTCGGACATAGAATCTTCAATATTTTTGAAATAAGATTTACATTTTTAGAAACTACACAAAAGGATTATAGTCACAATAGTTATAATTTAATATATTTAGAAAGTATTTGAAAACATTATGATCAAAGAAAATATACGATTGATGGTTGACGTAGTAACTCAGACGAACAAGTTGAAACAACGGAGTAGCTATTAACCCCTCTTTTAAGATAGCAAATACTTGCATATTTTCTTTTCATGGAGAAATATTGGTTTATTACATATTACCCTCCTTAGACTCCACTTTGTGGGAGTACACGGGGTATGTTGTTGTTGGAGAAATGGTTTATGCTATTGATTTGCTTGGCCTGCCTGTTTGACTACATTGATGATTCATTTGTGTATTGAGAGCCAGGAAAATATCCAGATCTATTGGCTTTTGGAGTTTGTCATGCTTTGATGTGGTTTTGTGCCTGAACGAGAGTAGTTCCTTTTTTTCTGGTAAATTGTTTTATGTTTTATGTTTTATGTTCTGGATATTCACGTATTTCCTTTCATATTCAGTTGATATGATGAAGCCTGGGTCGACTGTCATTCTGCGAAATGCAAAGATTGATATGTTCAAGGGTGCCATGCGACTTGCAGTAGACAAATGGGGTCGTGTTGAGGTTACTGAACCAGCTGATTTTGATGTTAACCAGGAGAACAACCTTTCTTTAGTCGAGTATGAACTGGTTAATGTGGAAGAGTAGACAGGCTCATGGGAAATGATAATTTGAAGTCACAGTCGAATTCTTGTTCCCAATGTGAATTATTATTATGCATCTCTGGAATTTCCTTGGATTAATGAGCAAAGATGCCCATATTTTTTAGCTCATGATGATCCAATGGCATCAACATCATATGATGGTGTTGCTTTGTTCACTTGCTTGGTTAACTAGTTTTAAAGCGTTCGTGGAATTATTATTTTTCAGTCATTTCCCGTGTTGTACGAGGTAAAAACCAGTTCCTAAGAATGGGTATTTATGTCTTTGTATTTCTAACATTTTGTTACACAACTTGTGCTATCCAAACACACAATGTAAAAGAAGCTGACTATTATGTATGAACTATATGTGCAATTTCATTTGTCAACTTCCATAATTTCATGTAGGTGACACTGATCATGTGTCATTATTGCAAGCTGATTGATCAACAAGAAGTTGGTGTTACAATAAAGTTCAACTTAGAAACATTATAAGCTAAGTTGAGTTTGTAATGCTTTGAATTATTTGATGTGCTTTTGTGGCTGTTGCAAGTAGTTTACTCAGTGGTGTCAATTGGGGGATTCATGTCAATTCGAATTTGTTCGATCTGTTCAATTGAACGTAGTATGCTCCCACTGTGGCTTGTTTAATCTAAATTTGCAAATTGTGAACAAGAAAATCTAATAAAGATAACGTATTTTTTGTAAAAAAAGAATTCAATAATGGTTGAGTGGCCGTTTTGTTTAGGATTTTTTTTAGAAAAACACAATTATCTAACTTATTTTGTAAAAATATACCTCAAAACTTATATAACAATTCTTTAGCCCAAAAAAAAAAAAACATTTTTGTCGTTATAATAGTTTGTACAAAACCACATTTCTAGTAATCATCCTACCACTATTTCACTATTTTCTTAGTATAGTGTTTAAAAAATCCGGTATACAACATCATACACAGTTATACAGTTATATACAATTTTATTTTATAACAATGTTTATAAACTTATATACAATATTATACACCTAATATATAACAATATATAAAATTCTATACAATAATATACATTATTATATACTACTATACATAACCTGACTTCGTCTTCTTTTCTTGAATTTAAGCACTAGATTCATCCAAAACACCTAAAAAAACTACATCAAATCACCCTAAATTTCAAATCTAGGTTCCTTAATACGTATCTAATCATTTGTATCAATACTCATTCGACAAGAAGCCTATAAACAAAAATACAATTTTTTAAATTTTTAAATTTTGAGCTAATCACAAAAGTTGAAACAAATCGTAAATATAAACTTTGTAATCGCTTGTAAAGCACGGGAAGAAGCAAATAAAATGAAAGTCAAACCCCAACATATAAGCAACGGTATCGTATTATTTCTCACACGTATAAATTGGTTTTGAGAACTTTACAAATTTTTTGATAAATGAAATCCCAAAATAGAAATTGTTCAAGTAATTCAATAGGCCTTTGTCGACAATGCACTACATTCAATTACAACTGTCCACAATACTAAGAGAATTGTTATTTTGCTCAAATGAATAATCTAATAACTTGGTATCTCAATCTAAATTTTCATTATTATGGATCAAAACATAAATATTTATTTTTGGTAATTCAGAGTAATTTCAGATAAAATTGTGATCATCTTGTTTTCAGTGGAGATGCGTAAAGATAAAATTAGGCTTGGTAAGAAGAGAGTGTCATGATTTGTTACGGCCCCTAGTTTTATCTCTATACATATCAATAAAAATCAAGATAATCATATCCTAATTCAAATATACTTTGAGAACACTGAAATAGATATTTATGCTTTGTTCAGTAACAATGAAAATATGGATCAAGATAACCATTTTGATTTTTCATTTGAGTGAAGTAACGATTCTACTAGTTTAGTGGGCAGTTGTAATAGAATTTTGTGCCTTGACGCCACCGACTTGTTGAATTACTTGAACCAATTCTATTTTTGAAATCCATCTATTAGAAAGTCTGTGAAATTTTTAGAACCAATTTATACATATGAAAAATGTCATACCTGTGCTTATACGTTGGAGCTCACTGTTATGTGTGAAAAATAGAGAGTAAGGAGAGAAAGAAGTTAGTGCTTGAAAATCTCTATCTCTCAATTTGCATTAGAGAAAGCAATGGAGGGGGTGAAATATTAAGGACCAAAAGAAAGATATTTATAGTTGGTGTGGGATGTTCTTACAAGATAATATTTGAAATTTTATAAACAACATTCTATATATAAATATTTATATTAGATTTGGTCCAAAGTCAAAATTAGACCAAATATAACAATTTTAAAAACATACTAAAAAATATAGTATTGTTAGCAAGTAATCAACATCTTAAAATAGGTAAATGAATTATTTAATCAGGTTTACAAGAGATGAACCACTTCCCAATAAAAATTAATATATGCAGGTGGTTAATCTTTACGCGGACAATGAACCATGACAGATTTCTGAAGACGCTAACAGCTACACACATTACTTCATAACGCCCAAAAGAAAAAGATCCGAAATGGAAAAAGAGTTTCCCAAATTGGTGGGAAGTGTATGTGGAAGCCGCAAGGAAAGGGAAAAGAGGTGTTTGACAACAAAGGTAGACTTATGGGGTATGTGAAAAGTTTGAAGTACACCGGCGAAAGTGATAACAAGAATGCTAATGGCGAGTGGCTAATGACGGAATACTATTTGTATGATGGTTATTTGGTTGCTAGAGAAATTAAAAGCAAGGGTTATGTAATTTGTAAGATAAAGAAGAAGAGAAAACCAAATGATGATAACGAAAACGGACTTAGCGATGAGAATATGAGTGACGTTTAAGAACTTATTGATTCATCTTTGCAATTAGAAGACGACATTAATGTAGAGGAAAACGATGTTGGATATGAAGTACTTGCTATTTTGGACAAGGAAGACGATGGTAATCTTAATGTAGAATGCTTACAGGGACATCCATAAGCTGATATTGATCTTGAAAATATAGACTTGTATAATAGAATTTATCAATTAGTAAACTCTCAATTTTTCTTACCTTTCTTGTAATATAATATAATATCGTACCTTTATTTTCTTTTTGTTTTGTCTATGCAATCAACTTCATACAAGTATTTTGACTGTTTCTTGTCTTCCAACATCTATAAATCAAATTCTACTTTCTTAAACCATTAATGAGAAATAAAATATAAAGTGTATATAGGTTTATTTTACACGGTAATCTAAGTTCATCGCTAAATACTCATGAAAGAGTAGCTTCATCACCCTGAGGACAGGTAACAGATCATGTTTCATTATCGCAAACTGGTTGATTAACAAGAAGTTAGTGTTACCATAAAGTGCAACATATCTTAAGAAGCATCAATGAATAGCAAAGTTACAAACAAAAAGGTAAACCGTCAATAACAAATAGAGAGAGAGGCACACAAGTCAAAATTAAGCAAATGGTAACACTAATTTCCAATAAAGAGAGAGGCTGCCGATGACAATTATATCGTCGACATAGACAAGGACGAGTATTGTGTCACCTCTACCTTATTTGACAAGTAGCGAGGGATATGATTTTGAGTCAGTTCCAGTTGTGAGTGAGTTTCCAGAACTATTTCCAGATGATCTACCTGGAGTCCCTCCTAAGATAGATAGACTTCGGTATAAATATTCTTCCTGATACTCGTCCTATATCTATTCCTCCATATAAAATGGCTCCAGCAGAGTTGAAAGAGCTAAAAGAACAGTTCAAAGATCTCCTTGATTAGGGTTTTATACGACCAAGTGTCTCACATTGGGGCTCTCCGGTCTTATTTGTGAGGAAGAAGGATGGTTCCCTTAGAATGTGTATAAATTACCACCAGTTGAACAAGGTTACCATCAAGAATAAGTATCCTCTTCCGAGAATTGATGATCTCTTCGATCAACTTCAGGGTGCTACTTGTTTTTCTAAGATAGAACTCAAATCAGGCTACCATCAGTTAAGAGTAAGTGAATGTGATATTCCAAAGACAGCATTCAAGACCCGTTATGGTCATTAAGATAACCCGTGAGGGCATTGTAGCATGTCATAGATTTCCTTCAGCATCTGACATATGACTAATGAGTGTGATAGTCATTGCAAAAATTATCGTTGTGACTTGACTTTTTCCTTGCGATTGTGCTCACGCAATATACCGAAGTTTTTCCTTGCAAAATTGATTAATTCGATCTACATCAGCTAATACTTTCTCCGTTTTAAAAAGAATGACCTAATTTCCTTTTTAGTCTGTTTCAAAAAGAATGACTCCTTTCCTTTTTTGGCAACACTTCAACTTTCCACGTGACATGTTTAAAGCCACAAGATTAAAGGACATTTTGGTACATTTGACATAACTTTTATTTAGAACCACGAGATTAAAAGGTCTTCTTTCTTTTCTTAAGAATATTGAACTCATGAATTACTTAGTAGGATTCATGAGAGATGAACCATTTTACGACCAGAATAAATTTATGGAGTTGGTTAATCTTTATGCTGATAATGAACCATAACATATTTTTGAAGGCGCTAACAACTACACACGTTACTTCATAACGCCTCAAAAGAAACAAAATACACAATGGAAAAGAGTTGCGCGAATTGCGGGGAAAGGTACGTGGAAACCACAAGGAAAGGGAAAAGAGGTGTTTGATAACAAAGGTATACTTGTTGACACCCAATTTTGGACCTCCACAATATATATTAATCATCGAGTTTCGTAAATTCCAAACGATTTGAAATAATTAGTTTTTACAAAGTTCAAAATATTTTTTCAAGTTATTTTTAATTAATTTTATCATTTTTCATAATTTTTAAATAATATATATGTTATTATATAATTTTATATATAATTAGTACATTTTATAAATATTCAAAAATCATCTCAAAAGATTGTATTTCTTATTTAAATACTTCATAGTTTCAAGTTAATCAGTTTATAGTTAAGTTATTTGTTTATTTTGTTAAGATTATAAAGCTCGTTAATTAATTAATATTAATTCGTCTTTTTTAATTTTTAACCGAATTTACAAATTAATTCGAAATAACTATATCTTAAACTCCAAGACCTAACCCCCTCTTTGACCTCCAACTTAACTCAATTTTGAACCCAAATTTCCAGTGGCCCACTTCATAACTCTTAGGCCCAATTATTTTCACCAATTCCTCCACCAATTGGCCCATGTTTTGAGCCCATTCCAGTAACTCATTTCAATTCCAACTCCAACAAAGACCCAAACCCATTCCATACATACAACAATGTGTAACAGAAACAAAATAACGACCCTGTACAATGTTCTTCTTCTTCACGATGCAGAATCCCGCGAAATCGAAGCCCAGAATTGAAAACAGCAACCCAGCGAGCCAGAACTCGAGTCTAGCGCGTGTCCCTCTCCTTCTCTCCTCTCGACGCGTCTTTTTCGTACGGGAATATTCTAGAAAAAAGATCCAGGTGTTTGCATCTCAATGCCTTCCTCGTCTTTGCTCGAGAATCAAGGGTTCCAAATCGTTTTTTCGTTAAGAACAGTACAATTTTCAGCTGTGGAAACCTTATCTCTTAAGGAATTCGAATTTCAAATTTTGAAGTCTATTCTAAAATCTACCTGTTTTCCCCCTCAAACCAGCCCCCATTCTCACCTATTTAAACCCTATCTTCTTCATTAATTTTGGGATTGGGGAAATTTGTTGGTAGAAAACAGTGAGAAAAATACAAAAAGACATTGAAATTCGTCAAGCATAGGCAAAAAAAATCAAAGCAAAAGTTAGAACAATAGTGTTTATATCACCGAGTTTCTGGATCTTCTGTTTGAAATTCGAGTTTTCGACGAGATTCCATTTGTAGTAAAGTCGCTACTCCCTGCTCGTTTTGTTTTGGTTTCATTGCTCCAAGAAAGGTAATCTTACGTCCTCTTGTATTCCATTTCAATATGGTGTGTTATATATTCAATACTTTGTTATGAGTTATGTTATTTAGTGTATTTGGTTAATCGTTTTAGCATTCATGTGAATCCCGAATCAGTTAGCATGAGTCAAATTTTAATAAAGTTTCTCTTGGTATTAGATGGTAGTTGTTGGATTTATTGGCTCAACTACTAGTTGTTGGTAGTAGTTGTTTTGCTTTTTCTCGAAATGGTTTCACATTCATTTGGTTTCAAGTGTCAAGTACATAGGTTGTTTAGATAGACTTCTTCGCCATTTTGGGTGTTACAACTTGTAGTATCATCTTAACTGGTCATTTTTGCCTATTTAAACTTGATGTTCAATGTGTTTTCATGTTACTGTACCAATTAAGGGCTTTTGAATCTCATGGTGATTTCATTTTTCATTTAGGATAATTATTCTAACTCTTTATCTTGTTTCTAATTGAATTGCAAATATTTTAGATTGATTCCTATATTATCATTGTTGAAATTCTCTAAGAGTCGTGTTTGTTTTCCTCTTCTTTGTGAAGTTTTAATTTTGTGTTTAAATTTTGTTTTATTCACCTGAGTTGAATATGTTGCCTTTATTATTTTAATATTTCTTTAGTTAAATTTTCGTCTTTGTGTTGCTGGCACCTGTAATATTGCTTTGCTCTCATGTGTAGTAGCCATTAAAATTTGTTTTCTTGAGAATAAAATATTAGATTTTTTGCATATGTTATTTTAATATTAGTCCAAATAGTAGTTGAATGTGTCTTACATGTGATTCAAAAATGTGCATTCTTCCTTATGTTCTCTTTTGCCAGCGAGCTTATTTCCAAGTCAATAAGTTTGTTGTCATTATGGGTGTTTGAATCTTGATTCTACATATTGTGGTATAAAAATGTATTTCTTTTAGGTTTATCTACTTGATGCTCATTGTTAAATATTCTGAGACCATGATTAATTATTATAAATGTGTTTTGACTATTAAGCGTCTGTTTAGCTATTGATGGGCAATTGAGCTTGTTATTATCCCACATGCTTAGTTATTTTAGTGGAGTCTCATTATGATTAGTTATTAATCCTTATATCTTTTTTCTCGCATGAACTTTTGATCTGAGTCCAATTTGGGACTCCCTCTTTCCTCGCATTATTTCGGTAGATCAAATCCAACAATTTCCTTTGAGTTGGCCCCACCTCAAATGAGCAACGAAGATGAAATAAGGGTACAACTCGAATACACAGGGAAAAAGGCCAAAGTTTGGCTTGTATACAGCAGTATACATCAAAATGTATACATAGATTTCTGAAGGCAAATTGACCCAAAGCACCATATATACAGAAACGGTATACAGAAGGTCCTAGCAGGAAAAAAGGGTCCAAAAGACCCAAAAATGGGTCAAGTCCATTTATGGCAAACCTTAGGCTTAGGACAGGTGAACCAAGGGTCCGAAAAAATTTGAGTTTGGGCCAGAAGCCCAAATTCGACTTTACTACTTCTCTTTTTTTTATTTATCGTATATTCTAACTCATTTTATTTGAATTAGTTGTATTTAATTAAATTCCCTAGAAGAAAGTTATTTCTCCTTTTATGCTCAATTTAAAATATTTATATTTTTATATATTACTTAGTCTTATTTTATTAGTTGTCTTGCTTTATGAATTATTTCTCATAAAAAATCCACCTTTGGTTCATTCCTTCTTAAGATAATAAATAATAAAAATAAATAAATAAATAAAAAATGAGTCTTTTACTTAGTTGTTGTTTTCTCAAAATTAGTCAAAGTCATTTTAAGTTAAATCGTCGATCAACCGCAAGTTAGCGGACATTTTGAGGGCCTAATACCTTCTCGAAATGTACATTGAACTTTGAACCCTTTTATTTTCAATTGATTTTATCTGTTTAAGTCTTTGAAAACTTTAGGCTTTTTTCTTGATTTTTACTAAAAGATTAAGTGGCGACTCTGTTCTTTTGGAAATTCGATTTCTCTTAAATCATAAGTTTACTCAATTTTTTGAAAACTTAGTCATTTTTCTTTTATTTATTTTTCGAGTAAAACAGAATGACGACTCTGCTGGGGACTTAATTAAGTTCTAACCATAAAATTTGACTTATTTGATTAATTGTTGAATTGTTTATTTGTGATTCAAGTGTTTAAATTGTTATAACTGTTATTGCATTCATGACATCCTCAAATATGTATGTATAGTATATTAAAAAATGGTTTTGCGGAATCGCAGCCGGACTTTTTTATACTCAATCTTTTTTCGAAATGATCGGTAATTTATTGATTCGTCGTGCGTCCAATGGTTGTCTTGAGTTTCAGCCTAAGTTGTCCGCTTAGGTTCTCGGTCTTTCAAAAGCCACTCTTAGTCAACTAGCGTAGAGCGAAACCAAATCTCAGATTTAGCGCATTTTTGAACTAAGTTGACCCAACACCCAAGGCGTGTTGGGCCCATTAGAAAGTCCACATTGTGTCGATTTGACCCATTGGTCAATAAAAGACAATCATGCTTATGTGTTTAAATTTGAAGGATGTATACGTCATTTGACAAAACATTGTCTCTTGGGGTTGTGAGTTTAATAGTTTGTTCGAGTCAAAGAAAGATCAAATTACCATTTCATCCAAAAGCGTGAACATTCGAAGATGACAAGAAATCAAAACGAGGGACCGTCCATGGAAGCATATTTTAGGATCGTACCCATGCGTATGATTTATCATTTGTATCGCTTTTTCCTATTGTGTATCCTCTTTCAATTTTATTCCTAAATTTTGTATAAATTTGAGTTTCAAGTCAAAGCAATGTTTCAAACGATGTTATATATCCTTCAAATCGTTATACCTACCCTTGGCACAAAAGGGTCACATATGTTTAGAATGCGCAATAATTGTTTATGTGTTAATAACTGCTTTTGTGATTATGTTGATTTATTTGGAGATATTTAGCTCACTCTTTTTCAAATTGTTTTTAGGACCCCTAAGCACAAATATCAAGTCACTATCGAAAGTGTGTCCAAATACTTTTTTAGTCTTTAGTTTCCCAACAAAATTCGAACTTCATTTTTCAAATCTTACTCTTTTCAGAAAAAAGAAGAAGTTAACCCTTTATCTCAAATCGAAAGAGATTCAAGCTGGTCGAACTACATAGGACATGAATTCTCCTTCGTGAGATACGTAGGCAGCCATCCAAGGCTCGGTCCCCATTTTTGAGAAACTTCAACTTTTTCAACTCTTACAAAGAAATTAGAGCTAAGTCTCAATCAAAATAAGAAGTACGATACAATCGACTTTGTTTCAACTCAAGTCGACTTTTCTAATTCACTAATTTCAAAATTAAATAGACAAATTTCTGGCTAGTTAGTCATCTCCAATATTTGTAGGCTAGTTTATCTTCGAATGAAGCGACTCTTGTGTGATTATAACTTTGTGTGTGATATCTTGTATTACCTATTACCTACACAAACTAACACATTCGCCTTTTGAGTTATTTTTTTTTCAGGTATCAAAACTTATTTGTATTAAGAAATTGGTTGAACATTCAAAGTTCTCAAATATTGCTTCCCCACTCGAATTTTGTTGAAAGGAAAAAGAAAAATGACTTAGAATAGTGAGAATATTTGCCTGACCGAAGTTGCTATAGTCCAACCCCCTACCGTTGAACAAAATGAGCTAATTGCACAGTTGATGCAACAAATTGCTAAGTTGAGGGTTGAGCTTCAGAAAAACCAAGATTCGTCCATTCCGGTTGTCGATATCAACAATCCAAGCGATAGAAGACTTCCACTCCATCTTCCTCATCTAAATTCAAACTCGGAACATGTCCTAAATAACCCACCATCCAACCCTGGTCAAAATCCCTCTACCATCGACTTAACCACCTTAAATCTTCATCACGCCAGCACTTCATTCCAAGCACCGCCTTCCCTTCAAAACATGAATACCAACCCTCAAGTTTTCCCTCCCTTTCAAAAATAAAAACGCAAATAACTCTCAAATATTCCCTCAATTTCAAAGCTTAAATGTCAACAATCCTCAAACAACCTCTTTCATGTACCAAACCCCTGCTCAAGGCACTCAAAATTCACCAAATGCTCAACCCTTACCTCCCAAAGTCACTTTTGATATCCCAGTTCAAACCGAATCACACCTTCACTATACTGTCGATTCCGAGCTTGACCACTACAAAGAGACGGAGAAGGAGTGGAGGGCCAAAGAGGAAAACACTAAGCAGATCATGAAGGAAGAGATTGCAAAAGTGATTAAAGAACTTGATTACTCTTCAGAAGTTGTGGGGTTGAACTACAAAAATTTATGCATTCAGCCGGATTTGGACCTTCCGAAAGAGTTCAAGGTGCCAAAGTTCGTCACTTTTAATGGAACTGGAAATCCTCTAGCACATCTTAAAGCTTATTGTGATCAATTCGTGGGAGTTGTCAAAAATGAAACATTGTTCTCTTTAGTCGAAGTCTAAGTGGAAAAGCTCTAGAGTGGTTTACATCGCTAGAATTAAAACAATGGACGAGTTGGAATGCACCCACAAAGGATTTCAATGAAAGATTTGGACATAACGTAGAAGCTGCCCCTGATCGCTACTATTTAGAGAATATCAAACAAAAGTCTACAGAAAACTATCGAGAATACGCTCTTTGTTGGAGAAAAGAGGCTGTAAGAGTTCAACCTCCTATGTCTGAATGTGAAATCACTGAAATATTTTTTCGAGCTCAAAAGTCTGAGTACTATGAAAGAATGTTGCGCATGATGGGACAAAAATTTGTTGAGATCCTCAAGGTAGAAGAAGCTTTGGAAGATGGTTTGAAGACTGGAAAGGTCATAATCTTGTTGCATTGCGATCTAATGACAAAACTATTAGAATTAGTGATATGACTACGTTAAAAGAGAAAAAAAAGGTATTTGTTGTCATGGCTACCCGTATGCAGTCGGTCCAACAAAGAAATTATCAAAATTGTCATGTCAATCAAAACGATTCTCTCGTCCAAACTTTAGGAAGGCTCCTAAAGTATTTACACCATTAAGGGAATCTCAAACTCAACTTTATGAAAGGTTGAGAGCGATAGGTATACTCCATCATATAGAAGGAAGACCAGTCAATCCTTCGGGAATATTTTATAGGGCTGACCCCAAATGTGTTTATCATTCAGGAGCTGTTGGACACGACACAGAGAATTGTTCAACCCTCAAGCACAAAATTCAGAACATGATCAATAACAATTTAATCAATATTGATTAAGTCTCCCCAAATGAAGACTTATTGGATGCTAAAGAGTAAATACAAGATATATCTGAACAGAGTCATTTGAAGATATTCGACATCAAAAGTTGTAAAGAAGTATGCCCAACGTCGGCCAGAATTATGCATATGAAATTATTGTTATCTTTTTTTTGAAAATGCATAGTTAATCTCTTTTTGTTCATTTTATTGCACCTTTCCTTGTAATAAACTACGTCTGACCTGAATTCTCAAGAATGAGATATGTAGGCGGTCTATGTCGGCCTCAGTCGTTCCTTATCAAAATTTTCTATTTTTGTTAATCTTTGTGTGGTGGAACTACGTTTGACCTGATTTCTGCCTCAACGGGATACGTAGGCGCCACAACGGCTCGGTCATATTTTTCGTAAGATTTGTATTTCTCTTATAAATGGAATTCGGGACAAAAAAATTGAGGGAATCTAAAAAATTCATTTGAAGATAGACTTCTCCAACAAGTCAAAACTGAAGATCAAAATGCAACTGCGTTAGTTTTGAGTGGATCTGGAAAAATTAAGATGAAATTTTCTAGAAAATCAAGTTTGTAATTGGGACAGAATTTTTGAGATGATCTAAAAAATTTCACAAAAATGTCATTTGTTAAAAGACTTATACTTATTATTATTATTGAAGCAAACTGGGACAAAATTTTGACTTCTAGAATGAGCAACCTCAGAATCAACAAAGAAAGTTACAAGAGTTTCTCTTTATTTTAGATTGGAACATATCAAGACTATCTTAAAAAGGATGGACGAGCGCGTAAGCCAACTGCATGAAGGAGCATGAAGATAAGACCAACAAAAATCAGTCTTTCAAACTAAGAATTTTTCTTTAGATGTAGGAACATCGAAGTCACAGAATGGAAATGTAAAGCGGTGACATGCGGCAAAAGGCGTTATTTACACCCATCGTGGCCTCATCAACATAACTTAGAAAACTTTCCATCTCATTTTATCTTTATTTCATTATGTTGCCTCAAGTGATTTATAAGCAGTTTCTTTTTATTTTGTAGGAATATTGAAGACAAACGCTAATTGATTCTTTCAAAGATTTAGGAAACAATGTGTTGGAGGATCGTTAGTGACGAGTCACGATCAAAGTCACCATTAGGCATATCATAGCATAGTCTTGACAAGACAATTGACTTAATCTAACGCTTTATCTTTACTTATATTCTTTACTTTATCATCGATACTAATATTTGGTGTTAAGCTTTGCAAGTGATGGTATTGATAAAGTCAGGATCATATGTGAAATCGACATCAAATCTGAAGATGATCAAAAGTGACACTTTATTAGAAGTGTTGCAAGGGAAAATCACGGAGTTCATCACATCAGAAAAGATGTTAGAGATCGTAATATCCTCATGAAAGTCGAAGTTATCGAATTGTTACAAGTTTTCGATAATGATTGAAGATATCAGCAACAAAGTTAAATTTTGTTGAGTTTGTCAAGGAAGACGGGAGTGACTTTAATATTCGTGTGGAAGAATTAAGCCATTCACCACGATTTTTTTTTTTTTTTTTAAAAAAAGGCAGTCATAGTCGCGACGTGCATATACGTCGATATAGTATTTTTATATGATTATCGCGTAGCAATTTAGTCGTACTTGTTTCTTGACAATGTTAGGATCAAGATTTCAAAATTTGTTGGGTATACACCCCATAAGTGGATTATGTGTTTTGATTGGCTGATCAAAGACTTTGGTATATAGTTTTGTTGGGTGATCCACCCCATAGGAGGTTTGTATATTTGTTTGTCCATTCCAGGTTCCTATTTTGAACTATGTTGAAATATTATCGAACATCCACCTCGTTACAGTTGGAATATTATCGAGTCATCCACCTCGTTACAGTTGGAATATTATCGAGTCATCCACCTCATTACAGTGGAAATATTATCAAGCATCCACCTCGTTACATTTGGAATATTATCGAGTCATCCACCTCGTTACAGTTGGAATATTATCGAACATCAACCTAGTTACAGTAGGAATATTATCGAGTCATCCACCTCGTTACAATTGGAATATTATTGAGCTTCCACTTTGATACAGTTGGAATATTATCGAGTCATCTACCTTGTTACAGTTGGAATATTATCGAGCCATCCACCTCGTTACAATTGGAATATTATCGAGTCATCCACCTCGTTACAGTTGGAATATTATCGAGTCATCCACTTTTTTACAGTTGAAATATTATCAAGTCATCCACCTCGTTACAGTTGAAATATTATCGAGCATCCACCTCGTTACAGTTGGAACATTACCAAGCCATATGACTCGTTGCAGAGATCATCAGAGTTTTCCATGCACAAAGCAAGCAATGACATCTCCAAGTTCTTAACAAATTATGAGTTGTAATGCACATACGATTTTCAAGAAAATTTCAAGGGAGAATTATCTTTATGCATCACAAGAAGATCACATATTACATCAACCCATTTTATTACTTCGACATCAAAGAAAGAGTACATGGAAGATTATATTGCAAATATAATATACAAGCTTTATTTGCTTTACATCAAGCTGGAGGAAGCTGGCGTCAAATGTCCAATGAGAACAATTGAGTGTCAACACGGTAAAAGACACTATCTCCCCATTTGAGTTGTGTGTTATGCTAATGAGTTTTATCTCAGTCTTTTCTGATAGTATCCTAAGAGGATGAATTCTCAAAGCAAACCACAGGTGCGGACAACATCAAAAGGGATGCAACACAACGTGAAACTTTTTCTTAGCAGCGAATTAGGGACATAGTCCAAAGAGGAATACCAAAATCTTAGGACGCGAGCTGAGGAACGACTTCCACCACAATCAAACCATACCCCTATTCGAAGGCATGTGGGTTTTTTCTTAGTTTTGTCGGTTCCAATTTCGCATCCGAAAATTTTTGGGGGTTCACCAGAAGCAGCTTTCCAATCTGAGTGACAATATGCCAAGAGTTTTGAAAATTATGATTGTGTAAGTTCTTAATTATGGGTGTGAAGCGCGACACATTCATGACGAAGAGGTTGCTAGCCTCCTTTTCATTCTCGACGTACTTTGTCATTTTCCAGAACCAAAGGTTATATCGCATAATAGATTTCCTTTTCAATCGATTGAGTCGAACTACAAACAACCTGATTCCTAAGGTTTAGGGATATGTAGCCGGTGTTGACACCCAATTTTGGCTCTCCCCATTTAACTATAGTTATAATTATAATAATAATAATAATAATAATAATAAAATATATATGTTATGAAATTTTTCATAGGAATACAAAAAAAAATTTATTTGACGATAAATTTATGTTATTTCTTATAAAAATTAAAGATATTATATTACTACTTACTTTCTCATTTTTTTTAAATAAATGTTGTTCTTCTTAAGAATTGAATCTATTTTTTTTTTATTCAAATATAATTCCTTTTGTCGCAATAAATATTTTTCATACATTTATTAAAATTAGAAAGCTTAGTTAATTGATGATTTACTAATTTATATTAATTTAATTTTAAGAGTGACTAATTTTATCAAATAAGCTAATCTTGCAAAATAATTATCACTTATGGCTATTTAATAAAGAAAGTAGTTATAATTTAAATGAATTCAATTTGAGCAAATTTGGCAATCCAAGTCTTATTGAACCGGCCAATCCGTGTATGCCACGTAAGCGAGCACATGGATTGTGCTTCTTTAGATTTGATCTCATCCGTACAATCTAATCTAACGGCCTTAATCAATTCATCCTTTTACATATATATATATATATATATATATATATATATATATATATATATATATATATATATATATATATATATAATTTTATTTTTTTTAAAACTCTTTATTTTTACCAACCATCCGATCAAATGATCGGACGGCCCAAATTAAATCCCGAAATATTTCCTTCTTTTCCCAAATAGTACATCAGCCGCGTACCTTCCCCAGAATTTATTTTTCTTTCCCAGACGTGTTTTCCTCCTTCCCCATGGCCGCTCCTCACCTCTCCCATCGCCTCAGTCTAAAAGCGGCTATGGACTGCCGAAAAACGTTAATTTCCGGTGGTTCCTTGCCCTATGCCCCCATCTGTCGCTCAACCCCTTTCAAATCCGTCTGTAAAAGGGGACTCTTGGAAGAAACTTTCTTCCCCTTCATCATTATTCCTTCAGATTTGGCTTCCCTAGAATTCAAAAATTCGAATTCTTGAGACCAAATGGAGTTTACGATTTGTCTATAAAATGAGCCATTTGGTTCCATTCGAAAAGGGGGAGGAGAGGAGGACATCGAGAAAATCCGAGACAATCATCGGAGAACGACAAAAAAGAGGGATAAAAAGCACACTTCAAGCATTAGGTTTTTTTTGGTTTCGAAAATTTCAATCTTCTTTCAAACTTTCTGTTTTCGATTTTGAATTCGAGTTTCGAGAGCAAGTTTGAGGTTGGAATCTCTTGACGTAGAATCCCTTGTTTGCTGCTCTCGAAAAGGTACACTGCCTCGCCTTTATTATTATTATTTTTTAAACTCCAGTTAGTCGTTTTTGTTGATTTTGACAATTTCAATTTGAGGTTCTTAACTTGCTTATTCAGATTTTGTTTTTTTTTATGTTTGTACAGTTGAATTTTTTTTTGTTTAGCAATGATATACATATCCCTTATTTTTTACTTTTGGACTTGAATATATTTAGATGTGTGTATGAATGATTGAGAATGTTAATTTCGTCTAAGTTTTCTCTATTGCAATATATCCTAATCTAGTTCTGAAAAGTCATAGTTTACTTTTGATTTTGAACGTTTCTCCCTCTCTTTGTAGTTGTTGTTGATTTAAAGATTGTTGTTTGTCGTTTTAACTCTAAGATCTTAATCTTTAGTTGTTCCAAATGCATCGTCACTTTGCTTAACATTCTCATTAGTTTTGCTTTGATGTTCCTATCCTCCATCATAAGTTAACTTCCTACAATGCCCAGTTAAGATATCTGTGATTATGTAGTAAGGATGTTGCTGACTTTCTGTTAAGAATTGCGATTTTTGAGTTTTAAAATTTTACTTCATCCGGGTTTAGCCGTGACTTCACATAGTTGCACATTATTACTTGTAAAAAATCTAGATTTAATGGTTTTCTTCCTCTGACATGATACAATCTAATTTTGACTAGTGTTTTAGAATAATATGAGCCCCTGATTTCCAGCATAGCCTAGACTTCTTGACATCTTGTTCTAATCCTATATTTTTCATTATTCAAAATTTAAAGTTTGTGTTAACATAAGTTTCAAACCAAAGTTTATGGTAGATGGTTTTATGACTTTTTCAAGCTCAGAAGTGAGTTTTGCAGATTCGTATCTACCTATTTTTTTTCAGTTGAATATGCTGGAATTTTTTGGGGCCGCTTGTTTGATTCCTCTCTAAAGTT
Source organism: Solanum verrucosum (assembly GCF_900185275.1). Taxonomy (NCBI): domain Eukaryota; kingdom Viridiplantae; phylum Streptophyta; class Magnoliopsida; order Solanales; family Solanaceae; genus Solanum; species Solanum verrucosum. The sequence goes on along the minus strand of NW_026019982.1, from coordinate 897,825 downwards.
ATGAAAGTTACAAGTTTGTTGTCTGTAAAATATGGAAACCCCGACTGCCTATGTTGATAATGCGAACTCGAGTTAGAATTGGCTCAAAAAGTGCAAGACGTGCTTATATTTCTGCTTTTTAAATGACATTCATATTTAGGCCGATGTTTCGCATTGTAGAAATCTCATAAATAATCTCATTGTCCGAAAGTCAGATTGCACTTAAAGTTTGAGGAGTCTCCATTCTATACTTTGTTTATGCCTTCTAAGGTAGCCAAGTTTTGTTTAAATTATCATCTTTAGTGTGAACAACCCATTTTTCTTTTTATTTTTTTTAGTTTTCACTTGTTGCGGGCTCATTTTTTCAGTATAAAAATATTTTTTTTCTTCTTATGCTTCATGGTGTTTGGGAGATGCCACTATAAAGGGTTATTATATATTTCTTTATTTCCATTAATGGGTTTTATGTTCATTAGGAAATATATTCTATTTACATGGCTCAATTGAGTTTATTTTTTTCTTAATGTGCATTTTCCGTATAGTCTTTTAAGTTTCAAATATGCAAGAAAATGTGATCATGTTAGCCCTTGTTTTAAGCTGTATCATAATTATTCCTGCTAAATAATATTGTTCTCGTCCCATTTTGGGTAGTAGTCAAACTTGCTTGAATTCCAATTGGTTATATTCTAGTGATTCGAAGTTTCTAATCTTTGTTTCCTCTTCTTATATTTTCATGTACAATCGGAGGGCTGGAGTTTCTACTTTGGAACTCGTTATTGGCCTAAAATATTAGGCCAACAGCGATTAGGATCACCACAATACTTGGAGTTTCATAAATAGGAGTCCAACATTTCTTAGCATTCCTTTTTACGAGTTTGATTATGTTATTTTGATATGTTGACTAACCTTTACTTATGCCTACATAACTCTTAAGTTTTCGATACATTGCCTGTCCTTTATTTGAAGATTATTTATGTGAGCTAATATTATTTGTTTGTGAATTTAGTTGAGACATTTTTAGAACAAATAATACAAAAGATATTTTCTTAAAAATGGGTTAGCATTTTTACTTATAACATTCTTTTAGGCCTTTTAAGTTGAAAAGAGGGGCATATAGTTTTAAAAGTTTTCCAAGTGAAGTTTCAAAAAGGTTAAAATAATACTAGTGTTTCAAATTTGGGGAAAAGAAGTATATATACTTAGGCCTTTATCTTAAGGAATAGAAAAAATTATCATCTAAAATTCTCAATTGAAGTTTTAAAAGGTGAAATAATATTCATTTAGGCACTTAAGTAGAAAAAAATAAAACTCACGAGTTGGGATTCCAAATGAATTTAGGGATACATAAAGTCTAAAATAATATTCATTTAGGCTTACTCATCACTTAGGATGTCCAAATATTTTGAAACTAGTTTAAAGGCTAGAATAATTACATTTAGAAATTTACTTAAGGCTAAGATACTTATCTTTAGATATACATTTTTTAAGAAAAATAAGTAGGGAAGTAGGCTTATATATTTAACAAAACAAATGTAACTATAGAATAAATTTCAATAGTTAGGCCTATTTTTATACTCTTTACATCACCCCTTTATAAAATATATTGACTATTCTTACTTTTTTGAATCAAACATTGCTAATAACATTTTAATCTTTTTAACATGCTATTTCAAATTTTAGACATGCAAACAGGTTCAAATACAAGGTACACATATATATGTCGTACATATACAGGTATATACTCTATATTTTTTCTACATAACTTATTATTATCTGCTATCTCTTTTGCTAATATTATTTATAATTTATAAATCTCTACACTTAAATATACATATTACTTTATTACATATAATTTATCATCGACTTATCCCTACATGTAAAAAGAATGATAAACATTCATATGTTTTGAACAACTTATATGAATATATTACACTTCATAATAAATATATTTAAAATCACAAGCCTTTATATGATATTTTAACATTTAGTATCATTATTATTTATTGTATTTGTTTGTTTATTTTAGAAAACTCCATTTTATATATTTTCATTCAAATTACACATCACATATTACTACATATTTACGCTCAGCTACTATCTTATTTTTACGTCTTAGTAAGACGATAGATTTTCGCAAATTCAACATCTATATATTTTTAGGATAATTTTATTATGATACACCTATTTATATATATATATATATATATATATATATATATATATATATATATATATATATATATATATATATATGTTTTTTTTATATATGAATATATCATATATTTAAGTACATTTATTTCTTTATTTTACAATACTACTATTAAATATATTTTATAAGACATATATATGTCGTACCTTGTATTGTATCCTTTTCTTAAACTAACTAATAACTTATCGTTTAATCATTAAAAGAAAATAAATAAACAAGTTTTCCTAATCATATTTTCCTAAATTGAGTTTAAGGACTATCTTCGGATAGGCTCTGAGGGGTGCTTAACACCTTCCCCTCGAGTAACCAAAACCCTTGCTCAGAATCTCACTGGTTTCGCAAATCAAAACAGAGTTTATATTTACATATTTTAAAAATGGTTTTCCTAATATTTTCCTTAAAATTTAGGTGGCGACTCTAAAACAAAACAATTTTTCCAAAATCAGAGTGTCAGCCACATTATGTTGTGAACTGTTTCGGCCGGTTCGAAATAGGGTGCGACAGCCGGGATCAATGTTGAAAACTCAGTTGTATTACAACATTCTCTCTTGCATCATATTCGCAAGCATTTTGATTTCTTTATAATTCAATATCAGAATGACCTTTGAATTCTTTTGAAATCCTGCGTTAAATCAACCGCGTCGAACTACAAGTGGCCAAAATTCTAATATAGCCTGAGATATGTAGGAGACCCATTTCCAAGATTCGGCCATTATTCCTAAAGTCCGTACCAAAAGCTCTTTTTTGAAAGATGAAGTTGTGGTCGGTCAAAATTGGATTTGTCAATTTAATTTGCCTCAGATTTCTTTCATCAATCCAAATCAAATGAGGGCCAGTTGTTGACACTCAATTTTGAACAACCACAATATATATTAATCATCGAGTTTCGTAAATTTCAAACGATTTGAAATAATTAGTTTTTATAAAGTTCAAAATATTTTTTCAAGTTATTTTTAATTAATTTTTTCATTTTTCATAATTTTTAAATAATATATATGTTATTATATAATTTTATATATAATTAGTACATTTTATAAATATTCAAAAATCATCTCAAAAGATTTTATTTCTTATTTAAATACTTCATAGTTTCAAGTTAATCAGTTTATAGTTAAGTTATTTGTTTATTTTGTTAAGATTATGAAGCTCGTTAATTAATTAATATCAATTCGTCTTTTTTTAATTTTTAACCGAATTTACAAATTAATTCGAAATGACTATATCTTAAACTCCAAGACCTAACCCCCTTTTTAACCTCCAATTTAACTCAATTTTGAACCCAAATTTCCATTGGCCCACTTCGTAACTCTTAGGCACAATTATTTTCACCAATTCCTCCACCATTTGGCCTATGTTTTGAGCCCATTCCAGTAACCAATTTCAATTCCAACTCCAACAAAGACTCAAACCCATTCCATACATACATCAACGTGTAGCAGAAACAAAAGAACGACCCAGTACATCGTTCTTCATCTTAACGATGAGGAATCCCGCGAAATCGAAGCCTAAAATCGTAAACAGCAACCTAGCGAGCCAGAATCCGAGTCCAGCGCGTGTCCCTCTCCTTCTCTCCTCTATGTCTTCTTCGTACGGGAATATTCTAGAAAAAAGATCCAGTTGTTTGCATCTCAATGCCTTCCTCGTCCTTGCTCGAGAATCAAGGGTTCCAAATCGTTTTTTCGTTAAGAACAGTACAATTTTCAACTGTGGGAACCTTATCTCTTAAGGAATTCGAATTTCAAATTTTGAAGTCTATCCTAAAATCTACATGTTTTCCCCCTCAAACCAACTCCCATTCTCATCTATTTAAACCCTATCTTCTTCATTAATTTTGGGATTGGGGAAATTTATTGGTAGAAAACAGTGAGAAAAATACAAAAAGAAACTGAAATTCATCAAGCTAATGGCGAGTGGCTAATGACGAAACACTCTTTGTATGATGGTTATTTAGGTGCAAAAGAAATTAAGAACAAGGGTCTTGTAATATGTAAGATAAAGAAGAAGGGAAAATCCGGTAGCGATGAAAATATGAATGACGTTGAAGAACTTATTGATTCATCTTTGCAATTTAAAGATGACATTATTGTATATTTCGTAAAATATACATAGACATACATAAATTATTGTACATTATCTAACGCTACAAATGTTTAAATAAGGTCTTCTGGATTATAGTTTTAAACTTTTTTCCAATTGATCCAATTATAACACAAACTTATTAAAAATATTCTAGAAGTATTTAAAAATATATTTAACATTTCACCTAATTGAGTATACCAAATAGAATATCATTTTCTAATTGTATATTATTTCGTATTACATTTAATTATAAAATAGGTTTAAATCATCTTGATTTGCAGTTGCCTTGATGAAAATGATAAGTTTTTATTCTTTCGTTTTGTGAAAATAGTATTCGAAAAAATGCAGTGTATTGTATTTTTGCCAAAATGTATTGCATTGTGAATTCAATTTTGGAACAGATTGGCCTTTATGTCCGATGCATAACCTTCTGAACAACCTTTGTGCAAATGATATTAAATTGTATTAAAAATAATGCTTGACTATCATAGTAAAGCTTAAAATCTGGTTAGAGGGGAGATGAGATAAATCAAGTGATACTTTGTTCCTTTTTTATTATCACGTTTTATAGTCAATTTAACTAATTTTTAAGGCTAAATTAGATTATGTTACTTCAATATTTTTAAATAAAAATTTAAATATTAAAAACTATTCGAAAAGTAATATAAATTGAATTACTTTTTTTGTACTTACATTTTTTATTCTCTAGGCATCTTATTAGATCTTTTTAACTTAGATATTGGAGTGAGGCACGTGTTAGCCAAATTTAAGTAGTTGGCACGCCTTTCAAGTTTCAAAGCAAACTCCGTCAAAATTTAGGAATATAAATACGTAATTAAGGAAATAAAGTAATTTGAGAGAAGTAATTAAGTAACTTTAGTTTGTTAGTTAGTAGTAATTAAGGAAATAAAGTAACTTGAGTTTGTTAAGTAATTAAGAGTTTTTTTCCATAATGGAAATAAGATGTGTATAAATAGATAAACTATCTTTGTTTAGACTTCATAATTCACATAATTAGCTTAGGTTAATTCTGGATCGAGAAACAATGTCGATGCCAATGGGAATACATTTTCATCCTACTGATACGGAGCTAATCAACTATCTTAAGAAGTTTTTCAAAGGTGAATTATGTTTGAATCAACAATGTCCTATCCAGTTTGCGGATATATATGGAGATCAACCACCATGGGAGATATATATTTGGAGCTAATTCTGAAGAAAAGTTTCGTTACTTTATTACTCCTTTGAAGAAGCAGAAGATTGAATATAAAAGGTTTTCTCGAATTTGTGCTAAAGGGACGTGGAAAGCGCAAATCGGGGAACATCTTATAAGGAGCAATCGTACGGCGTCTGTGGTAGGGTTTAAGAGAAATTTCAAGTTTGAAACAAGTGAGTGTGGCCAAAATAAAACCTGGTTGATGGTAGAATATCATGTCGCGGATAGTTTCTTTAAGGAAAATAATCATATTTTTAAAGAAGATTTTGTAGTGTTAAGATGGATAAAGAGAAGTATGTGGATCATGTTATGAGGCACAAGATGGAGATGTAACGAAAATTATTGATCCTATGTTGCTTGAACCTAATCATAATAACGACTACTCCACAATCAAAGATCAAGTTAGGGTTTGTCATGAACAAGAGGCTACAACTTCCGAATATGATGTTCAAAACAGTACTTATGAAGCTACTACAATGGTAAATAGAGAGACAACGTTGGAAGTCCACGGAGTTGATGATATTAGAAGCGATGAATTTCAGGAAGAGATGTATAGAGCATTTGAGGACATTCGTGACAATTGGTTGTAGAATTCACACGTTCTACAAGATATATAATACACATCAAAATATTTATATTATTAAAATGGACTATGCAGTTGTATATAGTTCAATTTACAATTTGTCAATTATTTTTTTTACGGAGTACTTTTTAGGTGTTAACTGTTGCATCTGATCATACAAGGGATGCAATTTTGAATCACCTGTGCTCACCCTTTACTGAGGCTTTGATCTTGGCATCTTGTGGTTAGAACACAGTTCACTGGTGGCTGTCTGTTATGTATCGATACGTGCATTGCAAATTTGAAGTTAAAAATGAATATGAGTAGTATTTTGTGACCTATTTTTGGCTTCACATAATAAAGCAAAACTTATATGTGTACTCATTGTTAGAGTTGCTTCAGCTGATTGTTGATGTTAGCTGCACTTTGAATCTAACGCGTTGATAGTTGTTTTTACATTTGAAAATTCAGAGCTTATATGATATCATAAGTGGTAACACGATGTATAGAGTCTGACACGTGCCCGATGCTGAAAGGTCGAAAGGAGAAGTGTTATAAACTTTGAATGGAAGCCCCGGTAAACGGCAGCAGTAACTCTAACATCCGTGCCTAGGGCCTACTGAAGCGTTGCAGATCCTAGCAGAGTATCATGAATGAAGGCCTAAGTGATGCTATCAGTGTCGGAACAATGCCAAAAAAGGAATAAATAGGTGGTTTAGTATAGTTTTAATTTCTTGAAACAAATGTAAAATTCAATTTTTTTGTTGCTCCCTCATAATTTAGATGTCCTTAATACCTTTACTACTCTAGTTTGCTAATTACTCTGAATTACCTCTTAGATTGCATTTTTCTGTTGGCACATTTAACATTGTTCTGGAATTTTAATTAGAGTATAACATGGGAGACATTGTTGGAAAAAACATACTACAATATTGATATCGGATAAAAATTAAAATATAAATTAATTAGGAGTAAAGATTGTCATCGAACTATGCTCTGCATCAGCTAATAAGTAATTTTGCATAGTTCTCAAACACATAAACAAGACACAACTAATGAGAATGCTAATGGCGAGTGGCTAATGACAGAATACTATTTGTATGATGGTTATTTGGATGCTAGAGAATTAAGAACAAGGGTTATGTAATTTTTAAGATAAAGAAGAAGAGAAAACCCAATGATGATAACGAAAATGGAGTTAGCAATGAGAATATGAATGACGTTGAAGAACTTATTGATTCATCTATGCATTAACGTAGAGGAAGACTATGTTGGGGATGAAGTACTTGCTATATTGGACAAGAAAGACGATGGTGATCCTAATATAGAATGCTTAGAAGGACATTCATCAACTAATGTTGATCTTGAAAATATAGACATTGTAATGTAGAATATATCAATTAATACACTCTCAATTTTTTTTACCTTTCTTGTAATATAATATATATCGTACCTTTATTTTCTTCTTGTTTTGTCTATGCAATCAACTTCATACAAATATTTTGACTGTTTCTTGTCTTCCAACATTAAATCAAATTTTACTTTCTTAAACCGTTAACGAAAAATAAAATATAAAGTGTATATAGATTTATTTTACACGACTATCTAAGTTCATCATGACTAAATCCTCATCGTCACTGACAAGTGTGAATGAAAGCGTAGCTTCATTCATGTTTTATTATCGCAAACTGGTTGATTAACAAGAAGTTAGTGTTACCATATAGCTCAACTTATCATAAGAAACATCAATGAATATGAAATAAACATCTCATTGCAAGATTCATCAGCAAAAAACTACATAGATTCTGTCATTATACACTCCTAACAACCATCATACAATATTTATGATCCAGCAAAAGTAGTCAGCACAATATTTTATGTTGGTAACAATTTCAAAATTAAAAGCTTCCAAACATAAATGAATCCCCTCTAGGTTATAGCTCTAATTATGTGTATCAAGAGTGTTCAAGTTTACGTATTTAATCATTACAATTCAATTTTGATCTATATACATAATATAATTTTCCGACAAGAATGTTGACTAACCATCCCTGATTCTTCATTCGTTAAGTACTACAATATGAAAGTTGTTCATTCCTTGTGAACAAGAAGCAAAAATACTTGATTGACTTACCAAAGTAGTAGATGAGGGCAGGGGCGGCTCTAATAAATTGGTGGCCTAAAGCCAAATTCGAATGGAGACCTTAAATTCGAATATATTTTTTTATGAAGTTTATTATAGCTAATTATTTAATCTTTCTTGAGACATAGTACTCATAATTTATCAAACTTCTATTACTTCTTTACTCTTTTATGAAAAGTTTATATTTTCTACGAATAATACTCAATATTTTTTTAAAAAAAATATGTTATACATATTTATTTATTTTAAATGAGGCCCCTCAAATTTGGGGCCTAAGGCGGTTGCTTTTTTTTCAAAGGGGAAGAGCCGCCACTGGATGAGGGTACTATAAGTCTTGCTAGTACCTATATGCAATGATGTATTACACGATCGATCACTCACAGGCCAAAAACAACTTATGTCTAATAAATAGTGTTTCGATCGTATTCTCAGAAATTTCGTGATTATCAAAGAAAAAATAACAGTCTTGATTACAATGAATCAATGAATATTTTTTTTTCGATTAACAGTATCACTTTCATTAATGACCCAAAAATATTTACAATCAATTTCATACGTTATATTCAAAAAATATGTATTTCAGATAAATATGAAATAGTTAGCTACATTGTAATAATGCAAAAAATATATATGATAATATTAAGATACATGATAGAACATATACATTTGACAAGATTTGGATGCATGACATAATAAATTGTGTCAAATACATGTGTAAATTTTCAATAATACGTTAATCTTCAATTTTTCATTAGATACACACACTTAGTGGTATAAAATACTAAAAGTGGCAATATACGTAATTGTTTAAAAATAGAGGTAAAATTAGTCTATATGATAGTGATGTATGTCAAATAAAATAGTTTATCCATAATTAAATCGGTGAAAAAAATAGTAGTATTTTTTATACGAAAAAATTAGAAATTTTTTCAATATTTCAATCAATTTCTTTTTAGTCATGACCTGATTTGGTAGAAAATGGGTAAAAAAAAATAAAAACCTATATTTCTAATAGTGATTAAAAGTAATGAAATAACAAAACTTACGTAGAGGATGAAAATCATTAGGATTGAGAATATTGTAATTGTTTTGTGTTGGTATATATGCGTTTTATTATTAAAATAAAATACATTTTATTGAATAATTAACATCAAAAAATTATTTCGTTCAAGGAATTAAAAAGAAACTTCCATATTCCGCCTACGAAAGGAAAAAAAAAAGTTTCTGAAGGTGACATAATTAGAACGGATAATTATAATTAGGATTAACATAAAAAATATTTTGATCCGGAGAAAAAAAAGGGATACGGTTCTTAATTAGAAGCCATGTGGCCATTTTTATATCTAAAGGTCAATATTCATTTAACTAAACTAACTCTTAAACCATAGTTGAAATTAATTGGTTTCCAATTTTGTTCTTTTTCCTTATTAGCATCATATTCCCTTGTTCTCTCGGATCACTTCTCTCTTCTTTTTTTTTTGTATAAATAATCTTCTAATCATATTCCTCTTATTCTCTATCAGCTCTCTCTTTTTGTTTAAATAATTATCATATCATATTTCCCTTATTCCTCGGATCATTTCTCTCTTTATATTTAAATAATTATCATTTTTTTCTTAGTAACTAGGAGTGATTAATCTATAAAACTACTATACGCCCAGTAATTAACTTGTTCATCATCTATTACAACGTAATAATTAGGGTTTAAGTTTTTTCTTTTTTAGCTAAAATAATGGCTCGAGGTAAGGGAAGTCGGTTGGGCTATATTTTTTCACCTAAGAATATAGAAGTCATCAAGTATTTAGTAGGATTTACGAGAGATGAACCACTACCCAACCAAAATCAATATATGGAGGTCGTTAATCTTTACGCGGAGAACGAACCGTGGCAGATTTTTGAAGGCACTAATAGCTACACACGTTACTTCATAACGCCCCAAAAGAAACAAAATCCGAAATGGAAAAGAGTTTCGCGAACTGTGGGGAAGGGTACGTGGAAGCCACAAGGAAAGGGAAAAGAGGTTTTTGACAATAAAGGTAGACTCATGGGGTACGTGAAAAGTTTGAAGTACACCTACGGCAAAAGTGATAACAAGAATGCCAATGGCGAGTGGCTAATGATGGAATACTATTTGAATGATGGTTATTTGGAGGCTAGAGAAATTAAGAACAAGGGTTATGTAATTTGTAAGATAAAGAAGAAGAGAAAACCCAATGATGATAACGAAAACGGAGTTAGCGATGAGAATATGAATGACATTGAAAAACTTATTGATTCATCTTTACAATTAGACAACGATATTAATGTGGAGGAAGACGACGTTGGGAATGAAGTACTTGCTATTTTGGACAAGGAAGACGATGGTGATCCTAATGTAGAATGCTTAGAGGGACATCCATAAGCTAATATTGATCTTGAAAACATTGACTTGTATTATAGAATTTATCAATTAGTATACTCTCATTTTTTCTTACATTTCTTGTAATATAATATACATCGTACCTATATTTTCCTTTTGTTTTCTCTATGCAATCAAGTAGATACAAAAAATTTGACTGATTCTTTTATTCCAACGTAATAAATCAAATCATCGACAAGAAGAGATGGAGCTACAACTCCTCGTGGACTAAAATCAGTCATATGAACATCTGAATGCTTTCAAGTTGATTAACAAGTTATAGTCTAATATAATACACCTGCTTCCAAATCAATTAACACCTTACCACTCACTCCGGTCCCCAGCAATGACAAATTAAAAATTAATTAATAGAGAGAACTAAAGTCATTTCCGATAAGAAAATATTGTTGTCGTTATAATAGTTAGCACAAAACCACATTTCTAGTAATCATAACGCATAAACAGGCTCTTAAACTTGTTGAGTTTTTTCCTCTTAAGTACCTCAACCACGCACCATCTGCCTGTTAATTCTTTGAACCACCCAGAATTTGTACGTACCTTTTAAACACTATTGGCTGACATGGCAAAAAACTTTAGCAAATATTTTTATTGATTGTGCACGTGAAATCTACCTTCCTCGCGTGGAAAGTGAAACCAATCAATTCTTAAATACATTCTTACATTAGCGCCACATGTGCATTTCCCAAACCGAAAAACCTAAAGCCTCTGCATTTTCCCAGCAAAACACTTCTGACTCAAAGTGCAGTGGTTCTAAACGAAAAAATCCTAGAAATTGGTCTTATTTTCAGTGACATTTATGCAAGTTACAACTAAAATTTTCAGATTTTGAAGTGATTTTGAGTGTTTTGTTGAAAGTATCATCGAAGATTGCAGACGACTTTAGAGTTCATTAATCACAATTTTGGAGTTTAACCTAGTGAGGTAAGTTCATTCCCTAATTTCTATTTAATTTGAATTAATTGTTGTAACGTGATATATAGTGCATTTTTACTAGGGAAAATTGTATATAAATAGCATACTATTAATTCAAATTAAATGTTATATATAAACATAGTTTTGTACCCCATAGTAAACTGTTGCTATTTCGCCTCTGGTGAATCTCGCTCGCCACTCTCGTTCTCAATGGCAGTCTCCCTTGCCTCTCTCGCTTTTATACAAACACTATAAAATGTGTTTGTGTTTGTATAAAGCGAGAGAAAATTGTATACATACATATATTTTCGTTTCTCTCTCTCCCCTCTCCCAGATCTCGCTCGCCACTCTCACTTGCCTCTCTCACTTTATACAAACACAAATGTATACATTGCGTTTGTGTTTGTATAAAGTGAGAGAAAATTGTATATACAAATACAAATTCATATATTTTCGTCCTATACACTTATGATTATACAAATACGATCTTCCCCTGCCCATTTTTCTTTTGTCTTTTTCTCTTTCCAGCTTTATACAAACACAAATTAATTATACAATTGATCTTTTGTATATGTATACCGAAACAGAAACAAATTAGACAACTGCTTTCTTTTGTATATGTATAGCGAAATATACATATTTATATTTGCTATGAAGCGCAATTATGCAAACAATAGCTATAGCATATAAATATGATTTTTATGTTTGCTATATGTGAAAGTTGTTCTTTTTACTATTATATTATTGTGATGGTGTGTGGTTAATATCTGGAAAAAGTTAGGGTTTTTTTTTGTTCTTATTATTCATAACGTGTCAGGAAATTTTGGGGCTTTGTTTCAAAGAATCTTATGGACAACATTATTATAACTCATTTTCATCATGATAGTGAATTTATTCAAGACAAAAAATGAGATTACTTATATTTGGGAAAACGAGGTGGAATATGTTAGTATCAATAAATATATCAGATAAGGGCTCTCCCAATCCCTGCTTTCTAATTGCTCTTGTTGAAACTCCCATCTAGTTTAGTTCACACAAAAAGATCTAACTTCTAACTATATATTGTAGCATTATGAAAATTTCTAAGCTAAGGCCTGAATCATTTTTCATTTGTGTGTAAGGTCGTATCAGGTATGACAAATAAATTATTCTTAGGTGTTGAGGTAAATTTTGTAGTGTTGAAATGGATTTGGATATGAATTAAGGTCACAAGCATCTCCTAGCACAAAGTTGAGTTGAAAGTTTCTTTACCGATTAAGTTTTGATATAAGAATCTACTTAAAGAAATGACTTTGTAGTTGAACTCAATGAAAAGTTGAGTGTTGTGGATGTTTTTGAACGTTTAAATTTTCCTTTTTTCGAGCAGTAAAAATGTTGTTATTTAATTTATTTGTTTAGTTATCAACATATAATAGACCCTTCTTAAAGTTTAAGAAAATTACTTATAAAAAAGTGTCAATATTTTTTTAAAAGAAAAATGTTGAAGGAAATTATTTATTAAAGAGTTTCAAGATAAACTTAACTATGTAATAAATTCTCCTTAATGGTGATCATATCTTTATACCTTTCTTTTATGTTCTCCAAGAAAATTTCAAAAATGTAGGACTTATTTTAAGATGAATATTTTAACCAGCCTTATTAAATACACATTCCTTCTATCCCAATTTAGAGACCTGTCATTCTATGCATTCAAAATAACTATCCAATTTGTAATGCAATTATCTATTCCCCTAGTCCTCTTTTCTCTGGTGGTTTCTCATTTATTATTCGATACTTATATTAAAAGAGCCGATTAATTTGAATTCAGCGATGCATATATATACATTTTACTAGATTTTTTCTCATATCCAATAAGCTTAAACTCGAAACCTTTATTTATCCTTTAATTAAAAAGGCAAAGAGGCTATATATTTCCTTCCCACCACAGGTTTGTGGTGGTTAAACAAAACTCATCAAACACCTATGAAGGCAACTCCAACAAAACAAATTAGTAAGGACGATTTAAGTTGTACCATATACACTTATTAGCAAGTACGATATCTTTGCAAAACCGAATTGATAAGTTTTTCAACGTCATCCATATTCTCATCCCACCGAACCAACTCATGACTTGAAAGCATATTGAGGAGGACAATCCACGTAGCTTTTTTTGACAAATGTCCTAAACAGTATACATTGCGTTTTTTTTAGTTCCTTTTTCTAGCCAGTGTACTGTAATGTTGAATGTGAATATGCCTTGTTTGCGTTATTCTCTTGAAGAAAGGTAAACAAACTAGAGTGTCACCGTACGTTGACGTTAGCTAACATGATGGTGATCATAATGTAGGGACATCCATATGATGTCGATCTTGACGATATAGACTTTGTATTATAGAATTTATCAATTAGTATTCTCTCAAGTTTCATACGTTTCTTGTAATTAGCTAATAATTGATCATGGGAAACTGATGCCATTATAGTATATATCGTCCTTTATTTCCTTTTTGTTTTGTCTATGCAATCAACTTCATACAAATATTTTGATTGTTTCTTGTCTTCCAACATCTAATAAATCAAATTCTACTTTCTTAAGCCGTTAAACGAAAAATAAAAATATAAAGTGTATATAGGTTTATTTTACACGACTATCTAAGTTAATCATGACTTGAATCCTCATCGTCAATGACAAGTGTGAATGAAAGTGTAGCTTCATTCATATTTTATTATCGCAAACTGGTTGATTAACTAGTGTTACCATATAGCTCAACTTATCATAAGAAACATCAATGAATATGAAATAAACATCTCATTGCAAGATTCGTCAACAAAAACTACAGATATTCTGTCATTATACACTTCCTAACAACCATCATACAATATTTATGATCCAGCAAAAGTAGTCAGCAATATTTTATGTTAGTAACAATTTCTAAATTAAAAGCTTCCAAACAATATTCATTAGATATACACACTCAGCTAATATTATCTAGAAAATATAGACATTGTAATACAGAATTTATCAATTAATATACTCTCAATTTCTCTTACCTTAATTGTAATATAATATATATCGTACCTTTATTTTCTTTTTGTTTTGTCTATGCAATCAACTTCATACAAATATTTTGACTGTTTCTTGTCTTCCAACATCTATTAAATCAAATTTTACTTTCTTAAACCGTTAACTAAAAAGTAAAATATAAAGTGTATGTAGGTTTATTTTACACGACTAAGTTCATCGCTAAATACTCATGAAAGCATAGCTTCATCACTCTGAGGACAGGTAACCGATCATGTTTCATTATCACAAACTGGTTGATTAACAAGAAGTTAGTGTTACCATAAAGCTCAACAGAAACATCAATGAATAGAAAAAGTTACAAACAGAAAGGTAAACCGTCAATAACAAATAAAGAGAGAGGCACACAAGTCAGAAGTAAGCAAATGGCAACACTAACTTGCAATCTAGCATTACCAAGTTCAAAAATAAAGGAGCAGCTCATTATAACCCTCTTTACTTAGCGCACCAGGGTGAGAAAGTACATTATTGCTCCAGCTCCCCAAAAATCATCACACGTCTTCATTTTGGGCTGATCGAATAAAGATAAAATCGTAAGCACCAATTCTACCAGGTGTGTCTAGAAAGACTTCCTGACACTACTTTAGTGACCAAACAAAGAGAATATGAAATAAACATCTCATTGCAAGATTCATCAGCAAAATCTACAGATATCCTGTCATTATACACCCCTAACAACCATCATACATTATTTCTGATCCAGCAAAAGTAGTCAACAAAATTTTATGCAAGTAACAATTTCTAAATTGAAAGCTTCCAAACATAAATGAATCCAATTCAGTCCTCTAAGCTTCTCCTTCTTCATCTAGTCTTGTCAACGCCTACAACAGGAAGAATGAAGCATCCAACACTTAATCAAAGTGACATAAGAACCGGAAAGTACGTGATGGGCAACACCAAAAATGAAGAGAATGCAAGAGACTACTGACAATCACTCTTGCCTTTGACATAACTAAACTATGGAATGAAATTGTTTCAAGGGTATTTCAAAGGAGGCTCCATATATCATGCTCAGTAGCAAAATATTTATTCAAAACTATAAATAGAAGGTCCATGTTAAATTTCGGATATGTCCAAGACACACTAAAGAGAAATACTTGATTGACTTACCAAAGTAGTAAATGAGGAAAAGACATCAAATGAGGGTCCTATAGGTCTTGCTAGATACCTATATCAAAAACGAAAACTCGTCGGTCAGAGAAATATAAAAGATGGATACACAGAAACCACAAAATCTTGCCAAATGGTTAGGTTTATAGGAAAAGAAAGGAAAAGGGAGCTAGACATCAAGAGGAGAAAGTATATGCAATGATGTATTACGCGATAGGTCACTCAACTTATATTGGCTTATTCATTCAGGTGGAAAAGAATGATTTCAAGTCTAGTTGAAATCGAATCATCGGCAATATTGAAGGTTGTTGTCAGCAAAGGTGCTAGTCACCTAGTTAATAGTTTCAAGCACCTTGAAATCATGGAAAATTCAGCCAGTACAGGACGTTTCAATGAAGAAGAGAGCTACAACTCCTCCTGGACTAAAAACAGTGATATGAACATCTTCAGCTAATTACTAGATTGATACTCACAGGCGAGTTACAGCTTATATATTCTAATAATACACCTACTTCCAAATTAACACCACTCACTCCCCCAGCAATGACAAAATTAAAAGAGCAAATAGAGAGAACTAAAGATAAAAAGCGTGAACCCCAGAAGTACAGATAAATTTGATCCTTTCAGAACCACTTGTTGTAAAAATTGATCACATGCAATCACAGCAAAGCTGACAACATCTTTGTTCCCCGTGAGAGGGGAAAAGATGCCATTTCAAATTTCTACATACATATGTAAGTCTCGCAAAGTATGGCAGATCTAAACCCAAATAAAAGAGAACTGTGGTAAGACAACTAACATAATAATAGTTGGCCTCCAGGGCTTTGGTCTTTAAGTAAAAGACAATCACATGACGCGCACACATCAATGCCACAGACAAAAGGATGGTTTTAAGTGAAAAGTACAGGAGCAGGGGCCATTACCCATAGTGTTTCGACCATGCCTCAGAAATTTCTCGATTATAAAAGAAAAAATAACAGTCTGACTACAATGAATCACTGAATATTGATTCTACAAATCGAGCGGAACAAAACAATAGATCCATAAAACAAATTTTGGAATTAAAGCATAGTTAATACTTAATTGATTGATTACTCCAATCTGGATCAGTTAATAACTAATTTTGCACAACTCTCAAACATTTGCATGAACATACTAATGAGGCACTACATTTTATAGCTGATTCGTTTAACAATAAAATTATCAGTTCTAATTAATTAACTAAATACAAACAGAAATCAAACTAATCAATAACATAGCTCAATGAGAGAATAACAGAGTGAAAAATCACCTTCTGAGAGCCAACTGTAACTACGGAGAGAGTCAGTAAGCATAGAAGTCATCAAAGCTGAAGCAGTGACGGTGTGGTATGGTTGCAGCGACTCCAAACAAGCGCTCATCTCAGAAGGACACCTTTTTGAATTGCATAAATTGTTCAGTCACATATAATGAAATTGAAAATTCGAGAAACTGCTAGTAAAAAAAAAAAGAGTACCTGAAGATGCGATGAGATAGAGGACTTTTAGAAGGCGTGCGCAAGGGAGATCGAGCTGCTTTAGCCTCCGATGCGATCCTTGATGCGGCATTGCGCAGGGACGGTGACCGGAAAATGGATCTAGCGGCGGCGATGGCCATGGAAAAGGAGAATCGTTCAGGATGTATGCTAATGGAGAAAAGATTTACTGTTGAAATGAAATTACAGGGTTTTGGGCTAAACCCTAGGGGAATGCTTGGCTTGGCTGCCCCTTCGAGTCGGCTTACTTTGGAGGAGTGCAAAAATAGCCAATTTCAGGATCCTATTTAAGGTATAGCCAAAGTTTATAAATTCTTATATAGAGAAGTATTTCGCCTTGCAAAAAAAATCACTTTTTCACTATAAATTACTCATAAAAAATATAAAACACAATCTCAATTTTATTAGCCAACTTTCAAATATCATTTTTCAATTTGAAAATAAAAATTAATTTTCAAATTTCATAATGAAAGATAGTTAAACACCCACTTATTTAACCGTGTTATTAATTTAGACTCACGAGTTTGAAGTTCTTAAAAATTTCTATTGAAGTAAGGCTCGCTTAAAGCCCTTGATTCCAACAATTTGAAAGTAAGCATAGTTTAGGTATTTTTCTTTAGCTTGACCATCTCAAATTTTAATATCCGTGTATCTGAAGTTTGAACTACCAAATCTAACTTCGAATTTATCATCCAAGTATGATTTACAAACCATAAAATGAAAGCAAAAATACACAAACTTTTCAGATGTTCAGCAAACGTTTCCAAAGATAAGTATTCACAATTTAGCTCACGAATCTAGTTGGCAAATGCATTCACGTAAAGTTTAACCAGAGTCTGTTAGAATCTGCATTTTTTTTTATCACTATTTGAAAGAGCAAAGGCAATTTTTTTAGCAGGAAGCAGCAACATAATTTTAACATAAGTAACCACCACTATATCTCGATAACGACATGAAATGATGGAACTTTCAATTCTTCCCTCTGATAAAATAAATATACTATCTTATAGGCCTGCTAACAACTGTGAAAATAGGTAATAACTTTCTAAACGGTTCAAATTGGCCTGGCTAACATGCATCAGCAGATCAAGACAGCCACACTTATCATTCAACTTCTCGGACAATTCTTTTTGTTCGCAGTTGCTTATTCTTAATGCTTCCAGGGGCACTGTGAGCTTTCCTCCTCTCCTCTTTCCGCCTCGCAGATTCTGTCATCTCGCGTATTTGTCTACTTGCCTTGTAGATTGGTTTTGGTAAGTGTCTGTGTCTGTAAAATCACAATAAAGGAGAGTGAAGATTAATCTCTTTTGGGCTCACTGGGAATCTTTTGAGATATTCGACAGGAATGCAAAGTAACAAATATATGCACACAGAATTAACAATGGTAATCATCATCTTCTGAAATTCTCACTTTAGCTTTAAGCCTTTAACCATGCAGAGCTTATGTTCAGGCTTGAGTTAGCATAATATAGGTCTCAGTGTAACAAGCTTTTGGCACTGGATGGACATGGCATGATCTTACAGGCCAGTTAACAAGATGACCAACTACAATTTGGTACCAATGGCCTAAGGCCCTAAGACAAGAATCTTAGACATAGATGAACTGTTACCTGTCAATGCGCCTGACTTCAGGAAGATGCTTGTAACGATTCTTGACAGCCTCCATATATTCATGTCTTTTCCGCTCTCT
The DNA here is from genome assembly GCF_900185275.1 of Solanum verrucosum. Classification (NCBI taxonomy): domain Eukaryota; kingdom Viridiplantae; phylum Streptophyta; class Magnoliopsida; order Solanales; family Solanaceae; genus Solanum; species Solanum verrucosum. The sequence continues at coordinate 878,935 of NW_026019982.1, read as the reverse complement.
TGGCAAAACCTGCAAGGACACAATTTTCAGATTTTATATTCAGATGGATGTGAAGAAAAACAGAAACAGAATTACAGAACAATCAAGGAAGCTAACATTAAATAGCTTTCTTTCCCATTTTCTTCCAAAACAACAGTACAACATTCGCCCTCCAGAAAAAGTTAGGAACAGATTATTTTGTTCATTATTGAAGGCAATAGTACTGTGATGCACATAAAGAAGCTTCAAAGTGAAGAAGGTGGAGACAATTGTTAGTTGTTCTAAATATTGTCGCAAACCAAACTTTCAAGAAAATTTTTTGGGACGATAAGAAAACAATACCTAAAGAACTCAATATATAGGCAACACAACATATCAAAAAGTCATTCTTGCAAGAAAAGTTCTAAGACAATCGTATTTTTTTTTTTCCTTTTGCACAACAGTTCCTGCACAATCAAATGTTAATCATTTCATAAGTTATATCTTTCTCCCCGTTCCTTTCTAAACATTTTGTTTATCTGACAGGGATTTATCTACCTTCACGTTTGGGTGTTTTAAGAATTTCCTTTTCATCTATGCACTAACAACTCTCTCTTTCCCTTCTTTTCCTTTTTTAATACTCATCACACTCTTTAACTTATGTAACAATTTCAATGAAAAACTAGAAAGTTTTTTCAAGTTTGGAATCTCGTGTCTAAGAGTTCTACTGAAGAAATGTAAATCTTTCCTTTGTTTCCAATAACTAAAACCCGAAATCTCACCATGCTAAGCATCCCAAGAAACTAAAATGGATGGGGTATAAAAACTTATGACCTCTTGATCATCATCTTTTTATAATCTTAACGACGTGTTGAAACCAAATCCACAATTAAAGAGGAACAAGGGATAGATATGTTAAGGAAAAATCAGAAAGATTCAAACCCATAATGCATCTAAACAAAGAAAGGAAACATGTATACAAGTTCCCAGTAAATAGGATATAAACCAAAAGAATCAAGTAGTGTAGGTACATACAACTCCCATTTGCTCAGATGCTTTTGCTTTCCATAGACGTAGGTTGGTATCATCACTTCCTGAGATAATATAACTTGCATCGCAACTGAACTTGACACAGAATACCCTGAGTTGATGACAGATGTCAGGAAAACACATTCACTTGATAGTGCAAGTACTATAAGCAGCCAAGACTGTAAATTATTGTTGGGGATAACTAAAATAAACAGAAAAGATGCTTCTTCATCAAGATATGGAGTGAAACCTCTGCATCCTCTTAGCGTGATAAATTTCCCTGCTGTGACCACCATTATATTTGAAAATTCTCACCTACAAAGGATGGTAATTCAGTCAAAGTGCTGAGACACTAGGTGAACAAATAAACTTGACAGGAACTTACAGATCTATCATAAGATCCAGTAACAAATTCTCGACCGGTTGGTGAATAATCTATATCCATCCTGCAAATAAACCCCTAATATTAGCAACAAACTCTGCTTGTCGAATACAACACATGAACTGCACTAAATGAAAGAGTTGATGCCTTACACTGAAGAGGTATGATCTATATGCACACATTTGGCTTCATTTAACTTTCTAACATCATAACTGTAGCATCTTCCATCATCATTAGCCTATACCAACGAGACATGTGAGGAGTAATAGCAAAGAAATCACCTAACATATAAATTCATGCTGGAAAGTGAAAACAACCACTAACGAATAAAAAAATCAACACCATGTGACACTCTAGCATAGCAACATTTTACACAAGGGCAGTGAGTCCATGATAGAGCTACACTACTCTACTTGAGCTTCACAAACTTCTAGCAATAATGTTTGGGTGGTGTTAGAAGCGTAACTAGGCAATTCTCACTAAGGAAAGACCTTCCAAGGAACCATTCACCTTTTGGTCCTATCTAAGTTTGCAAGTTTCCATCCATATTTTTTTTTTTTTGAGAATAAGAAAAAATAAAATCTATCCATATTTAAGATGATTAAATTCTACATTCAAATTATAACAATCAAAACTGTTTTAGCAATCGGAAAAGGACTGGAAGCAGGCTACTATTATCCACCTTACTCCATGTTAAAGTTTAAAACATCATCAAATTTTGGATATATACATTTCAATTTAAGATTTATGCTTCAAGTTCTCACAGAATTCACTAGAGACGTAGAAGGACTCTCTAATTTCTTTTAGTTACCTTTAACCAAAATTTCTGAATATTATAAAGGTATAGGTTACAGATTTTGGACAAAGAAAAAACAGGATTAATTTTTTTCACAAAAAGAGCCTAATCCCCCCACCCACCCATGAATCAGATCGCATAGTACCTTACCCAAAAACAGAACAAAAAATCAAAATCACATTTAAGTGGGATGTGACCTGCCACCTATAATCTACATTCAGGTTACAGGTAGCAACATAATATCAGAACAAAACCATTTCTTGGTAGCAGGAATCAGGAAGGGTGATAAAGGAACTGAAAGCAAAAATATCATGACTAGAATTATGAGAGAACAACGCAAGATACAGGAAAGGAGAACAAAGTTCTCATGTTGCACTCACGGCAGTAAAATTCATTGGCTCCATCGGATTCCATGCTATAGAATTAGTTTTTGTCTGCAAAAAGAGATATTAATTCAGAAATGAACTATTTTGAAAGAATACACAGCAGATAAATATCAAAAGTTGTAATCAAAGATACTAAGGCTTCCCTCTTCCCATCCCTAATATAGGAGATTATTTATCTTTTCTCTATAAAAGATGTTGTCAGTACAATTGTCCTAAAATGAGAAAAACAAGAAAAATGGCAAGGTCACCAGCACTTGCAGTGATAAGGGATGAGGTAAGTGCAAACTTGTTAGTTTGCTTATTGATTTGTAACATGGGCTTCTTTGTAACATCAGCTGAATTACTCAAGAGAGGTCCCAGCGGTTCTTTTAACATGACCACTGAACCTAAAAACAAGTCAATAACTCAAAATATGTTCAAAGCCTAAAAGAAATGGAAGGCCACAAAACTCACACATTATAAAAATAAGTAGCTTATGGGTCAGCATTTAACCAAAACAAGACCATGCAACCATTAGCAGTAATTTTCACAGAGACAATCGTGCTGCTTACCGCCATAATAACCTTTCTAGCTGGTGTAGAAAGCCGTAAATCATAGATGCTTATGCTTCGATCACTGCAAGAAAGATCAAATACCACATATCAGTAGCTGCAGGGCAAAAATCGGATTACACTTGGAAATTTGCAAGCATCAATTCTAATGTAGTAACTGAGCCGCTACTGAATTACAATAACATGCATGGCATCTGCTATTCTAAAAGACCATTCACGAGTACTATCAAAAGAGCAAAAAGCACGAACTAATCAAGTGTTTGAAGCAAAATTATTCTTCAAAACAACTTTACAGGTGCAATATTTTATGGATTTTTCCATAAAAATTGGGAAGATTTCGTGTATTTTCACTAATTAATATTTTTAAGTTTGATTTGACACTCAAAGAAGCCGCAACTGCTGTGTAAATGTTTGTCCAAGACATTAGCAACCCAGATGCACATAATAGTGAATTTTCAAAAGGCTAAGAGATATTTAACTTGACAAAGGTTATATACAAATGAGGGTATATTTAAACATGTATACTACATGATTGGAAAATGCAGATACCCACGCAAGTATCAGAAGAAAAAGAAAAGATCACAGAAACCAGCTAAGCTTTAATCGTCTTAAAGAAAAGGAGTATCACATATGAAAATATGAACTAACAACGACGGATTGATTTTTTTGATAAGGAGCAACTATGAATTGATTACCTTGAGTAAAAAGTAATTTGCACTAAGTTAAAACAAAAGAGTCAGTTATGCATCTGGACAGGAAACTTATAAGAAGGCCTTCAATCCTTCTCCAAAAAAAAAAAAAGGAAAAAGAAGGCTCCAGAGTCTTAAGGAATGAAAACCTTGCTGATGTAGCCAAAAGATTAGGTTCCCCTGGATTAAACCGAACAGATGTAACTGTGTCTTTCCCCCATTCAAAACTATTAACCGGCTGAGACCTGGTTCACAAGATGATTAAAATGTGTTAAAAACTGCACATACCTGGCAGCAAAAATGATACAACAAATGGGTGACCAAACCTGTTATGGTTCCAAATGTCAACTTGAGCACCAGCTGTGGCAAAAAGATCACCATCCCATTGGTGGTCAACACCCCTGAGAAACGGACAACATCAATTGCAGTTTGAAGTTATGAAGCTAGAGAAAAACAAATAAAGTTATCATGATATCCTTAAGTTGATCATCTTGCAAGTACAATGATGCCAAATAACATACCAGAATGCATTCTTCCAAACATGAACAGCCAATGGCTGAGAATAAAAGAATTCAGTTTGTTAGACAATCTGGCACACCAAGTTCATGCATGGAAAAGAACAGAAAGCTTGAAATGCATTTACCTGGGATGAGTTATCAGACTCCATTAGAGTAGCAACAGGAACTTTCCAGAGCCTAACACTATAGCAAAGTAGCCAAAAGCACAGTGGGTCAGATATAGTACAGGAATATTTTTCAATATTAATTGTGTATCCATGCATGCAATAGTTCCCTTGAAGCCTTACGTGCAATCAGTTCCACATGATACAAGAATACGGCCATCCGTGGACACTGTCAAACCACGTACTGCACCTTGGTGACCAGGAAACTGACGTACTGTCCGCCTATGGTTTTGCACAAAAGAAAAATTGGGCACACATTCATTATAAGGTACACGACTGAGATAAAAAAAAAAATCAAAAGAACACGCACGAGCTGTTCAAAAAGTAATGGGAATTGAAAAAACATAGCCTTCTAAAAATGACTAACATGCTTCTATTTGCTGGTTACAGATGAAAAACTGCATATAGTTCAAGAATTGATCTAATGCCAAAAGAGAGAGTTTTCACATTTCAACCCCTTATACAACTAGAATGAAACATCTAAAAGAAGTCCAAAACGTGACAAAATTGGAGATAAAGATATCACATACAGCTTGTGTCATATACAAGCAATAACTGAAATAAAAATCCCTAGTGCACTGTGAATTAGTAGAAGTACTCCAAAATAATTAACCTCAGGTCTCAAGATCAGAATTTCAAGTATATCACATGCATACTTAATGGTAATGTAATAAAACATATTTTTCGAGTTCCAAATGCTTTTTAACTGAAAATGATACTATTGATCTAAGAGATTCTTACACTAGAAAACTGCATATAAGGTTATACAAGATCACACTTATTATAATAAAATGCCAAGCCAAGTAATGACTAAAACAATTGTGTTGCATATCTACCTGGTAGCCAAATCCCATAGGCGAACATCTGCAAGAACACAAAAGATTTTCAGAAGTCCAGAGTAATTAACAGATATAATTTTAATTTTCTCAGCCAGCAATACCTCGATGCATTACTTGTCAAGGTTAAAGTTTTAAATATTATTTTTTGAGACAGAGAATCTTTAATTTGTAATATCTTTTATACTTTAAATGTTTAATATTTTTTTAACTAAATGTACCATCAAAATGTAACAATATTTGAAGCTAGGTAAAAAAACCTATAAACAAAATAGACTTCGAAAAAAACGTACCACCGTCCATGGAGCCAGAAAATATTCCTTTCAAGTGATTAGGATTCTTTGCCATGCAAGAGACAGCATCAATGTGCCCATCCATTGCTCCAACGAATGGCCTTGCAAATATCTTGACAAAAAAAAAAAACTTAAATTGACAAACTCAAACAAAATAAAACAATATAAATTAAATAACGAAACAGGAATAACCTTGTCTAGTTTTACTGCATTCAGAGCACGAACATATTCCACTGCCTTCTCTTGATGTCGAAGACTGGGATCGAAGTTCCGAAAAACTCTCTAATCAAGCATAGATCATTATGCGAGTTAATATTTTCAAAAAAACAAGGACAAGCATGATACATAGTGTGAAAGCACATTTCCCCAACACAAGCAAGAGTGGCCAAACCTGAAGGTCCTGACTGCGTTCACGAGTAAAATCATCCGTAGACCGAGATATAACTTTCAACCTCATATTGATATCTTCAACTTCAGAGTAAGCAGAATTGATTAACTAGTATACTAACCATAAACACAATAATCAACCTCAATTTAAATAAACTGATTTTATTACGCAGTTAGATTAATTGATATCTAATACGTAAAATTGAATAAATTTAAAACTGAAACAGATTATTTTGATAATTCAAACGAATTTGGTAAATTCCTTGAACAAAAAAATCAAGCAACAACACCGCACTACTTGATAAAATGGTTAAATAAATGGCATATAGCGTCGGAGCTTACCGGTGATGATGGATGAAAGTGTAAGAAACTAGCGCCGGCGGGAGAGTGGTGGTTCTTCAACAGACTTAGACGAAGAAGAACTCCGGCAAGGGAAATTTGAAGCAAGGTGTAACTTCGGCAAGCCGTTGAGGGTTTAGGGTTGAGATGCCTTTTCTATAAGTGATTTTTTTTCCTTTTTAACAATCCTTTTAAATATTATTACTCTATATTATTAATCCTAATACTAATAATATCTAGAAAAGAATTACAATTTCCTAAAATATATTATTCCTACACTATGTATATTATGACTTATTATTTGAGTTGCTCTCAGTTTTATATTTCAATCTATGAATAAAAAAAAACTATGAAGTAGTATTCATTTGTTAAAAAATTATATGGGTCAATAATAATAACTAAGGAATTTGACAAATAATTTGTGAATAATCCTTAATCCTAATATTCTACCTAGCATATTTAAGACTACAAAATTAAATGATATTTTTAGTATATTCATAAATATTTAATTTAAGATGACAATTTAAAAAAAAAGGATATTTACTTTCTTAAAATTCATGTCCAATCAAATTAAACAGAAGGAAAAAAATACTTTTCTTTTTTCAAAATTGAGATATTTGATCAAAGTTTTAGGAGAAGCAAAAGTTATTTTTGAAAAAATACACTTAAAAACACTTACTAAAAATTTGATCAAACACTAATTGTTGCTGAAAAATGCTCTTCAAATTTGATTGCCCCCACCGTTTTTGTTTTTGTTTGGAAAAAACACTTTCAAGATTAGTTGTTTAAACGATCTAAGATGATCAAACAATTTCATACATCAAAAGTAAACAAAATGCATGATGTGATCCCTCATTAGAACTCAAAATGTTTTACTAATCTCTGCTTTATAACTGGTGCATTATTAATCTCTACATTATCAATTCATATATTACAATACTTGAATAAGTAATCATTTAACCAAATGAAAACTTATAGCACCTTTCATTTAGTTTTCAAATATGTTATCTTAAAAACCACAATCACAGAGAGCTATAAAGTTGGGTTAAATATGTTGACATTATCAAACAAAACATGTTTTTTCTCCAGTTAAATAGTACTCTCTTCTCACATGTTCGACTTGACATACCATTTCTATTTTTAATATGGTGGACAAAAAGAGAGGGAGAACAACAGGCCCAAAACTGAGAGCAATACTTCATTATAGGCAGAAACTAATATGATAGTAAAAATATCGTCATTTTCATCTTTTACATAACTCAGCTCTCACAAAGCATAAAGCAGTATTCATTAAACTATGCCTGAATTAAAACAGATCCCGTGAACGTGAACAGAAAACTGTAACAACGATTTCGGTTTCAACTTCTGAAATAAATAACTATCTGGAGTTTTATACAGAGCACATCAATGGGGCAAAAGTAAAGAACACAACATGAAAGACAGTGCCGATGAAAAACAAACTAGGGAACTTTCAGACACTCCTAAGCAAAGATGGCCCTGATAGCCACAGTTTGCCACCATGTTAGTAAATGGATCTCATCGCAAAGAGCAACTTTCAGCAAATTAAACAGCCTTATCAATAACTCCAGCCATTCTTCCTTGAACTAATATCGTAAGCCATCTAAAACTTCTTCTGACTCGTCCATTCATATACCTCATTGAGATCACTATTGATCATCTCTGTAGTCGGGATTCTCCTTCAAGATGACAAAGCCTTCAAGAATGGGCGAGAGAGGAATGTACCTGAGCATTGACAACAAATGTGAGTAAGACAAGCTACATGAACGACATTGTTAAAAAAAAGGCAACTTCTTTTTTTAAAAATGCCTTCAGAATAAATATCAAATCGCAAAGCATAAGTATACTTCTCGGTTGCGAGCTCAGCTCGATCGCCGGCAGCAAGGAGAACCGGGGTAGAATGGGTCTGGAAACCAGTAATGGTCTTGGGCCGACCTGCCTGACCTACAACATCAACAGCTTGGCCAACACGGACAGGAACCGACAAGGGTTTCAAATTTTCATCCACAGTCAGTAGCATCCTTGGCTGTGAAGCAAGAGAAAAAGGACATAAAATTAGGAGCTGATAGCAGGAAAGCCATAAATGGACCAAAAAAAAGGAAAAAAGAGAAATGCTTTGTTCAACGGACAGCAAACCTGCATAGCTAAAGTTAGGAAATAAAGAATATAGTGATATTTCCCCAAGATAATGGCCTTCATATCAAGACATGCATGCAGCAGAGTAACCAGTCCAGCCAATGCAGTCCTGAAAAAGTTCAAAGGTGGGTCAACTATGGAACTCTGATCAAAGAGAGCTAGTAGCTCATTAAGCTCTGAATAGCAGTATTTTATATTATAGTTAATCAGCCTCTAAAGAATAAATCTACTGCAGACTGCAACAGAATTGGGATATAACAAACTAGAGTAACAGTTCAAAGTTTAATGCACCAATGTTCACTGTTACACATCGAGAAGAGAACTTGTCTCCATTGAACTATATGCAAGTTGTAGAAGAGAGGGCTTACGGAGATAACAGAAAGTGTTCAGAATGATATGGTGAGAGAGTTAACAATCCCTTTCCCAAATGAACAAGACCCTGGGCAATCCGCACCTGCAGAAACGATCAGATCAGACCGTGAACTTAATATTACAGAGTTCCCATAAGAGAAAACTAGGAAAATTAGTTCTTACACAGAACAGAAGGTTGGCTTCTTTGTAGTAGTAACTGGACAGATTACGCAGCATGCCAGCTATTCTGGCATTGTTTGTTCCTGCACCTATCAATCCCAAAGAAATGATAGCAGCCTACATACAGCATTTAGATAAGCAGTTCAGATTTGAGAATTCTTTTTAATAGTAACACAAATATCTACTTTCTGCCGTTCTTCAAACATACCATAGCTACTTCGGAGTCTGAATCATGACTAAGCCTGCTCAGAGTGTCCATCACATTGACCTGTACGAACCACCAAGGAGCAAAAGTTATGCTTGCACATGACCCCAAAAAAAGAAGAGGAAAAAGCCTGGGCATCTACTGCTTATGAGTGAAAGACCTAACAAGAATACTTTTAAGTAACTCAACTCTAAAGAAGCAACAGAAAAAGGACAAATGAAGGAGAGGTCAATGATAAAAGTTATTTTTCACTATACTTTTGGGTTTGAAATGCAGAGAAGGGCAAGAGCCAAAGGAACTGCTCTTCTGATATTTTGCTCTCCATACTGCAAAAGGTGTTCTAGTGAACGTATGGCCATTTCGAGTCCAAGTTCTTCAGCCATTGCCACCATTGCAATACCCAGGACGGCCGGTCCCTGGAAGGTTTCACCCTTCTCAAAATGTTGGGCACATTGACCAAGAAAATGTTGGACCTGAGACATTGAAACTTTCAGTTATTGTGTTACCCTCATGAAACCACTTAAAAGCACAAGTCTTGTACTACCTTGAGCACATTGCCTGTTCCAGCATAGGCACAAGAAAGCAGGGTCATATCGCAATGCTTTCTAATCTTTTCATTGAAGGTCTTCGAGACCTCGGCTGTAGCCTCAACACTTTCCTATAGAAAATAGCAGATGGATCCAAAATCATTATTGCAAGAAAAAAGATCTGCAAAATCTCAAAGTTAACTGCATGAACATTGATCCGCAAATGTCCAGGCTATTGGTATTCTAAGAACTGGAAGTTAATTATATTTATCCTCCCAAAGTTAATGACAGTTACAGCACACAAAAAATTGGTTTACCTGCTTTCCAAGATACAGGAGACCAAGACCAAGAGGCAACAGACGGGCAAAGGGCTCTCCCAATTCTGACTCACTTCGTTCCATCAATGCGAATATGATGGCCTGAGCAATCTCTTCGTTGCATGAACCAACATATACCAATCCCAATGATATAGCAGTAAAGGCAAGCACATCAAGGGACGCCTTGCTATCTCCAAGTATTGGGGTCAATTTACTACGGATCTGAAAATCAGTGAAGTCAATTAAATAGTTGTAAATCTCTAGAACCTTCCGTTGCAACGAAAATAAAGTTTTTACATGGTAAACCTATTGCTAACTACAAAAGAGATTAGTAAGTTTCATGTCCACACAATTAAAAGACAACAAGGAACTCTACCTGCTCATTCTGAGAACCAGCATAAGCAAGACCAAGGCCCATTATAGCACCGATTCTAATTGAAGGGTCCTCTTTGTCTATGTACTCAGCTAGAAGTGCCAATGCCTGCTCAAAAGAATTATATTAAGATCCAGGGCAATCAAGTTTTGCAGAAGAAATAGAGTAGAACACAACATCAAGGAACTCACAGGGTCACATTCGTTCTTGATACCACAGTTCACAATCCCAACTCCCAATAGTGCACCAGCAATGACGTGGGTATCAGTACTATGGAAATACTTGTCAATTTGTGCAAGACCAGAATCAACATCCCAAAGCAGGATCATACCCTAAATGTTTAGGCAGGAACAATCGTTAACCTCATGATAGCTAATGAAAAACGAACAGTGACGCCCGGCTAAAAACAACGCACCAGACTAGCTGCAGCGCTAGCTTTTCCATGTTCTTTATTTTTGAAAAGCCAGCTTGTTGAGGCACCACCACTTGACGCCTCTGACGGTACTGTCATCAACTTATCCTGGAGCCGAAATATAAAGTGAATAGAAATATTCAGACCGATATATATATATATATATATAGTAACCTAAACAAACAGAACACATTATATACCTGACCAAAGCCAGCATTGACAAAGGCATTTACAAATGTAGAGGCCAAATTTTGTCGTGCTGAATCTACACTTGCCCCCGCACTAGCCCGGCCATCAAGCAAATGTGGCTGATAATTAAACCAAAGGGAATTAGCACAATTTTTGGTTACGAATGCTTTCTGTTTGAACAGAGTTAGGATATGTAATAAACATAATTTGCCAAACAAGCTCTTCTTCACCAAGGATATTAAGAAATTAAACAAAATACTATTCTTTAGATGAAGAAAATAAAACAAGATATTTTGTTTAGCTCATCATTATTATTCTTTTCGCTCTGGGGGGGGGGGGGGGGTTTAAAAGGTTGGTCTGCACTTCACACATTAAATGTTGGCAAAACGTTGCAAGGTGAATACTCTGCGCACCAAAAGAAGATCAACACAGGGTCAAGAGCATTTCACCACCCAGGGACAGTTAGGTTCATATATTTAAATTAAGGAATAGAGAACCTACACAACAGTAGATGCAAATCAAACGTGACAAGGGAAGGATAAATTTATAAATTTAAACCTTGTATATGTCGTCAGGGGTTTTTGCTTCCATGACCTCAATATCACGAGCAAGTGTAAGATAGCCTTCACTTAATTTAGTGTTGTTAATAATCTCCTGTAATCCTTCTCTTTCTTCATCTTCTGCACACATCTCTTCATCAAGCTCAAATGTCTGACCCTGCATATCCAGACATTAATCAGCAATCTGAGATGAACCATCGAAGACAAAACTGATCTATGTCACAAGCTATAAATCCAGCACTAATAACTCTCTGGGGCAGGGAATGCGGGGTCAGGAGAGAATTATTTGGAAGTAAAGGGAAGAGAGGACATTGAGAAGAAAGAGAATCCATAAAAGGAAATCCACACAGAGACATTGTGAGCCAGAAAATGACAAATAGAATAGAATAATGGAGAACTTACATGGCGAGCAAGAATGTAACAGAACTGCTTCTTCCGCAGAAGATCATCACACGATGTAAACACTTGCTTTACATACTGCAAACAATGATATAAACCAAACCAAAACAAAATCAAATTATACCCTAATTTCAAATATAAAATCTACAGATCAACTAGACTCTTAACTTTCAAGAGAACAGATCCATTACACTTAAGCAAACATCCCTACGCTCTAACAAACGATGTTTCTTTTAAAGAAAGAGTGGGGGGAGAATGGTAGTAATAAAAAATGCAGACCTGCGTGTTATCCAGGTATAGTGCAGTCACAAGTGCACTGGGATACTCCTCAAATTTCATATAGATGGTATATGCAATATCAAGAACCAACATGTCGTCAGGTCCAGGAAGGTATCTGTTAGACAAAAAAATCATGAGTTCTAATGCAGAAGTCATGGAGAATCCAATGTAGACATTAGATAATATTTAAGACCAGAGGTAATCGCCAGCAGAAAACAAACAAAAGAAATGATGGAATAACAAAAATCAAATGTATATGTGTGTGTGTGTTTAAAAAGAAGTCACGGGGTTTTTACTTCTTGGCTTCCACCAGAGAGGAATTGACACATCTAAAGCAAGCTGAAAATCGGAAAGAAGGGCTTCCTAAGAACCTTGTTACTCAAGTGAGACTGAAAATTTGAACTACTAACCAGAACAAACCAGTAATTCAGACTTCACTTCTACAAAGTTATCCACTCCCAAAGATAGGCTTGCAAGGGGTAATGAGTAAGAATCTCAGTACCAACATGCCTTCGCTTATTTCTTGTAGGAAGATCCAAACGACTATTATTACGTCAGACTCTACCTATATCATTCCCAATTCTGAATTTAGTCTGTCCTTGATGAAAACTTCCAAGGCATCACGTGAACCATCTTTAGAAAATAAATGTTCAGGAAGTGGTAGGCCCTCGTCTTAAAAGTAAGCATAAATAGTACAGTACAACAAAAGAACTTCTAGGCAATGCCTCGAGGGCCTTGAATCATAACAGCACAATACAGCAGGCAATGTCATATAGACACATCATGAGTTCGAATCCCAGCTAATGAATCAAGTTGTCTGGTCTTCATTAAGTAGAGAAGGCAAGAGAGTTGCGCATTATCCACCAAATCTCGAAGCTTGATACAATGGATTTGTAGGCTATCAAAGAAAGGTCTCTTTCTAAGCAATGCATCAATTTTAGTTAATAAATTCGAATCTACAATCCAACTCGACATAGCCACAAATAAAACTATGTATGTAAATGTTCATAGCACTAGAGTGATTTGGTAATCCTGGTCAACTTTCCTTTGGCATGGCTTTCTTACTGTAATGCAATAGATCAACTCCAATTTTTACAGTAGTTCCATTATCAAATAAACACACAACTTATAGGTTGGTGGTAAACTACAGATAATAGAGGACACATGAGAATAGCACATAAGGGTGTAGCCTAGTAGTCAATGAAGTGGGTTCAAAACCATGACCCCTCAGGTTAAATTCCCAGTGAACGTTTGTGACTACCTGGCACCTGCACTGGTGGGGGAGGTTTCAGGTACCCAATGGAATTAATCGAGGTGCGTGCAAGTTGGACAGTGCACCATGGTTATCATAACAAAAACTGAGGATGATGAGACTAACTAAGAGCATCAAAACTACATAAAACTCCAGCAAATCTTAATTTCCCAAGAGAAAATTCGCAAGGTTCAAATATTCTGACAAAGAACTTCCAAAATTGTGTCCTGAGCAAACTCACTTTGCTGAACTGGTGAGATAGGAGCATGTCCTTTTGTAATTTGTATTATCAACGTGCTCGACTAAGAGATCAAGATCTTCAACCTGAAATAATTCAAACAGATGCCTCATCAGCACCACTCATGGAAACAGTGCATAGGTTATGTAAAGACACGGAGAGAGAAATACCTCCATTAAAAGATCGACAGCCTCAGGTTCAGCATTATGCTGCATTGCAGAACAAGGTATCAGTCAAAATTTGGTATCTTTGAAAACAAAAGGAGATGAAAGTGATATGTTTCCGCATCAATACAGGAAAAAAGGAAGTAAACTTTTATAGTTCTATCCTGCAACTCAACTAAAATTAAATCTGAAGAATGATACCTTCATGTGAAAAGCAACAATTTGTTGCACAAGCTCCATTAGATCATCAATTGAGGCTTCTTCACTCTGACATTGTTAATGCATCGTAAGAATAGAAACAGAAGAGCTGATTAAAAACCTAATTTTAGAAGTTATTGCATGACGCAGATGTAAAAAGGTATGCATAACATTCACAAGATAAAGGTCGAAAAAGGCTTGAAGTAGTTTGCTGCTACTTATTCAAAATGAAAAAGAACAGGTAAATGTTACAACCTTTTAAAAAGAACAGGTAAACATTACAGCCTTCAAGCAGCAAATTTGTACATATAAACCTAGTTCCATCAGGTTTGTGCTAAGCCCGGGCTCAAACTCAAATATAAAAACAATAATTATAATAATTAATTTTACTTCATAACATATCATTTGGTGTCACATTAAACATGATTTGGTGATTAGTATTCATAAATATCAAAGTTTTTAACACATGATTGGATAAGTACCAATAGAAAAACTATTTATAAGAAAGTAAACTTGGGTAGAGAGTTTGAAAATATCAAAGGGACACACGACGTTTGGTAATCTATAAAACAACATGATTTAAAATATTTAAATGATTACAAGTGGACAAAGATCATTAATAAAAAACATTGTGAGTTCTATGAATTTCTGAGCAGACAATTTCTTAGTTACAAATAAAATAAGTTTCTTCCAATATTTATTGAGTTTTAATTTCATGGAGCAAGAGTTTCAGCAAAACTTTTATTTTTCTTCTAGAATCATCCAACAGGACAAAGAATTTCAATAAATTCAAGTTAGTACTACAATATTTCTACCCTTAGTCTACAACTTGTTTGGATGGTTGTTACCTATTATATTATATTGTTAGTTTAAATAAGATGTTTGATTTGGTTGTTACTAAAATCATATTGTACCATATCATTAAATTCACCATTACATAACATGAAAAGTCTCATTTTATGTAACAACCGATTTGGTGTAACATATTCCCATTTTTCCCCTCACTTTTTTCTTAAGATCATTCTCACTTGGGCCTTTGTTATTGGTGTAACTATATGAATCTCTTCTTACCACTTATTATATTAATTATTACCTTTTAGTTAATACTCTCTCTTACATTAATAGTCCCTTCCCTCAAAAAAATATCTCAAAACAATTGTTAGTACCAAATTAAAATGTACATTATTTTCAATCATACCCTTATAGTTCTCTTAAAAATTGTTTTGATTCTCAAAAAGCATATAATGAATATGGTAATTTAGTAATACATTGTATATATATTGCTTTTTAATAGACGTGAAAAAAAAAAATTTATAATGGAACGGATGGGGTATTCTTCAAGGGGTTTATAAAAAGTGAAAAAAGAAGTAAAATGGATCAAATGGAATCCTTATTAATGTACTTCAATTATAATTTATTAATATTCTTATAAGATTATTATTAAGTTAATTTTTATAAAGCCTCTAAATTGAGGTCAAAACTATTGTAATATAAACTTGAAGTTATTGAATTTTTTTGTTGTATTAGATTATTCTATAAGATGGAAATTTTTTTTGCAGAAACTCCTGCTGCAAGAAATTACGAATGAAATTAGAACTTAATAAATATCAAATTAAATTTATTTCTGTCGATAATTAATACTTAAGTTGCTTGCTCACAAATTCATAAAAATGCCAATACTCTTCGATTTATGATCTTCATTGAATTGTACTTATTTACGTATTTAAATCATGTTATTTTATAAAATATCTAATCACTTGTGTTCTTTTTTTTTCTAATTCTCCTGCCAAACTTTTTTCCTCATAAATAGTAATTTTAATTAAAATATCCAATTATATGATTAAGAACTTAAATAATTATGAAGACTTATCAACTGTCCAGCGTGCCATTAGATTATATATTAATTATAAGTAAAAAAATATGATATAAATTATACTTCTTTAATTAAATTTATTACTTTTATACCTTGAGTTTGGGCCCAGGCCCGGGCCTCGTGGAACTACTGTAGTAGTAATATGCAGAGAATCAATGACTTGTATAAAAATATAGAAGGTACATATGTACATAGCAGTAAGTTAGCCTGAATTGCTGATGCATCAAGTAACCAGAACTCTAAACAAAGCATGAACAGCACAAACTGTATAAAAAACACAGTAATATTCTTCTGAAACCTTACACAACTTAAGAGATAAAGGAAAACAAACCTGTCGTTTTACATACTCTTGTGAAATTTCTCCAGCTAAGTTCCTGTAGAAATAATCGGTTAGCCAATACTTGAGGTGCCAAAATGGACTGGGCAAGAATTGAGAAATGAAACACATGAATTCACACACAAAGTAATGTGTATACTGTTTAGAGCTAGTATCTTAATATTGAAATGGAACATAATCAGAAAGTCATCTCATGCATTACACTGGAAACCAGCATTAACATGACACAACAATATAGATAAACATCTCTGGATGACGCCAACGGTGATTTTGGGTCAGTCAGCGTCCAACATGACTGATCCATCGAACAGCATACTAAATCCCATAGACACAGGTGCAAGTTAATTCTGCCAGGCCGTCACTAAAGCTAAAGTAGATGGGCTCACACTGGATGTTGTAGCTGGGATTCGAGCTTGGAATCTCCAAGTCGTTACTCCTACAGCTCAACCCCAACACTTGGGACAAGGACATAGATACACTTCACTACTGCTATATATTCCTTTCCCCTAAAAATGAACCATCACTCATGCAAATATAGAGTTTATTTCCTTATCCTAGATCAACTTAACACGCAGCTGCGCTAGGTACTATGTTTCACAAAACAGCACATGCCAGAGATTTTATGCACACACTCATTTGCACCATTGATGTCCGTCAAGACTGGGAAATAATATAAATACAAATATGAGCTCGTGAAAGAGCTATACTTCCCAGAGAAGATGCAGATTTTCTGAAGTCATATCTTGGTAAGCTATTCCAAAATAAGTTTTAAATAATCGTAAATAATATTAATATGTTCTTACTAAAGGAATAGTCATATAAATGGGAAGAACAGAGAGGATAAGACAAATGTACTGCCTATCAAACTTACCTAACGTATTCATGTCCCCAGGAACCAATTTCACCTTGAGAGCCCACCAGTCTATACTTCAAGCTCTCCTGTAAGAACCAATAGAATTGATAATAGCCATAAAATAGATGAAGAAGTTGTTAATGTTCACAAAAGCACGAGTAATGGCATATCACACATGCACAGTTATTAAAATACACCAAAAACAAGACATACCCTTTCTCCTTCAGCAGACATTGTCAGAGCCAAAACAGAAAGTATATCTGCCATAAGTTTCTGCATGCAGTTGAAATTGCGTAAGTGAAATTTATTCAACTTCGACAGCAGTTAAGTGCAATGCCAATTCCATACCTTCAAATCTGAGTCTGGCATTTTTTCATAATATCCCTTCAGTGTTCCATAGTGGGGACGCAAGAACTTTAATGGTTTTGGAACTGATGTCATCGAGCTTGTTGATGTACGAATTTCCTGTCTATAACAAAGGAAAGATGAATAAGCATAAGAGCCAAAAAGAAAATGTGTCCTTGCTTATGTAAAGGACAGAACCTAAAAAGTTTAAGGATTGAAGATTTAAGCCGGCGTCTGATTTCTCATACAAACTGAAGATAGGAGCTTATAGGCACAGTCTAGAAAAAAAAAAAAAGCTATAGTTTAATCTTCCACAGATATTTCGAGGATGCAACATTATAATGTACATGCTTCATATGCATGTAGTGCTTGCTAATTCTCCAAAAGGCTATCTTTTACACATGCTTACAAACATTTTCCATCTGTTGTCATGTCTAACTTGCCATGTCTAACTGATAGATTTAGAACTGTCAAAGGGGGTCACAGTTCTTTCTGTTAGATAACCCAAAGAACATGTCCGCTAACAATAAAACTGCAACTATTACATTTATATTCAAGAACGTTTCTTCTACTACAGGTGTACTTAGCATATACGCACAGAGAAGAGAAAAAGGGGAATGTGGAACCATCTTCAAGCTGCTATCACCTTAAAGCACTAAAGACAACTTCTACCAGGCAGCTCCCCTCCTTGTGTGTACCCGGATTTCCCTCAAAACAACACAGCATGCGAAGGAACTAGAATATCAAAGCCCGAAAAACATATTTAATCTCCCAAGTAGAGCTTAACAAAAGCAAGAGCCTTTACACTATCTATAGCTGTAACCATTGTCCAACTTCAGCTCACCTCAACAACCCCTTAATCCCAAACTAGGTCAACTTCGTTTGGTGAATCCTCAACATCCACATACCCGAAAAAACACAAAAAAGAAAGGGTGAAAGAGAAATACCTCATACTCTCAAGTGCAACCTTTTGCAGTCCTGGATCAGCATCTTGAGCCCTCTCCACATACAGTTCCAATTGCTGCTTCAACGCCAAATCCTCCTCCGACTAATCCCAGCAAAATCAAAAATCATACAACGAAAACACAATCTAATCAATCAACTTTTAAATTTTGATTCCGTGATAACTCTCTTAGCACAATATCCCTCAAAATTAGTAACAACAACTAAAAATTCCAAAACTAAAACATTCAAAATTCGATTTTTATTCAAGTTCACTTACGAGATCTTCATCCTTCTTATCATCCTTCTTCTTTGGGTCCTTAGAAGGAACCTTAATTGTTGCCTCTTCTTTTGTAGACTTGCTGCCGCTAGCATCTGTACTGTTTGGATCCGGAGTCTTCGACATTATCAGCTAAAACCCTAGCAGAGAAAATAGAAGTAGTAAGTACAAATTTATTGAATTTGATTGTGCAATAGCTTGATTTCATCAATTCAAATACAAAGTGAACATACAGAAAATAGCACTGATGTTGAACACTGACGAGAGAAGAACAAAGGTTTTCGTCTTCACCAAGCAAAAGTTGTACTTGTTTGGTTTTTGTTGTAGCACTTTTTTTTATATATTTGCAGAGACAAAAGGGGCGAAGATTTGTGGGCTGCCCAACTTTAACGGCCCATTTATGGTCATAGACTCTTTTCAGCCCAAAATGGTACTACTTGTTTAGTATGGGCTTGCTACTGGATCTGGTAAATAGAGAATGGGCTTGCCACTTTAACAGCCCATCTTAGATTAAGTGGGCGTTTATATTTGAAATTTAGTTTGACCACGAATACAAATTGGAGTTTTTTTATTATTATTATTATTTTGAGTAATTCGGAGTGAAAATACTTTTTGTTGTTTTTCAAATTCTTGAAATTCTGAAATTCAACTTCGAGTTTAAAGTACAGAATGTATGGCCAAAATTCTCAATCTTAAAATTAGCTGTTCATATTGCATAGATTAGTATTTTTTTTTTAAATCCATATTTAATAGTATATATATAGTTGCCAACTGATCTAAAACTTTAAACCCGAGCCTATGCAAAGTGCTTTTCTTTTCTTTTTTCCTTCCTGAGGGAGTGATAAAGGAGGCAAATGAAATGATGTATTAATTGAAAAGACACACATCTAGAACAAAAGTAAGATGCTCATGTAATCTTTTCTCTCTTATTTTTTCCTTTCTCAGACTTTTTTTCCTTTAATACAATTTTGAAAATCTTTATGTAAAATTTGAAATTTAAACTTGAAAAAAATAGTTTATTGGCTACAAACCACATGAAATTTGCGTACATATGATCTTTTTTTTTTATCTGACAAGTTTATAGGAGTCTATATCGTGGATCACTAAGATAATCTGCTCAAATAAAATAAAGCCACCACCTCCATCTGTTTCTCAATCGAACTTGTTGAAAAGTACCTGCCTAATGCGGTTTACATGTTTCGTGTGCTACAAATGTCCTTGTTACCAAAAAAAATAAATTGAAGGTACAAAAAATTTTACTACTTGAGTACAAGTTTATAACCAGGCATGAAGCTTCAATGTCATTATAAAAGTTGAAAAAATTCAAAAGTGTTAAACAACACAAAGTTCCCTTGGTCTGATTTGCAGAACTATAAAAAAAAAAAGTGTTTGCAGACACAAGTAGAACTAATACACAAACACTCACTCATAATAACTTAAAATTCAATCAGCTCTGTAAAATCTATTTGAATATCCTCTGGTTTTGTCCTTATGTTCTGAACCAATTGATAAATGTTTTATCTTCAAGGAAGTTCATACTGATCCTCAGTGCCTGGATAGTCCTGCTGTCTTTTGAACTCTTCCGTGGTCATTTTCTCACCATTTTTACCATAAAAGTAGTTGCCATTGTCCGAAAATCTTGTGTCACTCAATCCTTGTGTTTCCACCATATTCGCATTGTTATTGTAGCTGCCAGCATGATCGTTGTTGGGATTCTCATTCTTGATGTCATAGGAGTACTTGCCATTGTTCAAGAATCTTGTGTCGCTTAATCCTTGCCTCTCTGACATATTCTCAGAGTATCCATTGTTGTTGTTGTTGTAACTATTGGAGTAACCGTTGTTGTTGTAATTCTCAGAGAAAACATTGTTGTTGTTAGTGTTGTAATTCTCAGAGAAGTCATTGTTGTTGTAATTCTCAGAGAAACCATTGTTGTTGTTGTAATTCTTGGAGTAGCTATTGTCGTTGTTGTTGTTGTAATTCTCAGAGTAGCCTTTGTTGTTGTTGTATTTCTCGGAGAAATCATTGTTGTTGTTGTTGTAATTCTCGGAGAAAACATTGTTGTTGTTGTTGTTATATTTCTCGGAGAAATCATTGTTGTTGTTGTTATTGTATTTCTCGGAGAAATCATTGTTGTTGTTATTGTAATTCTCCGAGAAAACATCATTATTGTTGTTGTTGTTGTTGTTGTTGTTGTTGTATTTCTCGGAGAAATCATTGTTGTTGTGGTTGATGTTGTTGTTGTAATTCTCCGAGAAAACAGCATTGTTGTTGTAAGTCTCAGAGAAATCATTGTTGTTGTTGTTGTAATTTTGGGAATAGCCATTGTTGTTGTTCTCAGAGTAGCCATTATTGTTGTCCGAGTGGCTATCGTAGTTGTAATTATCAGAGTATCCATTGTTATTGTTGTTGTTGTAGGAGTCGTCCGTGTTGAAACGGGCACCTTGGAATTCCTTGGCAGGAGTTTGAGTTTCTACATCATGATCAAAATTTGTGAGAGTAGTAGAAGGAACTTTCTGAGAATGAGGACCATAAAGTCCATAAGGAGTGTCACTCAAAAGTGGTGCTGGTGCTTCAATGTCACCTTCCTCTGGTGCCCCCGCCGGTGTTGGCATGCCAGGATCTTGATCATCCCCTCCTGATGATGGTGTTGGACTTAAAGACGACAAAGGAGGAAATCCAAAATCATTAAAGTCCGGTGTTGGTGCTGGTGCTGGTGCTGATGTTGGTGACGAAGTTGGACTTGACGATGAAAAAGGGGGAAAACTAATTTCATTAGAAATCGGAGTAGGAGCAGGTGAAGGAGATGTAGGAATGATCATAAACTTGCTATTTCTAGCTTCAATTTGCACAAATGGAGTTGAAATCACCAAGAACAAAATGCACACCACTTGCTTGATGAAATGCCCCATAGTGAAACAAAAATGTTTTAAAAGTAGAATATTGAGGTGTATTGGTTTCTTGGTTCTTATGGAGGGTTTATATAAAGTAGTTAAAAGTGTATTTTGGTTTAATTTAGCTTTCCGTGATGATGTGCGTAGATTGAGGAATTGTGGGGAAAATTTTAGTGTGATTTGTGGGGTAGGTAAAATTATGGCTTTTGGTGCATGCTGCATGTGCTATTCCATTAAGAATGTCTAACCAAGAAGGCACCTTAATTATAGGCAGAAAATAAAAAAAACATGATTTGGTCCATAGTCAAAAGATAGTGTGTTTATTTGTCTTGTGGCTTTCTATTATTAATATGTCTCATATTAGTTGATCACTTTTTTATTTTGTACGTTACTTAAGAAATTATAAATAAGAAGATAAGTTTACTAATTCACTCCTCAATAAATTTCTTTGAAAATTTTACAAACAAATGTGAATATTTTTTTAAAAAAAAAATTGCAAGGGTAATATAGAAAAAATTTAAATAATACTTTCTTGATTTAGTAAGGTGGACAATTAATGTGAAATAACTATTTTTAATTATCGACTAATATAGGACGGATGGGGTATTTTATTTTTTTTCTTTCTTGCTTTCTAGATACTTAAAGTCAGATTAATGTTCTCAAAATGTAGGGTAATATGAAATAAAGAAAAGGGAGGGGTAGGGGCCCATTTATAACTAATTTAGCAGTTGAGTTAGGTGGATCACTTTAGTCAAAAACTTCACTCTCTTTTTTTTGGCAATTTGAGTTTCAAGTTTGTTGAAATTCTCATTTTCAGAATGGCTTTCTTTTCATATCACTAAAAATATATTAAAAGAATTACTTATGGATAAATTTGTCGCTAATGGTTTATTTAATGATATAGTCTAACGATAAATTTTGTAGTTCTTTTGTTTTGGTATACGTAAAGATCTACTTTTCTCGAAAAAAGGAAAAAGGTCTGAAAAATATTTCAATTTTAGTCGAAATTGTTGTTACGATATCAAATTTTATGTAAGACCTTTTATCCCTGCAATATTTAATAGTGTATTTTAAAGGTATATATATGCCCACGTAGACACATTACAATTTATAATAATGCAATATTTATGAAATCGTAATTTGCTCCTAAGTAGCAGCTTTCTAAGAACATAATGGTAAGGCAAAAAAGGGTAAACTAATTTTTTATGTTTTCCGTTAGAAATATACATTAGTATTTTTCATTTTTTTGAGGCCAAATGAAAGTACTTTTGTTAAATTGAGGTCTTGGGTTCGAGTCTTGTGTATGAAAAATTCTTGATAGAAAATTCTTTCCTCCAAATGGGGAATTCAGAATGGACAGTCACTATGCGGATACTGAATACCGAGTGGAATTTTTTTTTTTTATTGGGTTTTGACGACAAGGATTGATAATCACATCCCTGGATTTAATGTAATTAGATGCCCACTTTCACATGTTTTATGGTTTCATTTCATTTTCATAAACCAGCCATACTTGGCTTAAAACGATTCAAAAATATTCTTAATATTGTGGTGTGATAATGTCAGCCCACTTTAGATTAATTTCACATGGTTTTCTCCAAAACACTATACATCATCAAACATATTCAATACCTTATTATTAACTTTTTTTTCTTTTCAATAGTAACATAAGACTTTATTTAAAGGGAAAAGGTACAAGTACCCCATTAGATTATGACTCATATCTCAGGGGCACACTCCTTAATTAAACTAAGATCCTATTACCTCCTTGAACTCATTTTTTTTGTAATTTTATACATCTTTTTGGCTTATGTGGCATCCAAGTATATATCTCCCATGCGCCTCAATTCTGTGGAGCCACGGAGTGTGCCACTTAGGCCAAAAGGTGCACAAAATTATATATAAAATGAGTTGAAGGGTAATAGGACCTTAGTTTAATTAAGGTGTGTTTCTGGAATTTCGATCATAGTCTAGGGATACTTATGCCTTCTCCCTTATTTAAAAAGAAAATAAAGCTAACAATTGTCAATTTCTTATTTGAATGACTTTCAACAATCAGGCTGAATATAAGCAGTTTATCTAGCCGATAATTATGCTGATATACCTAGAGGACCTTGTGTTGCATGTATCATAATCACAAAATTGGCATGAGAATAATATACATAAGATTTCATTTTCTTTAAATTTATTTATACCATCTTTTGAAAAGAAAGAAAAAGAATAGCATAATATATGCTGCATATAAGCTAAAATAAAGAGGAAAAGGAAACTTATATCTCGAGATGA
The DNA here is from genome assembly GCF_900185275.1 of Solanum verrucosum. Taxonomy (NCBI): domain Eukaryota; kingdom Viridiplantae; phylum Streptophyta; class Magnoliopsida; order Solanales; family Solanaceae; genus Solanum; species Solanum verrucosum. The sequence goes on along the minus strand of NW_026019982.1, from coordinate 854,999 downwards.
TATCTCAAATTGTCACTTAAAAAGTTATATTTTTTTTAATTTCAGTTTTCTTGAATAAAAAAATAATTAAAATAATAACTATTAATTGAATGCTCATATGAGAAATCAATTCATATATCTCGATAATAAATAGATTTATTAATTTTTAGTGAATCTGCCAACGGCGTCAGAATTACGGAAATATATTGAGTACCTAGCTTTTGAGCAGGACATCTTATTTTTAATGGATTCCTCCCTTTTTACTCTCTTTTTAAAAAAATTAAAAATAAATAAATCATGTCTTCAGTCTGATATCGAAATTAAAAAAAAAACATTTTTCTGTAATTTGTAAGACACATTGTGTTTATTAAGGGGGTGTGTATGGTGGTTTGGTTCGATTTTTTATTTACCAAATTAAATGTGCTATGTCGTCTTTTTAAAATTTATAAATCAAATAAAATTAAATTAATAAGATTTTAATTTTTTTATTCGGTTCATTTTTTCTTTCAGTAAAGTCTTCACAATATAAAATATGTAACCAATGCTTGGAAATTCCTTTAATTATGGTAAAATATAATTATTATACGTGTTTTTGAAGAAGATGAAAATTCATAAAAAAAAATTATTAATGAAAGATAATAAAAATCAACATGATTTGATTTGGGTTATATTTAAGTTACCAGATATTTATGAGATATAATCTTACAAAGACTTATTGTAATTTATACCATCGAAAATTGTAAGTTCAAACTTAAAATAACATGTTACGACACATGAATTATGGCAAAACCTTCTAAGTACTTACAAATTACATTATAATATATATCACGAAGTATAAAATATACATTTAATATATATATATATATATATATATATATATATATATATATATATATATAAACATAGTGTAGATTGGTTTGGTTTCAATCATGACTTGTTTTAATTAAATCCAAAATAAATTAATTATACTCAACTCTCAAGGGATGGGGTAGGGTGGAGTTTCAATACCAAATCAAGTCAAATCAAACCGCTAATTAATATAATTTAGTTTATCCATTTGGTGTGTTTTTGCAGTTTCCTTGAACATGCCTTTTGTGTTGTACGAAGGAAAAATATTTCACCAAAAAATAATTAATATTTTCTTAATACATATGCAAAATAAAAAATTTATAGTATATAATTTAAGCGAACACCATAGGAGTGAGATTGAATGATAAGGTGTGGGTGTGGGGAGATGGTTGCTATGGGGTTGGTGAGGGCAAGGGTATATAGGTGTTTCAGATGGAGCCACGATTTGAAAATTATGAATTATGAATTCTAATATGTTTAATTTACTTAATTTTAAATTAATAATTTGTAATTTTTTTTAAGACAAATACAGAGTTATGAACCCAAGCTACGTAGTTGAACTCGCAATCAAATATTCTTATTATCTTTCACTAAACATATTGGGCCTTTTTGGATAGTCCATATTTCCTAATTGGGGCCTTGATTGGTCCAACAAATTTTATTTTATTTTTTTTGCCTTTGGGCCAGTTATCCGATTATGTTCTAGGCCTTCAAAACACCATAGCATGCTATCAAGGAGCTAAAATTAGGCGATTTTTACATAGTTAGGCGATTGAATTCACTGTTTACTTTTCCTAACTAGTATACATACATTATATAAGGCTATACACATCTTATACATGAACATTCTTACTATATAAAGGGAAAAAAAACATAGAAACATTTAACCTTATTAAAAGTGACATTAACACATGTTCACTATTTCTTAATACATAAGCTGACTATTTTACATCGAATATATATTTAATAACATTCTTCAAAAAATGAAACTAGGTTTGGATAGCTTAGTTTTCAAGAGTCTACAATTTAAATATTTCTAGTTACATGGGAATATTGTATGAAATAACAAATTATTAATTCAAATTAAATGTTATAGCCATAGTTTATTTTATTTGTAATTCGCAGCAAACATCCCATTTTTTTGCCATCTGATTCGGTATACAATTAGTCATTTTCGGTATACAATTAGCCATTTTATACATTTCGGTTATAAATGTATAAAATGTGTTTGTGTTTGTATAAAGCAAGAGAAAAGTGTATATACAAATACAAATACATCTATTTTTGTCATATACACCTATAATTATACAAATACAGATGTTATTATAAAAATTACAATGTATAAATGAATTTATACAAAACTGAACAATTTGTATAAAATTGAATGTATCTAGCGAATTATACAAATCAAAAGCTCCATAGCAAACATAAAATTTGTTTTGGAGCGCAATTATACAAACTATAGCTACAACATACAAATATGATTTTTATGTTTGCTATAGGTAAAAGTTGCTCATATTATTTTGATCTATTTTTTAATTTTTCACACATTATTATAAAGAGAGTCATGAGGCCTTTCTTCATGTCACTTGACAGTGCAAAAGGTTTTAAATAGAAAATGTAATAGTTCAGAAAGGTAACAACAATATCCATATATAATTTAAATATTAAATTGACAAAACTTGAATAATTTGGAAGGGTAACAAAATTACTACTACTATTTTTTTTTAATTGCCAAACAATAAAGTGAAGAAGAAAAAAAGCATAAAAAACAGAAGAAAAACCACAAAGCATATTCTTGACAATTGTTAATTAGTGAATGGTAGCCATTTAACGTCAATCAATAAAAGAAAAGGACTTATCATATATTGGCCTTTCTATCATGCAATTATATTCTTCGTTTCAATTTCATAAAATTATGGAAATTAAAATCAAAATATTGTGATTCTAATATAAATATTGTTAAGAATCCTCCAACATGAAAACAAAAGATTTGTGGAAAATCGAAAGTATCCTTATCTCACTCTACTGTCTCAATACAAGAATTAATGTTTTGAAATAAGAAAAACACAAAAATTATTTATAACTAAATAAATAAGCACGACATTGATTGTCCATATTTGAGAAAAAAAATGAGAGAAATTTATGAATAGAAAATATATCTGCATCGAGTGTTTACATAAATTTATATCCGTATTAATTCTTATCACAAATCAACTAATTAATACTACATATTTTCATTTAAATTTATGACTTAGAATAACTTAATTAGTACTCCATAAATTAATGTAAAGACCCGTTCAAATAATTTATTACTTGATAAAACGTACCATCATGATTTATGACCGGTCCCCATTGAAAATTTTGAAAAAAAAAAGGAGATTTTAGAGAGTGAATTATTAGTCTCATCAATAATTTCTACAAAATCAAATTTGGAAGTGAAAATGAAACATCAAGTCTCTTGTTGGTTCATGGAGTAAAGACAAACCTTAAAAGTTGAAAAAGATGTGAATATATCAATTATATATCAAAGACGGATGTAGAATATCAATATCGGATTTACGCGAAAAATAAATTCAAATGTTAATTAAGAATCTTAGGGGTCGTTAATATGAAGGATAAAGAATATTAGTCCTGAAATAAAATGTATAACGAGATAACTAATTTAATCCTATTAGATATTCTCTTATTCATAAAATAGCTTTGTTTATCCTGTTGAATATCCAAGCGACCCCTCAAAGAACTCATAAAATTTAAAATTTGATTGTAATCCTGATGTGAATAGCATCAAACAAACGAATACTTTGGGTTGATCTGATTATATATATCTTTCAATTACTTTATAAAATTGCAAACATACTATCACCTCAAAGCAATTAAACACAGGACCCCCATTGAAAAATAATTGCACAACAACATCTTCTGTAACAGGTTTTCTTAAGATTATTAATTACTGTGTTTACAATGTCAACTTCACCTACTTTTGGGTATTGTAAGTTTGTAAATATTGGGTGTGTTTTAGTACGAAGGAAAATAAGTGAGTTTTTTTTACCCCTTCTTTTAGTATGTAAGTACAAAATATTATTCTAAAAGTATATATATTTTGAAGTGGAACCAATCAAGAGAACTCATGAAGGCAAAACCAACAAAAGTAAATTTAAAGAATCTAGAAAATAAGCTTCATAAGTGATCTTCTAATTTTGTTGTATCGTTTCATTAATTTCTATTTTTACGTAATGATGAAAAATCTGATTTAATATTACGATTGATTTGGTGTGATCATATTATTACGCTAGCTATTGTTTCTTCTTGTTTCCATTTTGCTTATTAATATCAAATAATCTTATTTAATCCTTAACCCTATTTTTCATAATAGTTCTACGTACCTCGTACCTTACTTCTCTCGTAAGTTTGTCCTTCAAATTGGTTATGTGGCATTATGCAAAGACAGAAAATGATACAATCTATTTGAGCAATGTGTTCATCAAATCAATATAATACAATACAATACAACATAACATAACATAACATAACATAACATAACATAACATAACATAACATAACATAATATAATATAATATAATATAATATAATACGTTATATATGTGTGACACCCCAGCTTTAAAAAAAAGTTCCACATCGGCAAAAAAATAGGAGAGATGTTGGGTATACAAGTAAGCAAACCTTAATTACCAACTAGTGACACATTTTAAAGTCGTGTGGGCCTAGGCCCAAATCGGACAATATCACTAGTGAGTTGGGTCGTTACAAATGGTATCAAAGCACTCTTGTGTCAGCCTTATCGATGTGAGTCAGAGTTCAACTGAGTTTAGGCAAATTCTAGTTAGGTGGGACAAACCTCAATGTTGAGTCTAGGTAAATCCCATGCAATGGGGGCAAACCTCAACGAGGACACTGAGTCCATAGAGGGGCTGTATATATGTGACATCCCAACTTAAGAGAAAAAGTCTCAAATCGGCAAAAACATATGAGAGATGTAGGGTATACAAATAAGCAGGCTTTACAAACTAATAACGCGTTTTAAAGTCGTGCAGACCTAGGCCCAAAATGGACAATATCTCTAGGACATTGGACCGTTACAATACGTAACAACCATTCAAACAAAGAGTCCCCCCTCCTCCTCATTTTTTTTTTTAAAAAAAAATCCCACTCCCCACTCCATGATATTGATTAATAGTCTCGTCAATATATAGGTTGCAAGAAAAATAAAAAAATAATGTGAAAATGAAGCATCAACCTCTTTGGAGGGTGGGGGTGGGGGGTGTCAAACAGAGACAAACCTTGAGAGTTGAGAAGATGTTTTGTGAATAGCATCAAACAAATAGTAAATGCTTTGTGTTTGACACACTCATATATATCTTTCATTTGGTACTATAAAATAAATATGACTTAAAACTGGTGGCCAGCAGTTTAAATGAAGATTGTACTCTCCCATCAACACAAGGACCCCATTTATACACCAACAATATATTAATAGAGCCCAGTGTTAGTTACTGTGCCTATATATGATCTTCACGAGACTATTAATATTGTGTTTTCCTTCTCAAGAGGCGGATCTACGTACGGATTCAATAATTTTGATCAACGGCGAAGTCAGAATTAGAAATTTCGGGGTTCAAAATTTTAAGACAAAAGAGAAAAATATTGCAAAACATACTTTTTTAAAAAAAAATGTTACGTGTAGGGTTTGAAAATCCACAACACTAGTGTGAAAAGTATTTCCCCCGTCCCTTTCTTATCACTGAGTGGTCAATCAATTTTGTTAGGGGTTCACAAGTTAATATACATGTATATTTATTTAATTTTCTAATATAAATACAGAGTCTACAGAAAAGTTAGTGGGTTCGTCCAACCCCACAAACCCCACCTAACTTTGCCCCCGATTTCGATTAACTTTAAATTATTTATATCTAAAGGTATTGTAAATATCATGAGTTCGGTTTGTTAACCAAAGAATCTATGTCCCACTTTGGTTAGTTGAAACTAAATTCATGTACTATGTTTATATGCTGCTCTTTTTTCGTTAATATTACTTTTTTCGTTTCAAAATACATGTGATTTTGGCAGATAATTTTTTATACTGGGTAAATATGATGTTTCAACCATCTAATGTTGATGTAACATGATTCATCTTTTCTCAACTTGGCTAAAAAAATTACTATATAAAAGTTACGCTTAAATCAAATATTTTTCTATTAAAATGTTTGTAGTTTTTCAGAACAATTATAGCTAACACAAGAAAATGGAAAAAAAGTAATTAGGTTTGTCTTGAGTCTTTAAAATGATAAATAATTAGAGATCACTATTTTTTAGAAGTCACAATGTATAATTTGAGATTGAGAGAGTAATGATCATTTTGGTATCAACTTAAAAGTTTAGCACCTTAAGAAGTATAGTTATCCAAATATTAACAATACAAAAATAAGTCATTCTATTCTTTAATGTGAATAAAATAGTATATGAATTGACTCATAATCAACTTATACAAAATTTATTAGTTATGTAGCATTATAAACGGATAACCAATCACTATATTCAATATGCTAAATTTAGTCCACAGAAATTAAGATGCTACCAAACATATTAAGTAACTAGTATAATATTTATTTTAATACATGCATTAATAATTCACTTTATAATAAGTAACGAAACCACCCCTTAATTAATAAGTACGTAAAATGCGACAACAGTGTCTTCAATCTAGATATTAAAATTCCCTCTATGATGTTTAGTGCACCTTCAAACAATTTGGACCATAGAAACCACAACAGTAAAGGAATAGTAAAATATACCAAGAAATATTCCAAAAGATTATGAATTCCTATCACTACACCATTAAAGGTTTTTGCATTAATTATTTAGCGGTGATAATATAATTACTATTATATCATATATAGTAACAATAATAAATATGTGTATTTATAGTCAATATTCTATATAAAAGTCGCTAAAACTTTATTAACTCTGAATGTAAATTCAATTACTGCTAAATATTTTTGCAACAATAAATATATCGCTAAAAAGAAAATATATTACTACTAAATATCTCTTTTGTTATAGTGTTTGTAGGTTCAATTCTTACTAGCCATAATTTCTAATGTTTTCAACTCTTCACATGTCTGTTTTCTAAAGAAAAATTGAATTCCCTTGACAAAAATCTTGTCGCACCTTTGGTGCTAAATATTTTTGCAACAATAAATATATCGCTAAAAAGAAAATATATTACTACTAAATATCTCTTTTGTTATAGTGTTTGTAGGTTCAATTCTTACTAGCCATAATTTCTAATGTTTTCAACTCTTCACATGTCTGTTTTCTAAAGAAAAATTGAATTCCCTTGACAAAAATCTTGTCGCACCTTTGGTGCTAACTTAGCAGTACAAATTTAACGCAATACAAATTCTCATATATATTTTGATCGAATCGTAATTCGAATCCACTAGAATTCAAAACACAAATAAACACATTTTTTTTGTGCTAACTTAGCAGTACAAACTTAGCGCAATATATACAAACTCTCATTTTTATTTTGATCAAATTGTAATTCGAATCCACCAGAATTCAAGACACAAATAAACACACTTTTTTTGGTGCTAACTTAGTTGTAACGCAATACAAATTCTCATATATATTTTGATCGAATCGTAATTCGAATCCACCAGTATTCAAGACACAAATCAACATACACTTTTTTGGTGCTTAACTTAGCAGTACAAACTTAACGCAATACAAATTCTCATAAATATTTTGATCGAATCGTAATTCGAATCCACTAAAATTCAAGACATAAATCAACATACACTTTTTTGGAGTTTCCAAAAGGTAGGCAACAATATCAGTTATTCACCAAAAAGGAAATAAACTAACCTAACAAGATGTTACATGTTGAATCTCCAATTGGGAAATGATTAAGATTTAAAACAATTAAATTATCGTACGTTTGAATTATTAAATAGTTAGGTGGGTCAAGTCTAGCATTTTTGGATTTTTTCATAAGGAAAAAAAAGAAGGGGACCTCTTATAAAAATGACCCAAATGAACTGTGGAATCCTAGACAAATAAACAAGATATAAGAAGAGCAATAATTGTTGTTAAATAGGTCCCATTTTTGTTGTCTTAAAAAAATAAAAATAAAAAAAGGTCCCATTTTGTTAAATGCATTTCATTTTCTAACATGACTAATAACAAAGACATGTATGTCTTATTTTAGAAGTACTAACAAAACTCAGTTGCTGCTTGCCTTTAGAGTTTTCTCCTATTATATGGTCCCCTTTTCTTAAGGATCCCCACCATTTACTTGGATAATTTTTTCTAAAAATAAATTTGGCCGATGAAAGTTACTCCTCCCCCGTCCATGTTTAGTTGTTCATGTTTGACTTGACACATCTTTAAAAATAAATTTGGTTGATGAAAGTTACTCCTCCTCCGTCCATGTTTAGTCGTTCATGTTTGACTTGACACATCTTTAAAAATAAAATTGGCTCATGAAAGTCACTCCTCCTCCGTCCATGTTTAGTTGTTCATGTTTGACTTGACACGTCTTTAAAAATAAATTTGGCTGATGAAAGTTAATCCTCCTCCGTCCATGTTTAGTTGTTCATGTTTGACTTGACACATCTTTAAAATAAATTTGGCTCATGAAAGTTACTCCTCCTCTGTCCATTTTGACTTGACACGTCTTTAAAAATAAAGAAAAAAAATACTTTTTTCTTTCCAATTTATAGTATTTTTACGTAATTTTTAAATACAGTAACTAAAATAAATAAATAAATGAAGAATTAATAAAATAATAAGTTTGTTACTATATAACCCGTTGAATAAATTCATTATCTTTGAAAGTACATTGAAAATGACTACAATTAATTATAAAAGGTAAATTAGGAAAAGTAGTGATAAATTTTGTTTTCATTTGGTAAATTAGAAAAGTAAAAATAAATATGTATTTTTAATAAAAATAGACAAGTAAATTATGGATGAAGAGAGTAAAATAAATATCTCTAATAAACAAATAGATGGAGGGAGCAACAATGATTGTGATAGAGTGGTAAGTATTTCTTTATTCTTAATGAGAGGTTTCAGATTTGAGTCTCCTGGATATGAAGTCGTCTTTGTTAGAGAGTGTTTTACTCCTAAATATAGAGTCAACTTTGTTAGGAATCGCTTTACCTCTTAATACAGAGTTACTTTTGTTAGGAAACATTTTACTCCTAAATGTTGATGACTTGTATTTTTATAAAAGCGAAGATAAACAATCTACTTAATATTATATATAAAAAAAAGGATGAAAGTGTCAAAATAATAAAATTTTCTCCTAAACAAGAATCTCTTTAAGAAGATCACATTGTAGATGTGATTGTACAAGTTAAAATACAGTTAGACACCCTTTGATTAAAAACAATATTAATTACACTAAACACTATATATAATGATATGACTCAATTATAAATAAGCGTTTTATATTTTAAATCCAATATCTACATCCCATTATATTGTTAATAAAAAATGATTAGAATAAAATCTATAATATGATCGAATTTACAGTAACATATTTATACTTTACAGAGGTTCTGTGTATGATTTTTGAATATTTTTAAGAGTATTTTTTTATATATATTTATCGAATAAGTTGAGTAACAAATTAAAGATTTGCTATTTCATTTGTACATATAGATTAAAAGAAATTTGATCTATTATCAATCATTTATACTCTTCGAATAAAAAAAATACGAAAACCCTTTCCTTTACCCTTCAATTTTTTCATTGGAAAAAAATGGTTGAATCTCTTGAAATTAAATTTCGTAAATAACTATATCCTTTCATAATCGATATTTGATTTGTGCCACGTTACATAGATATCAGAAAAATGTTTTATAAAATATTATTAGAGCTACTAAGTCCCTCATAAAGTATAAAGCATGTGTTACTATAATTCTAGTCATAGTTTGAGCATTATTTTAGCTATTTTTCCTTGTTATTTTTATTCTATTTTAAATTTAATTTGATTACACAGAAAACTTCAAAATTAGCAGCGCAAAATTTGTTATATTTTTTTTCTTCATTTCATTATTAATCATTGATATTGAAATTTTGATTTGGAGAAGATTTCTGAAAAGGAAAATACATACGGTAGACAAAAAAATTAGGATTATTACTCATTTATTCAACTTCTTGATACAAACATTACTATATATTATAAGTTACTCGTAAATAACTAAGTTTCTTTTATTGAGAGCACACTTCATTGGCTTATCACAAAGATGGCCCACCTATTTTTATACACTCCATTTTCATTATATTTTAATTTTTTCCTTTTTAAATAGTACTAAAAAATAAATTTAAAATATTACAAATTCAGTTAACTCTCAAAATTTTACGCGAACGGTATAATTAGGATGAAGGAAATAACATATATTATTTGAAAAATTACATTAAGAATATCATAAACCACAATAGTTAACAACTTACAATATTTGAAAAACATATTAATTCTCAAAATTTCACATGTATCACATAAATTGAGACAAATGGAGTAACATATATTATTTGAAATTACGTTAAGAATATTATTAATCACAACTTAAAGTATTTAAAAATAGATAACATATATTATTTGAAAAGAATGTAAAAAATATTAGAAATCATAATAATTAACAATTTAACGGATATTGTGCTCGTGCTTGCATTTAGAAGTGAGAATGTTTAGGAGCTTAGGGCCAGTCGGTCAATTAACCGATTTGCCCTCCTTCTTCAACTTCCTCTATTTACTACAAAAAATAGTACTAAAAATCAATTTAAAATATTAAAAATTTGGTTATTTTTTGAAATTTCACATGTATTGCATAATAGAATAGAGTGAGTAACATATATTATTTGAAAATTATATAAATAGTGCTAAAATATAGTTAAAAACAGTACTAAAAATTTGATGAACTCTCGAAATTTCATATATACTGCGTAATTGAGATTGAGTGAGAAATATATATTATTTGAAAATTACGCTAAGAGTTCTGTAAATCACAACAATTAACAACTTAAAATATTTTTTAAGAAAACATATTAAAATGTGATTAACTTTCAAAATTTCACATGTGCTACATAAATTGGGACAAAAAGAATAACATATATTATTTAAAAATTACGTTAAAAATATTATAAATCACTCAAATAAATAGAGACAAATAAAGTAACAAATAGCACGGGCTCATTGTATAGAGTATAAATAAATAATATAATAATTTTATGTCGGTTAAAGTATCAGACAAAAAAACTCTCCAGAAAATCTAACTCGAGTGGATGGAAAACTTCTCCTATAAAAATTATATATCTTATTCTGTGGTTCAAAATATTCACTTCTTGTTTGTTAGTAGTAAAATATTTTTCATTAACATGATTAATCGAAAAAAAAATTCTTCGTAATTTTGAGGTCACGGGTTCAAATCTTTGAGAAATATATTTTTTTATATTGATAGTGTTGTTCTGGATATAGGTCAAGTAATGTGTAAATTTCAATTTAATCGATATATACTCAATAGAAATATTAAATATCATATTAGAAATAAATAAAAAGTGTAATGTTCTTCTCTTCTTATTCAGTACATTTGTCCATTGTTTAAATTTATCTTTTTTATTTTTTCTTTAGTTGCCTGTCGTTAGACATAATTGCAACAACCACCTAGTTCTATAATGTTACCGTTTTAAAAAGTTTGAAGACCTAAAGTCAAACATCATAAAAAAATCTTATTTTTTAAATTGTCATACATAAATTGAATAATTATAAAATACTCAATATAATCCTAGAATTGAAGTTCCAAGAACGAGAAGGTAGAATATACACGAACTATATAACGTACGAATATAAATAATAAAATAAATACAATATAAAGCTATAGTAATAATAAAATCTGGCTAAAAAATTTAAGAAGTTTATATAATGACATTGAAATAGTTGTGTTGGATTTGATAAGTTGATATATAATGAGATTTAAATAGTACTGATGTGTTGAAGTGCTTGAAAATTAAAGAGTACACCAAAAATAAATTTGATATTTTTATAAGCATCCAACAATAGATTTTGCACAATGCAAAAATTCTGACCGTTTAGTTAAATTTAGAATATTCAAAATAAGAGAATAAAAATAGAAAGGAAAATAAAAACGGCAATTATAAGAATAGTAATGTGAGTTCATGATAATCGTCAAGATATAAATAAGTCACCAAAATTGATAGTAATGTAAAAAAGGATGCTACAATTAGCTAAACACGATTTCATTTCTCAATTATTACAACGACCTCCCAATTAAATAAAATAAATAGCAACTATTATGTTTTCTACCAAGAAAATTCTTTTCAATATATATATAATTTAGGGTATCAATTAATTAGTGATCTTATAATCGAGACGGCCCTGCTAAAAGTTTACATAGAAAGAATGCAATTGGATAACCATTTCATTTGTTTATAACTTACAATATCAAAATTAAAACATATATTCCTTTCATCCAAAATAAGTATCATCTTAGCAAAAAAATGAAATTGTTCAAAATAAGTATCGATTTAGAAATTCAAGTAAAAAATCAGTATGTTTGTTCAACTTTATATACTCTTATACTCTATCTTTTTAATAATGTTCAATTTTCAAAAAATATTTATTAAACTGATGTAATTTTGTAAACTATATATTATATTTGTTGTTCTTTTAATAGATGTGATTTTTGCTAAAATGACACTTATTTTGAAAGGAGAAAAGTAATTAGTCTGTAGTTTAATGAAATAGTTTATGTGTGAGAGATATTTTACCTTCATTTGCTTGATATAAATACAAAAAGAATAACAAACTGGTCCCTTATGTTCGGAAAAAGATCAGAATGGTCCTTCAACTATTTCTATGAGATGTTTTGATCCCTCAAAATTGTTATAAGTGAGCATCTTTAATCCCCGCCTCACAACAAAAACAACAAATCACAACCTTAAGAAAAGCTATTAAAGACCAGAAATAGACCAAAATTAGATGAAACTGCAAAAAGCTACACCTCCAAATGTGATTACTCGTCAAATATCCTTTCATGGAAATTAAATTTAAATTATCCTAGTTTGAAAAATACGTCATTAATGATCTTCGAATTATAGAGAAATTTATAAAGAAGAATCAAGAAAGGAACAAAATCGTATCCGCACTATTTACCAATAAAATATTTTTATTTCTCTAAAAAAAAATTACTCGTCAATTTTTTTTTAATTTTTATTATTTATGTGACAAAAAATATTCATTTTTCGCATATTTAAAGATAAAAATTGCTCATAGGGACATCTCAGGGTACCATCTCAAACCTATTTGCAAATATAAATGGAACTTTCTTGTCAATTTTTCTCAAGTAAATACAAATAAATATTTTTTCTTACACGATGGAACCCCCTAATTTGACATTTTGACATTTCTCGATCGTGAAGTTTTGTTTTTTTAACAAAAATAAGAAAAAATCGTTAAAGATGATAAGATAAGATTAAGGTCACAGTGTGGATGATAATACAAAATTGAACTATTTCACTATCCCAAAACACATCTTTAATTTTGTTTGAATTCTTAAGCAATAATAATGTCCTTCTCATTAGGAATTCAACCAATATTATCGATGACTATTTTGATAGGGTGTATAAGAATAGTGTTGAATATGGTGGTGTATCAATAATAATTGTGTTAATTATACTTGCATTAGTTGTGCTAAAATTATTTCTTTTGTAGTGTTTGATTCAGCATATTGAAAATAACATATATTGCATGTTGTTTTAAAATTTATCGACAAAAATACCCTCCACAAATATAGTGAAAAGAATGTGGAAAAGGTCTTGATGAATAATCGTGTCTTTAATCATATGCTAATGTGTGCATTAAAACCCTTGCATTACTAATACTAGGAATTTTCATTTATTAGTTATACATATATGATATCTCAATACCAAATAAAGTGTATAACTAATGCGAACATTAGTTATACAATAGTTGAAAAAATGTACTCCACCAAACAACGGCAGACCCACGTATATAGATAGTGGTGCACGTGCACTCATTAACTTCAAAAAAAATCATGATGTATATATATCTTGATAAAACTAGCAAAAACTAAATATAATAAATAGTGTCCCATAGAAAGCAGGATGGTACCAGGTACTTGGTAGTTGGTACCGCTGATATTGGCCAGTGCATCATTCCGTAGAACAAACTCACCTTGATTATCAAAAATTAATCCACTAAACTTAAAATGTAGTCAATTCATATTTTTATGAACTAATTTTATCATCTCGAACAACTGTTACCAGACCACAAGCAGAGACTGTAATAAAGAAGTCAAAATTGATGGGTAGTGTATTCGTTCAAACGGTGGAAAAAACAACTGGCGTGAGGTCTTGAATTGGCAGGACCACTATTACAACATCTATCAAAAAACTATATAATAGAATCACAGATTTTTTTCATAATTTATAAATAACTTTTATACCATCAACGCAATCTTAATCGATTATAACATGATCTAATTAATTTTTTTTTTATACTGTCATCAGTTGTATAAGTCTTATTCTAAAAAAAAGTTATAATTGTTGAGAATATTATTAAATAATAAAAATGTATTTTCTCTGACAACTTAAACTTTTAGATGAGATGATCATACACTTCAACATAATAGCAGAGCAGACAAAAATGGGATGATCACACACTCAGGGGTGAAGCTATCCTAGGGCAAGGGGTCTAGCCACACCTCTTGAAGGTTTAGTGTAGTGATTATGGGGTTGTAAAAATTGCTTGAGGTTGTGTGTTCATTCCCCGATAATAACGCTTATATATTTTTACTTTATATTTTGACACCCCTTAATAAAAATTCTAATTCCGCCACATCACACACTTCAACATGATATCAGATAGCGATTTTATAATCGAATTTCATCGCCACCCACATCAAAAAAGTATTTCCACACTTGAGAAAATTTAATTTGCTGGTGCTTATATAGAAAGGGTGAAAAATAAAATTAAAAAGGAGAAAAGGATATGACTGCAAAAGAAAATGACTCAATAGAAAATGATGCTATAATTATTATCCAGTGTTATATCGTAAAATTGATGGAGACTGTTCAGTTATTATGGCGTATGGCCATCTTAAATGCCAGAAACTTTATGATATAACCATTTTCTTTTAGAATGGGTAGGTCAACATATCTCACTACATCTGTTTGGCAAGTTGATGATATTCCAATTTTAGTAGGAGTTTAAATATTTTTCACTTTATTTAGAATTTATAAAGTTGGAGTTGCAAATGAAACTGTAATCATGAGAATTTTATTTGAAATTTATGAAACCAGGATTGGAAAACAAAGTTGGACCAATTTTCTATTTGGAATCCAAGTTCAAGTTATTTAATGATCAAACACTGATTTTGAAATAAAAAAAATAAATTATTCTTCAGAAAAATAAATAGTTCTCATGATCAAACGACTCAAGATGGAAAACACAATTTAGCTAATTAATCATTTATCACTTAATTAACTTCTAAATAGTAATATTGACAAACATAATTGGAATGTTTCAACATGAGATATAAGGTACTTAAGATCCCTTTGAGTTTGAAGCTCTTGTTATTCGTTTGAATTATCATATTGACAATCAACAAAGAATCAAGTTTTAAGTTGTATAAGTTTATAACTATTTGCAAAACCTTATTTTTTAAAAATACAATTAAAAAAATGTTAGATAAATTGAGAAAAATCTCAAGCTGTAATTAAAAAATCAAAATTGCAAAGAAAAATCTCAATCATACTAAGTTTAATTAGGTTTAATTTTGACATAACATTTTAAGAAAGCGAATTTCAAAATCAACCGATGAATAACCCTAGCATATATTACCATTTTTTGACATCAAGACAACATCATTAAAAAGACTGTAAATTTTAGGGGTGGTGCTAAAAATTTATATTATGTTTTGGATAGAATTTAATGATTTATGTTAATATAATTTTATTAGCTTAAATTTAAAATTTAATAAATAACTCTTGAAATCTTCTTTCTAACAAAATGCATAATATAATTTATTTAATTAAAATTTTGACTTTGTCACTGATATCGATATCGTGTAAACTTTGCTTCATAGTGACAAACGAGAAGCCACAAACAGTCTCCTCAATTTGTGCATGTTGAGTAAACATTAATTTGGCTAGAGAGAAGACATAAAGTGACACCTGAAGTTGTCTCGAATTTCAAAAAAATACTTTAACTATGCGGGCGTCCTATTACCCCACAAAAGTATTAAATATCGTTGTAAAGAGACTATTTTAACCCATTTTCTCCCTATGTTTACATTCACGCAGATGTGATTTTTTTTGTCCAAAAACGAATAAAATGGCTCCACATGTCATTTCCTTCTCTATTATTTAATTACATCTTTTTTAAATACTTCATCTTCCCCAATTCTTTCAAAAAGATCCATGGTTGAAGGTTTAAACTCAAAAAAATATATAAAATCATCTTCTCTCTTGAATGAAATCAACCCAAAAAGATAAGAACTTTCTATCTTCTTATTAATTTCCAGTCGTCAAGATTTAATTTCTTTAAAAATTGAGAAATCAAGTTATCTTTTGTGATTAGATTTTGAGGAAAAACATTCCTATAATGTCAAATACAAATCTTGAATCATATTGTAATGACGAGAATGATTCGATGTTGTGTGTGATACGATGCAAACATGAAAACTTACTTTTTAGTGCAAATTTAGTGGTCAAAGCAAAAAAAAAAATTATGTTTTCTCTCATTTTTAAAAGCTTCTATTTTTTTTAGAATTTCGTTCCATGAGATGATTGAGTCTATGTTTCATTATGAAAAAATGCCACAAATTAAATCCTAGCAAAATTTCAACCCCCAAAAATTAAAGAAGCTCAACTCTTCATAACAATAGCGGAAAAAATGGACGACTCCAAAAAGCGAAAGCTTGCTTTAGCATCCGGAGGCAAATCACCTCCCAAGAAATTGAAATCATCAATTGAAAAGGTTCTGAAGAAACCCATAAATTGAAAGCAGTGAAAGTGTCCTTTACAGGCAAAGATGTGCCAATATTTTAGTTTTTGGTCTGCATTTTATTAATATTTAAATTAATTTATTAAAATGAGGTGTGCATCACTCTCCTATTAGAATTCTTGGGTTGGTGAGAAAATGGGTCAAAATAGTCTCTTTACGACGATATTTACTATTTTTGTGGAGTAATAGAACACCAGCATAATTTAGATGTCTTTTTGAAATTTTGAAACAACTTCAATGATGGCTTTATGTCTTTTCTCATTTGGCTATATTGAGAATGGCTTAAGTCATCTGCGGCCCCTTAAAGTTGTCCACATAATTCATTTAGACACCTTAACTAAGGCTTGTACCTATTGAACACTCTAACCTTAATAAATTTTTACCTATTTGACATAAACTGACAAACAGTTGAAAAATAAAAATGCGTGTATCTCAAACGTTAATACAAAATTGATTTACCAATAAAATTATGACATGTGGTATTGTATTCAATTTTTTTTAAAAGCTCTATTTAAATAATCCAAAAAGTATTTTAAAAAATTAAAAAAGTTTTTTTTAATTAACAGCCCCCCCCCCCCCCCTCTCCCTTCTTCTTCTTCGATAGACCCAATTCTAGTTTCCCCTTCCACCGGAGCTGGTGTCGGCACCGGCGACTCCAGCAAACCATCGCTCTAACTCTTTCTTCTCTTTCGTTGGCGTCGGCAGTACAAAATACACTATTTCTATCTATTCAAGTTAAATACTCATTCTCTTTCATTTCGATAACATGAATATCTTTTACTCATTGCCTTCATCTTCTATCCATTAGTAACTATTTATTAGAATTGAAAAAAAAAATAACAAACTTTTTCCCAAAAAAATCAATTCATATTTTTTCATGTAATAAATTGAGCTTCATCGAAATTTTGAGACGTAAATTAACATAAAAAAGGAAAATAAGAAGAAGAATGGCAGAGGGCGAGAGAAAGAGAGAGGTGTAGGGGGTGGGGTGTGCGCATGTGTGTAAGAAAAATGATGAAAATGATGGAATAATAGATGCAGGGATGGGGAAGAAGATGACTGCTCCTTTTTTTTGTTAATTAATTTTTTTCTTTTTTATTAATTCAATTGCATAAGTTAAGGGTAAAATAAAGAAAAAATATTATTTTTTGATAACTTAACGCGCTCAAAGAAAGTGAAGCACACGTTTTTTGCCATGTCAGCATTTTGTATCTAATAGGAATGACTTTTGAACAAATAAGGTGTTCAATTGGCACAGGGATAAGTTGAAGTGTCTAAGTGAATTATGCGGACAACTTTAGGTAGCCGGAGATGACTTAAGCCAAGAATTGTGTGTATTCATACATGTCATGACCACTTTTACTATTCATCATAGTTTAGGACCTTTTGTAATTTCACTCTCAAAGACAACTCAAAAGGCAATTTTTTTTAAATTTTTTTACCATTTCAAAAATAAGATTCTTAACTAACGTTACATTTTTTAAAGAATAGACTGAGAATAATCAAAAGAATAATAGTGAAAAGTAATCTTTTAATTTATGTCATTAGATATTTCTTTTAAGGAGTGTGTCAAACCTCAACAATTCACTTAATATGAATGGAAAGAAGTATTAACCTCAATTAAATAGTAATTTAATTTTTTACCATATTGATCTTTCTCATTACAACAAAAAATATTTTTAGCAGCAATAAATATACATATTAACAAAGCATGCTAAAGTCTTTATCGACATTAGTTAATTGTCGTTGGATTCAATGTTGTTATACACTTTAGAAATATTTACAAAAAATGCTAAATTGCCACTAAAAATTCATATCTAGCAGTAAATAAACTTTTATCATTAATTAATTGTCGCTAAAGATTTTTTTTTTTTTTTATGTAAAGATGAAAACTACAGTAATCATTAATTATATCTCTTAATATTCTATCATAACAACTATTGCACATCAATTATTTTAAGTAAGCACGATAATTAAAATAATCAGAGATAGACTATAGGTTAGAATAATGTTAAAATCTAATTAAAGCAAACACATGTTGAGTATACAAAATAATCAAATAAATGACAATATCCTTTTCTTTTTCAACTATAACAACAGATATAGATAAGCTCATAATACATATAAATCCACTTCCAACATAACCCTACCATGTCTGATTTCAACTTGCAACCTTTCATATCCCTTTAGGCCTCTCTCAATTTAATACTAAAAGAAATCTAGCTATTAAAACAGCTCACGAGCACTTTTCAAAATAGATTTTTTTTTTCGTATGTTCAAAAAAAGACCATCCACAAACCCCTTTAATACTATATATTTTTATTTTTATTTTCTCTTTCTATAAACAAAGTATAAGACAAAACAAAAAGAAAATTACAAACTCTTTACTCAAATTGTGGTGTAGAATAAATCTCTCACTCTCCACGCTCCCCCACTTACAACAACAACAAAAAGGAAATAAAATGACATTTCTCTAAATCAAATATATATAAAAAAAACCATTTTGGGTATATTACTCTCTATTCCACTAGCAAAAAATTCAACCATTTCCCTAGCTTCGCGTTTTTATAATAATTCTTTCATCTTACCTCTTTTCGTGCTCCAATTTAGGGCATGCAAAGCTAATTTCACAAGGCAAAAGTTCGATATACGTATTTTTTTTATAATGCTAGCTGTGTCACCTTTTAGTAACACAACGGCAAGAGGTAATGAGATGGAAAGTTTCGCGATAGGAGGAGGTGGAGGTGGAGGAGATGATTTCTCCGATTTCATGGGGGAGAATTTACTCGATAGCATTGATTTTGATGACCTTTTTGTTGGGATCAGTGATGGAGATATACTTCCCGATTTGGAAATGGATACTGAAATCCTTGCAGAATTTTCAGTAAGCAGTGGCGATGAGTCTGATGTGAACAATTATAGCAGTAGTAATAACACTTTTATTACTACTGCTATAAAAAATGTAGAAAGAAAAGAAGAAATAGAAAAAACAGGCTCGTTTTCAGCATCGGATGTAGGTTCGGGTTTAACAACGAGCCTAAATCAAGGAGAAGAAATTGTGAGTACTCAAAAAAGTGAAGAATCTACGCAACAAGTGAATCAGAATATAATTACCCCAAAAGAAAGTGATAAAGGTAAAAAGTCATCCAAGAATAATAATCTTCCAGGCAAGAGGAAAGTGAAGGTCAGTATAAATAATTTTTACATTATCAGTTCTTTCTATCAGTTGAATCACGAGAATCGTAGATGTCTAATGCTACAATGACTTAGATGAATTAACTAAGTATCAAATCGATGAAATTAATTTTTTTTTATTGAATTGTGTGAAGGTGGACTGGACGCCAGAATTGCACAGAAGATTTGTACAAGCAGTAGAGCAACTAGGTGTAGATAAGGCAGTCCCATCAAGAATTTTGGAGATTATGGGAATTGATTGTCTCACTCGTCATAATATTGCAAGTCATCTTCAAGTATGAAAACTATATTCTTACTTTTTTTATTAATTTTCGAAATTTTTACTATATGATTCTGTAGATTTGGTTTAGTATTGATGCCAAATGAAATGGTCCTTATAGTTGTTCCATTGCATTTGGGAAAAAGAATAATAATAGACAATGATGAAAACTGAAAAAGTAGTACTACTAGAATTTGTTAGTTTTTTTGCATTGTTCTCTCTACCCCAAATGGTATATTATATAGTTTTAAAAAAAAGAAAAACAGATATGATTATTTGAAAATTGGAAAGTTTCTTTACTTTACTTAAAAAGGAGAAACATTTTAGGGCACCAAAAAGAGCATATCTGAATTCTAAATTTAACGCGTTTTATTCAGATTCTTCTAAATTATCAGTAGTCTTAATTATCTTTAGATCTGAATAAAACATGTCAAACATATGAACTAATTGATGAAAAATGTGCAGAAATATCGATCCCATAGGAAACATTTGCTTGCAAGAGAAGCGGAGGCGGCGAGTTGGAGCCACAGAAGGCAACTCTATGGAGGTGCACCCGTGGTTGGAGGGGGCGGAGGAAAGAGAGAGATGAAGCCGTGGCCTGCACCAACAATTGGCTTTCCTCCTCCTCCTCTTCCGCCCCCTATGGCACCTCCAATGCCTCATCATTTTAGACCCTTACATGTATGGGGTCATCCATCTGTCGACCAATCATATATGCACATATGGCCTAAACATCTAGCACCTTCGCCGTCTCCACAACATCCATCACCAGCATGGGCTCCTCCTCCTCATCTTCATCCTCCACCTCCTTCAGATCCTTCATTTTGGCATCCACACCTTCAACGGGTAAGTTTTTTTTTATTTAATAATATTCTTGACATGTTTTCTAACTTGATTATATTCTTTTAGTAATGACTGGTAGGAGACTCGAATCCAAGACTTTTGTCTGCTTTGGTTCTGGAGTGTTTCTGAATTGTGTGGGCATCACATCTAAAAGATATAAGTACTAGATAGATCTAGCTCCCTTTTATTTACGTAGCTCGGAGAGAGAGAGAATGCTATAGGAAGCCATTGTTGAGAATATTATTAATAAAAGTATGCTTCCTCCAATAACTTAAACTTTTAGATGAGATGGTCGTATACTTCAACATGGTATCAGAGCAGGCACATTTCCTCTCTGTAAGAGCTTAAGTTTTTAGATGAGATGATCGCACACTTCAACAACCATCCCATCTCGATAACGTATATTTGGAGCTCCATATATGACATTCAATAATCAACTAAGATATTGAACTACAACGGTGTGAATTGTTTAAATCTAGCAAGTATAACCTGGAAATAATTTAAACAAATAACTTGAACAACCCATAGTGAAAATAGTTTTTTTAGTTACAACGAGTTTGGCATAAAAAACGTTTAGACAGTATACAGAAAATTAATAATTGTGTTTGATTGTATGTATGATTAAATGATAAATTCTCCTTTTGTATTATTGTGCAGGTACAAAATTCTCTTACACCAGGAACTCCTTACTTTCCGGCACCCATAGCACCAACGGTAACTATATGTTCAATCAATTAATCATTGCTCTTTTGAATATTGTTTTTTATTTTCCACTCGGTAAACGATACTTAGTTTGGGACCTCAGCTAATTCGAAGTAATGTACAAGACTTATTAAAATAGAAAATTGCTTCCTATTAGGAATTTTTATAATCTTAAGGTTCGAATCTGAAGCTAGTGTTTGATCATATATAGATTTAGTTGAAACGTGAAAAAAAAAATGATATTTTGAAGTTTGAATATATATTTTACTGATTACTTTTGGAATTATGTAAATAGAGACCATGTGGTGTTTTTTTTGGCATATATATTTTTTGCATGTTTTTTTTGGCTTTATATAGTCTGAACAAAATAATTGTGGTGCAGAGATATCCGGCTGTTCATCTTCCTGTACCGGGCATACCACCCGTATCGTCGCATGGTATGTACAAAGTAGACCACTCTAATATTGGAGTTCGAAGTACCGCTACTCCTCCAGCACAACCTCTACCTAAACCTCCATGCGACTTTCATCCTGTATGCCCCTCTCTCAATAATTTTATTTTTTAACGTAATATATAAGCATGCTCTTTAATTCGGCTTCAGACTTCAGCAGACATTTATGTCTTCTAATTTTGGATGTGCACAAGTAGACACACGTCCTACAAAATCAGTTTGAGTGTATCTCACACGATGTGTGTCTACTTGTTCAACATATTTATAGTATGAAAATTATTTGCATTACTTGTCAGTATATATAACTTAAATCTTTACTGCGTATATATATATACACTCAAGATCTTTATTTTCCCATTTAGGTCATTGTTGAACTAGGTGTCATTGTATTATTAGTGCTCATGTTCAATTTAGTTTTTCTTCAATATTTGTTCAAGTTTTATTGACAACTTATTTATGGACAGTCAAAGGAGAGCATAGATGCAGCCATTGGAGATGTTTTATCAAAGCCATGGCTTCCACTTCCCCTCGGACTCAAACCTCCGGCCGTCGATAGCGTGCTCGGCGAATTACAACGTCAAGGGGTACCTAAAATACCACCAACTTGTGCATAGTCGTTTTTAATGAGGCAGCTAGCAAAACGCAGGTGGATTTTTTGGGGTTCACTTAGGGTACGTAACTAAGTAGCCCTTCAATTCGACGACATTTCCTGCACTTATTTAGATGCATGAAGATGATCAATTCGACGTGGATCGTATATCATCACCAACATCATCGTCTAAATTAATGCAGTTTTTTTTTTACCTCAAATATATATATATAAGAAAACTTTTAATTAATTTGTTCTTGTTTTGCTATGTACAAGAACATGTTTTAACTTAACCGTTGGGGTTTTTGTGATGATGTTATCACCGGTTTGAGAAATATCATGATAATAATAGCAAGAGCTTCTTGTAATTAAACTTGTTATCTCCAAGATTCTCTTCTTTAATTAATTCCTTACTTTTTATCTTGACTGGTGTGTTATTGAATATTACGATCGATCTGATAGCTATTAGTCACTCAATTAATAGTAACTTTCTTTTCTTTGTTAAAGAAAATTAGAATCAAGAAAATGACAACTTCCAGAGATATATAATAACTATTAATTGAGTGATCATACGAGAAATCAACCTCATGAAAGAGGCAAGCATACAATGAACGAAAGATTTAGCTTGGTGAAAAAAAGAAAGTTCTCCATCAATCTTACGAATAATTATTCAAGAAAAAAAAGTTAAAAGAACACTCAATTAGTTGATATGTTTGAGTTTCCATGCATGAATACGACTATGGAGTAATTAATTTGAGTTCATAAAGTCCTTCAAATTATTAAGCACCCTTAATTAACCAACTTTTAGAGTCATTCTCATTCACATGGAACTATTAATATTTATGATTATAGTTGCATAGAAAATAAAAAGGAGCCTTAGAAAAAACAAGAACTGCATATGACCACCATAGTATTTTTGTTTTTTCCCTCTCACAGCAAAGGATTTTGATTTTATTATTAATAATATAAGCAAGAGATTTCATAGAAATTGTGGTTCTAAGATGATGATCCTCCAGTTAATTATTCCTTCCGTCCAGCAATAATATTTGTCGACTTTATGAAATCAACAGATAATTATATACTTTGATAATCTTAATTTATCCTCATAATTAATTACAATCATTTTCCTACTACGTTTTTCAAGATATTGTATTTATTATATTCCAAGGATAATATAGTAAAATTATCTTTATATTTATAGTTTCTTAAGGAATATGCAAAGTCAATAATGGACAAGTATTATTGGAGAGAGGGAATATAATTAAAATTGACACATATATACGTGTCAATTTGTTTGCTTTAGTTATTATTTGGATAATTAAAATATATTTTCTTTGATCATAATTATTTTTAAATATTTGAATTATTAATAACTATTATGACCTAGTACTTTTTGTATAGATTTATCTAAAAAAATAATAAAAGTCTATATTCAAATTCACAAGGAAAATTAATTTTTTTGATCCATATATTTTGTATCGAACCAAACAAATTAAATTAGAGAATTGTATTGTGCTTTACTATCTTTCAACTTTATTTGGAAAAATTTATGATAGAAATATATATATACATTTTTGCCAAAATGCCAAGAAAGGAATAAACATAGAAATCTGTATATGAATCATAAAACTAGATATGTGTCATATTGTTATTATTATTAATTAGGTGAGATAAAATCTTTCTATCAAAATCCAAAAGATTACAAAAACAAAAAGACAAAAAGGACTGCGTTATCATCTCAATCAATAATTCATAATATATAACAAACGTGGTAGAGATTATTGACGATTATTCAACCAACAAAAATCTAAATGTACTAATCCACGGTTCATAAAAAAACTGACATTATTCAGTAATAAATTATAAAGTCGTATATATAAAGGTGGAACTGCTTCATTTTTATTCGGAGGTCTTAGGTTCAAGTTTTAGATATACAAAAGAATTGTTGGGAGTGCCATCTTGAGTGAGCTCTACAACAATTCAAATTTAGGCAAGATTTCATTATGAACTCCAAACACCAAATAAAAAAACTATATATATAGACATTATCTCATACTATGGCAAAATAGGATTATTTGACTTATCACTCTCTTTCTATTTAAATGATTATCACGTTTCGTTTTTCGATAATCAACTTATTTGAATTTTGACTAATATTTTAAGATGCATTTGTCCATTGTATTAATATAATAAAATATTGCAACTAATAGTAATTTTTTTATAATTTTTCTGAATATCCAAATATTAATTTCAAAATATTAAATTAATATAATTTAATTTAGCTCTAAAAATTAGTTAAATTGACATTTGAAAAGAAAACATGGTAACTACTGTGGAGTGGATACTAAGGGCATATTTGGTTGGAAAATTATTTATATATGATGATGAGCATAGAGGCCATTTTTCTCGAAGAAATCTCGAGTCTATCTACATCAATAAATAATTTTCATTTATAGTAATTAGATATACTTGTGGATGCAATCATTTGAAATCACACAAAAAAACAAAAAAGTAAAAAAAATACAAATAAATATATAGGGATGGATGAAAAAGAATATGTTGGCGTGGGTCAAAAGAAGCCACCAATTCATATTTTAAAATATAAAAATAGTAACGCACACATTATTTTAAACTGATTTGAGTTTAAATGATTAAATGACTTTGAGTTTAAATGATTAATATATATATGTATAATTATCTTTTTCCTGTTCAGTTACCTTGTCTGCCCGGCCATGGAGTTTTTGTAGGCCACATGAAGATTCTGTTAGCACGTCACCACTATGAACAGATATAAGTTTAAATTTATCGATAATCTCTTAAATTAGATGTTAACTTTTATTTAAATATTTTAATTAGATTTTTTTCATTTTAGATATCTCTTGTTATGTAGTGTGGCATTTCAAGAGGGAGGGTGCAAATGCCACTGATCCCATAAAATATAATGTCCTAGAATCTCCTCGAAAACTTCCATTTTTCAATTCAAAATTTGATGAGGGACAAAGAATTTTAAGCCAAAATAGTAACACAGTAGGTGGTTAATCTCTTGTTAAATATTATAATTCTCTATATAATTATTGTTTGTGCATGTAAATTGTATATATTGCAAATATATTATAGTAAGTAAGCCGATCAAATTTTATAATTGCATTTTATCACCAAGAAAAAAAAAATACAACAATGATCTTTTTATGAACAGTTATATTATCTCTGTCTAAAATCTAAATAACATTGTGTCTAATTACCATTCTTTCAAATATAGAAGAAAAAAAAAAGTATATATTATATTATTATTTTTCAACAACTTTTGAGACATGACGCTACTGGTACTAGTAAATGATTACTTCCATTACTTGACCTAATTTCTGAAACATGGTAAGTAGACGCGTTTATAGGTTTTGAAATTTATAATGATGATTTCAAATATTATTAACTGAGTTCTAAATTTAATATATGTACATATTTAATAAACTTCTTAATATAAATATATTATTTAAACAATAATTACTGTGTTCGACTAAATATATCAATCTATATTCGAACTTTTAGCTCCGCCCTGATCGAAAAGACATTGGAACTAAAGTTAGGCAAATGTGAGAATGGATGCCTTTATTTTTTTTTTAGGTTGTGACCACACCTATAGTACTGTTGGAAGTACCGATATGTCCAACATTTGAAAGCTTCGAAAATGACCCAACACCGACCCAAACACTGCAATCACTACTGCGCTGGCGGGTCTGACCTGGTCTCTACCCGCCTCGCGTTTTCAATGTCTTGGTCTTTACTTTTACTTCGAGCCATAAGGATCGCTTTCTCCAGCCTAAGTCAAAGAAATCTACTCTATGAAGGGGTGGAGTTGGATTTTTAGGTTATAGATTAATTGATTACTAATTTTAGGATATGTCTGATTAATAATATATACAGTTAGGTTAATTAGTTATGTCTAAATGGTCAAAGTTTACACAATATAAGTGTAGATAGTATTTGTGTAAATGTGTATAATTTATGCATGTTTTTTTATATTTGTATGCACAATGTATATACTGCGTATATATTTTGTAAACTAGAATATCCAAATATATTAAACTACAATTTTTCCTTTTACATAAAAATATATAAAATAACTAAAGGTGCAAGAATGGGTGAATTGCTTCTTCTTCTTTTTTCGTTTTTCTTTCTTTGAATAGTCGACCTGTGAGATTTACTGGTTGACTATTAGATTCAGAAATAAATACTCAAAATGAAAGTGTCGAAAATAAGATTGACACATGATGTTTTTATACTGTTTGGAATCCAATGTGGATCTTACATCCAGTCCCCTTTGGTTGCAAGGGTGTTCTTTTCTAACTTTTTGAATCTTTGTGATGACTGCAACTATAAAGTATAGTTCCTATGTATACACTCAATCCTTTTCTTTCTTTTTTTCCTTTGATACACAGTCTTACCAACAATGTTTTTCTCTCCTCATTTTTTTGTTTACGATGTAAAAACTAAGTAATACAATGCTAGTTAAAAGTAGAGTAGAGAATGTGTGAAGATTCAGACTCCATGTATGAGTGTCTCTTTGGCATTCCTCGACCTTTTATAGGCTGTCAAGACTTGAATCATCTTTTTGTGAAGAGATAGCTACCCAAGAGAATTGAGTGAGATCCTAATTGCCGCAATTACATGATTTGATTTCCACGGATTGTGCCTCATTTGTTTGGACCTGCTTGGTTCTTTTCTCTTTGATAGTTTGATATCCTACAAGGATCCATAATTATTTATCATTAAAATAAGGGCAAATTACAGAAATCACATACTTTTAAGGTAAAATTATAATCTATCCCTTAAAAATTTATAATTACAATAATCCCTCAAACGGATACAATAATATAAGCGCTGATACATTAATCTGATGGGCGAGATACATTAATCGTTAAGTAAGATACATTACATTTTATACATGATACACTAATCTGATGTACATTTCATACATGATACACTAATCTGATGCGCGAGATACATTAATCGTTAAGTAAGATACATTACATTTTATACATGATACACTAATCTGCTGTACATTTTATACATGATACACTAATCTGATGCGCGAGATACAATAATATAAGCACTGATACATTGATCTGATGAGCGAGATACACTAATTTGATGCGCAAAAATGAGGGATTTTGGAAATTTGTAAAACTTATAGGGGATAATGGTAATAAGTAAACTAAAAGGTGGGATTTCTGTAATTTTTCCTTAAAATAATTCTTGCACTAACAATAACAATATCGATATTGCTCACTAGCACATCCACATAAAGATCCAATGGGCCTAGGAAAAAGCCCAAATGAGATAGACTGTTGCTTTGTGGGCCTCAGAAACATTTCTATTCAAAGCCCATTGAATCTTTTAGGAATTTTCCAATTTCCGCTATATTTCATGGTCCAAAAGTAAAATTAATATTCATAGGTATATACATGGATATACAAGAATTTCGTCTTCAACCTCGAGTTTTTTAGTTTTGATTAAATAAAGCTCAAATCACACTTCTCAAAATGATTTAAAGCTCCTTGATATGCTTAAAACAAACTAATATATTACCTGATCGGAATAAATCATAAATATGCATATCGGAAAATTTGAACCAAGTTTCAATGGTCTTTAATATTATCCTGTCCAACAATAGCTGTCTACTATTGACTTTGCACACTTCTTAAGAAACTATAAATAGAAGGCTAATTTTATCATATCACTCTTTGAATATAATAAATACAATGTCTTGAAAATTGTTATACAGAAATAACTATAATTAATGATAATGGTAAATTAGGAACTAAGTGTAAAATTATCCATTGGTTTCATAGAGTGCATAAGTATTGTTGGGCATCCCAAAATAGTATAGTAGACAACTATTATTAGACGGATGGAGTAGTATTTTTTGATCATTTAAGCATTTTTGCTGGTACATTTAAGGTCCTTCTTTAAGTTCATTTTTTCCAAGTACATTTCTTTCATCACATATTTGTTCATTTAGTTGCAAGTTGGCATGAAAAAAAATCAACACTAGGTGATTTATTCTCATATGTTTAACCTTAGTAGATACAGTTACCTAATACATGTTGTTAGTGGAAGGTGACAGTTATTAGTCAAGATACGTGTAAGCCGGCTCAGACACTATCGTTATTAAATAACAAAAAGGAATTTAAATATGAATTAGCAACATTAACTTGTTGGTTAAATATTTGAGAGTTTAACAAGAGAGAATAAATTTAAATCTCAGTTAATGAATTTTGAGTAGCAAATCTGTTATTGTCAATAAAAAGTAAATTTTTTGAGTTTAAATTATCCAACAAAGTCAATAAGAGGAAGCTAGGTTATTTGTTTATTTTTTTTTAATTTATAAATGTCAATATCTCTATAAATAAACAATATTCATAGATGTTATCGATTTGAATTGGGAATAAATGTTGTTTATACGTATTAGAAATAGTCTTAAAGAAGATCGTTGACGAAATTTGAAATTATTAAACGAAAAATTAAGTTAATTTTAAACAAGATATGCAACTGAAAATCACATAAAAGTTTCGTTTGTATTGTTAGAGATGTGCTATACACATTTATATAAGATAACATATACTGTATTTTATACGAAATAGATAAATATTATATAACAATCAATAAGGTTTTATAAATATTGTTATTAGGTATTAATTATGTTGTTATAACTGAAAAATATGATTGTGGTGCAAAATATTACTCATATTGAGCTGTAATTTTTGATATTTTCCTATTAACCGCGCACCATAGATTATAGTCTCAAGTAACCGAAGGACGAATCAAGGGCTGAAGTTGGATCCTCGAGCAGAGAGAAAAGAGAGTTTAATAAATATTGTTCGATCAAACTTTCTAATGATTGTTTATTTTGAAAATTGTGTGTTGTAAATAGCTCTAGTTTTTCTAAAAAAATTAAAACTAAAATTCTTTTGGAGAGTAGTCTTTTAAATTTAGCTATTTTTTTATTAGGAATAAAATGTGTTTAAAAGTAAAGAAGCAATATATTTATTAGAACAATGATATCTTTGACCTATAGCAATAGATATTTTAAAATCAAATTATGAGTGAAAGGGTGTTTTTTTTAACCAAACTACGGACAATAAAAGTATTGTTAGATCAAACTATTAACTGAAAGTATTTTTTATTCAATTTCGCATAGTTTAAAAATATTCTTGATCCTTTTTCAAATTCTTTTTTAAAAAAACATGAAAGTAGGGTTATCAATCTTTTCATTTTGATTTTGAAGATTGTCGATTTATAGATATGTTAAATATTTAATGAATAATTAAAATATTAATTAATCAATTACGAATTAACCATTAAAAATTCACATGATTTCCTGCCCTTAAAAATCACTTGCAAACAATGTGACAAACAAAACCTAATAAAATATTCCTAAAATCATCAGGTAATTTAGGTTTAAAAATCAAATTCCATTAAATTAGATAGATGCTACCCATTTAGAATTATTAAAAGAATACAGTATATATAAAAAAAACATAAATCAATAATTCATTATCAATAAATTAATAACATTTGTTAATAAAAATTATCGATTTGGATTTGATTTTGAAAAACCTGAACTTATAATGACGTGGCTAATATAGTGTCCACTAACCCTAGTTCTAATTATGAACTGCTTCTGGAATCTTCCACAGTTTTCTCGACTCTGTTAGTTTTGCATTTTCCGGTCTTCTCCTGCACTTTCCTTCTCTCTTTCAAATTCTTTTCTCTCTCCACAAATTCATATTGAGGAAGCAACCTTCAAGAACCATTTTTCTTTTCTTTTGAAAAACCCAAATTTCTCAAAGTGAAGAAAAGGAAGAGAAACGAAGCAGCAGAAGAGAAGATGGGGGTTGATTATTACAAAGTATTGGGTGTTGATAAGAATGCTACAGATGATGATTTGAAGAAAGCTTATAGAAAACTTGCCATGAAATGGCATCCTGATAAGAACCCACAAAACAAAAAAGAAGCTGAAGCTAAGTTCAAACAGATCTCTGAAGCTTATGATGTATGTTTTCCCATTTTCCTTGTGGGTTTTGCTTAAAGTTTCAATCTTTTTTCGTTTATAGTCTAATGGGGTTCTAAATCTTTGTCTAAATGTTGATAAATTGAGGGTTTAAAACGTCCAGTGTTTATAATCTTGCAAAAAGAATGATGGGTTTTGTGTTTTCTTGAAACCTAATTTGTGTATTTTTGTTGAAATGAACTTGTATAGGGTAAACTAATTGTTGGAATGCTTTGTTCTTAATCAATCACTTGTTTGAATTCTGAATTCACCAAGCAACTGATCTCATTGTTTTAGATCCGAACCAATTTTCATAATTTGGAAGATTTTTAACTTGGTGTACATTCAATGTGTTTGAATTGTGTAACTATCAATTATTACTGATAGATGACTAATGTTTTTCTGCATTAAATTTACTAGGTGCTTAGCGACTCCCAGAAAAAAGCTGTGTATGACCAGTATGGTGAAGAAGGGCTGAAGGGTGGGGTGCCACCGCCTGGAGCTGGTGGTCCCGGTGCCGGTTCAACCTACTTTTCTACTGGGGATGGTCCTACTTCGTTCAGATTCAACAGTAGAAATGCTGATGACATATTTGCTGAATTTTTCGGCTTTTCTACTCCATATGGACCTGGAGGGGGTAGGGGTTCAAGGTTTGGTAATATGTTCACTGATGATATATTCGCAGCATCCTTTGCTGAAGGAGGAGGTGGTGGTGGTGTTCCCATGCATCCATCAGTCCCAAGGAAAGAGGCTCCAGTTCAACAGAACTTGCCTTGTAATCTTGAGGATCTCTACAAGGGTACCACCAAAAAGATGAAAATTTCTAGAGAAATTGCCGATTCGAGTGGGTAAGTATCAGGTTCTTACACTTCGTTTTACTGGTCAAGGTTAATCACTTTTTATGTTGAACTTCAATTTTCTACTTATGAAATTGCATTGGGCAAGTAATGGGGGTGTTCATACAGTCTGGTTAGTGTCTTTCCTTGCTTGTTCATTAAATGTGGAACTTCAATTGTCTGCCGGCAATGTTGCACTGTTGGATGAATGATCATTTCGAATTACTGGGATTTGAACATGAGATCTCATGGCTCTCAACCACTTCATTGACCACTAGTCCACACCCTTTGGTGCCCTTTCAATTTCTTCAGCAAGTGTGTGGGAATTATTGAGGATAATGGAGTGGTTGGGGTAGTAGTTTTCTTACGTCATTAATTTTTGAGAGATTTGAAAGATTAGGATAGGCAGCAACTAATGCTTGCATTTGGGTCTGCATCACACCCTTGAGGTGCGGCCCTTCTCCAGACTCTGCGTGGATGCGGGAGGCTTTGTGTGCTGGGCTGCCGAGGATAAACCTGTCAATTATTACCTTGTTAATTGCAAATTGCGGTGATTTATTCTTTTAGAACGTGAATTATTGATAAATTACTACCCTTGTGTTATGCCATTTTGTGACTATTTAGACTGTCAAATCTTGTCTAGTTGAAATAAGAGAACTATCATGTATGATTTCAGTTTGAGCTATGATCTATTAAGCCTAGCTGTAGTGATATTGCATTTTAGGTCGAGTTGGGTCCTTCAAACTCATTTATATTGAAAGTTGTAAGTGAATATGAAATCTTTGTAAGGAAAATTCTGAGGTCTATTTCTTGAGAGTCTGAATACACATTGTTGTTTGTCAGTGTCATTAAGCTAAGCTGACTTATTTCCTGTGTCTTTGCACTAGTTATTTATCGTATCAGGATGCATTTCCGATTTAATCATTTGCGCTCTGAATTCCATTTGAGGCCCTCATTTCAAGTGGTTGTTTCGCCAGTGCCTTTACTAGATTTACTCCCATTGTGCTTTTGATATCTATTTGTTTATACCGTTTCCTTGTGTTGGGTGCAGCAAGAGAATTGTGCAAGAGATTCTGACAATCGAAATTAAACCTGGTTGGAAGAAAGGTACAAAGATCACCTTCCAAGAAAAAGGGAATGAGCAGCCAGGTGTTATACCAGCTGATCTGGTCTTCATAATAGATGAGAAACCTCATAAGGTTTTCTCGCGTGATGGAAATGACTTGATTGTCTCTCAAAAGATTTCTTTGGCTGAAGCGTTAACCGGTACTACAGTCCATCTCACTACTCTGGATGGAAGGACCTTAACAATTCCAATCAACAACGTGATTCAACCAAATTATGAACATGTCGTCCCAGGTGAAGGCATGCCGCTTCCAAAAGACCCGTCAAAGAAAGGGAATTTGAGGATCAAATTTGACATCAAGTTCCCTGCTCGTCTCACTATGGCTCAGAAATCTGGTATCAAAGAGCTGTTGGGTTCTTGAGCTTTATGCACAGCTTTGGTGCTGGTTTTGTTCTGTGTAAATATTTTCGTAAAACCATTTGAAGCTATGGAGTGGGGCGTTGGTTTAGGCTCGTAGGCGAGTCTCTTCCTTAGTAAAGTAGAATTTTGTTCTTGTTTTTTACGGGTATTGTTCAATGTATCCAATTCAACAACAGGCAATACACCTCTTCTTTTTTTGGAACAAGTCTTAAAAATTCACAGGCCTCGCAGCTGTTGAATCATTAGTGTTTTCTTGCATCGTCTGTTATGAATGTTTTCAGAAATAGAGAGGTTGGGTTTAAGTTAACTGCATGTGTGAATTATTTTAAGATGAAATTGAATTCGCAAGTGTTCCACCCTTCATTACTTTGCAACCAGCTTCCGACCTCTAAAATATAGAGACAATGGACCAATTTCCTTCTTGTATTATTCCAAGAATAAGAGCTATTTGTAGGTGTACATGTAAATCTATCTAAGGAAATAAAATCAGAAAATATCTCTAAGATCCTTAAAAATATTTATCTATAATTATGCTATGAGTAGATATGACTATGTACATTTTGTAACACTCCCCCTCAAGTTGGAGCATAGATGTTAATCATGCCCAACTTGTTACAAAGACATTCCACCCGAGTTCCATTCAAAGCCTTTGTGAATATATCACCCAATTGCTCAATCGACCTCAATATGTTTTGTCCGTTCATGATACACTAGATTTGAGGCAATGTGCAAATGGTCGAACATCTCGAACATAACATGTGCTTCCAAACACCTTAAGTTCCACTGGAAATAATGATTTGTTTGGAAAAAGAATATTATACGGCATACTACCGACCAATACAGTTGATGGCATACGATTGATCAGAAAACAAGTAGTAGAGATGGCATCAGCCCAAAATTGCTTAGGACCCTTCATTTGGAATAACAGTGCCCGAATTGTCTCAAGTAGATGCATATTCTTTCTCTCGGCAACTCCATTTTGAGAGGGTGTATCAACACATGAAGATTGATGGAGAATACCATATTGTCTCATGTAAGACCTAAATAATTCTGACATATATTCTTTAGCATTATCACTCCTTAGAATACGCACTTTGGCATCAAATTGAGTTTTGACTTCAGCACAAAAGGCAAAAAAGTGAGTGAACACTTCAGATCTGCTCTTCATAAATTATATCCAAGTCATTCGAGAAAAATCGTTTACAAAAGTGACAAAAAATTTATGCCCAGTTTTGAAAACAACAGGACATGGTCCCCAAACATCAGAATGAGCTAACTCAAAAGCTGACTCGACTCTCTTATTAACCCTTGGACCTAATGAGATGCGATGGTGTTTTGGAAATTGACATGACTCACATTCCAATGAGGAAATATTCTAAAATTGAGGGCAAAACTTTTTCAACAAAGGTAGCGAAGGATGTCCCAGTCGACAATGTGCCTCAAATGGAGACACGACACTAGAGCAGGCAATAGATGGAGACTCCCACTCATCAAGGATATAAAGATCATCTTAAAAATGTCCTTTACCAATAACCTGATTTGTTATATCATCACGAAACAAACAATAATCGGGAAATGACGAGATATAACAATTAAGTTCTCTCATAACTTTACTAACATAAATCAGATTAAATGCCAATTTTAGTAGACTTGGTACAGATGACAGAGTAATAGACGAGGTTGGTTGAACAGTACTGAATCCAACACTATTACAAGTTGATCCATCAGCTACAGTAACAGGAGATGTTGCTTTGTGTGATCTAAAGCTAGAGAAAATATTAGGATTCCCTGTCATATGATTTGTAGCACCTAAATCGATTACCTATTCATTAGAAAAGTTAATAAGACATGTTTTATCTGACTTGACAAAGGAATTAACAGAAGCGGATTCCTTCAAAGATTTCTGATATTGAGAAAATTTGGCAAACTCCTCAACCGAAACCAAAACCATTTTGTCGGATAATAAACATGAAGCAACAACTTTTAATCGATCTGTCATTTTACCAACTATATTTGAAAGTGTTTCAAAATCCCCAAACAAACAAACAATAGCGTAATAACACAATAAAAAAGAAACTAACAGTAGCCAAACTCGATGGCCCTCTGAAAATAATTTCCCAAATAAGCTTCAAATTGCCTCCAACAAACAATATCAACTCACAAGTTGGTCAAGCAACAATTCCACTACTGCACTAATACACAATTTCCATAATCAAGTATAATTAGCAACAAACAGAGAAGTCTCAAACCTGACCACAGAGGGTCCACAGATTCTGTTTGGAGGGTTTTCTTCTCGGAAAAATTGGTCCTATAATTAGGGGATCACCGCCAATCAGCCAGAAATGATAAGCCGATGCTGGAAAAGAAAGTCGGACCAAGCTTGGTCCACTCACGCGTAGCAGAAACTAAATTCAAGCTCACTAATTTCATTCACGAACACTGACCGAATTCCGGTAAGCTCCAGTGAGCTTTCTGACTGACAAAGAACATATAATGCTCTGATACCATATA
The DNA here is from genome assembly GCF_900185275.1 of Solanum verrucosum. Taxonomy (NCBI): domain Eukaryota; kingdom Viridiplantae; phylum Streptophyta; class Magnoliopsida; order Solanales; family Solanaceae; genus Solanum; species Solanum verrucosum. The sequence continues at coordinate 819,174 of NW_026019982.1, read as the reverse complement.
AAATATAGACACAATGGACCAATTTCCTTGTTGTATTATCCAAGAATAAGAGCTATTTGTAGGTGTATATGTAAATCTATCTAAGGAAATAAAATCAGAAAATATCCCTAAATATCTCTAAGATTCCTAAAGATCTCTACCTATAATTATGCTATGAGTAGATATGACTGTACATTTTGTAACACGACCCAAGGTGCCGAGACCAAGTGTTTCACCCTTCTTTACTTTGCAACCAGCTTCCGACCCAAGGTGCCGGGATCAGCAGCAAAATGCTAGTATGCACATGTAAACCGATAGCATTATTTGTGTGAGTATTGACAACATATGGACAGGAAAAGAACGCCAAATATATAACCACATTAGATTACATGAGATGTAATACTAATACATATGTTAGTGTAAAGAGGAGCACTGTACTATTTTCAAGTTGGATGCTAACTATAAACAGTTAGAATTAGAACTAATGATTCTTTCACAACATTATCGCTTCTTGATGAGCGTAAGACGCGTAGAGAATATATCCATCAACCTTCCTCTCTTTCGCACTCATGAGGAGAAAATACCCTTTGGGTTCCACTGCAGTGTTCAAGAACTGTTGTCAATCACTATACTCGGAAGATGATTCTGAATCTTTATTTGGGGTTTCAACAAGATCTTCATCCATATATCTATCCCCTCTTCATCAGACTCGCCATCAAAGTATCTTTGGACATTTTTATTGGCCAATCCATCTTCCTCATCCTCTTCATCATGGTCATCCTCGTAATCACCAATACCATCTCCATCTACAGCAGTTTCAGTATAACGTTGGCCAATGCTGTAACTCACACTGGTTGATGCATGATCATTTCTACCACTGAAAGAACCGTAGTCAACAACCGTTAAGTCTTCATAATCATTGACGGTTGTTTGGCCTTTATAATCTTCACTTCCTGATGTTCCAGAATCACTGTCATTATCAGGCGCCTCAAATTGAGGTGTTTCTTCATCTTCAACTTCGTTCCAATCTTGCTGACTGGTGATGGGCACTTCTTCGGGCGTAACTTCTTCCACATTCTTGACTGGCTTTTGTCTATTACGAACTGAGCGACGACCTCTTTTACGTCTTCCTTTGCCTCGGTCTCGACCTTTCCAGGCAGGAAGGTGGTCTAGTCTGTCACTGTTCTTTGTTGAACTTCTCTGGGCAGAGTCAGATCTGGATGCATTGACTTTTCTCTGAGATTTGCCTCCACGGACGCGACAATGAGCTCCTCCTCTTACACGATTACGCCCCTGTCCTGAATTAGCATGTCCACCTCCTACCTTAACTGAATAATCTGGCTCTAGCTTTTCATATTCACGAGCTTCAGCAGATATAACCCTCGCAGCTCTCTTCATGTCAGCATAATTAGTTTTAAACGTCTGAGGCATATACGGAAAAATTCAATGAATATGAAGTCACCCAGCAGAAGCTTAAAAAATTTACAGAATCAATTTCTAGAGCAGAAAAAGAGCCATCAGAACATATATGTGATGCATGCAGGCGAAGAATCCAAAATTGTTATTTAGTGCAAAATCAAAGTGGTCCTCTTAAATGAGAAATCAGATGTTCAAAGTCCCCCACACAACCCACTTTTTATAAGAAATTGGAGGTTGAAACCAGCAAATCATTGACTGTAATAGGGACAAAACAGGCATAATCTAAAACATTATCATGGATTCAATGAGGGGAATGTTTCATGAATCATATTCTGGGGTTCAAGCGGGAGAAATGTTGGAGTGATGCAAGAGAATGAAATCCTTAAAAAAAAAATTACTCACTCTTAAGTCCAAACATTCCTCAAATCTGATGAAACTGCTATCTATTAGGTCAGAACAACAGAATGAGAAGCTTACAATGAAATCTGCAGATTCGTCATCTTTCAGAGAATCAGCTTTCTGCTGCTGTGTATAACAGAGGGAGCGATCAAGTTCCATAAGCCTAAGTGCAACAGCAGATGTTGTGTGAGGAACCCAAGGTAACACCGCTGCCATGCCATCAAGATTGGAGTTGCTAACAGCACCCAACAACTCATTTGTAGTTTCATAATTTGATATCAAATATTCCCTCTTGATAGCACCTTCCAATAATGTCAGAATCTAAGAGACAGACACAGGAAAAGACCGTTAACAATGTTATTCAGATAGAGAACTTCTACAGAAAATGTGCAACAAGAACAACTAACAGAAGAAAAGACAACTAAGGTCAGATAGGGTGTGCTTTACGTTTGTGATGCTAAAGTAGTGACTCTCAGTCTTGTGTTGCTTGGACTCCTCAAAAATGTCAACGGGTGTGTGTCAGATACTCCAAAAGTGGTGCATTTTGGAGAATCCAACACGGGTGTGGCAACAATTTTGGAGATCCCGAGCAACATAGCACTGAGTAATTATTATGTCTTTCTCTAACATTTTTGATGAATCTCTCAGTAAATATTGATAAGCTAATAATTCCGGTTGATATTCATGATTAGATACCAGGAAACTTATGTGTAAAAACTAGAAAAACTATAGACAACAAAAGGACCTGAAGGAGGTCACCAGCTGCTGAAGCAATATGCAACTTTGAACCCCAAGATCTTCGATATAATTCTGACCAAACAGGCTGAAGAGCCTCAGGAGGGATACAGGCCTATAAAACAAATATCACCTTCCATGAAATCAAAAGCACATATAGAAGAAGTCACAAGCATAATGTTCTTTCAGAAGTCGATACAGAAGCCAGAGACTAGATCCAATGTAGGAAAGAGTATGTTACCTCCACTGAAGCTAACTGCGCTCTTAGCAATCTAACTCGAAGAGGAGGTAATGAATCCATGATACACAGGGGCCAAAATAGATCCTCCAATTTTTCTTTGCATTGAGCAACATGCTCCAAAAAATATGAACTCTTTGCCGGACTGAATGTCCTATGACAAGAAGGACAGTGTTTATCTTCCAAGAAGTATGTGTCATGGCAATTATTACAAGTACTGATCAAATTTTCACATCTCATCCTTCCATACTTCCTTGCACATAGAAACTGGGGATGAACACATTCTTCCCACATCCACTTCTCTAGATCAGCATATCTCCTCAAGGCATCAGTGTCCTCCATTTTGTTCCTTCCAAACCCAATAAGAAAGGAAGTTGAAGGTTCTGATGTTTCATGGTTTGATACACAGATTGTGCTCTTAGAGCTACCAGTGTTTGAACAATAATCAATGCTAGGTACTGTTTCAGAAGTATGCTCTTTCACGGAGTTATCAAGTTTCACTTCAGTGTACTTATGCCTCATAGCAGTTCCCTTGAAAGTTGCTTCAATATTTTGAAGCATTGAATGCAAATGAGATTCTCTAATACCACGAATATCCAAAGAAGCCATTAAACAATTGAAATCCTACACGTAGAAGAAAGAAATTTTATCATAAATAAATATACACACACACACACATACATATATATATATATATATGAACCTTGATCATTAGCCTCTATAGCAGGTCTAGTAGGTTAAAAATACAACCTCTAACAGGGTAAGAAAAGGGTAAACATAATCCAGAAATGAGAAATGGATGTGGTAAGGACCCTCCACTCACCATTAAGGATGGTGGTATTGTTGGCTCCTGGACAGAGGTGTTTGGGGTTGGGTTTTACCACAAAAAAAAGTGTGTGGGTGGGGGGAAGGGGTATTATTGATAATGCACATAAATCCAGATGAGGTAAGGTGAAACTAGCTCCCTCAAAACAAATAATGGTAACTAATGGCAAAACTGTTGCACAAAAGCTACTGATGCAGAAGGTTGAAATAGAAATTGAATTTTACTACCTTTTCAGAATCAATTAGCCTCCATCTACCATCACGTAACTCCACAAAAATCCTGCCAGAACCTGGATCATTTCGAGAGGGTGATGTGATAAACTGCCAGTACCGGTTACGTCTGCGATCTTGACCAAGGGGCAGAGACCGATAAACGAAAGTCTCTTCAGCCCTATGGCCAATATAAGCTTTCAGCTGGGAACGCGACTTTTCAGCAACATATGCAAAATGCTGGAGCTGCGAATTATCCTGACCTCCATACGTCTCTTGCATTTGGCAAGTTTTTTCTACAGCAACATTACTAGGATTATTGGGTTCATCTGGCAATTTATGCAAGGCTTCTTGCAGAAGTGAAGGTATGTCTGCCACCTCATTGTGACCAACAGAAAGCAATGGACTTTGCCTTGCCTCCATGGAAGTAACTGAGCAAAGCTGTTCAGTGTTGCTTCTAACTGATGGATATTGTACCTTCAGTAAGAACTCCTCCTTGAAACGACGTTTATCGAGCTGTGCCTCAGCCCAAATCTGCTTCTTCAATGCAGATGCAGCTTCCAGTCGCTCCTGAAAAGATTTCAAACTAAGTTCACTGATAGAAAAATTGACAAGGAAAGCATCCAAGACATCATTATCAACAAACCTCTAATATAAGGCGAACAGAATTCCCCTCATTTGCAATACCAATCAAGGCAACAAGCGCATGAAGGCGCTCTTCAACAGTGAGATCAGAGTACTCCCCTTCCATAAGCCCTTGAACCCATTTTTGACCAGCATTGTTTTCATCAATGACTGTATCTTCTTGATCAAGATTACCTGCATCAACACCACTTGCAGCTGATTGATCCCCGGAAGTTGCTTTTAACTCCCTGAAGTTTACTGAATGCATTATTGCGGTTGAATTCTGCATACTGAGATCTTCTGGTGTCTGAGTCAAGTCAAAACTAGAACTCTGTCCATCAGTTCTGTCGATTTTATGGGTCTCAGGAGTCTCTGGAAATTTTAGCTCGGAGACTAAATCATCAACTTCAGGATCGTCAGCAGCATCACTTCCAGACTCATCATCCCTTTCAACCTCTTTCTCAACATCCTCTGCTTCTTCTCCATTCACGTACTCATTTTTAAACATTCGAATTTTTTCCCTAGCTTCGGAGAGAATGGCATCAGCATCACCAGGATCTTTCCTGTAAGGATCACGTACACAATATGTCGAAGGAGCTGTTCTCTCGAAAAGCTTTGTATCCCTCGATAATGCAGCAGAAATAGATGCTTCAGGTGTCTTGCTGGTTGTCAGATCCCGAAGACCAGATTTCTTCACCCCAAAAAAAAGAAAAAGATAAGTCAGCTAAAAGAACAGCAGGAAACAGCATCACATGATCCCCAAATTACCTAAATCCTTCACCAACTTCCAGATAATAAGGTTCGGCAAAAGTACCTGAATCTTTTCAGCAACATCAAGGATATTAAGGCCCTTACTTCCCTCAAGTGAAAGAACGTGAAATGCTGCAAATTTGACTGTTCCAGGTGTCAATCGATGCCTAGATCTCCGCAGATTAGAGAAGCCCCTCTCTTGCATTTTGGCAACTGCTTTCTCAGCAGCAACTCCACTTCGTAAGTTGGAAATGATATCTGCCCCATTATTACACTGTAGAAGCAACCAAGTTGGAGGTGACATGATAAGAGAAACCACATGAATAAAAAGGGAATCAAATCACATGACAAATGAGTTTAACAAGTTAGATCCAACTTGTTCTATACTCCAATGGCAAAATGCATAAACTGGGCATCAGAAGCACCTAGTATTGCCTGGGCTTGGTGGAACATGTTATCCAATACTTGTACTGGTGGGAGGCAGCGGGCACCTAGTGAAAATACTTGAGGTTTGCACGAGATAACCCCGACGCAGCATTATAAGTAAAAAACAGTACCTAGACTAGTATACTAGAGTATTGAGCAATGAGCACTTCTCTTACATGATTAGAAATAGAATAAGATGAATAGGAAAAACTTTCTTGACGAACACTACATCCCAACATATGTATAGTTTTATTTTGTCTTATTTTATATTTTTGAGATAAGTAACCCCCATAAGATACATTCAAAATCAGGGCATCAGTCAATTGAGACAATCATCATAATGTTTGCTAAATTGCTTAAAACTATTGAATATCCAAAAAAATTACTGAAATAAAGCTCATCAACAGCCTTCTAAGCTAACTAGCAGAGCAAGCTTTTTGCGCCACTACTGCAATCAACTGGCATTTAATAATCTGAATTTGGCACCAGCCTCTCTACCTTCACAAGGTAGAGGTAAGGTCTGCATACACTCTACCCTCCCCAGACCCCACTTGTGGGATTTCAGTGGGCTTGTTGTGGTTGGTAGACCAATTTCTTGTGGAGGTGAATAAAAGGAAAAGGAAGATCATACCTCATTTTCATCACGTGGATAAGCTGGTTCAACACTTTGTTTCTTTAGCTTGGGCCCAAAACCAGCAGAAAGTGCAAATTGCCGCAGTATTTCAGGCCACGTCAGGGCATTCAAGTGGCTCTGCCAACTTCTTATGTCAAAACCCCATGCATATGCCTGTTACAAAGTACATGACTAAAACATTTCACAATGATGGGCAACAAAACACATCACATTCCTAACCAGACAAGCAGCAAAAACCAATAACATGAAAAATCTACCCCTTCGACTATATCAGGGTGTCCGCCTCCAGGATTCGTGTTTGGGTTTGCTCCTACTGCACTGGCAGGTGTTCTAGCAACATCTTCAATATCTTTTATTACCAATTTGAGAAGAGCAATATGTATTTCTGCGAGCAGCCTTGGATCCTGAAAGTAGAGTGTCCTAATATTATATCTATGCAATTAATCTGGAAAAATTCAAAACTGTAGATCCAAAAAAAAAGTGTTTACTTACATAATCATGAAATGCTTGTACAAACTCATCCAGAGTGAATGGCCAGAGATGGAGAACATCCGAAAAAGTAATTAAGAATCTCCAAACCTGAAGAGAGGAAGGACAAAAGATATACTTAGAAAATGTCCCAATTAAACCCAAGCAACCCCAGATGCTTATAGGGTTAATTTCACCATATAATCTGGTTGAGAAATAACCCTGTAGGAGTTACATGGTTTTCATTCGACTCCAGTCCAAATACAAAAACTTTACTGCTGATGGGCAGAATACAATGAATATCAACAGTAATGTCCACGAAATACAAGGTTTTTATCTACGGGAGCACAATAAGTTCATAGTTATCTTTGATCTTAATACCCCTTGCCTTCCAAAACGTTATCAGCCAATTCAAAAATTGTAAAATGTTGACATTTTAGGATGTACTTGTTTCAAAATTACGTGGAGATCTCCACAGCACCACCACAGACCAAACAAGAGCTCCATTCCTCAAAATAAAATGATAAATAAAAAAGAACTGTGTTTTAAATAAGAAGAAGATGGTAAATGGTCATACCATAAGCAGATTACCCACGTCCTCCTCAGAGCATATCCATGGCTCAACTTCAAATGGCTTTCTCAGGCAGACACTCTTTGGTGGAAATTCATTGAGCAAATCTGAAGAATAAATTAATTTATACTTAGCATCCTGAATAGAGAACAGTTATAATAGAGGAACCACTAGTAACAATCAATATTGGTCTGAAATGAAAAGGGGGGAAAATGCCGTTCAATTGCTCTCAAGATATTTCAAAATATAATAATATATCCCCCTGTATTTGTAAGTGTACATTACAAGAATCATATCAGCTAGATCCATACAACTGCATAATTCATTAGAATCAACTTTAAGTCAGACAAGGCGTAATGTTAACAAAATAACAAATCATTAACCAAACAGAGAATGGTTTCTTTGAAGTTTATTTCCGATCAAAAGGAAGGAGCAAAATCCTGGTCATTTGGACTTCTCAAATATTTTTTCAAAACATAAACCATGGAAGAAAGAAAAATGAATGGTTCATAGGTTTCGACTTTTGAGTAAAGAGTGCTCATTCAAATGCAAACAGGGCATTTCAGTACATAATAAGTCAGTGAGCATGTCCGTCAACTGTATCTGAAAAGGGCATGAGATACTAATACTCAAAGACCATCCACTCTCTCTAACCATAAAATAAAAAGGAATACAGAATTAAAATAAAAGGAGAGAGAGAAACTCAGTTTCTGTTGAAAGACTATCAATAGGCACAAACATGCTTTCATCCACAGGGAAAAGAATGAAAGCAGTGTCAGAAACAAAACAAAGCATAAATCCTGTGGAAATTAAAGATTCACTTTACTAAATGAGGAGAAAAAAAATTATGTTCCTTGACCTCCCCCTGTCCCATTTATATGACACTCTTTTATGTTGGACATGCCAAGGTGTACTTTCCCAGATGGTATTATTTACAAAACTTACACAAGTTTAAGATTCTCTTTTTCCAGTAAGAGAAATCAAATTCAATTAGTTTGACCTCGATCCCACGTTTACTGTATCCAACTAATCACTACATATAATATTTTCTTCCCCTCCTCCTTATGTAATAGACAAGTCGAAATAACATCTCACACTATGCACCCAGTAAAATAGTGTCATATGAAATGGGATGGGAAGGAGTATTCAGTAGTAAAGATGAGAGCATTTTTCTCATGAAATAACAGAACTGAAGAACTCAACAAAGACTTGAAGCCACATATATGACTCTGAAAAGAAACATTCAACAGCAGATAAAGGGCAACAAGTGCACTAAGCTATGTCTAGGGTCCAGGGAAAGGCTGAACCACATGGGTCTTTTGTATGCTCCCTTACCTTGCATTTCTTCAAGAGGCTGTTTACCAAGCTTAATTTTCAGGTAGTAGCAAGTAAATTTCTGATCAATATACAAGAACAAACTTCTACCACATGTTAAGTATATGTTATGGGAACTACCTCTAAATGCTTCTAGATTTTGTAGAGTTTCACTGTCAAGTGACAATGTTGAGGGCAAACCCTTCTTTGAGGCTGCTAGCTCCATCAATTCCAGACGTTCATCTTCAATTAATTCTGTTGATTCTTTCGCTATTCTTCGGGCAGTAGCCCTTACGTTAGCCGCTTTAAGCCTTGCAACCTCCTTCTCTCGGCGCATTTCTTCTTTAAGCCTCATTCTCTCTGCCTACAGGAGGTAAGGGAGGAAACAAACTCAATACTCTGCCTAAAACTATCAAAATAGGCATGCCTCTGATAAGAAATTTCAAAATGAATTACTTTCATAGACTCTTTCTGCAAAAACTTCTCTCTTCGTTCCATCTCACGCCTTTGCTCACGCTGATACCTCTCTTCCTCACGCAGCTTTTCGCGGAGCAGTCTTTCTTCCTCTTTCCGCCTTTCCCTGTCCTGTCTTTCCATATCTTTCCTCATTTGCTCTTCTCTCTGCAGATAAGCAATTATTAAGATTTCAAGGATTAGGACCACCTTCTGCTACATTAAAATTTTGTCAGAGGTGTAGGCCTCAGGTTTCAAATTTAACATTCAATGAGTACTGCCTAGAACAGTGGCAGACTCAAATGTCAGGTTGGAGATTAGGTAATCTGGGAGCTAGAAAAAAGAAGCTATGCAGAACTACTTTTTTTTTTTGGTTTTTATGGGGGGAGAGAGAGAGAGAGAGAGAGAGAGAGAGGTAGGAGATAATTTCTAAGTAAATGAATATCTGTGGTCAAGGTCATAAATTATCTTATGTTACATTTGCATTTCTGATGCAAGCAAAACATACCTTTATTTTTGGGTTAAAGCCAGGATGAGATCCTCGGCTGTTGTATATATAGTAGATGCACAAAACAGAGGAGGGAATATCCTAGCCTCTGGTATACAACACAGTAAAACATACCTACTAGTATAGATAGTTGCCTAGTTGATGGGATGCTTATACTGTATACAGAATCTAGACATTTTGTAGATTAGCACCATATTGGTGTAGCATTCATGAGTTGTTTTATGTACCAAAAGAACAAAATGATTGCAAGTAAATAACACATCCATCCCAACTCACGAACAGAACATTTTGCGATTAAAAGGAGGAGAGACCTTTCTTTGTAACATGTCTTGCTTCTCAAGCTCTTTCCGGATCCTCTTCTCATGGGCCTCCACTTCCCTTGAGATTCTTATCTCTTCACTCTGCAAGACACATATGTAAACAACTATAAAGGCCAAGACACAAGCAGAGAAACAGCTCTCTTACCAAGAAAGATAAAATTTGTATAAAGATTTTTGTTCACCTCTTTAAGGAAAATTTTAAAAGATAATTACAAAATTTTCAAATTCAGACAAGATTAAGGTAACATATGCTATTTTTTTAACAGGTTACAACTTGTGTATAAACAGAAACGCAGCACCAAAGGGCTCTAGTCAGAGGGAGGTAACATATGTTCTTATGTGTTCCTGTACAAATTTCCAAAGAATATTAGCACTAAATCCAAAAGAAGAAGAAGAAGAATAGGTATCTGCTGAAACCTTTCGCTTTCTTTCCAACCGTTCCTCGTCATGGATGACTCTTTTATCAGAAGGCATAAATGGACTCTCCAACGCCATCATTGGCTGACCACTATAATTAGCCTCCACTTCAATGTTCACAAGAGATCTTTGTGGAACAGCCTCAGCAGAAGTTGGAGATATGTGACCCTGCCTCCCTTGAGGCAGAAGATTTAAAGTCGGGATCTGACCAGGAATACTGCATCCAGAGGCCACTTGTTCACTCCCATGAATAAATGACCTCCCAGTTGATAAGATGGCTCTGGTGCTCTGAACTTCAGTTGAACGGTAATGATGAGATGGTACAGATTGTTCATAGCTATCGCTTCTATTTGATGGTTGCTCTGGAAGAAACTGGTATTCACGCAAAGTCCTTGTAGTACCCTGGCATGAAATTTCTGAATTGTTAATTCTCCTCCAATACTGTAGGAGTTAATCTAATATATGCATATCACTAAAAATCCTCATCATCTGAAACAAAAGATGATATACCTGATAAACATATAAATCCTCTTTTCCTTTATAATTTCTCTAGCTCCAAATTTTTGTTATTTTAGAAATATACAACAGCAAGCATTTTACATGCCTTAAACTAGCCCTTAACTACAATATGGTCTTCTTTCCTTCATCAGCTTGTGACTCTTTTCACCTTTTCGCTATGAATTATCCAGGAATCAGCAATTGAGAATAGTTACATCAATCATGCTAAATAAATTTCAATCACAATTGTCCAATTAGTTTGCAGAACCTGAAACCTTTTATTACTCCAATCACATAACCATATGTAACAGAAGTAAAGTTTGCACATTTTTTTAGTGACCCCACGAATGACAGGTGTCAGTGTGTCACTACAAGAGTCATAAGGTACTGAATAAAAGATGAACCAAACTAGTGGAAAATTAAACATCTAAATCCATGAAGAAGAAGAAAACAAATGAAGGTGCAAAACATGTTAAGCAATGAGCACTTCGCCTAGCTTAGTGGGAACCGTCATCAAGACTCTGAGGCATACTGCTCCTTGCAAATGAGCGTAAATCCTAAAGAGGCGACACTAAAGAATTGATATTCACTTTATCATAAGAAAAAAATCAATTTCTTTGTTAATATATATGTTTGTTTTTTTTATAACCGAGAAATCCGTTTGTGACCCGCCCTTTGGACCAATCACAACCTTCTAAAATCGGTGGATAATGGGCCCGCCCCTCTACCCTTCTCCACTTAAATACCAGGCTTTGCTTTGCATGGTGTGGGGCTGCGATCTAAGCCATAAATCCTCCACCTTTTGTCTCTTGAGCTAGGCCTTGGGGGGCTTAATATATATATGTTATTCATGCTTATAATTTTAAGTCTTGGACTACACATATATATTTGTATTTTTTCTCCATTTGGGTCGCTCTTCAATGTAGTTTTGTGCTTCAAGCCCCATCAAACCTTAGAACTTGTATGTTTTTTGCCTTTGATCACACTGGATAAAAGGTATCAGCTTCTACTAAGAAAACAATGTTTTATTTTTATTTTTATATTTTTTGAACTTGGTAAATTTGTATTATATCATAAAACAGTACATGGATTGTACTGTAACCTTATATACAAGTGTACTCCTGATTTCACTTCTCTATGTCTAGATTGAGTCTAGCACATCAATAATAGAGACAATGTCATTTGAGTATAATTGATTACACCAAAAGACTAAAAGTAAAATGCAGTTTAGTTTAACTTTCTGCACATTGTTCTCTATGCTCTCAAAACATCTTGAGTTCCTTTCTTTCCAAACATCCCACCAGATAGCCCCCGGGATAATTCTCCATCGACCTCTGTCCTTAGCATGTACACAGTACACCTGCTTCCTCCCAGCATAGTAATGCCTCAGCCACCTTCCTGGACATTGTCCAGGAGATGCCTTTGAGGCTTAGGAATATTCTCCACAAATGATGGTGTACTTGTAATGTAAAAATAGATGGTTAACAGTCTAAGATGTTTCACCACATTGGAAACACCTGGAACACAAGGTTATCCCCCTCTTCATTACATTGTCCTGTGTAAGGACTGCTTCCTTGGCCATTAACCAGACAAAACAAAACAATCTTTCATACCGTAATAATATTTATAAGGTAGAGCAAGTGGTCTACTACAACAACAACATACCCTGTGTAATCCCACAAGTGGTCTACTAAACGAATATTTCTAACTATCTTCCATTCTTTTGACTAATACCCGTGGTGTCCAGGTCAACCTGCGCGCACCTCGACTAATTCTGCCAAACATGCTACCTCAACCCCGCATAGGTACCAGGTAACTCTATCTACCAAAGTTGGGCAGATGAGAAGAAATCACCTAGTGTTTTTGCCTCCCTTGGGAATTGAACATACACCTTATGGCTCTCAACGCACTTCATTGACCACTAGGCCTGAGGCCCCAACCTTTGGGTGCTTATCTTCCATGTTTTTTAGCTGATACAAACGTTGAGTGACTTCGTTTTATTTTTTTGGATCAGTTGTATGACTTCATTCTTCATCACCTCTAATCAGACTTACTAATTGTTTCATAAAAAGATCTGAACATTGTTAACACATATGGATTGGAATAAGCAAGTGAAGAGGCTGACCTTGATTGCATTAACATCTGGTCTCTCGTAGATTTGAGCTTCAAAAGGTCGTCCGGCGGGTTTGTGCTGCATGGCTGCCACTGTTGCATGCAGAAAGAAAAACACTCATCAACTTTAAACATACCTTCACAACATAGGGGCCACATTGTATAAGCATATACAACTGAGAGAAATAACCAACAGAAATGAAGACCGAGGAAGATCGACTATAGCACATTCTTTACATTTTCAGAACTAGCAGGAGCATATCAACTTGCAGAAACCAAAATATACATGACACTGGTGAACAAATACATTTACAAAATTTAATAAACAGTGTATGTCAATCCAAATTAAGCCCCTCAGAAAATCACATGTCTTTTAAGTTTATCAGTGTTCATCCAATGGAGGCTCCAATTACTTCCCTCAGTGGCTAGGGCCTGAAAAGCAATCACAGCTCTCTCTCTCTCTCTCTCTCTTTTTGGGTTTTGAAAAAAGTAATATGGAAAGCAGACAATTATACAGGCAAATCAAAGCAAATTCTTCAAAAAGTATACTTCCAGCAAATCCTAAAAAACCAACACATAAGCGACTAATAATTGTTCTCACTGATTCGTGTACAGAGTACACAAGGTTTCTTTTCTCAAGACTAATTTTCTATTAGTACTTCTCACCACGAGAAGTTAAAACAGCTCGTAGTATTTTAGATGGAAGGTAAAGGGTAAGTTAGTAAGGACCAAGAAAAAACTCGCGAAAAAAACCCATGAGAAAATTGGAAGCCAAAGAAATTAACTATACACTTTCTTTTTTTCTTTATAAGTATATTAAAATGATAATTTCATCATATGCTTTAAGTAATCAGTCGGGCATAGTTTCAGCAGCAAGGTTGAGGCCAAAGGAGCACTTAGTTCTCCCGCACTTGCCTTATTTACCACTTTCTTAGCGGGTGGTCCATGTTTGGTCTTTTCAAGTCACCTGACCTGGGCTGATGGGGTTTTGTAACAGGTTGTCTAGAGTCCATGCACAACAAGACCCGACCCTAGCTTTGGACACATGGTGGATGATACTAAAGCTCTAATTTCTTCTTTTGAACTTTCTAATTGAATGTTGATATTCATACACATTGTGGATGATACTAGCTTTGGACACATTGTGGATGATACTAAAGCTCTAATTTCTTCTTTTGAACTTTCTAATTGAATGTTGATATTCAATAGCAAGAAGGTGCACAGAAGGGGGAGGTCTAGCCAGTGTAGTCAAAGGCGCGCTTTAAGTGCGCTCAAGCCCTCAAGCGACGCTCAAAACGTGTTGAGCGCTTCGCCTTGCTTTATGTGCGCTTCAGTGTTGTCATCAAGGTTCTAGGGCTAACTTTTCCTTGCCAATGAGCTTCTGAAGAAGTGACACTAAACAATTGATATTTCACTTTATCATATTTTTTTTCAATTTCTTTGGACATATATGTCATTCATGTTTATAATTATTAGTCTTGGACTAAACATATATATTTCTATTTTTTCTCCCTTTGCGCCTTTTTGCATTAAAGCCCACACTTTATTTGCGCAAAGCTTAAATCCCCAACGGACCTTAGAAGAGCTTTTATGCGCTTTTCGCCTTTGATAACACTGGGCCTAGCCTGGTTCTTGTTAGTTTTCCTTAGCATATAGTAGGTCACACGAATGATTACTTTGTATTCACTTTTTCCAATATGTAAGCAAGCACGGGATTTGTACTCCCTCTGTCCAAATTTATATGACACATTCTCCTTTCTAGTCAATCCTAAAAAGAATGATATATTTCCTTATTTGGCAAATATTTAATGACGCTATCAACATTTTAGCTATGTTGGGTCCCACTAATTTGGCAACAAGTCCACAAAATTGTACTCTTTTAAGGGTAGTTTTGGAACATTGCGAAGTCTTCGCCATACTTCGTAAACTTCGTGTCCAGTCAAACTACATCACATAAATTGGGACAGAGGAAGTAGCATAGTTTGTACTCCCTGTTTCAAAATAAGTGGTGATTTTACCTTTTCATTTTATTTCAAAACACTAAGAATTAAGTTTTTCTTCCAAAATTACCCATATTTTAGTACATTAAGTTTTACACCATTAAAGAACCACTTCTTTCTTCAAGGCATTTAATTAGGGGTAAGATAGTAAAACACTTCTTATTTTCTAGGACTGAGTAGTTTCCTTAAGGGGTGTATCCAAGCTAAAAACACCACTTATTTTGAAACGGAGGGAGTAATACTTTGTCCCAAGTCCCCATTTTTTGCACAAGCTATTTATACAGTTTCACAACTATTCAGGAACACTTTGGAGAGGCACAAAAGCACACGCTGCAGCTATATGTCGTAATACAACTTGTAATTTCCTATCAAACAGCCAAAAAGAAGAGTTACAAGAGAAGATGTTATTTTCCACTCCTCCCCAACTAAGAACCACCCAAAGGCTGATGATAGAATTGGAAGGAAATACATAAATGGGAAACTCAAGATGAAAGCTTAAGAAGAATGGGCAATCTTCGGGAGTTCCAACTTTCACTGGAACAGAGAACAAAGAGGAACTCAACAATGCAAATCAAGGCGTTGTGTCCAATATCTTGATTAAAAAAAATGCAAATTAAGAAAACCTTACAAGAAATCAATTAAAGAGCAATAAATAATAAAAAGGGCGCAAAGACAAAGTAACAAAAACGCTTAAGATGCCTAAATTGTGCCATAAATTATGATGGTTGAACTGAAAGGTGTGGAAACTGTACTTGAATTCAGCAGAGGAGAATTTTTATTTATTTTTTGAGAAAGTTAACATTTGCACATGAGAATTTTTTCTTAGAAGGTACTCCCTCTGTCCCTAATTACTTGTACAATTTTCCCTTTTTACTTGTCCATTTTGACAAATCAAGAAAGGACAATTTTTTTTTACCTATTATACCCTCAATTAATTAATTTTGAAAAAGGTAGAACTTCTTGAAAATCTTAAATTTTTAATACATCCACTTCATAATTAATAGGGGTAAAATGGTAAGATCGCTATTGTCAATCATTGTTTTCTTAAAAGGTGTGTCAATTCAAAAGTTGACAAGTAATTAGGGACAGAGGGAGTATAATTTTGTTTGATGCAACGGATAATGATGTGCAGATTGCTTAACAACTTTTGGCTTCATTTTTTGTAGGTTTATGCAAAACACTGCTATACAGCATGCCAAACCACTTTTGGTGCCACTTTCTTACCACCACTTCACCGGGGAAAAAGCCAATAAGTCCTTATGCATGTTTCAAGGAGTTTAATCATTTTTAACAAACCACTTGAGTTGCATAAAGGTTAAAAATGAAATGGAGAACGAAGTCAAATTACTTGTATCTGCAAAGAGGAATTACTTGGAGACGGGCCAATACGAAAGCAACAGCACTTAGTGCCTGTTTGGATTAACTTATTTTTAGGTGCTTTTAGCTTTTAAGTACATTTTTTGTTTTGGAGATGTTTGGAAAGGTTAAAAAGTGCTTTTAAGCACCAACTTTTAGGCTAATTTTTTTAAAAAAAATAAGCTAAAAGTAGGGTATCCTCTACTTATGGATTTTAGCTTTTGACTTATAAGTTACTTATTATAAGCCCATCCAAACAGGCCACTAATTTTAAAACAATGGCACAGAAATTTCAGCAGCTGGAATATAGCGTACATCCACATCAGTATCTTCAGTCGACAGAATAGAATCAGAAATATAAACATTTTGATAGGCAATATAGTATGAATTTGAGGAATAGAGGTCCAATACCATGAACATACCAAAGGGGATGGAAGTAAATTAATACACCCTAGCACATTTAACTATCATCAGTGTAACAATACGAGCAGTAATATCACAGAACACTTTGATCCACTAGTCATCAAACTTCATGCAAATTCCAAAGAGACAAATAAGCATGGGAAGTAAATTTACCAATTGGTGCACCAAATGCACCGGGTGGCAAGGGATCAAACTCCATTCCGAGAATAGGTCCGTCTTCCCTTAATGGCTCCCCCAACTGCGCTTCCACAAATGCGATTGCCCGAAGCTCAGATATAGCTTGAGGTGGCTCATAATATCTCTTCAAAGCTGGCAGTTCAGGTCTAAACCTAGGAACTGCAGTTCCAGGTCGATGAACAACTCGCTGGTGGAGCTGTTGTTGCACCTGCAAGTCCATGAGACCAATCGGACTTACTCTTGAACCAGAACAAGAAACATGCTCCTTCCCAATTTCACCACTCACTGCCATCTCATCCCCTTGTCCACCAGAAGAAATCATTGCTGCAGGTGAAGCTTCTTCCTTCTTCTGCCGCTTCACTGGCGTAGCTTTCCTGTCCTTGAGCCTCCTATGGCAGAACCACATCTGCAGTTGCCTATCAGAGAGGCCTAATTTTACTGACAACTCTGCTCTCAATGCTTCTGAAGGATAAGTATCAGCTACACAATTAAAAAAATTAACTCAACCCCATTAATTTGCAGCCTATAACGCCAAATGCAACAAATAAACATCTATAACTAATCAACAATTATAACAACAACAACATATCCAATATAATCCCACAAGTGAAGTGGGGTCTAGGTGGGGTCCTAAGGACTGAATGGATGCAGACCTTACCCTTGTTTCCGATACACCCTCACTATAAGTAATCAAAAATTAACAACATAAAAACACTACAACACCCAATAATCCATCAAAAACCAAAATGGGGAAGACTAAAAAAAAGATTGAAAAGAGCAAGATAACCCACTAGCATAAGTCTTCTCAAGAATCTCCAACTGAGAAGCAGTCTTCATTTTCCTCTTAACCTTAGGCTCCCCTTCTGGTACCTTCTTTTTTCCTGCATCACAACTTCCATTTACTCCAGCATCACTAGTAGCAGCAGCAGCAGCAACAGCCATAGGAACATCAGCTTCTCCATTTCCACCACCATCAGACTCCATTTCAGCAACAAGATACAAATTTTAACTTCCCCCCAAATAAATTACACCCCAAATAATCAAAACCCAACTACAAAATAGCAGCAGCCACCCTTACAATCCATCAAAATCCCCCCTTTTTTGTTACTTCTCTCTCTAAATTAGGGTTAGAGCAGCTATAGAAAGAGAAAGAGGAAATTGGGGGTTGGTTGCTTTTGGTATTGACGAAAAGACAGAAAATTAAACACACCCACAAAGTATATTGAACTGAAAGCATTATCTATACACACACTCTCTCTCTCTCTTGCCCCCAAAAGTAAAATAAAGACTAGCACCCTGTAAGCCTGTAAGGACTCTCTGATTGAGATGTGTGGTGAGATTTGCCTAAATATTGATAATAAATTAACTCTTTCTTGAAATTGATATAGTAGTAGTAATAATTATTATTGCCAACAGCATCTCTACTAGTATACTAGTACTAATGAAATTAAAGAAGAAAGAAAAACTATGAACACAAAAACAAAGCTTTCTCTTTCTACTACTAATCTTATTATACCCACCCATCAAAAATCTAATCTTTTCTTGAAAATTGTTACACCCACATGATGAAAATATGAAATGAATATAGTTTATATTTGACTCTGTCATTCTCTGATAATAAAGAAACCAAAAGGGGGGCAAAAAATTAAAAAAAAAAAAAAAGAATCTTTTATTTTTCTTGGTATAAAATTCTTGGTGGGTATATATATATATAGTATAAGGTTAGTATTGTCAGATTCTTTGAAAACCCAAAGTTTTGATTCACAAATGGGTTTGTGCTTTTGTGCTTTGGGAGTTTTTTTTTTCTTCCTTTCTCTCTCTAAAAAAAAAAAAACACAACTTCTTTCTCTCTCTTCAAATTCAAGGACCGACCGGTTTTTTTTTTTTTTCTTGTTATTTTGTTCGTTACTTTTTGTACTACGATCTGGTCGAGGATGTCAGGTGTGAGTGAATCGCTTTGGTGGAGAGTGTTGTACACTCGCTGTGATGGCCGTTAGATGGAGTTATTTGAGAGCGCGTGTAGGAGAGTGAAGATAAGAGCGAAAAAGGGAAAGAGTTTCAGTTTATTTCCCGCATTATGAATGTGGGCCCCAGATAATTGGAGTCAATTTTTGCGTTTTTTATCATTAAGTTTTTACGGCGTGTTAATGGAAAAAGGTTTCGTGTTAATCTTGTTTTAGATAAAATGTTAAGTAGATAATGGTTTGATTAATTAGTCAAAGGGGTCTAACTATATACTCCTTTCATAGATGTTTTTTTTTTTTTTGTCTGTGTTTGACTTGACATATTTCTTAAAAAGTCCTAAGTAAAATAATAATTTAACTATATCATAAATTATTTCATTTATTAAGAAAATAATTGACACTTAAAATAAAAGGACTAATTATTTTTTTTATTTTTCAAATGGTATAAGTAAAAATGAGCATAAGTATATAATATATAAAAAAAGTTAAATATACTCGTAAACTATTAGAAATATTTTAAACATACCCCTTGTTATATGTTCAATCTAAATATATTCTTCTCGTTATATTTTCGGTCTAAATATACTCTTCTCGTTATATTATAACACAACTTTATCCTTAATTTTCAAGGAAAAATATGTGTCAAGCTCAAAATCAAATCACTCGCTTTCAATTTTAAATATCTTATTCCTTTAGAAAACTCACAATTGTCCGGAGAGAGTGTGTTTTTTTTTTCCGGTTGTTTTTGAAAGAAAGTGCATTAGCCATTAATTATTAGAGCATGTTTGGTAATGCTACTAAATATGCTTATTTTCAAAATTACTTTTTAAAAAATAGCTTTTCAGAAAACTGTTTTTGGAAAAAATAATAATTTGTATTTGGATAATTCATTTGAAAAGTAATTTTTATAAGTAAGTTGTGTTTGGCTAAATTTTTTTAAAAAGTGTTTTTGAGAGTCAAATTACGAGTAAAGGCAAGTATTAATGTACTTTTAATATTAAGATTAATTTATAGAAATAAACTAGTTTAAACATCTATTACAACAAATTAAATTAAATTTTTATTTTTATTAAATTAAAATGCGCATATTTAAATTTTCAATCAATTATTATATATTTTTGAAGGGTCGAAATCTGTAGTTGTTATTTATTTTTTAATCTTACAAAAATATCGTTGTTGCATTCTTCTTGTTTTTTAATTCGGTAAAATAATACGTAAAATAATAAATAAAATAATAATATGTAAACGTAAAATAAATATAAAATTTATTACATAAAAATAAAAACTAAAATTATTAAATGGAACTTAACCAAATAAACATAAGATATATGTTAATTAACTAATAAGAAATATATTAATAAATATGTATATATATATATATATGGAAGGGATATTCTAATCTTGAAAAAAATAAATTTCTGCTTCTGCTTTTCAAAATAAGTGTTTATGAGCTCCCAAACCCAATATCAAACAGGCTATTAATTAATTAACTATATATACATGTAACTTTCAGCAGGAGTCAATTATGGCACCAACAACATTAGACTCTTCAACAAAATGAAATTATATAAAACTTAAAACTAGAACAAATCCAAGTATATAATAAAAATAAAAATGTTGTTAACCAAAAAAAATTAAAATTAAAATGTTCAAGAACTTTGGAAACAAAAGGAATTTGTACATACCACCTACTTTGTGTCAAGTCTATCAAGAGTTATGATATACTCCTATTTATTTTTAGAAAAAAGTTTTATATATTTTTTAATTTTACGATTTAGAATGGATATATTTTTTATTGTATCAACTCTAAGTTGTAAAATTGAGAGATATTTCAGACCATTTTCCTCTTCTTCTTTTTTGAGTTATTATTCAAGGTATAAAAATTTATTGAAAATTATCGAAACTGTTATTATTATGCATATCTAAAAGGAGGTGAACAAATATAGTACATATTTTTTGACAAATGAATATTATAAAGTTAAAAAGATTTGATAGTCTGGAAAAGCTAAATTTTCTTGATGGACTATTCAAATATAATAATTATGTTATTGAAATATTTTCAGATAGTTTTCTTGTCTTTTTCAAAAAGATAAGAGAAAAAACAAACATAAGATTGTTTTGTAGGAAAATATGTCTTATCGTACTTTTGGCCTGTATGAGTTCTGATAATTTGTGAAACTTTAACAAATTAAAAATTGGAATTTAAGGTTACTTGTAACTTATTAAAAATGACTAAATCAAGGATATTAAATTAGATTGTCTCTAATTATATTCTAAGTGTTTTACATAATCGATCACTTAAGACTAAAATATTACTCAAACACATGTGAACTGTAGCACGTAGGAAAATTTAAAAGAATAAATGAAATGAAAATATTAAGAAAATGAGAAATTTTATATATATATGTGTTTTCAACATGTAGTATAGATTAGGGATTAACCACTTAAAATAACTATTTCAAATGTTTGGTAAACATTTAATAAGTAGTACTTTGAGTTTATTGTTTGTGCCAAAAAGTACATTTGGAACATCCGACTTTTTGGAGGTTTCTCATCCAGTGTCACATTGGAGTTCAACTAATTCGAATTTGCGTTGGGCAGAGCCCTATCGGGGGTAGCGCTTCCTATCAATATTTTTTCATACTTAGGGCTCGAACTCAAGACTTCTAATTAAGGAAGGAACAACCTCATCCACTGCACCACATCATTTTATGGTAATTCTAAAAACTTAATTGAATTCTATATAGAAAACTTATCCCAGACTAATGAAGTACGTATGAATTAGAGAAAGCCCATAAATGATCCAGCATCGTAGTGGGCCGACCTAGACTTGCATACCCATTGGGCCTGAAAGTGGATGAATTGCGCCTAATAGCCATTTTTAAGTAATAGTTTCATGTGGTGGCCAGTTTTCATGGTACTATTTAAGTTATAGTATCAATTTTTTCAAAATATTTAACTTGTAGCCACTGTTGACAAGTTTAAAGATAAGACATTGCCTGCTCCTCCTCTACTTCTTCTTCTTCATGGCACTTTTTAAGTAAAAATTTTGATTCCTTGCGACGAGAAAGGGTTGTTCGGATGGTAAATACTCTCTACTTCTAACTCTAAGGTTACAGTTTCATAACTGAACGCATTTATGAGTCATTTTCAATACGTTGAGGGTTATTTTAATTTGACCCTTTTCCGTTTAATTTACATTATCAGCAAACAGAAATTAACTATGGATTCCGTTTATATTTAATTTGACAATAGTCATCATCGCATGAGGGCAGAGAGTTGAACTTTGAAATAACATAAGTTTAAACAGCCACAAAAATCAAATATTTCAGCTGTCTATATATGTAAAGTGAGCACCTAACCTCAATCCCACAGTATATATGTGTTGAATTTGGTACAAATTTAATTAGTGTTTTGGTCGAGAATAGACTATAATATAGTGTGTTTTGTCAATAAAAAGGAGCGTCAATGATTGTTGCACAATGATTTTATGCGCGCTTGTGACACCTTTTAAATTTTGAGATTTAAATAAGTTTTTCTTTTGACGGTAAATTTTTTCATATCTTGAATTATCAATTATTTTGTCTTATGATATTTTGTACATAGTTTTTAAGTATGTAAATTTTATTTTTAAAAAACTTAAAGATTTCATTTTCAAATTCACGAATAAAATTAGATTGTTGAACTCTCGAAATTCAAACTATGCTACATAAGTTTGACATAAGGAGTATCTTTTTTTGGGTAACTTGTATATACATAATTTATACCCTAATATTATCTTAAATATAAATACACATATAGAGGGAGTGTACTTTGTCTATCAATAATAGAGGGAGTTTTTTTTTTTTAAAGAAAAGAAATAAGCATCGAAATTTAGATAATTTATGATAACCTTTTTACCTATAAATATTTGTACAAAGAAAAGAATTTATAAATAATTGAAGGTAAGGTTTTACAATTATGTTAGAATTCATATTGTTGGTATATAGCAAGAGTTAATGGGAAATGGATGGAAGATGAAAAGAGAGGAACTTGAAAAGTCCTTTTATGCTTTAGTAAAAAGGAATTTGTCCCTCATCGGTGGTGGGAAGAAAACTAGAAGAGTTTAAATAGAGAAACACTTCTATTAATTGTTAAAAGGGTTTGAAAGAGGGACCCCATCGCGCTGTCGTCGTCGCTCGGCTTTGGGTTTGGGTTTGGCTAATGATCGATCGAGATATTTTTTTTGGACAAAGTTTGTTTTGATTATTTATTTAATTAAATAAAATTAAATGGCCAAAACATTTCAATTAATTAGTTAATTAACCGACACGTTCCGACCCGACTCGGATCCGCGTGATCCGTTTATTTAAATTAATTTCCCGTTTTATTTAAATTTTCCGCCGCTGCAACCTTTCGGAACCAATTCCTCTTGCCTATAAATACATGTTATTCTTTAGATTTTTTACTTACGAAAATTTTTGATTTCTTCTTCTTCTGCACAAATTTCTTCGTGTACTTTATTGTTGTTGAGTGGTTCGCTGACACCAGCGTTTTGGGTATCAATACACTGGTGATTGAGATCATTCTATCCTGGGAGGACATATTCCAAATCAAACCTCGGATACTGGAGGGGAATAATTTCCTTACGGGGACACTGTGCAATCAGTGGGCTTGATCTTTTCCGTTCTGCTTTTTCAGATTCTGGTATGTTTTACAGATTTTAGTTTTCTTTTGAATTAATTTTTGTTCATCTGTTTCTTCACTGGTTCGAATAAACTTTGGTAACTTCGTGTTTCTGCAAAGTTTGTTGAATCAGTAATATTGATTTTTACACAGATCTCTAACACATACGAACTAGTACTTGGAACTTTTTGTCTCCGCCAATTATTTTTCACTTCCGAAGGCACAATCGAAGATTTATAAGTTTAAGATTTTTGGAACCATCGCGTATTGAATTATAAAAAAAATATTTATTTATAATACTCCTAATTTTTATTTCAAACAGAACGTTTGAACTAAAGCTATTGAATTCTGTCGAACCCATAAGTTCAATAGTAAACATGCAATACATTATACATATACATTAATTAGCTCCGTGCATAGACACATGTATCTATATATAGTCTAGCGTTTTAGTTAGGAAAATGTCATGGACTGACTCCTCGAGTTTGTGTGGTGCCCATAATCCCAATTGGCTATAAATATTGCTCGAACTTTATAAAAATATAATAATACCTACCTTCGATATTCAATTCACCTGTCAATATGTTTGAAGAATTCGAGCAACCTATAGTTCTGAATATTCTTTGTTCCACTGCGGAGTGAGTCACAAATTCACTATCTTGGAATCTTTGACCTAATATATATTTGCACGCTTATAAATTTAAAAAAAAAAACAGTCAGTACATATATATAGCAGCTTTGTTTTGATAGAGAGTCATAAACTTTTTTTCATATTAATATATGGTCCATATTCTGATCCCCAAACAATTGGATTATCAAACTGGACCATGTGTGACAAGACTCAAATTATTAATATTGTTTGGTTTTAGTCTTTCATTACTTCGATTTTCAATTTTAACTTATTTTTTTACCTCAAAATTCAAATTAATTTAGCAGCCTCTCTACCAAATTTATTCGACTTTTGAGTAATACGAACATGGAAGGTCGTTTAAAAATTCACTCAGCTTATACAAGACACGTATATCTATTCGTTTAATATTATACAAGTTTAAATGTCTACTTATATTTATTAAATGAGCCAGGTTAAAAGACACGTGTATGTAAGGAAAACCCTAAACTCTGACAGTTTACCAAATATTTTTGGGACTTTGTGTTAAAATTGACTGCTTTTGAAAAAATAAATGTAGATATATTGTTTAATTATTATTGGTAAATTTACTACAAATGGGGAAAACATAAGTAAACTAATGAGTCTTTGTGGAAGACTGCTCTCCTTTTGAAATTTCAAAGTTCACTTTTTTTTGTTCAAAGAGTCCCCACATATACACCAAATTTCTTCTAACAATACTGTGCTTTATTTTCCTATAAATTTGACTACACTTACATGCTCATTTTAATGCTCTTATATCCATCGTTTGGTGTGAGATATAAAATATGGTAATTTTGCAATAAAATACATGATTGATTTATTTTGCATTTGATTAAATGTATTAAATCAGTTCTTGGACTATATCTATCTCCTCATTTATACCATGATGATGGAATGCATTATCTTATATACATACTGAAATAATTTACTTCGAGATAACTTGTTCCTAATCAAACATACCCCTCAAGTCACTAACCATATTTTTGCTACTTTCATTTTATTTTCCTGATCTTTATATAAAAACGAGATGTTTCATTTTGACATAGGGAAAAACAATGTTTCCATTTCTTCCCATTCCCAAAGCCAAAAGAAACTGAATCTTATGTCATCTAATTCCATTTGCGAAATAAAGGAATTTTGCTTTTTTCTAAATATTCTTAAGTTGAGTCAATATCATTTGTAAGAGCCAAGAGGTATTGGGTATAAATTTATAAAGTTTATTTGACCAAATTGTAACTTGTTTTCTTGCTTATTTAGTAAAAAACACAAAAGCTTATTATAAGTCCTTTTTCTTTAATTAATAATCACCAAGTCCAAATCAACTATATGCCTAATAACTTCTGTAATTTTCAAAATATCCCTTTCAAGTTTCAAAATAATATTCGTAACGGTCTATATCTCTTACTATTATTCACTTATTTTTGTTTGGGAAAAGGATTCGAATATATTCGAACTTTGACCGAATTGTTGTAATAATTACAAACTTTGGGCATGACCTATTGCCCCTGCATTGTTTAATAGTGTATTTTAAAGATATATATGTGCTCACGTGAACATCATAAATATTGCATCATTATAAATAGTAACTTGTTCAGTTAGATATTTATTTATCTTTAAAATATACTATTAAATAGTATGGGTAATAGATTCTGCCCAAAGTTTGAGATTATTACAAAAATTTTGATCAAAGTTCAGATATATTTCAGATTTTTTTCCCTTTTTATTTTGACCATATAATAGTGACGAAGTCAATACTTTTATTAAGAAAATTCAAAATATACCTACCAAAAAGTTGGAGAGATTTGCATATATGTAGATATCCTAATTTTTTGAAAAGAGAAGTTTAGATGAATCAGTTTCCCTCCATTAACTCCGCCTCTCTATATGAGTACTAAGCACAAACTTATGGATACTAAGCACAAAGTTTTAGTTACTTATAGGGTAAAAACTTATGGATACTAAGCACAAAAATACTATTCTACTTCGAGTGCATCAATAAACTTAAAATAAAAATAAAGAAATAGAACTCCAGCTGAATTTAAACCTTGGTCTCATGATTGATTCCTCCAGCTTGTAGCTATAGCATGAGGACACTCTTATACTCCTCATGAGTGTACTGTTAATTAATACTAAATGAATCACTCATGAGATCAAAGTGCACGCACAATCCTATATATAACTGTGGGTCTGGTCCGCTTCTGACTGTTACGTGAGTCTAGCTCGAAACGACACTTTTTAAGCATCACATATCAAAAGGAATTCTCCTAGACACAAGAAATCTCGATCAGAAGGGCGAATTATCCATTTTGATCTATATTTTAGAGAAGATCCTTTTGACATATAATGTTCAAAAAATATCCATTTTGAAGTCAGACTAATACGACTAGAGCTGTCACCGATAATAGCGGGAAAACACTTATCCCAGTCAAATAATGAAGATGATATCACATCACAAATAGACAAGTTGGACTATTTGTCCACATTAAACCGACCCTCATCGTCCCACATAACACCATTTTTTTCTCGCCATTTTTCATCCTTCAAAGCTTACACCATTTTAACAAGCTCAGCAAACACCCATTTCACCATTAATACAGAAAAATCTCTGTATCTTCTTCCTGTGCATGAAAAACCATGCAAATGAAACTATTACTCTTCTTTCTGAGTACATTCCCTTTGATTTTTGCTTTAAATCAAGATGGGTTGTATCTACAAAAACTGAAACACTCTTTGTCAAGCTCAGATCAAGGGGTATTTTCTACTTGGTATGAAAATGATCCTACCCCATGTAACTGGACAGGTGTCACCTGTAATGACGCCGGAGATTCTCCCTCCGTCGTCGCTGTTAACCTCTCCGGTGCTTCTCTTGCCGGACCCTTTCCGGTTTTCCTCTGCCATCTTACTTCGCTTTCGTCACTCTCGCTTTCGAATAATCTTATCAATTCTACTCTTCCATTTTCTATTTCTGAATGCCGTAGCCTCACGTACCTTGACCTTTCTCAGAATCTCATCGGTGGAACTATCCCCGACACTATTTCCGATCTTCCTTACCTCAGGTAACTCAGTTTGAACCTCAATTTTGCATTTCCCCTGTTTTTTTTCTTTCAATTTTTCGAAAAATATCAACTAATTGGGACTTACATTTAGCCATATATACGTAGTTGGGTCTGTTTTAAGGTGAATATAAGATCTATAGTTAGTGTATATAACATGGGTATGTGTAGAAAAAGACAGTCCAGTGCACAAAACATCTCGCGTTAGCAAGCTGCGGGAAGGGGCTGTAAGCAATGATTTAGCTGAACCAACATAACCCGTATGGATTTGCTTGTTGGTGTTATAGTAACTCTAAATTACTATTGATTGTTTGAATAAAAATGCAGATGGAACGAAATGAATATTATGATCTTTTATTGCAGATTTTGTTATTCTAGTTGTTTCATTAGTATATTATGATCTTCTATTGCAGGTACCTTGATCTTAGTGGATGCTATTTTTCGGGGAATATTCCGGCAAGTTTCGGAAGATTCAGGCAACTGGAGACTCTTATTCTGACTGAGAACATTCTTACTGGTGAAGTTCCTCCTGCATTAGGTAATGTAACGAGTCTCAAGACACTTGAACTTGCTTACAACCCTTTTTCGCCGAGTCAGTTTCCTCCTGAACTCGGTAACTTGACGAATCTTGAGATATTATGGCTAAGCATGTGTAATCTTGTTGGTTCAATTCCAAAGAGTATTGAGAAATTGAGTCGATTGACTAATTTTGATGTGTCCAATAATGGACTGGTTGGGTCAATACCAAGTGCAATTTTACAGCTTAATAGTATTGTTCAAATTGAGCTCTACAATAATTCCCTCACCGGAGAATTGCCTTCGGGATGGTCTAACTTGACCAGGTTGAGAAGATTCGATGTGTCGACTAACAAGTTAAATGGGACTATTCCTGATGAGTTGTGTGAGTTGCCACTTGAGTCACTCAATTTATTTGAGAATCAATTTGAGGGGTTTCTTCCAGAAAGTATAGCTAACTCTCCGAATCTGTACGAGCTTAAGTTATTCTCTAACAGATTTTCTGGTTCATTGCCTAGTGAACTGGGGAAGAACTCGGCTTTACAGTATCTTGATGTTTCATACAATACATTTTCTGGTAAAATTCCTGAAAGTTTGTGTGAGATGGGAGCTTTAGAGGATCTTATAGTGATATATAATTCGTTCTCTGGGAGTATTCCGGCTAGTCTTGGCAACTGCCGGAGTTTACTTAGGGTCAGGTTTCGGGCTAATAAGCTATTCGGGGAAGTCCCAACTGAGTTTTGGAGTTTGCCTCAGGTTTATCTCTTAGACCTTTTTGGCAATGCATTTTCAGGAAATATATCACACATGATTTCTGGTGCCAAAAATTTGTCTAACCTACAAATATCAAGAAACAAATTCTCAGGGGTTATACCTAGTGAAGTAGGAAAGTTGAAGAACTTGGTTGAGTTTTCCGCGAGTCATAATGAGCTAACGGGAGAACTTCCAGACACATTAGTGCAGCTAGGGCAGTTAGGAACCCTTGATCTTAGTTTCAATGAGCTATCAGGGAAAATCCCCTTCGGAATTCACACAATGAAGCAACTCAGTGAGCTTGACTTGGCAAACAATGGATTTTCTGGGGAAATTCCGGAGGAAATTGGGACTTTGCCAGTGCTTAATTATCTTGATCTTTCTGGGAATTACTTCTCAGGGGAAATCCCACTCAGTCTGCAAAGCTTGAAGCTTAATAAGCTAAATTTGTCTAATAATCAGCTGTCAGGGATGATTCCTGCAGTTTTTGATAAGGGTGTTTATAGAGACAGCTTTCGAGGTAATCCAGGTTTGTGTCAAGGTGTTGCTGGTCTTTGTCCTACCAAAGGTAGAGGACAGCATGAAGGATACTTATGGACTTTGAGAGCTATCTACACAGTTGCTGGCTTCGTTTTCCTTGTCGGGATTGCTATGTTCATTTGGAAGTATCAGAAATTCAAGAAGATTAAGAAAGGAAACACTATGACAAAGTGGACATCATTCCATAAGCTTGGATTTAGTGAATTTGAAATACCCGTTGGCCTAGATGAAGCTAATGTAATTGGCAATGGAGCTTCAGGAAGAGTGTATAAAGCTGTCCTAAGCAATGGTGAGGCAGTAGCTGTCAAGAAGCTATGGGAGAGAACAGTTAAAGATGAAACCCCTTATGGTGCTCTTGAGTCTGATAAAGACGAGTTTGAAATTGAAGTTGAAACTCTGGGTAAAATTAGGCACAAGAATATTGTGAGATTGTGGTGCTGTTGCGATACCGGGGATAGCAAGCTCTTGGTATATGAGTACATGCCAAATGGAAGTTTGGGCGATTTTCTTCACAGTTGCAAGGCCAAATTGTTGGATTGGCCATTGAGGTTCAAGATAGCTTTAGATGCTGCTGAGGGGCTCTCTTATTTGCACCATGGTTGTGTTCCTCCAATTGTTCACCGTGATGTTAAGTCAAACAACATATTGCTGGATGATGAGTTTGGAGCCAAAATTTCAGATTTTGGTGTGGCAAAAATTGTTAAAGCAGGCAGCAAAGGTGACGTTGAATCCATGTCTGTAATTGCTGGTTCCTGTGGTTACATTGCACCAGGTATTGATTTGTTCAAAACTATATCACTGGCTTTAGTCATTTTTACCGATATATTGGCATATCTAGCTTATATTTTCAGAAAGATTGCAATTTCATTTTAAAGTAGCCAAAACTAACATTAGTGAAATTCATTGATTGCAGAGTATGCATATACTCTTCATGTGAATGAAAAAAGTGACATATATAGCTTTGGAGTGGTCATTTTGGAGCTGGTGACAGGCAAAAGACCAGTCAGTCCAGAATTCGGGGAGAAAGATCTAGCTACTTGGGTACACACGACGTTGAACGAGAAAGGAGTTGATCAGTTGCTCGACCCAAATCTAAACTCCAGCTTCAAAGAACATATATGCAAGGTTCTTGATGTTGGTCTACGTTGTCTTAACCAAACTCCAGCTAATCGCCCCTCAATGCACAGAGTGGTGAAAATGATCCAAGAGTCAGTTCCTTATAATGTGCCAGAAATGGAAAACAAGAATGGTAAACTTTCCCCTCACTTTCCAAAGTCAGTCTAGTTAATATATTAGATCAAGTAATAGAAGCAGGAGTGTTTCTTGTCAAGAATTGGCAAGGAAGAAGCTGCATAATGAAAAATTAGTAGTCTTTTTCAAGAATTAAGCATATTGTACTCTTTGAATTCTACAACCCTTTATGAATCTATATTACGAGGATTCATCATGAATTAACAAATTTTACGCTAGCTGTCAGCCTACCGCAACACAGATGGGGTACTGAAAGTTGTAAGTATTCTTAACTAATGCCTTTGATTAAGTTTGTTAAACTTAGGTCCTACTTTGCTGTCCATCATTCACTGAGCTGGGGCCTTTAGAAGTAAATATACAGACAAAGCACCAGTTTTTCAATGACATTGATTGATTATGTGGACTTATGTGGTTTGACTAAATTGTGTTTTGAGAAGAAGAATTCAAAGATATTTAGAATTGGTGACAGTGAGTGGTGATGTTCAATTATTAAAATAGGAACACACGATTATTTATTGAGGCAGCATGAGTAGTTTAAATAAGTTAATATCATTGGCTGAAAGGAATTTTTGGTTTGAATTTTGCCCTGAGCTAGTGGGAACTGAGAAACACATTGAAAATAACTTCATTTTCTTCCAACTATGTGACTTGATATTCATGGATTGCAATATTGAGGGACCATAAAGTTTATAATGACAGAATTTAAGTTGTATATAGTGAAATGTATAAAATATCTTTGTATAATTTTGTTGATTTTATTAAAACAAATTCTATTAGTTGGATCAAATGTGCTGCACTTAAGCAATTGCAAAAGACTAACGATGCTCAAAATTATATTTAAGGAATCGAAATAGACGTACTCAGTACTTCCATAGATAAGGGACAATGGCTAACTCGATATTGGTAAGTAAGGGTCAAAAGTTCAAGTTCACGCATATAATATCCTATTTTTGCAAATTTACTATTCCTTTGGCCCAAATAAATTGTAGGTTACGGCCCAATTCATTTTTGGCTGTACAAGTTACTTGAAGCTTAGCTTTCAGTTCACTTCACATGAAAGTTATATATTATAAGAAGAGTAAATTTTAGGAATAACAAACACAAAAATCATATTAGCGCTCTATAGCTATAGTTTTGTTATTTGTGCTCCATACCCAAATTATATTTGCTATAGAGTATCTGATTTGTATAAATTGCGGCGATTTGTATAAAAATTGCGGTGATGGTATGAAAATTGCGTTTGTGTGTGTATATGTTCTTTGTGTTAGGCTAGAGTGGCGAGCGAGATTGAGAGAGAGGAGAGAGGCGAGCGAGAGAGTGGAGAGAAGTGAATTGTATATGTATATCGGTTAGATAATTGTATATATGTAACTACTATGTATATGTATCAATGATTGTGTTTATATATCTGCATAAAATTTAAATTCGTATATAATTGAATCGAGTTAAAACATTTGTATTTGTATATGAAATCTCTCTCTCGCTTTATACAAACACAATTTATACGTTGTATTTTGTATAATTTGTGTTTGTATAAAGCGAGGGAGATAGAAAGG
Organism: Solanum verrucosum; assembly: GCF_900185275.1. Lineage (NCBI taxonomy): Eukaryota > Viridiplantae > Streptophyta > Magnoliopsida > Solanales > Solanaceae > Solanum > Solanum verrucosum. The sequence goes on along the minus strand of NW_026019982.1, from coordinate 787,371 downwards.
CAAAAAAGAACTGGACAAAGAAATATTTGTATTTGTCTAATTATAAGTGTATAGGACGGAGAGATATGCATTTATATTTGTATATACAGTCTCTCTCACTTTATACAAACACAAATTACACATTTGTGTTTGTATAAAGTGGGAGAGGCGAGCGAGAAGGCTAAAAAGAGGAGAGTGACGAGCGAGATACCAGAGAGAGGGAAGAGAGACGAATAGCAAGAAGTTTGATGCGAATCAGAATTAAATTAAACTGTATCTATATCATTTATTTTGAATTAATAATTTGCTATAATGCATAATTTATTGGCCTATAAATTAAAATATATAAGAACTGTAAAAATAATAATATGATTTTAAACAGTTTCATTTTGCACATCAAAAGGTTGAAGCGATTTTATAAATGAGTAATAAACTAAAAGAATACATATGAATTTCATCGAGTGAGTTTTAAGGTCTTTTTATTGAATTTTATATTTAGGCCATCAATTTGTTGGTAAATATTTTAGTTTTACAATAACAAAGGTTTAAATTGATATTAAAATTTTGATAAAATGTCTAAATATGAAATAAATAAATACATAGGTTCGCAGTTTATCATAACAGGCTATAAAAAACTAGCTCGTGTTCAAAAAGAAAAATAGATTATGAAAAATAATTAAGTAATCATGCTTGCTTAAAAGTTGATTATTAATTAAACTTTCTTGCAAATCACCATCAACCCTTTAAGATAATCATTCATCACTACTTAATTGCTACTTTTCCCTCTCTTCTCTCTTTTTGAGTCCGTAGGCGGATTTAACATTTTTAATTTATGAATTTTGAATTATAATTTTTTTCAGAATAAATTATTATATATATACTATGGGATTTTACTATAAATATATAATTTAATTTGAAATTATTTAATTCTGTCAAACTCGTAACTTTTATTGTGACTTCTCCCCTAATCTCATTTTAGGTGGGGTGGGGTGGGGTTGGAGATTCACTTGAAGACTTTTTAGGTTTTATTTTATTTTTATTTGTACTTCTTTTTGGCTTATTGTGTGATGACTGATGAAGCTATAAGTGGAGACTTATTATTGTTCATAATTATCACATGTCCAAAATCTTCAAGATTACAAAAGTTTGGTTCTGAATAATAGTTCAAGTGTTGAGGAACACTTTAAGAATCTATGTTTTCCATAACTACAAGAAAAAAAAAGAAAAGGAAATCGGTGGTTCGATCATAGATCGATATCTTTAATTTTTATACACTTAAATCTTTATATAATAACGTTATTTATCTAGATATTTTTTGACTGCTATAATGACATGCTATTATATAAAACACATAACATTACATACCATGAAAAAATCGATTCCGAAATGTACTTAGCGTTGTTATAGTAAAATGTTATTATAATCTACACAAATGATATGACAATTATTGTGACCGTTTGGTACAAAGCCAACAACTTTAGATTTGACAAATTTGGATAGTAAATTCAGCAACCAGAAAATGCAAAACTCTTTATAAAACTTTTGAATGAAATATATAAGATAAGGTTAAACTACCATTATCCTAGTTCGAAATATCATACAATTTGATCACTAAGAATCTAAAACAGAAATATTATTCCTTTTGTCTCGTTTTATATAAGGATATTTGACTAGATAGGAAATTCAGAACATTAGTTTCTCTTAATATATTATTTATCAGTGATGAAAATAATGTTTCAACACAAAAAAAATATTAAAAAGCTTGTTTGGTAGAGAAACCATTTTAAAAAATAATAATAATGTGTTTTTGAGACGAACTAATTAGCTAGTTAGTGTGATCATATTATACGTATAAAACTCGAGATGAATATAATAAATTCAACTGCACCCATCAGAACACACTCTAGATCCACTTCTGCTTCTGCCGTAAAGCTTTCTCTGTGGAGGTGCGGAGCTAAAAGGTTACTTATGTACCACCTACATATTTGATCGAACGCAATAGCTTTAATCTAAATTATATTTTGTATGTTGAGAAATTGATCATTAGATATGTACAGTTTTTTTTAAAACTCAAACTCAATTAACCTACACTTGATACCGCTAGTCGTTATTTTAAAATTTAGAACTCATAAAATTTAAATTTTGACTCCGTCTTTTATCTCTTGCGTTGCATGAGAAGTTTAAGTGAAGCAATGTCATTATTGGTGGATGTTAAAGTTCCTCTTATTTTTGTTTCTTTTCTAACCAAAATTGTTTTGTCTTTGTGTACACTCTAGGGTGACATTAGAGCTGTAACTAACTCTGTGTGGGTGGGGGGGTGGGGGTGAAGGAGCTAATACTAGGTTGCCTTATTTACACTCAAGTAGTTTCACAATAAACATAAAAAAAATTCTATGGCGAATCCACGAGAAATTTATGCTATAAAACATGATTTTTTACATTCAAGCTCACTGAAAAAATGCATGATGAAAAACAAATTCTCACTTAAATAGTGGAATATTTTCTAATTTTTCCGCATAAAAACATTACTAATTTTTCTTTCTCACCGATTCAATCAAAATATTTATGCAAATAGCCACCGAATATTTTCAAGTGGGAAATTTTTGTGGAAAATAATACTCTCCTTGTCCCAATTTATATGACTTACTTTCTTTTTTAGCCCATCCCAACAAGAATGATATTGGTGCCTTCTATATTTAGTAACAATTCAACTTCAAAATGTCATTTTACCCTTAATAAAATGATTTCTAGCCACATAAATATTTGTGACTCATTTTAGACCAGAAGTTTCAAAAGATTTTCTTTCTTTTTTAAACTCCGTGCCAAATCAAACTAACTCATATAAATTGAGACGGAGGGAGTAAATTTTTAGTAGTGTTTAAGTTTTGCTCCTTTTTTTTGTTCTTCCTTTTTTAAAATTTATTTTTTACCAATACATGGTAAACTGTCTTTATTAAAATGTTCCTTGTCAATGAAATAATCAATTAAAATATACCCTTTTGGTTCTTCTTCACAAAGATATACATTTATTCCACATGAAGCATCCTTACTTAAATGAGCTAAAAGAAGAAGTGAATCCCAAGCAAACACTTCCTTTTTTGAATTTTATTTTTCCATCTTTGGTACCACTAATACTAGCTAATTATATTACTCAACTTTTTACATCTAATTTTAATCTTTAAGTGTTATAAGATGAATACAAAAAGTAGAATTTCAATAATATTAATATACCTTCCCAACTTTGATGAACAATTAGGTTGAGGGAAGAACATGATGTTGCTACTTTTTCCTCTTTTTTCTTTTTAACCCTTTGTCTCTCCTACAAATTTTGTTATTTTTGTAATAGTACTTAGTCAACAATAGTGGCAAAAAAAAAGGATTTTTCTCTAATTATTATCAAGAAATGACTTGTATCAATATTGACTCTCTTACTAGTGTTACAAAAATAATTAGGACTTGTCCTTCTTGTGGTCATTTGATCAAATATGAAGAAAAGGTTAGTAGTTTTTTCTTTCTTTTAATTTAATTTATTGTTTGATTTTGGTTATTTATTATATTATATATATAACATGATTAATGATTTCTATTATTTTTTGTGAAAAAAATTAATTTAATTATAGGCTGGGATTCATAATCTTCCAGGATTACCAGCTGGGGTGAAGTTTGATCCAAGTGATCAAGAGATTCTTGAACATCTTGAAGCAAAAGTGAAGTTGGATGCACACAAACTTCATCCACTAATTGATGAATTTATTCAAACATTAGAGGGAGAAAATGGGATTTGCTATACTCATCCAGAAAAGTTACCAGGTAATTCATTTGACGACAGACAAATTTTGTAGCTAAACAACAAAATTGACGACAAGATATTAAAAATTATGTTAGTTACGGATTAAAGTTCGTAGCTAATTCAAGTGTTTTGTAAGATGGAACAAAACATATAATTCTGAATGAGTTTAACTTTTATATACTAAAATCGTAAACTGGCTTTTATACTATTAGATCGTCTAAAATTAAAGATAAATATGTGCATGTAATTCTTTATTATATAAGTGGATAATAACCGAAAAAATAAGACAAGTTATCTACTAAAACAAGTTAATACATGGATAGTGTTATCCAACATCACAAAGTTAATTCAAGAAATTTTGAGTTGATAACAAATTAATAAGATAGTTTCACTATGAATATACAAGTGCAAATTTTCAGTTCTTTTCTTTCTGCTGATTTATCTTATTGTGAATGAAATCTTCTATAAGCAGACAAATAATGAGAGTTTTTTTTTTCTTTCTACTGATTTATTGTGAATTGATTTTTAGTTTGATGTCCAAAATCTTCTATAAGCAGACAAATATAATTTTTTCATGCATGGTTTTTTTATCACGAGGTTATTATAAAGTTTTGTTTTCCTTAAGATATGCACTTTCACTTACTTGGATTATCAAATGAGTTTAAGTTTAATGTGATCAAGGAGTAAAAAGATATATACATAGTCAGGGTCATTTAAAAGGTAATTACATATTATTTTAGAATAAGTATTAGTAATTCGTCACTTGGTAAAATTGACAAATTTTTTAATTTGTATACATCATTTATATAAGCAATTATTTATATTATCAGATCACTCAAAGAATATCTATATATAAGCCTTCTTTAAATATGAGAATGACAATCTTAAAAACAAGTCAAGGTATCTGGTACGACATGTAAAGGTGACATGTTGATGGTGTAATAATTCCTTAATCTCATGATGTATATAAGAATAATAACTCAAATTGATAAGTGACTACCTTACTATCACATGTTAAACTATACTGATATTATATAATACGAAAAAAATTATATTATATGTGTATATAACTTAATTAAATATTGATTATGATTATTATTGATTAATGGTTTTCTTGAGACGACGAGGGTCTATCGTCAATATCTCTAGGGATAAAGTTTGCGTAAATTCCACCTTTCTCAGTCGATCACAATTATAAGATCATGTACACAGGATATGTTGTTGTTGTCGTTGTTGATTATTGATGGATGGTGCATGCAGGAGTGACAAAAGATGGCTTAGTTAGACATTTCTTTCATAGACCATCAAAAGCATATACAACAGGGACAAGAAAAAGAAGAAAAGTACACACAGATATACAAGGCAATGAAACAAGATGGCACAAAACAGGCAAAACTAGGCCAGTTGTGTTAAAAAACAAAGTGAAAGGCCACAAGAAAATACTTGTTCTCTATACAAATTATGGTAAACAAAGAAAACCTGAGAAAACAAATTGGGTAATGCATCAATATCATCTTGGTGATAATGAAGATGAAAAAGAAGGTGAACTTGTTGTCTCAAAAGTATTTTATCAAACTCAACCAAGACAATGTGGTGGTGGTAACAATAGCATCAAAAATAATTGTCCTCCTCTTCCTCAAGTTAGAACAAGTATTGGTCAAGTTGGATCTCAATTTGTTCAATGTAATTTCAATCCAACTACTCTCATATCTTTTGAACATAATAATCCGACGATGACTACTACTCCTCGTCTTCCGAACTTCAATAATCTCCCTGACGCTTCATTTATTCCCTGACCTTTTCTTTTTAGATGAAACAGTCACACTGAATAAGTTATCGAAACAAAGAGTAAGATGGACAGGAGGACTAGGAAGAATAAAGAAGAGTTCTCTTGTGATTTTTATGTTTATATTTTTGATGTGGTTATTTTATGTATTATTAATGGTATTTACTTTGTACAGTGAGCTAGGCTGAAGAAATAAGTGTACATGGCTCTTGACTGGGAGAGTAACTAATTAATCAAAGTTCAACTGTACAAAGATATCTATATATAAACTCATGTTCATTATTTTCTTTTTACTAGTACTGATCTTTATTTCTATTTATTATACTGGTGAAATAAAGTACTAATCTAGTTGAAGTACACTGATATTGCAAATAGTAAACTGAAGGCCCAAAATAGTACTCAGGAACAATTGTGTTGATATAGTGTATAAAACTGAGCTCCGGGACATGCATTTTCATCATAAGAGTGAAATATTACATAGTTGACGATTGTACTTGGTATCCTTTGGCATCAAGATATCGTTAAGCATGGTATAACCATAGCTATCCAATTATTGTCGCAGCAGAATAGCCATCTCTCAGAATACATATATATATATATATATATATATAGGTCTTCGACTATAATGATATATGCATGCAAACAGCTTCTCATTGTGAAGCCACTAAGCCAGCAGTGATGTGAGACGATCTTCCTGCCTGGTGTTCTGCAGTTGGCCGGACACTAGATAGACCATCCTTTCTGCAACAACGCATATCAGACTTGTTAGATGGAGGGAGTACAATGCATTGCAAGTTTCACCTGCTGCACAACTATATGTTAAAACTTATTGAATCTGTACTCTCTTTACATGTACGCAATAAGAAAGTTCAGTTAACTGTATGTATATCAGTCTGCAACGTCTCTCTCATTAATCCGTTCCATTGTTCTTTGACGCTCAAGGTCTCAAAGCAGCCAGCACCGGTGGCACGACCAAATCAAATTGCCTGTATATGGACTATATAGAAACCTCCTTGTTCTGAAGGGTATGCCAACTGAAGAACCCATAGAAAAGCAAACTAACATTCATTCATATAGGCAAGCAAGCATCTCCAAACGAAGACACTGTGAGAAAACTGCAAGCTTGCTTTTATTACAGAAAAAAAGAAGAAGAGAGACTGAACCTCACTCTAAATTGTATATAATTCCAAAAGCAAATTATCTTCTCTCCCCCCCACCTACCCCCAGAAGGATCAATAGTGTTCTGATGGTGGAGTTGCTCAACCACTTGAGCAAGCCAAATTATCTACTATGGCTTTTGACATGAATTCATTTTCCTAAGTTTTCCTATTGACCAAAATAGTTCTTCTTTCTTATTTGATTTTTCACTAAAAATAGAAGAGTTTCTCACTTATGTATAATGTGGGTCAACCCATCTTTACCCAACCCATTTTAATCCACAATCCACATGAATATGGGTGGGTTAGGGTATGACCCATTTTCAACCTGTCCATTTGCTACCACTAAATGTGTGGGGATATATATTAGCAAGTGCAACTTCAGCTGAACTTCCCTGATCTATTCAGAGAGTAGGAAAGCCAGTTGAAAGTGAAAAAACGGAGAAGATGCAAAGGAGCGAACCTCAAATAAAAGTTAACAGTCAATTGCCTTGTTGAGCACATGTATGCATCATGCAGGTAGAGCGATTCCGAAGCAATTTCCCTGGCACATGTACCTTTTTGTATGGATTGGACGCAACTATTTGGGTGGAGAATTAGGATACATCACTAACAATTAAGAGATTCACGTGGGAGAAACCTCTCATATTAAAGGAGAAAGAAGCTTTAGAGAAACCTATCAACAAGGAAGGAACCTTAAGATATTCAAAAGGAAAACTACTAATGGCATAGTGTATTACTTCAGGAGAGGTACTACTTCTTTTGATCCGTTCAAGAGAGGTACTAGTTCAATGTGAAGGTGCAGCCATGCTTTTCAAACTGAAATGGTGGTGTAAGAATCCTCAATAGAGGATCTTTAAAGAAAAGGGTGTACTCTCCAAAGCAGTAAAAGGAACAACGACTTTAAACTGGTGACCAGAAAATTATACCGAGGAAATCAAGACCTCCTTATGGACATCAAGTTAGTTCTTGTCAAGCCTAAGGTGACTGTAAGGAGCTCTGGCATGATACTACGGGCTATCCCCAACTTGGAAAAAATCAATACCTACTCTTCATGATCAGAATTTAATTTTTTTTTAAAATAGGAGAACAAAATGCATAACACCACAAATTTACATTGCAGAGTTGAAATAAATTCAGCTCAAACTGTAACTAAAGACGTTAAGAACCACCCTCCCATCCTACATGTATATATCTATTGGATTCGAACATACATGTTGGGGTACTAACCCCTCAAATGAAGGTAGCTATTTTTTTTGGTAAGAAAGAACACCTATATAAAAATGAGACTGCAACACAGGTTGGTCTCGTAAGTCGTATCTACAGCTAGAAGGGCCACATTAGACAAGGAACTAGGAAGAACTAAACAGGACACGATAACAGTTCTCTCAGTCTCACATTCTTAGTAAACAATATCAATAAGGTTCTTATTTTCTGGTCTAGTAACTAAAATCTCAGATATATATATGATGGAGTCATACCGGTTGGAGGTTATTTTCAATGCAATTCCAAACAAGAAAAACAGATATGACGAAATAAGGAGTTGCCGGATTAGGTACCATAGGAGTAGTTACAGTTGCAAGAAAGGGATCTTGTACAGAAATCTAATTGTATTAGGGCAACAACTCTGCCGCCAATCCTTAACAGGGGCAAATGGTTTACAATGGAAAGTTGCAGAGCATGCATTTATGATATTAAGGATTCATACAACGATCCCAACTTTCTCAGGATGAGGCATAGTAGTAGCAGCAGTTTATTTTGGTGTTCTAAGCTGGACAAGTGATTGCTCTTGCGCCAAGAACACCATCCAGTAAAGAAGTTCTTAGGAAAAATAGTTGAAACTTGAAAGTTGAAGCTGACACTTCATTTGCTTATTTATCGACTAAAAGCTTAAATCCTTCAACCAATATTATTATTCTCCTCAAAGCTTGTGGAAGATTGTACAATATATGTTACTCTTATAGAGAGAACACTGCTCTTTCGTATCACTAGAAGTATGCATATCTAGTACGAAGTTCGATTCCTCAACAACAACAAATTCCAAGCTAGTTGATGTCTACTATATGAATCTTCATTATCAATTCACTCCATCTCAACCATTTCATCGCAATACTCAACAATTTCAACATCACTAAACATCTTAATTAACACAAAAGATCTCACGTCAATGCAGAATACGAAAAATAACACACATATCGGAACTTGTCAATAATCACCTGTTTAGATTACAAAATTTGAAGGAGGGTCCTATAGTTTCTTCTTCTTCCTGAAAATATAAACGTCAGTCTCCTCATAGGCGTACTCTGGATGTAAATGCTCGTGTGGAACCTTCTCGACATCAAACATCTCTCCACAAAGCTCCCAGAACTTCTCATGCGCCTCAGGAGATCTCAGCTGGTACCCCAACAAAACGACACCGTTTTCTCCCACCAAAGCATCCATAGCCGACAGCAACGGACCCACCGTCTCCTCCAAGTACACCACGTCGGCGGCGATGACGACATCAAACGGCGGGCCGAGAGATTTTATCTGATCCTGATTGGACCAATTCAACTGTGCCGTCTTCAAACTCTTCTTCAAAACAGGCTTGTTTCGCTTAAGATTGTGTTTTAGGGCCGGCATAACCGGAGCAATATCAGTGATAACGACGTTGTTCAGACCTAATAAGAAAAGCCCCATGGCTGCTACTCCGCAGCCGGCTCCGAGCTCTACGCCGCGCTTGTTCTGAAAGTTAAGGATGTCGGAATAGGGATTTGGGGTGACGGCGCATGTTTGAGGATGCCACCGTTCGGCGAACTTGACGAGGACTAGTGAACAGGGCCATACGCTGGTGCCGACATGCATGGATCCATTGTCTTGATGGAAAGCAAGCTGAGAATCGAGGACTTTAAGATCGATCACCGGCGAGTCAGTGAACTTCATTATCTCTTCAGGGTCGATGACCGGCGACGGCGAGTCGGAACTTAATTGAAATGTGAGTGGGTTAATGGGCCAAACGATTAGAAGATGCAAGGTCTAGTCCAGACAAAAGAATTTTGGGCCGCGACCCGAGTGTTGAATTTTGGGCTTACATAACCACTAATCTTTCGTATAAAAATGCATATTCAAACATAACTTCAAATTTCAAAAAGTTACAATTCAAATACTCAAATTTTTAAGTTTTCGGTTCAAAATCTATGACTAAGCAGGAGCTTAATATCTTCATGAATACGTAATAGTATCTAAATTAAATACATATTTAGTATTTAAATCACTGAAAAATCTTACTATTTCATTTGATTGACTACACAAAGTCACAAACTCTTATCTTATTAGTGAGGATTTTATTTCATAATTAAAACATTCTAATCCCACTTCTCATATTCCTTTTCCTTCCCCATGTATAATTAAAAATGTTTAAAGACTATATGCACTTCCTTTATAAAATGCATAAGGTTAATTGAACTTTAAAAATCTCATGTTATCGTTAGTGAAATGACTTAAAAGCATGTACACCCCCCCCCCCCCCCCCAACTCCCAAACCTCCATATATATATATATATATATATATATATATAATATTTTGTTTTAAATTACAAGTAAATATGATAAAATTAGCTCATGAAGACATGATCCACCCAATTAGCTATATTTTGGGTGGGTAATTGATTTAGTCTATTTTGACCAATCAAGTAATCCAATTGACCCGTGAATCCTTTGACAATTTTTTTTGTTTGATATGTTGTGTATAGTAATAATAAAGGAAAAAAGTTTATCTCGTACTCATAATCTTATAAAAGAGCAAAGAAAGATATTGAAACTTAGTAAAAGTTGGACGGTTTGTATTATGACCCACTTTTTAATCCAATAATCATAACATATTAGCTCATTTTGACATGTACAAATTCAGTCCAAAATAATTTTTGATCCGTGATTTATTAACTCAACTTAATTTGATCTGCACAAATTTAACCTAATCTGTCCTTTTAACTTAGTGATTACAAGTTTTCAAGCCTTTTAATTTTCTTAAAGCCGCGTGAAATGAGAGGGTAGGAGTAGTATTTTGTCCACATCGCAATCATGCATGAAGCAAAATATCTTCGTTAGTTATAACATAAAACTTTGATTATCCAATGTGCAAATAGGCCACAATTAGGTTAATTGTGCACTATAGGTTAATATATATATTTTTTTAAAAAGCCCATATCTTTTATTTTATTTCCTTTTTAAAGTGGCAAACAAAGTGGAATAAGGACCCTACTTTGAACATTTGAACCCCCTTTTTTGATCCTACAAACTAGCCTTTTTTCTCTTTTATTCTTCCTATCATCTATCTGTCAAGATTTATTTATCTTAAAATAATAGCATCCATTATTAGCTAGTGGAATTCCTGTTAAGGTGAACTAAAATCCTAATTAAGCTAATTAATATCATGTTTAAGATTGAAAGATTTCATTATCAAATTGAATGAATGTTGTCTTATTTATAGAAAGTGAATCATAGGATTACTAGGCAATGGATATATATATATATAGGGACCATCCAATACACCTGGAGAAGGAAAAAAATAGAGATAGAAAATTTGTGAGAGTGGATACTTTTAGCTAACTTTTGCTTTTCCAAAGAAATTTAATTAAGGAAAAGATTCTTTACTTATTAGTCGTGGGCACTCAATAGGGGTGTCAAATGGACGAGTTGGTCTAGAAAATTGAACAAGTCAAAATGTATTGAGTTATTAGAATTGAAGTAAAATAGAGATTATGTTAAAAATAAGTTAAGTTAAGCAGATTAAGAATTAATCTAATATGAAATTATTTTGTGTCCAACTCATAAAATTTTGAGTGAATTGAGCCGATCATTAATTTTTGGGCCATATTTTACATTCCTAGCACTCACTTAAAGCATATTACCAATATATAAACCTTTTATGAGATCTTGACATGTCATCCTATAAAAAGAAAAAATATGAATTAGTTATGAAATTTATCGCTAATTTGTCACTAAATATTCGTTAGTGTACATAGGTAAATAGTCTTTAGCATATAGTTGGTCGTTAATTGTTATTAAATAGGATTTTATTTTTTTTATATAACCACTCCTCCGAAGCTAGCTCTATTCTTTTGTTTCTTTAGTGATTCAAACTCGCAATTTTAGAATTGAAAATCGCAACACATCTCTAGTCCATCATTGAATAGGATTAGCAACGAAACCATTGCTTTTTGTTGTTGTTGCTGTTGTTGTTGTAGAGTACTAATTAATTACGATTTCTCGAGAAAATCCTATATATATCCCAAGTCTCTACGAAATTTACATTACATCACATAAAAGAAATTACCAAAGAGCAATATTTAGCATCTTTGTTACAAACTCTTATCTACCAAAAAGAAAGAAAAAAAAAAGTAGTTCAATAAAATTATTTGTGCCATAGAAAACCCTTTTGACAACTTTTTAGCCAATATGATTAAACAGTACACACAAAATCACATTCAAACTCAGACGTACGTGGGAGGAATTTTCATTATTGAAACTTTACACGCATATTTGTCACACTCAACTAATTATATATGACACCTACCTTATATTATATGCTTCAAACTATTGCATATTTGACCAGCAGCAATCAAGCATACATGGGAAGTTACAGTACATTTGATCGAATGTCCAAAAATAATTATATCGACTAGTCAAATATACAAATAATAATATATATTATCTTGTATAACATATGTATATATACACATATCAATCAATTATTATTTTGATGAGCGACTATACAGTAGCTATCTCGACAAAAGGGAAATATTATTAGGTTTGCTAGTTGCCAATGTTTGAAGCAAAGTGACAATTCCATTATTGTATACAAGAAGACACTATAACGTATTCTAGTTTTAACAGATCTTGTCTCTCAATAATTCATTTTCATCTTTGAAAAAGTAAGTTTGAATTCTTCAATTTGTAGGTCTTCTTTATAATCATTGATAAATGGACTTACTATTAGTCATGGCATATGAACGTTTATAAAGTTATCTTACCAATGACATATGCATATAAAGCTAGCTCTGAAATAGATAAGGAATATTTATTACTCCCTCCGTCCCATTTTATGTGAGGTAGTTTGACTCGGCACGGAGTTTAAGAAAGAAAGAAGACTTTTAAAACTTGTGGTCCAAAATGAAAGATATAAATTTATGTGGCTGTAAATCATTTCACTAAGGGTAAAATAGACATTTTATAGTTAAATTATTACTTTATATAGAAATGTGTCATTCTTTTTGGGATTGATTAAAAATGAAAGTAAGTCGCATAAATTGGGACGGAAGGCTATTACAAGTTCAATCAGATAGAATGATGATTGGCTGGTGACAAAGGTGAAACAAATAAAAAAGCATAAAATTTAATTAGACCCCTAAGATTTGTGAAGTGGCACTAAGGCACTATGATAAAAGTCGAGGGATATTATGGCCATTTGCATCAATAGTAACAGTCCATATAGAGCTGTCAAAATGGGATTGAGTGCTCCGGGAGACTATTTCTACCCAACCGGTCAAATAAACAGGATTGAGCGCGCTAAGAAGTTTTAGCTCGTTTTAAACTTGAAATTACTAAGCTCAACCTCAATCAACCCTATGGCCACTCATGGTTCGGTTAAAGGCTAGGTCAAATTCTCCGACCTGTTAAGACTATGCCAACCCTATTAATTAATTTGCAAGAGAATCGCCTAAATTATGAAAAGTTACATTTAATTCATTTACCAATAAGGGTTGTGGTGGAGTGATAAGTAATCTTTCATCCTTAACCAAGAGCTCTCGGGTTCGAGTCGTCTTGGGTACGGAGTCGCCTTTGTTAGGGAGCGCTTTACCCCAATGTAGGACTTTCCGGCGCGAATCCGAATTTAATCGATCTCTAATGTGAGTACCGGACACCAGGTGAAAAACAAAAAAAAGACATTTAATTCATTTAGTTTTAATGTAATGTATTAAGATATCTTAGCGTATTACGATACCACTTTCTCAAAACCTCAAGGAGTTAAGTGTCACTTTCCAAAACTTTAAATTAAAGTATAAGTGGATATTATCTACAAAAATAAAATATGAACCTTATTGTTGAATTTACTTGGTGGACCACTTTGATAGCTTTTGTTAAAAGAGGGTCTTTTACATGATATTTATTTTCCTCTGGTCTCAAATATTAATTGTTTCAAAAATTTCATCTATTTCATAATATTCTTAATAAAAAAAATTCAATTATTATATATTTTTTCTTTAAATCTATCTTTCATGTGTTAACTAATTGTGTTGTTTAAGGAAAAAAAAATAAAACATATATAATTTAGACAAATACTTTCGCAATCACCTTAAAATAAAGATTATATGTAATGGAAGTAATACCAATATTTTTATTTTCTTTTGGGAGAGGAATGTGCCAAATAGCTAGAGGAAAGGATTTGACTAAAAAGTGAAATTACAATTATTTATTCAAAAAACAAAAGAAAAAAAATTACAATTATTACAGTGCATGCTCCAATTTCATATATTGCAAATTGTAAATTTGAAATTTTGTAAGTGGTGTATGTTCTCATCACCAGAAAACATTTTTAATTCTATACCAAAATAAAAAATAAAAAATAAAAGATAGTACTTTTAATTGATCTAAATATTTAATTTGTGTTTGATGAATGCATTGAATAGACATAGAAACGAAATTATACACTTTGTAGAGCCTATAAAGGTTAGTACAATTTAAAGGTCAAATTAAAGCGCCTAAGGGTGTAACATTATAGCCTAGCGGTTAATGTGTAGCGGGATGAAAATCATGAAAGATCAGGAATTAAATATTTTTCCATAAAGTTACGAGACAGTAAGTATTCGATAGATCGAAGTAAATCAAAGTCAAAAACTATTTTTGACAATAAAGTTCAAAATTTTAATAATAACAAATGTTACACAAAATATATGCATTATTATGTAAAGTCGTTACACATATATTAAGAATTTTTCTAATTAATCATATGCTGACGATATATATAGCTTAAACATCATAATTATTAATTAATATGCAAAAACAGAGGGCAACAAAATGTGGCCTGGATGGCTGAGTAGCAAACAGCATATTCAAACTTTACTTAATTAGCTTTGAAATAATTAACTGATAAAAGACCAAAAGAATATTCATCCACGTAGCTACTTTGCTTCATCAAGTCCCATAACTTCTTTTCCTTATTTAATCAGAGGTTTCATATTTGAGCTTATGAATATATATATTTTTTGGTTAGGAACACTGATTTTCATAAATGGGCTTGCAATGCGCTAATCTAGATAGTTTGTTTCAGAGGCGAAATCAGGTAGGATCAAGAAGTTCATTCGAATCCTCCTTGAAAGAAATTACATTATTTATACATGATTAAAATTATTTTTTATGTATATATATAGTGAATATTGAATCCTTTTTGACTAATTTATGTATTTACTTTTCATATTTTAGACCATCTTAGTAAATTTTTGGCTCCATCTACCAATATCGAACGCCAAATAAATAAATAAACATATATTTTTTTCATTAATGAAATCCCTTGAAATAAAAAGTGAAGGAAAATGAAGAAATTAGGATTATATTAAATATGGGGTTCTATAAAGGTTTATATTCTCCACCTTTTGATAAGTAAAAAACTTATTGGGTTTCCCTAGCTAATAGATAGATTCCTAGATCCAAATCTATTATTCTTTATTTATCTAACTAGTATGTAGTTTTAAAGGTAAAATAAAGTTGAATCTTCTTTTTACCGGGGAAGTTTAGTAATTAATTATTTCTTTATAAATTTGCAAAATTATATATCATGTATTTATTTATTAATTGTTCACTTTTCAAATTTAATTGGTTCTTGTTTCAACTCTAAGAAAATAAGCAGGTTCAAATGGATGGATTAGGGATGATAAAGTAGCCTATAAAACATGATTTGTTCAATTTGTTTAAATTTTAACAGGTTATTAATGGTCTGCATATTTACTAAAGTCAATCCATTTTGATCTATACAATTTAGTTTATCTAAAAATTAAGTTGATTTGGGTTTAATATATAGTCCAAATATTCGATCCGTGAAAAATATTATAAAAATATTTTTAGATTTTTTATTTATTTATTTGATATGTAATATATAATTATTAATAAATAAATAAAAATTAAGTAGGCAAACAAATTTTAAGAAAATAAATAACTTAATTAAAATAAGTGACACCAATTACGAATGAGCTTGAATCGAGTCACAAAAAAAAGTTATGATAAGCTAGTCGATTATTTTAAAGACCGAATTCCCGTTTTTCTTATGTAGTGGATTGGTCTTTTTACTTTTTTTTTCTACCGAATGAATTTCTTTTTTTAAAAAATGATTAATTAGATTTGCTTATTTCATCGTGGATCAGGTGCTATGCACGATACCTCTCAAACCCAATATGTGGTGGATTTTGGGAGACAAAATCAAAACGCAAATACTTTGAGATGCTCTTCCCCAGCAAATCATTAACTCCTTGAATACAATGGAATTTCACATTCGACGAATCTTTCACTCTATATTTCCTCCCACAAATACATAAGGGTTGTCGCCGACATTCCTTTATTGAAAAATTTCATTGTGTAGCTTGGTAAAAAAATCTTTTATGTATATATTATCTGTTGACACCTCTTGACTTCTATGTGATTTTACTTCTTTATATTTTAAGACTCATTAATCAAAATTCTCATTCTGTCATCGCGTAACACTCCCTTTTAGTTTTGAATTCACAACTTATAAAAAAAAATTATATATATTTTTTAAAGTCTCACTATTTTCAAACTCATTTATTTGCATCAAAGTTGTGTAAGCAATTTGTCTTATTGTGTTGAACTAAATTACCAACAATAACGTAACATCATATATATCCCTTTAACCAAAAAGAAATCTTGTGCCATATCTATTTGGATTTACTTCATAGTTATGCTAAACGACATATATTCCATTCCTAATTCTCATCGATCATTGAAACCAAATATTTTTAAAAAATAGAGGAAAATCTCACATGAAATTTGACTGAGTTTTTGATTAAGAACATATAGACAAAGCTAATTCTTGAAATTAGGAAATACTTTAATTAATCTACCTAAGCTATAAAAAACTAAAAATAACTAGATTTTCCTTCAATTTCAAAGTAAAAGACAAACAAAGAAACAAACATACCCTTGGTGACAACGTTTTACTTTTTCCCACACCCCTTCTCTTTCAAAAATCTCAATTTTATATACTACCACTATTATATACATATCAGCATATTTTAACTTCTTGTAACATATTATTTTGTTATTATTAATTTTATAACTAATCTCATGATTTTATGAATTTATCATCGAGTCTCTTTCTGAAATAACACTCAGACATGTTATGCCTTTATCGTTGGGGTCGAACACTTACTCAACAAGCAATTTTGCTACGTTAAAACTGTTATGATTCATGTAATTGTTTTTCACCAGGACTTTTAGTTGTGGTCTTCCTTATCATTAGGTCACCAACTTTCTTGACCTCTCGATAATACGCAAACACCATCAACGATCTTCTAAATTACCTAATAGCGTAAAAGTAAATGGACTATCAATATATATATAACAACATTGTTTATCGCAATACTTTTTGGGTTGCTACAGTAAAAATGTCATTACTGAAAACATATAATATAATAATTAATTACACATTAAACGAAACTTGGATGTTACATATAGTGAAATATTGTTATATATATATATATAGGATGATTGTTAAATAGAAGTGTAACTGTTGGCTATCGTATCGTAACTCACTTTTTTTATTTTTTATAATTTAAACTCAATAACTTAAAGTTGGACATGAAAAATGCTTATCGTTCGAGCGACAAATAAGGAATCTAATTTTAGAGGGTTATATAAAGAAGAGGAGTAATTAATTAGCTGGACCTTGAAAGTTGATGCCTTTGAGAGGTGTGTGAGAATATTCCATAGGCAAGAAAGTTCAAGAACTAAATTCCAAAGATTAAATATTAAACAAAACAGATAAAGTGAAAACATCATTAGATTATGATTAAGAGTTTAATTAAACAGGAAAAGTCAGCCCACAACCAGACGACTGCTCATACTTCTAAAAATTCACTGCTTTTGTCAGTTCTTTGTCTTTTTTAATTTTTTATTAACTTCTTCTAATTTTTATTATTATATTATATTTAACCCTAACCCTACTACTAGTCATATACCAGTCAATGAAATTCTTCTTACATGACTAATTAGAAGGGTAATATTCAAACTTATTATAACTACTAAAAAGGTATTTTGTTGATTCAAAATTGAACTTCTTTTATGCATTTCCCAAAATGAATAATTCCTTTATCACAAATTATTCACATGCATATGACAATGTATATAACTTAAAAATGTAACTATCAATAAATTCAAGTTTTATGCATAGTACTAATTAACGATACTAAGAAAAATACAAGTAGTTACCTTAGCTTTAAGGTAATTACAAATAAATCGCTATGATAAAATATTACTAAAAAACAATATTTTTTTACGAAAAAAATGTTCATTTAATTATTTCCACAGATATTTTGATTGAATCATTGAAAAAAATATATTAGGAAGTTTCCCAATACTTCAATGAAATCTGTTTCCACCGTGTATTTTCGGTGATATTCGATAGATAAATTATACTGTAAAACACAAATTTCTCATTTATCAGTAATGAAAAAAAAAATTTGTTTCTAAAGTATTTGTACATTTTGAAAGCTGATGCAAGTAAAATCATTGAAAAGTTGCCCAAAAAAATCACAGAAGGAATATATGAATAAGGCTCTTCACATACAGTAAGAATAATTGATACCAAAGTATTTGTGTCACCTTAGCTTTGAGTAGAGTTGAGAATTTAGAGCTCATATTATTATTTTTTGTGTCAGAAATAGAATACCACAATATTACAAATATTCCTTTAAGGAAAAAATGAATAAAGACATATATACTTTAATTCACATCCATAAAAAAGAAAAAGCCATAAAGTTTTTGCCTTTATTTAAACTCATCTAACATTCAACAAAAATCATCCAACAATCAAACTACTACAAGATATATCCAGTTTGAACTAATTCTTTGAAAAGAAAAAAAAAGAGCAGAAATTAATTAAATGTATTGACTCAATTTCCTTGTATTCGATCCAGTGGCGCAATCAAAATTTTTAGTAAAGAAAATTTAATATAAAGAAATAAATGCATCAAAATCAAAGAGATTCAATATTTATACAGAAGAAAATAATTTAACCGTTATGCGTAATTATCCGAGCAACAACGGGTTTGGATGAATCCACTTGCACCCCTATATTCACTCCTATATATATACACTTTAAAAATCTGTTAAATTCAACGAACAATATATTTAAACTCATAAATATGTTTGAACGTCTCATTAAATTTAAATTTTGAATCTGTCTCTGATATCGGATACTATTGATGAGAGATCAAGCTACTGTTTATAATGCATAGTTGGACTGTCATGGTCAATTTTTTCATTATAAGGACGATTATTCCCTTTTATGTTTGTGTGTGTGTTCGTCGTTTCCTTTGGAATTTATATCTTTTTTTTTTCTTTTGGAATTTACCTCATTGTTTCTACAGTTGGGCACATGCATGTTTTTTTTTTTTTTTTTTTTAACATTCATCAATTATTAAAGATACAAAATCAATTCACTAAAAAAATAAATTTAACTTTAAACTTCACTGTTAAATTGTTCGTAACTAATATTTTTTTTGAGATAAATATTGAAAACACCTTTAAATTCGGTGTAAATTATTAGTTTCATGTCCAAACTATTAACAACGTTAAAAATACCGCTATACCTGATTAACTGAACTTAAATACACCCCTGATCTTGCAACATGAGTGAAATACACCCCTAAATTCTCGTCAAGTTTCGGGGTGTTTTCAATACTTCACTCGGCTTTTTGTTAAGAGCACTATGCTCTCCAACAAGAATTTGAGACCACTTGATATGTCATGTGGCAGATTGGGGATGTATCTAAGTTTAGTTGTTCAAGTAGAATTGTGTTTTTAAGGCTGTCAAATAGTTAAGAAATGAAACTAATAATTCACGTCAAGTTTAGGGGGGTTTACAATACTTCTATCTTTTTTTTCTTATTAGTGATTTTAAAGTTGTTTACTTGTAGAGTATATTATGGGAAGAGTCAATGTTGTGTCGTTTAGTATTTGATCAGTTTAGTTTGGAGTTACCTCTATCTGATTTAATTAGTACTTAATTAACCAAGCCAAATAATCGAATACTCCTAATAGATTTAATTTACTGTTTTAAGTTATGGTAAAATTATTTAAGACTTTTATATACTTAGCTTGCAATCTTTCTAGGACTAGGAAAAGCTTACCACTTTTCTTTTTAAAAAAATAGCAAATTAAAGAAGCTTTTAAAAAAATATCTTAGCTTTTAAAAGTTATTTACTCTCTCCATTTTAGTATAAATTTACCCAATTCCTAAAAATAAGAAATGGTACTAATTTGTCCTTAATTAAATAGTAATATCTAATATATTTTCTGGATTATAATTACATAAAAATTCACTAATCTAAATAAGAATTATGTGTAATACTGCTTATTTTAAATTTACACCACTTAATATAAACAAGAGAAAGTAACCTTTAAAGGTTTTCATTGACACTACAAGAAAGGAAAATATATGAGTCATGATGAACACTTTAAATTAATTAATGGCCAAATCCAAGTACCATTTAAGATGTGGTGCTTTTCTATCAATTTATTCAAAAAAGATATCCCTTCATTCATGAATATATGCACTTTGAGTAACACACATTATTTTCCGAGAATTTTAGTGGCTTAGGTGGTTGGTTATCTGAACTTCCATCTTGTTGGTGAAGATTTGATTCCCACATTGTAATCCCTTCCCCAACCGTTTCAAACATATTATTTCCCCTTTCTTAAGTAAATAAATAAGTTACACATTGATAGAATTAAGTCAAAAATTCAGAGGATATACTAGTTGAAGTTTTTTGTTTGCAGTCTGAAGAATCTTAAAAGTCATATCTTTCCAGCATCCATGTGTCCAAAAGAAAAGTTCAAAAAAGGTGAGAAAACCACTTTTGTCACCTATTTTTCAAACTTACTATTCTTGTAAATAAAAAGACCATAAATATATATTTTCCTCTAAAGCCAAATAAAATGACAAAAAAAACAAGGAAACTCAACTTTTACCACAAAATCTAACCATGTTAAAAACAACAACATCCAACATTTGTACATTAACTATCAAACTGAAGACAGACATATCCTAATATAGTTTAAGTTATAGTACTGACCATGAACTTAAGAAATTTAACATAATTAGGTCATTTTTACCTATTATAACATGTAGCATGTTTTATTTTCAAAATTACAAGCCTCACATTGTCTTAAGTAAACTTACTTATAAATATATTTGCTCAATAACTTGATATATACTGTTAAAAAAAGGGAAAATTGTATATAATAACAAACTATTAATTCAAATTAAATTCTATAACTATAGTTTGATTTAATTGTACCCCATAGCAAACTGTTGCTATTTCACCTCTCTCCTGGTGAATCTCGCTCGCCACTCTCGTTCTCTCCCTCGCCTCTCTCATTTTTTATACAAACGCAAGTGTATAACGTGCGTTTGTGTTTGTATAAAGTGAGAGAAAATTGTATATATACATATATTTTCGTTCTCCTCTCTCCCCTCTCCCAGATCTCGCTCTCTCACTCGCCTCTCTCACTTTATACAAAAAACGCAAATTGTATAAAATGCGTTTGTGTTTGTATAAAGAGAGAAAATTGTATATATACATATATTTTCGTTCCCCTCTCTCCCCTCTCCCAGATCTCGCTCGCCACTCTCCCAGATCTCGCTCTCTCACTTTATACAAAAACGTAAATGTATAAAATGCGTGAAAATTGTATATATACATATATTTTCGTTCCCCTCTCTCCCCTCTCCCAGATCTCGCTCGCCACTCTCCCAGATCTCGCTCACTCACTCGCCTCTCTCACTTTATACAATTGATCTTTTTGTATATGTATACCAAAGCAGATTATACAACTGATTTCTTTTGTATATGTATAGCGAAATATACATATTTATGTTTCCTATGGAGCGCAATTATGCAAACTTTGCAATAATATACAAATATGAATTTTGTGTTTGTTATATGTGAAAGTTCATCAAATTGATGTCACTCCAACATAACTTCGTCGTTGGTGCATCACTATTTTATTCGTAGTTAACAAAAATTTATTGTTAATTCATCGCTACATAGAATTAACAATGGATTTTGTTTTTAGCTATAAAATTTATCTGTCGCTAAATCTAGTTTTTTTAAATTCATCATACACTATGGTGAATAGATAACTTAAGTTCATGATCCTACCATATATATATTTGGGGTGGGTGGGATTTGTGGCAAATATTAAAGCATTTAAGAACATATATTAATCATATTAATATACACTATTTAACTATGGTAATTGGAGTGTAGTATTATGAATTATTAATAAGAGATATCAAAAGAACAAAAAGGAAACAATTATGGGATAATCATTCCAATGAAAAGTATGGAGTCTTCACCTTTCTCCAGTCCTCATCATATGTGTCATCATGCACCTTGTTTTGTGTTTTTTGCCACCCCCCCCCCCCCCTCCTTTCTACATAAACATAATTTACTTAACTTTTTTTTTTAAGAATTATAACTCCGAGTCAACTTTTGCACACCTCAACTGATTTCACAGGATATCTGTCACCTCTCACCAGTAACATGTATCAGATAACTCTATTCCCCAAAGTTAAGACCTCAACTAATTTCACAGGATATCTAACACCTCTCATCAATAACATGCATCAGATAACTCTATTCATCAAAATTAGTACAGATTGAAATAATCATAACCTACTTTTATTTTAAAAAGAATATACATTTAATTAGTACCCCACCCCCACCCCCATATATTTTTAAATTTTCACCACCTCCCATGTTTAATATTACTATAGTAATATTAAAATTCCGACAATAAGCAGTTAAAAGACTGCAGTATATGAGAATGTGTGCATTAGAGAGAGATCTCATATTTTCTCTTCCTATAGACTCTTACTCTTATATTGTCTCCTTTTCATCTCTTCTCTTATAAATTCAACGAACATATACACAGATCTAAATAATCAATCTTTCAAACTTATGCTATATATCTTTCTTGGCATCATAAACAAAAGGTAATTTTTTTTCTATATATATAAATATTTTTTTCTTAGAGATCATGTTTTAGCAATAAGCTAACAATTTTAATAAATATATTTTTGTAGATTGAGTTAAATCTCATCTAAGATGACTGATGAAGTGATATCAAATGGATTTACTCATGATAACTCAATTGAAGGATCTAATCCTCCTCCTCTCAAGAAAAAAAGAAATCTTCCAGGAAATCCAGGCAAGTTTATATTCTAAATCTGCTGAGTGAAAATTCTGGCTCTGTCACTGGTCGCTACAATAGGTTTACAAGCTATATATCATCATGTATATATGTTCATATGAATATTCACGTTTTTTTAGCACTAATATATTATCATGATCATCATCACCAGATCCTGAAGCAGAAGTGATTGCCTTGTCACCAAAGACACTGATGGCAACAAATAGATTTTTGTGTGAAATTTGTGGGAAAGGTTTTCAAAGGGATCAAAATCTACAACTTCATAGAAGAGGACATAATCTTCCATGGAAGTTAAAGCAAAGAACTTCAAAAGAAGTGAGAAAGAGAGTTTACGTGTGCCCGGAAAAGGTGTGTGTGCATCATCATCCTTCAAGAGCTTTAGGAGATCTAACTGGGATCAAGAAACACTATTGTAGAAAACATGGAGAAAAGAAGTGGAAATGTGAGAAGTGTTCAAAGAGATATGCTGTGCAATCAGATTGGAAAGCTCACTCTAAAACTTGTGGCACTAGGGAATATAGATGTGATTGTGGCACTATTTTCTCAAGGTAAATTTATTAATATATTGTAGCAGATAACTTGTCTTGTTTTCAAGATTACGAATCTCATCTTTTTGTGAAGTGTTACATGTAGAAATCATTTTAACGATCTTGAACTCTAGTTATTTATGCTTAAATTTGTGATTGTGATGTGTTTGTCTGTTTACACATGAACTTGAAAAGAGTTGAAATTTATCTTTTTTTCATCTTTGTTTTCTTCACTTTCTTTTTTTTAGTGGGTAGTTTAATGAAGACAAAATAGCTGTTTGTAATCACTACAAAGTCATTTTTTTTAAGCTCCTTATCTTATAAGGTTAATATTTTTCTTCACCTAATTGGTACTATTACTACTAGGATCTTATAGAGTAGTACTAGTACACCTTTTTTATTTTTCACATTCCTCCATTCTCATATTCATTAAAAAGTCTTTATTTTGTTTTTCTTGCTCTTTGTATTTGAAAAAAAAACGCTATCTTAGTTGTTTAGATGATTGACTATCTAAATTTTCACCTTGGATTGAGCAGGAGAGATAGCTTTGTGACTCATAGGGCGTTTTGCGATGCATTAGCTGAGGAGACGGCTAGAGTTACTGCAGCATCTAATATGCACAACCCATTGGCCATGGAAAACAACATCAACTACCATTTCATCGGCGCGCCATTAGGGCCAAACATGGCACAACATTTCTCTTCTCTCTTCAAACCAGTTTCAAACAACAATGAGAACTCGGATCCATTGAGAAGAGATCAGCTCTCGCTTTGGAATAATATAGGCGTGGCTCAAGAGCAAGACCAAATAGGTATCAATATCAATAATCTCCGCGAAATCCATCAGATTAGTCCCTTTCTTCATCACACTTCACCAGCACCAGCACCAGCACCAACACCAACAACAGTTTATGATGCAAATGCCCTTCTTGCATCACGTAATTCAAATGCTCCACCAGTTAGTTATAATAATAACAACCATATCAACTGGGATCAGTTCATCGGGACCAAAATCTGTCCAATTAACAATGCTGAACAATTATCAAACACCTCATCTGCAAACATTAGCGTTCCGTCATTATTCAGTTCTCAACAACAAATTGCACTTTCTGCCTCTACTACAAATATGTCTGCAACAGCTTTACTCCAAAAAGCAGCTCAGCTCGGAGCAATAACAACAACAACTGCAACCGATCCATCGATATTCCTCGGAAATTTCACCATGAATAATTGCAACAACAACAAGAACAATGACAATAGCAACAAGTTTTGTGGATTTTATGTTAGTACTCCTACTACGAATAACTCAATCAGTACTAGTCTCGGAAGTGACGTAGATCAGAGTTCATCAGTAAATGATTTCTCCGCTACTATTCACCCGATACAGATGTATCCCCCTTCAAAACGCCGTCACATTCAAATTGAAGATAGTGTAAAAGGAGTCGGAGGCGGAGCAGGATCAGGAGCAGGAGGAGGAGGACAAACTAGGGATTTTTTGGGAGTTGGAGTACAATCAATCTGTCACCCTTCATCAATCAATGGATGGATATGATTAAATTTGAGTATTTTCACTTTATTTTATTTAAATATTACGTCTAACCACCAAGGTCTTACTGTCTAGTGATATCGATAAGAGTCCTATTACAGAATAGATGTGAGTTTGATTCTCACGGTCTCTTTTCTCCATGTAATAATTTTTCCTTTTTAATGTTAAAAGCTAAGATGCTATAAAGTGGATTATTTTATTTTTTTTGGGTGGAGGGATTTTAGTATTTGCATACTTTGCAGTGAAGAAAAGGTAGCAATTGAGTGCTTGAAGAAAGTTAAAAAGTTGATCTGAAAAATAAAATGTTACAATATGATCAAAAGAGCTTGAGGAGATCCATGCATATTCTGTTGAACCCTAAGATGTGTTCACTTTAAAAATGGTGGCTTTATCAACCAGGATTGTGCTGGAGTGGTAAGTACTACTTCATCCTTAATCAAAGATTTCGAGTTTGAATCCCCTTGACTACAAAATCCTCTTTGTTAGGGAGCACTTTATCCCCAATATTAAATTTCTCAATGTGAATTCAAATTTAGTCAGACTCCAATATAGGTACCGGACATAAAAATGGTGGCTTTAATTTTAATAAATTTTTTTTTATAGAAGTGTGGTGCTTAGTGGGGGCAAAGCAAGATAACCCTTTTTTCAACTCCATTATTGATATAGCTTTCATATTTGTTCTAGTTATTATCTTCTCAAAAATGCTTTTGAAAGAACTTATAATTAATGGCAAAAAGCCTACAGCAGCTAATTAAAATAAGATAAATTATGTTTAATTAATAACTTATTAAGTTGCATGCAAATGAATAGAAGTTGATTAAAGTTTTCTTTGATCCCACATACAAAAGGATTTGAACTTTTTATTTTCATTTTTTTTCTTTGGTTAATTTTCCTTGTGCCTAATTTCTCCTGCATGATTATATTTTATATTTTATATAATAAGGTCACTTTTGAAATGGTTAGGTGGACATAGTGGGTTTTATGTTGTGATGTGATTCAATTCTAACTTTGATACTCATAAAATCTGAATATTTCTTTCCAACCAAAGAAAGTAAAATAAGGAAAGTTATTCTGTTAATTAATTTCATTATAGGTCAAAAGTTTAAATGTTTTTATATCTACTGATGATATAATTAATTAAGTAAATAAAACGGTCTCTCAACTTTAATTAAAGTGATCATACAATTAAAGTGATCTATTGCTTCAAGCATTTTATGTACTTTTTAGATTATTGTGATGACATGATTGAAGAGAATCTAAAAGGGTAAGCAATCTAAAATAATTGGAACAAAAAATGTACGTACATTAGTTCATGAACCACATATAAATGTACACGACCAAATGTTCCAAAATTCAAAAACCTTATAATATGCTAGAGATTTGCCAAAGGGACAATTATTCAAAAGACAATATGTATGAGTGATGCCAGAGTAGGGGCTAAAAAGAAAGCTACTATATTAGTCTCCTATATCTTTTTGCTTTCTTTCTCATCCGGTGTCAGATATCCAGATTGAATTTCAACTAAATTTTAATTTATGCATTGTTCAGTTTATTTTTAGAAACAATGCTTCCAATATGATTTTTTCTATTTTCAGGGGCTCGAACTCGAGATCTCTTGTCAAAAGGTGAAGAAATCTTGAACCATCCCACCATAACTTATATTAGTAAACTACTACCACTAGTCTAGTATATGGTCTTTATTTTTTTGTCTTCCACTTGGTCTCGGGTATACCTGCATTAAGACAGACTAAATTTGGATTCATGTATTGCAGGTTTCATTTTAGGGACACCACTTTCAATAAAACTTTTTCTATCTCAAGGAAATCAAATCTAAAATCTCTAATTAAGAGTGAATAGAGTTCTTTGAACCATTCGACCACAACCTTAATTGGTAAGCTACTAATACTACTAGTCTAGCTAGTATATCTTTCTTTTCTTTTCTTTTTTTGTTTCCCACCTGGTATTAGTGTATACACCTGCATTAGGATCAACTAAATTCAGATTCACTTATTGCAGAGTTCATCTTTAAAGATACCACTTCCAACAAACTTTTATCTATCTCTAGAAGCTCAAACTCGAAATTTCTTATTAAGCTACCAGTACTCTATATCAATGTGTTGATGTTTGCCTTTTGACTAGTGCTTGAGAAAAAGCAAAGTAGTGGTGGGGATATGCTATGAATTATGTACAAAGAGTTGATATGACAAAAGAAAACTGCAAATGGCTGGGGTCTCTCTACTCGTGCACAGAATCCTTAACATCATGTGCATTGTTCAAGAAGTTTCTTAGTGATTGAGGTTTTAGTTACCTCCCTTTTTCAGCTAAAAATATGGACACTAATTTCTGTCAATTGGTTGCTGACAATTTGTTCAGAAATCTTCCTCTTTGTTACCCCTATACTCCAATTATATATCTTCATGTTTTAGGCATCAAGGACTAGCTACCTAGGCTATATCTAGTTTTATTTTGGTTTTTGCGTTCTATGTTTGATATCTATATCTGTTTTTACGGCTCAACTAATCTAGATTCACACTATGAGCTAGCTATAAAAATGTCTTTTTAATTAAGAGAGATAGTTAAAAATAAATAAATATTTACGTATATATATTGTTGAATTCATTTTTAAAAAAAATTATGTTAAAGTATTTATAATTTGACTCCTAATTAATGAAAGTTTTCAGCAACGGTAATTCAAAATTGGAGTAAGAATACTAAGTTGTTTAGAATTTTTTGTTATTTTTGGTATTTATTTATTATTATCTAGTTAGGATATGTTTATCCTAATTTATATAGAAATAAGTTTTCTAGTCCTAATTTAATTTGATTTCTTAATATTATAAATAAGTGTGTAATTAGTTATTTTTAATAGACAGAAAGAAAAGAGAACAGGAAAGAAGATGGAGAGAAAAAAGAACAAGAAAGAAATAGAGAAACTTGAGGTAAGATTCAAAGAACTTTTGAATTTATATAATTAAAAAAAATAAAATCGTTCAGCAATTGATGTGAACATTTTGCACTTGTGTCTCTAAAGTTAGACCTCGTTGCAATTCATCCATCAATATCCATTCGAATTTTGGTACACTATTAAACAAACATTTAAAATTTAAATTTATAAATTCAGCCTTTAAGGTTCTTAGCATTATATTTATTATATTTTTTAAATTATAAATTTGAATGAGAATTCTTACATATAAAATTATAATCTATATCTAAAGTACATATCCAAATATGACTTACTAACCACTTAAGTTATAATTTCAAAGAGATGCTGCAAATAACTATCGGATAACATAACATAAAATTGCATGCTTTGTGCTTCAAATTGATTGATCGATCGATCTTTAATGTTTGTCCTTTAGTAATCGAACTTATATTTTATAGGACATAAGTTCTCTAAAAATTGAAATGATGCCCCAAGGTAACTTGTTAAATGTTATGATATAGAAATATAAATTAAATTTATTGCGCGAAAAAATAATTTATTATGATGGATATAAATTAAACCAGCACACAAAATATGGCCCATTAGTTTTGAAACCCAAAGTCCTACAACCCGGCCCAACCTCTCTCAATTGGGAGTCCATCAGTTTTCAAACCCAAAATCCAACAATTATACTACACTTTATTATAATCTTTTCAAGTGTCGATCCAGAATTCAAGTATCTGTGAGTTCCCTTTCATGTTCCAGAAATCTTAATTCGATTATATTTATCATTAGCACCATTTTGATTTCGACCTTGATTGCGGTAAGTCAATATTGATTAATTTTTCTCGATTTAAAACTGGGATGAATTTCTGACATAGATTATAGTTGATATTTTCAGATTAATCGTTCCTTGTTATGAACAAAATTCATCTACTAGTATATGTTAATTTTTTCTATCTATATATTTGCATTCGATTGTGATTGTTTAGCATATACACAACAAATTACGCTCACACTAGGTAATTTCTTCTTAGATGTTCTAGCCTCAGTGGATAGTGTTCCTGATATTTGTTATGGATGGGAGGTGATACCTGTGGAATTAGTCCAGTTGTGCGTAAGCTGGTACGATTATCAATTATTATTTTTTATGCATACACATATAGAAAGGCCAAACTAAGCGGACATTGTGATTCAAATGGTGTTTTTTCAAGTTTTGGAGTTACATTTAATAATATCAAAAAGAGTAGAATCCTTGTTGTTGGTGGGAGGTGACAGGTATTCCGTGGAATTAGTCTATAAGGTTAGATTAGACTGACATGCTAAGTCAATCCAAGTAGGAATAGGAAGAGTAGGTATGACATTGGCATACTTTTACTGGATGGATGAAATTAGTCGAGATGCGCGTAAGCTGGTTCAGACACCAGTGTTATAAAAATAAATAAAATTATTCATACAAATATACTAAGGCCCAACTAAGCAACCACTGTGATTCAAATCCATAGGGACTTCTGGTTTAAATATTTGATGTATGTTATGCTTAACATGGAGATCAGTTTTTTGACCCATCAACTGAAATCGGATATTCTTTGGTTCTACAGCTGTGATTAATCAAGAGTTCTGAACAGAGAAAATGGATGCAAAAGCGTTGGCAAAGTCGAAGAGAGCTCATTCGTTACATCTTAATAAGAAGCATAATCCACATCATGCATCTAAGGGGTCTTCTGCTGTTTCTGGCACGTCTGCCGGTGATAAGAAGGCTACTGTCAAGCAAGTTAAGGAAAAGCCTAAACCGAAGCTCCCATCGAATTGGGATCGATATGAAGAAGAAAATTCTGATTCTGAAACTGCAACCCCGGCAGGCGCAAGTAATGCAAGTGATGTGGTCGAGCCGAAAAGTAAAGGGGCAGATTATGCATACTTGCTTTCGGAGGCTAAGGATCAGCTTCAGTATTCTTCAGAGGATGTTTCTTTTGGTGATGATATTTTAGATGGTAATGCTTTTATCCCAGAACTTTTAGCTATATGGAATTGTTTTCTGATGTTATCATTCATAACCTGTCGAAATTGTATAACAATTGTAACTGGTAACTTGCTCAGTATTCTGCTTTTAGAAAACTGTTGCTCTCTCAAACTCAAGTTGGCCATAAATGTTTTTGAAATATTGAACATAGCCTTTTTACTGTTATTTGTCTGCTGTTTGGTTACTAGATTCAGATTAGTACGAGCGTAGGGGAATGTTAGGGGTGAGGCAGGACTAGGAGCAGTCTCGCACAAGTTTAGATTCAGAAAAATAGTTATAAAAGTGATTGCATCAATAATTCAACATTGAAATATTATATTCTCTGTACTTTGTCTAAGTTGTTGATTCTTGCTAGAAAATGTGTTGATTCAGGCTCATTGCAGCTTAAACGTATTGCTTTTTTTTGTTACACTACAAAATTTTCGCAGACTGCTGTATTTCCATGTTTTTCTGTGGCTATGCCAGTCTAGATAATTTTGACCAAAATTATAGTATTGACTCAATAATTTTTAGACTTTTATCAGGGCCTAGGAGCATTACTCTCTGCAAAAGGGCAAAGCAAGTTATCGTGGATAGCAGAAGAAAATTTTGCAATGGAAGATAAGGCACCTCCTCCCACTAAGGTGATTTTTCTACTCTCAATCCAAGGGGTTGTCTGTTTCCTTTGCTCGTATTTTCTGTTCTTGTTTTCTGGTATTATAAGGAGAGCAGTATGGGATGCTGATACCAGTGATTTATTTACAATTTATCTCCGCTTTCAATAACACAAACATTAAGATTAGACTAGAAACTTCTAACACTACGGTAATATTAACAACATGTTGAAAACATTCTGTGACTTTAGTTGATGATTCAGTCTTTTCTTTGAAATTGTGTAAGAAGTAAATGATTCCCTTGATTCTATTGTTTTAATAGCAAAACCATGGGAAGGAACAAATGAACCGTACCCTTTCTTATAAGTTAGCAAATATTTTATTCCTCAAACAGCACTTCATTATATCTATAGTTACTAGAACTTAGCTCAACATTTATCACGTGACTTACATTAATCAATGGGTATGGATGAATCAAGTGAAGTGTCTAAGTCTCATAGATTTGACATGTGAGACTTCCTCTTTAAGCCAAAAATGCAGGAACTTTTATTTGAGCCTATGTACTGGTTGAACTCGTCCTTCGAAATAATTTTGATTCATCTCCTTTTAGATTATCAAAATATACATACAGAAACTCTGTTGCCATGAGGGATTTGGTTCAGTAGTAAGGAAGCACTATACATAATGTGTGAATTGCTGACAGGACCCTGGTACTAAGTGTAGGAAGGGTAGAGGGGTGGGCTCCTCTTGTGCGTCAGTGACTGAGGTCGGGCCAACTATCACAAGAGATTTTTCGGTAATTGAGCCAAGCACATGAAGATTTTTTTTTTTTTTTATGAGTGATGATAATATTTGAACCCAAGCTCTAATGGCATATGAAATACTTCACTATCTTACCCAACATGCGACATATATGCCTTTTTAAACCTGATTCTTGAATTAGTCCATACAAACATATATACCTCAACATCTTTCTGTCCATATTGGACGATTGAAGAGAATAATCGTTAATAGTTGTTGTGGATTGAGGAGCCGAATCGTTACTAGTTATTTCAGTATCGGATGATTGAGGTGCCGGATCGTTACTAGTCATTGTGGATTGAGGAGTAACCTGCTTTCAGTGAACAGCAAGGTCTGATTTCCTTTTTAAACCTGATTATGGAATCCACACACATGTCAGACCATACAGACAAACTCCTAGCAAGATTTATGTGAATCACCAAGACTTCTTTTTGAATCCAATCTACCTAATAGTTGGTGGGTTAGTCTCAGCCCTTGCTGATTCACCGAAAGCAAATAGAAACAGAAGTTGTAATTTGAAGGAGGGGTATATTTGCATAGCCTCCTAAATCAAGCTAAGACTGAATAAAACCCACTCCTTTACTGTATGACTCTATAATATGTTCCTTTTGCTATACTAGTATTTCCAACTTACCATACGATGGACTCCTCTTATTTACAAAAGGATAATATATATCAGAAATTTTCTTGTATGCATTAAGTTATCTACGCGTTATTAGAATTACTTACAGTTAGTGTAGCTGCCTTATAAATAATTGCAAAAATTCATCAGTCTTTCAGTGAACTGTCAAATTAGACATGCATTATGTGTTTTGGATCAATCAGTTGACAGTACTATTATCTAGCCTGATGAAGGCAAGAAAGGTGTTGATGTGCAAGATGCTTTCTTACTAGCTATTCTTGATGATTCCGTATTAATTAACATCATATGTTTATTCTTTCTTCTGGTAATGAAGTGAACTATTGCTTGTGTTGATAGCAAATCATATTAATGGCACGTGTAATCCCTTTTTGTCTAGGAAGCAATAGCATCTGTTCATTGCAAATCCTGCTGAACACCATTATTTATTTATTTTTATTACGCTTTCTCTGATTTGTGATTTGGTTTGTTATTTTCCTTAAATGCCGACGTGCCCCATCTAGATTGCTAGGCTACCATATGGTCAAACTCATTAATAACTATGTCACTCTTGTATTTGCAGGCATCATTTCTTTCACTTGATCTGCAAGCTCTTTCAGAGCAGCTTGAAAGAGCAAGTCTACAAGAGAGACTTTTCATTGAACCAGATTTACTTCCTTTGGTACTGGTATGTAATGTATCTATGATTTCCTCCTATGCCGTATCTCCCAAAATTTAATGTTGATTAATGCTTATATGCTGGAAACATGGTGCCTTTCATTTAATTAAGGTGCGACAGTGTGTGTTTAAGAAAAAGGCCTGCAAAATGATCTTTGAGCTTAAAATGATTTTTAGACCTTCTGTCCATAGCTGTCGCCAGTGTTATCAAAGGCGAAAAGTGCAAAAAAGCTCTGGGGTCCGTGGGGGCTTTAAGCGCAAATAAAGCGTGGGCTTTAATGAAAAAGGCGCAAAGGGAGAAAAAAATACAAATATACATGTTTAGTCCAAGATTAATAATTATAAACATGAATGACAAATATATGACCAAAAAGATTGAAAAAAAATTATGATAAAGTGAAATATCAATTGTTTAGTGTCAGTTCTTCATGAAAGGCTCTTTGGCAAGGAAAAGTTTGCCTTAGAACTTTGATGACGACACTGAAGTGCACATAAAGCGAGGCGAAGCGCTCAACACGTTTTGAGCCTCGCTTCAAGGCTTAAGCGCGCTTAAAGTGCCTTTGATAACACTGGCTGTCGCACGGTAGTGCACCTAAAAGCATCAAACCGCACCAACATATATGATGCAGATGAATCATCTGATAAAATAGGTGGTTTCCTCTCCAGCTACTCCACAAATAATTATTATGTTGCCGCTTCAGTGTGCTAAAATGGTAGAAAATGATTTCATGTTTTATATAGCATGTACATTTAGGTATGTGTGTTTCATTATTGGGCGAGGATAGTGAGAAACTTCTGAATTGTCTGAAAGTCAATTTTACTGAAATAACTGGAGTTTCAACTTATGAGGTTTCATCCTCGACTGTCAAGCCACTTTATTGTTTTGCGGAGATTCGAGAATCCAAATTACTGATCTAGTTTTAGTGAGGTTTAACTAACAGTCTAACAACAATCCTTCTATGACTCTCGAGCTATTCTTTTTTGCGAGGCTTTTAGGTCTAAAGAATTTCCTCTTATGCAGCCACGCAATGAGCACATAGCAAATTATTCTTTCACCTTTTTACTAAAGAATACCGTGTGCTCGTTGCAAATTGTGGCATTCGCCTATATTCAGAATGCTCAATATTTGTTTAAAATTTTATTTTGTGAACTCCTGTAGGATGTCTTTGTACTATCTTGTAATATAGTCTAATACATGTACTTAATGTGCAAAACTGGCAGAGCGATCAGGAGTCGCAATCAGCAGCTAAAGAGAAACATGACGGTGATCTAGCTTCAAGCAAGAGTTCAACAGCTGAAAAAGACTTCAATTCATTAACCTCCACTAACAAAAGCAACAAAAACAGGCATCAACATTCACATCTGGGCACCACAAGCAGCAGTAGCAGACATCCAACTTTAGCTGATGAATCCTCTAACCCTTCGACTGCATTCAAGGACGAGGCTGGACAAAATGATACACTGATGTGTGTTTCTAAGAAACCGTCTGCATTTAAGGCAGCAGCTGCAGAAGCAGAGCTTGACATGCTTCTTGATTCAGTCACCGAGATTGAAATTTGTGAGTCCACGAATGTTCTTGACCAGTCTATTCGTCCTTACCCCGTGACACAAGCAGGAACACCAACTCCGTTAGCAGAAGGAACTTCATCTACACAGGTCTCCACCCTACCCAGGCAAGGCCACGATCTACTACCCAAACCTGCAATATCAGATATCAGTTTGGACGATACACTGGATGATCTTCTCAAAGAAACATCCACTGTGACTAACAAAAACGAGCATTCTGAGGTAAGCTCCATTGCTGGTCATACACCCTCTGCTTCTCAACCTGTCTCCAAGTCCAAAATTATCGATGATTTTGATTCATGGTTTGACACATTGTAACTGAACCACAGATTGGGAAAAAAATTCCATGTTAAGCACAAATTGTGTAATTCTGCGTGTTAGGCTGTTAGCCTTCTACCATTCGTGTTAAAAATCTAACCTTGTCAACTCGCGTTAATACAGAAGAAATTTATGTATTTTTTATGCACGATAGAAAATGGAAAAACTAAATCCTGCCATACTCAACTCTGTATAACTCTAACCAACAACTTTGTGAAAAGTTAAAAGCCTTAAGCAATTGTAATTTTTACTCTTGACATTGATCAATCAATTGGAATCGAAAAAATTCATATAATCGACTCCAACTTAATTTGAAATTGGAAAATAATTTGTTCAATTGTCAACCATAAAAGTTGAATGGGGCTCATTTTCTTCCGTTGTTAATAGTACCCTCCCTTGTTCATTTTACTTATCACATTCTCGTTAAGAAACATTAAGGGTTGTTTGGTAGCTGGATAAAAAAAAACTAGCTATTCATGAATTAATTTGTGTATAACTTATAAGACATTTGATAGGTAGATATAAAATAAGTTATTTATGTATAAAATTAATACGATATTTGGTTGACAATTGAGAAACCAACAGAACTAATAAATGTGTAAGTTATGAGAGAATCTATGTGTCATTGATTAATGAATAATTCATGAACAAGAAACCTTAATGATACCACAACATATACATATTCCCTTATAGTATCATTAACTAATGAGTAATTTCTGAACAAGAAATCTTAATGATACCAATCAGTGGCGGAGCCACATGTCATGAAGGGGTGTCGACTGACACCCCTTCGTTAGAAAATTACATTGTATAGCTAGAATAAAAATATTTTTGTTATGTATATATATTACACATTGACACTCCTTGACTTCTACACAATTTTATTTCTTTATATATTGGTACTCCTTAGGCGAAATTCTAGCTCCGCCACTGATACCAATACAATATATATATAAATATATATATATATATATAGTATCAGTTAAGCTAAATTATCAGTCTTAATAATACCAATACAATATATGATACTGATTATTTAAGCAAAAATTATCAGCCTTAATGAATAGGGGTATGGGCTATAAAAATTTTTTTGAGAGAATGAGTATTTATTGAATTACTTTGGATTGGGGTATGAACATGTAATTATTTAAATTTTTATGGCTTATTTATGTAATTTTTCCAATAATATATAAATTCACCCATAACTAATCTACATATTACTAATACCTGCATAACTTTAATCAGCTATCAAATTACCCCTAAGTTTAATTATTTTATTATTATTAATGATACTTTAAAATTTTGAATTTGATAACTAGTACTTCAATTATTTGGAAAGAAAAAATAATTGTCTCAACAATTACAATTAGTATATTTGACAAATAAAAGGTAAGAGATGGAAGATCAAAAATCTGTGTTTGTTAGGTTTTCTTTTCTTTCCACTTATACCATTTTAGTTTTGGCAGACAGCGTTGTGGAAAACGTAATCCATGACACTATTTTAGAGTAGACCTATGAACAAGTACTAGTCAACTTAAATAAATACAGTCCATCTCTTTTAAATTTATTTAATTTCGTACAAAAACTTATAATTTTAAATATATATTTATGTGACAGTAAAAAAGGAAATGTTTAAATTACATTATTTTTAAAAATTAAGAAAAAAGTTGCCTATCTCTTTTGTGAAATGCGAGTAAAGTAATTAGGTTTACCTAAATTGAAACTGAGATAGTAATCAATTTTAGTTGTGGTGAAACTGTCTTACCCTCAATCATGATCGAATTTAATCGGGACTCAAACGTGAGCTTTGAACCAGGTGGCTAATTATGAAACTTAGATCAAATACAACCAGAAACCGACATTTTCTCAGAAGCCAAGCATATGCCACAAGCCAATTTTAATGATCAAAAGTTCAAAATTTTCAAGTTCAACAACTAACAAGAGTATAAAGTCGTCTTTAGTAAGAAGTATTTCATATTTTAAAATTAATCAAGTTTCAAAGTAAATATCGAACTGAGCGGAAAATCATTCATAATAGTAACCCCAAATTATAAAAATTGAACCTACCCTTAACTAAAATCTTGTATTTCCACATCTACCAAGTTTGATTTATTTCCCAAAACACAAAAAAAAAAAAAAAAAAAAAAAGAAGAAAAAAAGAGAAATAAATAATTCAAAGCCATAAGGCTCCAGCCTTTTTCAATATAGGAGTCAACTCGCCGGTAATATGAGCCGCCATGATCCGATCCAATCCACCAAACAATTCCCCTCCGACGAACACCGCCGGAAACTGCAACCGTCCGGTCTCTTTCCGATCACCACCTCCGGCGACAATAATATTCTCCAACTCATCAACGACTTCATTTTCGTCCTCTTCCTCGATTTCATAAATAGCAGGATTGGCTCCGAGACAATGAAGTAAACGCTTGACAACATGGCTCATACAACAACCTCGTCTTCCCACAACTATAACCGCGTTATCCTTAACAACGTTATTCAATTCCTCTTTCGAACCTTTAACGTACAATGATGAATTGCTGGTACTTACACGATGATGACGATCATTTGGATGAACTCTTGGTGTTATAGGTATACATGATGACTTGTAAGGAAGTGCTTGTTGCATCATGAAATTAATAATTGTAGCTATATAAATTCTTTTTCTTTTTATATTTGTGAATTGTGTAGCTTAGATATTGTGCATATATATATGTGCGCAAAATGGTTGTAGGTAGGGGTAGGAGGTAAAAGGTGGGGTGGGTAGAGACGGTATGGGGTGTCAACGGCAGTTACGATATGTTACGCGTAATATAAGTTGTGGCTTACGTTAAAATATGTCATCACCAGCCTATGCTCTTGTGTATCTAAGTGGGTACCATTTGATTACGTTCTTTGTCCCATTATTTATTTGGTTTCCCACTCGGTACGTTGAAATTATATTAAGATTAATTAAATTTATATTCACATTTTTGTATAACATCATTCCTAATAGAGCTTTTTACCATTCTCGAAAGATCAAACTTAAAACATCTGATTAAAGATGAAAAAATCTCAATTATTTTATCAGAACTCATGATATTGATTCCATTATTGATTATAATTTATAACCACTAGGGTCATTACTAGTGGTTGCAAGTATATTTCGTTACTTTTAACGTATAAATATAGGAATGAAATATACCTTAAATCTTTAGGTTGGGTAAAACTCAATAATTTAGGCTTAAAATTTCATTAAACAATAAAAGTTATGATTGAGAATCGATAAACTAAATATCCTTACTTTATTATTAGCATGTTAAAAATGTGTATAACCATTGTAACTTCATAGGTATTGAACTTCAGTATTTCAAATGTTGGTGAAATATTGAAAATTTTGGTTTGAGGAATATTTTCAAGAAGAAAATTGTTTTTACTCACAACATTTCAACATTTTTTAAAAAATGAAATTTAATTTGTCCAAGTACAATTAACTTTTTTTTAATAAAAAATGTTATCTTCAATTTCAAATACTTTATTAAATGAAGAATTTAACTTTATTACGTGTAGTTTCGTTTATGGTTACAGAGTGAGTGAATTATAATATATTCTTTGGTAGTCGAGCTTAGAATTGAAGGTTTTATGTGGGATTAATTACCATGTTAGATTAATTTATCCTAAAGTTTGGTACACGTACTAATTACTTTTGAGTGGCTTGCTAATTTATCTAATCTATACTTAAGAAAAAATGTTGGCCTAATCTCAAAAAAAAAAAGGGTGGTATAAAGTTAGGTAAATATTTACTGATTTACAATTTAATTACCCCATTCAAATTTAATTGTGACATACAAGATACCCAATATTATAATTATAACTTTAGATAAGGATGATATATCCTTATCAGATGAGACAAGAGAGGTTGAGTAAAAAGACCAAAAAAACAGCTAATACACTTAAAAAAGAATTATTCAACTTGGATATTGATTTCTTGTTTTAGTATAGAATTTAAATTTTAGAAATTACATAATAAATGTGTATAAGAAATTGTAGACAACATCTTTCATTAGTGGAATCTGATAATGAAGGTAATGTGTACGTAATTTTAATTTTTACGTTATAAAAATAGAAAAACTATTTTTAAACTTTTGATTTAAGTAAATGAAATAAGAGTCGTGAATATTGTTAAATGGTTTATTAGTTTTTACAAAGGATGATGTTTCATCATTCCTCGACGTCACTTATTTCGTTTTTATTACTTTAATTGGCTTATTTTGTTACATATTCCAATTTGTAACACTTCTCTAATTTTGGATTGTGATCCCTATTTTACGTTGCAACTTGCACAAGATATTGTTTTGGTATCCACTTATATCATTACTTACCATCAACAATTGGATATATATATAACACTTTCTTATCTTTAATAAGATATTTCATATTCAAGTTTTAGGATGTACATATTAAAAAAACTTTTGATAGAAGTGTTATCTTTTTTGACGAGCATTAATAAAAATCTGAATTGTTAAAACTCCAACAATATCAAACATCGAATGTGAACAAAATAATATATATATATATATATTATTTATTTTTTTTTATTTTTTTTTTTTATGATTAGGAAGATTACTAAAATCAGTCCTCCAAAATAAGAGTCATTAAACTAGGCTTATTTTTCAACCAACACAACAACAACAACATATTCAGTTTAAGTTCATATAAGTACGATCTAAAAGGCATGGAGTGTATATGTAGATCTTCGCTACCTTTATTCTTGTAAGATAAAAGGGTGGTTGTTTTTGAAAAATCGACCAGACACACACACATACCCCAAAAAAATAGTTCTCTTAATTTTTTAAAACTTATTTTAAATAATTCTTAAAAAATAAAAAAAAGTATGAAAAATGGATTTATCTTTAAATGCTTGAATAATTTGGATTTGTTAATAAGTCTTTATCAATTAAGTCATGATGATTTTGTACGAATCAGGAATATTGATCCTACCCTTTTTAAGTCTTTTGACTCTATATTAAAAAATATATCTTTTTCTTTTTAAAAAATTAATATTTAAAAAAAAAAAGAGGTGTAGAGTGACGTAAACAAAGTAGAGTGATTAAGCGGACGGTGCGCCAATGAAAACGTCAGCTAAACGACAGCGTTTATACCGGAAACAAAATGTAATAGTCTACGTCATCACCAATGGGGATGACATAAGCAATAGATAGGATCTAGAGGTAGAGTGGGCCCTACAACGTGGCATTGACAATATTGTCCCAAAAAATTATTTAAAATAATAATGTGACGTACCACGTAGGTGTTGACATGGACGTAACTATAACGACAAAACTACACCCGCCACATAACGCGGACATCCGTTTATATTATGTATCTCAAATACATGTGAATCATATCATATACTTGTATCTAGTATGTATTTAGTGTGATTCCCCATTATATGTGATACATGATTATCTCGCTCGCCTTTCTCCTATATATTTGGTATCTTAGATACATGTGAATGATGAATCACATCATATACATGTATTTAGCGTGATTCACCATTATATGTGATCCATGATTATCTAGCTCGCCTCTCATCTACATATTTGATATCTCAGATACATGTGAATCACATCAGATAAATGCATCTAGTGTGATTCCACATTATATGTGGTACATGATTATCTCGCTCGCGTCTCTTATTTTGATGTATTTAATAGCAACAAAATATATGTATTTAGGTGTATTTATTCTTTAATATATGATTGAAAAATATTGATTAGTAGTAAGATACGTAATTATTTGAAAATATAAATAGAATTACCTCAAATTATACTTTGATGTGTTTGTCTTTGTAAGGAAGAATAGCGTGTGTTCTTCTTTCTTTATTGAAGGAGAAAATATAAAAGGCCAAAAGTAACTTAAGAAAACTATGTTTTTTGTTTAAATTAATCCCCAAGAAAATTTAAAAATATAAATAATTAAATACATGAAAAGCTATATAAAAACAATAACATAAAATTAATTTTTTTTCCTCTTATTTTTTCATCAAAGTGGAATTTCATTAGGCCCCTAACAATAATGTTCCTTCTCTAGAAAGCTTCTCTTAATATTTCTATTTCTAGAAATTTATAGACTTTTCTAAAAACATGACCTTGTAACTGAATAGTCAAGTGGTACGTAATAGACCAACAAGAATGGTAGTGTTACAAATTTGAATTCCTACTGTTTCAATAATATTTTATGTCCCATTAAGCTTTTTAAAATTTCCCTATGATCAATTATCCACATAAACTTAAGGTGATCGAATTGGTTGAGCAGATGATCTCTCAAATAAAGCGTTCAAGTTTGAAATCTTGTATATACTTTCTCGATCGAGTTTATCATACAAGATCTGCCTAATATATTTAACCTCTCTAGAGTGGTTTACGAGTTTGACAAGTTATATTGTAATGTACTTTCTCCCAATTGTTTTTCTTTAACATGCTTCACGCATAGTTAACTGAAGATTCTATTTAAGCCAACTAATGTAACTTGATTACCACAAAATTAATGTTCTCATCTTTAACTTTACAGTTGTCACAGGAATTAATTAAATTGTCTCTTTAAAAAAGAAAATTAAAAAAAAAAACTCGAATAATTAATAATAATAATTGAGAAAATAATGAGGACAAAATTTAAGTTATGACGAAGCAAAATTTCTGCCAAGTGTATAATAAACTGAACTTCATCTCGTGATGCTCGTGATTTCTGTACTCCAACATTAATCCCATTGATGTACAAGAAAATGACATTATCAACGTGAATTATGGTAGAAGGTTTGAGATTTTTCCTTCGTTAACTAGAGATCTGAAATTTTGAGGTTATGGAAATGAATTAAATCATGTTAAGAATGTCGCCTTCAAAACTAGATAATATAATATTATGTGAATTCGTATTTAATCAAGATCCAATATAAATAACAAACGCTCCTGGAAAAAAAATTAGTGAGAGGAGAGATAGTGTACCATTACTATTTGGAAATAGACATATTTTACGTTTTAACATTTCCTAAAATCGTTTACTTATATAAAAAAAAAAAGTATGTGATTTCTAGTGTATATAATTTCTAATATGAATAAAGTTAATTAGTTCCATAAGTTCTAAACGTGGCATTATAATTATAATTTATTTACTCCTTCCACGAAGCTAGTTACCATATTAATCTATTGTAAGTACAAGATATTAAATGTATATTGGCAATTTGCATGCGTCAACTACAGTGCGATTTGTCAGATATATTGAAATATATGGTATTTTTTCATTCTCTCTCCGATTTAATTATATCATTAAAAATATGAAGCGTAAAGCGCAATTTATATGGTTAAATATGTGGGGTTACGCTATTTATATGTAAATTGACATATTACTATTCTTTGCATTAATTGGCACATAGATATAGTTAAAAGACAAGTTTTAAATTCTATGGATATTTTTTTGTCTTACTGTTATACATTGTGCTATAAAACAGTGACTCAATTATTTATTCCCACAAGTAAACCAATTAATCTAATCTCAACAAGTCACCAATGACGTCATTGTATAGCTAATTAAAACATGAAAATAAAAAAATAAAATTAATATAGTAGAATTTAGTCAATGCTGACGTTTTTGTCATCTTTTTAAACAAGTTTTTTTTTATTTTAATTAATGAGAAGATAAGGAAGGCAAATTTAATTTGGATTTTTGACTACGTAAAGATTGATTCAGCAGTCCCACTATGAATTTTTTTTTTTAACATAATTTAAAAAAAAAAAAAAAAATGACTAGTTCTTATTGCCTATCTATTTAATAATAATATTTTAAAATATGTGGAGTTGTACAGTCAAAGTTAACATGTAGTATGAGTATTATTTTTGAAAAAAATATAGCACATGGAAACTGGGAGATGGTCCTATTTTAGCCTCCATGCATTGTTTTTCACATGGTTAATATAAGAAGGTTTTTGTAAAAAAATTATGCCTCTTAAAAGGGTGACTCGTTGCACACCAGAAATTCTATGAATTTTGCGGTCCAACAACATAGACTATTGATAATTTTGTTATTACTATATTTTATCTTGATTTTATTTAAATGTGATTTGATGTCTATTTAAATTTTAAAAGGTGTTGTTCTATGCTAAAATGTGAGAGTAAGGAGGAAATTTATAATGTTAGGAATTAATCTCTCATTATAAATATTAAATTCGTATAATCAATCAACTGAGCGTGAACGATGAGTAATATTATCCACATTTATTTGTAGAGGGAAAGAAAAAACGTGGTATGTTTTGTATTTCATAATTTGGTACAAGTAAACGTAAACGGCCGCCGAATAATAATAATTGATTTTTCCACTACGAGTTGTAGTCTTTGCATTTTTCTTTTGGAATTGTCGGCGACCAATTACACACGCCATTTTAGTGTAGTTATGCACTTGGTCCAACCATGTGCGGAGCCAGCTTATAGTTAGGGGTTTATCTGAATCCTTTTCGACAAAAAATTTATACTATTTATATATGATTAAAATTATTTTTTATACATATATAGTAAATGTGAAACTTCATTGACTATTTCGTATACTTATTTCTTTAGATTTTAAACTCCTTAATTAAAATTTTGACGCTGTCACTTTCAACCATGACTTGCCATTTTCTTTGAGAAAACAATTTGACATTATCGATCATAAATTTTAATGTTGAAACTTGATAATTTAAGTTTTAAAAATTATAATTTTTTTGAAATTTAAAATAACATTTGAACATACATTTTATATAGGATCTAAGTTATGCGTGTCTTGCAAATCTTTTTGTCCTACGAATATTACCTTGTGAATTATTTTCTTTCGATATCAGAAGTATTTTCGATTATCTTTTTGTTACTTATAATGTTGAATAACAAAAATTATGTAAACCACAAATTTTATAAACTAAAAATTAAAGAGCACTTTTCAAAATATGGGTATTCGTGGTAATGACCCATTACTTTCCATATTCGAAAATTCAAGACATAATTCTTTAACGTGGCAATATAAATAATTTTCAAATGGTATTTGAAAGTAAAACTTTTTATAAAAAAAGTTGAAAAATTAAATTTTAAAAAAAAATTTATAAAATTTTTTTTGTCATCAGACAGATTTGACTGGACCAATTAA
The DNA here is from genome assembly GCF_900185275.1 of Solanum verrucosum. NCBI lineage: Eukaryota > Viridiplantae > Streptophyta > Magnoliopsida > Solanales > Solanaceae > Solanum > Solanum verrucosum. Next base: position 743,437 of record NW_026019982.1, on the reverse strand, counting down.
ATCGGTAAAATTGGGCCTATAAAAACAAAAGTAAAATATAGCTCAAGCCCGTTATCTGTAAAAGAATGGGCCAAGCTTTTGGAATGCCGGCTATTAGCTTAGTTTACCAGTTTTATTGGACTACCTTACTATGCATGGAAAAACTACAGTATGGCAAACATCAATATATATTTAAAATAAATAGCTATAGTTTATTTTCTTTATGTTATATGGATATAACTACACAATAAATAGCAAAGTTAATTATATATAAATAATAGGAAAGTTATTAAATATTAAATAGAAAAATTATTATTACAAGGATAACTAATTATGTCTAGGCACATTTTATGTGATCAGTTTTTCATTTTTATGCTCATTAATGTATACTTTCTCTTTCATCAATATTACTATATCACATATTCTCAAATTTTCCTACCATATTCCTTCCAATTTATGATTTTTTTGATGATTCTAGGAGCAGTTTTTGTGATTTGAATCCATCAAGTATCTTTGAATTGATTTTTATTTGTCTTTTTATGAAGATTATATTTGTATCCATCTATATTTTCATCTATTTTTATAGGGGTTCGATTGAAGAATTATTTTGTTTTCTCCATTGCAATGGTTATAGTTAAAAAAAAAAAAGTAGTGAAGGAAGAACATGAGCAAAAAGAGATTGAGGTTTGTGTGATTGTGATTTGAATTCATCAAGTATCTTTTACGTAATTGATTTTTTCTCTCTTTTTTGTGAATATTATATTTGTATCCATCTACATTTTCATCTATTTTTATAGGGGTTCGATTGAAGATTTGTTTTGTTTTCTCCATTACAATGGTTATAGTTATACAAAAAAAAAGTAGTAAAGGAAGAACATGAGCAAAAGGAGATTGAGGTTTGTGTGATTGTCAAATTTGTATATAGTAGAATATTTATATATATAGATACTTGTATTGTAATATTAACACAAGTTGAAATGGTGATTTGTGCATACAAATATATCTAGATACATAAGTAATTTATCCAATTTAAAAGATTGATTAGGCAATACAAGTATAATTGAATACATTAATACTATATTTTTATAAACAAATACATGAGTTAACACCAAACCTCAAGTATTACAGAAAAAACTTGACCAAAAAGAGATTGACGTTTGTTGTATTTATCAATTTTTATACAAGCGAATACTTACACACTTTTAGATACCTACACATTCTATTATTTTCCATTTTTCTTGTTTCTATGTTGTCCAATGTATCCATCTTTTGTTTAACAACAATGTATTCATATATATACTATATTGTATTCATTTTTCAAATTCTTTTATTTAACAACAATGTATTCATATATATACTATATTGTATTCATTTTTTGAATAACAACAATGTATTCATTTTTCAAATTATCGTGTTCATATGTTAATTGTCATACTTTACCTTGTTTGATATATTAATACATTACGTTTTTATAAATACTTGTATTCTTGATATATTAATACTTTAAGTCTTATAAATAGATATACCAATTTGAATTCAATGTATTTATATGCTACACAATTAATACATGTTCCTTATTTAGTTCATTGTAATTAAAACTGTATTAGTGTATAAATAGAAAAATAAAAACATATAAAGAAATACAGCTAGAAAAAGATATAAATTGTAGTTATTTTTTATAAATAACATACATATAGCTATTGAACTTCAATAACCCTATAAATATAGTCATTTTTGTAAGTTGCTCTACTTTTTTTTACCAACCGGAAGAAGTTGTACATATATATGTTTTGGGGCCATTTTTTGAATTTTGGAAAAACTACCTAATTACACAGACATTGATACCATATTTACTAATTCTTCTTATAGTTTGAGAAGATTACATATCCTCTCACTAATTAATAATTTCATATTAAATTTCAAATCAGATACACCTAGATACATGTATTTCTGCTACCAAAATACACTCTGAAATACATATTCATATGGAGAAAGGTGAGAGAGAGAGGAGGGAGCTGAGAGAGAGAGAGAGTTTGTGTATCCCATATATATGCTAATCACACTAGATATACCAGATACATATCGAAATACAAATAGAGAAAGGCGAGCGAGAGAGTCAGACACATGTGAATCCACGTGGATGCAGTGTATCTGGAACAAACTACACCTAATTTCGACCTTATGTATCCAAGATACATGTATACGAAGTCCGAATTCTGGTAAGATTTGTAATATTGAAAACTCACGTGTAAGGAAGTAATTATTTTACTCTTATACTATTGGAATTTGTGTTGTTTGTCCATATATAAAGTTATTTTTATTTTCAAGGTTATCCATTTCGGAAACAACTTTAAATGTACGTAACTGGAGTTGAAAATTCGCATTTGATTTCGAACATTTTTGTCTAAAATTATAGCCTTGATAAAGCCAAACTTCAAACATTAATTAAGACATTGTCTGAAGTTAGAGAAAACTCATGATAACTTCAATCACATTTAACCTAACTCAACAATATCTTTTAGAAAATTGATTTTTAAAACCATTAATTTGACAGCCTGTGAGATAATCTCTTAGATTATCAACATTCCCAAATGTATTAATTTGAAGTGTCATGTCTACATAATTATCCATTAAACTGAATTTTAATTAAAAAATATTTAGATATGATATACCACTGTGAAAATCTTGACCACATGGCCACTTGGCCACAATTATTGTTCCGTTGTGTTTACAGAAGAATCCATTAACATTATTATTATGTTGATTATTTGAAAAAAAAAATCATAATTATTGAAGGGAGATTTCAAGAGATATTTATAAATGAGTTTTAAGTTTTATACACTAACAGTATGATGAATATTCTGTTATTAGATCATATTATAAGTCAGTCTTTTTTTATGAAATGAAAACTTAAGAGATAAATCACTTCATAAGTATTAGTTAGTAATATGATAAAAAATGATTCCCTAATTTGCTATTGTAAGTTATAACTCATCGATAATGTAAAAGATTTCTTAAATTATTAGTAAATATAACTTAAATCTTTTTTAATACCTATTTGTGCAAACTGATAGTGTTTTACTACTAATATACAAGTTCAGACTTTAGACACAAAGTAATTGTATCTTCAACCAAATTTGAACTTAGAACTTGAACTTTCTTATGTTATAGTTAGTAAAACATGTTTACTTCATATGAGAGCCTTCTAAATAAAGGCTTTATAAGCACTCATCATGTCGATTGGCCTTTTTTTCTATTTTGCGTTACGTTAATTAAAAGAATCGATCCAAGAAAATTAAATTTGGCGAGCACATAATTTTTTAGTGTGCTTCTTTTTTATTTTGATAAAAAAAGGTGCTTGCAGTTCGTTAACTATCTAATAAATGAGTTTTTATCTTAAAGTCGCACGTGGAGCTAATGCTTGCTCGATGAATCTCATCTAAGCCGACTCATTGATCTTCCAAAGGCCAAGACTTTATATTATATAGTTTTAAATATCCATTTGTTTAGTTGAGCTATTTAGTACTATTAATTAATTAAATTGTGTAGTGGAGTTTGATCTGTAAGACTAAACAATAGTTCAAATCCCAACCAAACCACAAGTAGACATTTTCTAATTCTCTAAAGTCAAGGTTGCATGTTATCTTCTCTTAATTAGAATCAAAACATGTTTGTCAAAATTACATAGAGAAGCATCAAGATATTCCAAAGCATTAGGAACCGTTGAACTCCGAAAAACACGTTTGGTCATAAAATTTCGAACACCAAAGAAGTTTTATTCATATCCAAACACAACTTCAATTTTCAAATATCATTTTTTTACTTTCAAAACAAAAACTATATTTTTTCAATACTCTGTAATTTTCATGGTCAAACGAACGCCCTTAATCACCCCCACCCCCACCCAATGGAGAAATGGACTTTACAATGCGCGGTTGGAATTTAATCAATGTGGACTCCAGACACTGAGTGGGGTCTGCGAGACAACAAGAAATAACAATAGAAGACACAACTGTATTTGCAAAATTGTACAACTGTAATACTTATATGAAGAAAGAAATCACATCACAAAAAGAATGAAATCATAAAAATGAACAAACAACAATCAATCTTGAAGAAAATAATGTAGTACAAAATGGCAGCAAGAATGAATTTTTATAAGCAAAAAGATCATAGTTATTTTTTTTTGCCCTTTCAAGAAAGTGTTCCCATCAAGAAAACACCACAAATCAATCCAAGAATTCCACCACTAATCCTTTTAGCATCATTTGGCTTAGTACTACTTGCTGGTGATGGCTCATCAGCTGTTGTTTTGTCACCACTAGTACCATTCTTGGCTTTAGCAGGTGCAGGGGCATCATCACTAGATGGAGCTTTAGGATCAGTAAACTCAGAAGGCACTAAAACTTTGTCTAATTGATAAACAGCCAATGGGGGGTCTTTTCTAATAGCATTATAAATATTTGTAACAACAGAACCAGATGAGACATTCACTTGATTGTTATTTCCAGTGAAGTTAAGTCCAAAAGGCTCACCTTTTGGCCCTGTTGCTTGTGTTCTAACAGGGTTGCTTACAGTTTGTAAGTCATCAAATGTGTAGAATTTTGGTATAACATGGTTCAAAATGAGTTGTACTTTTTGTTGGTCATTTAGTTGGTTTAGTGTGCCACTTGGGAGGTTGTTAAATGCATTGTCTGATGGTGCTAAAACTGTCATGCCTTGGTTGGAATTGTTGACTTGGTTGTTGATTTGGTTTCCAACTTGTGATTCATTGAGGAATTTGATGAATGTGCTGTATTGTCCTTCTTTTTTGAGGATTGCAAAGATGTCAATTGGTCCTGCTGGTGCTGGTGCTGGTGCTGTTGGTGATTGAGCTTGAGTAAGAATGAAGAAAAGTGGGATTATAGATAGAAGAATGAGAGGAAGAGGCTTTTGATGAGCCATTGTTGGAAGAGAAATGTGAAATGTGGAGTTGTGATATGATGTGTGTGGAGTTGTAGAGAGGATTGTGGTGTAATTTATGGGATAAGTTTTGGGGCTAATCCTTGGTGGAATGAGCTGTATATGAACTTGCATCAAGACAAATAGGTATTATTTGAGAAAATGAAAATATAACAACCAATGAAAAGACTAGGAAGAATAAAATATAGTAGTAGTTAAGAAATCCCAAAGCCCAAAACCACACTTTGTTTTTCCATCAATCAATATTAATGTTAACAAAGTGTGTGGTCTGGTCTAACTCAACGTCAAAAGTTAGATATTGTGTCTGTCTGGTTTAACTCAATGTCAAAAGTTAGATTCATGAAATGAGCATTGTCCACATCCTTTAACTAATTTGGAACAATTTGAACACTAACTCACACCATGGATAACTCGAGTCCAAAGCGTGAAATAATATTACATCAAGACAAGTAATGCGTGACATTTTGAAACCTCTTGGCATGTCTAGATTGAACAACTAGGGCGTGAATAGAATAACATGTGAGTTCAACATAAATGGATTTGGCTTTAGTATCATGTAAAGAAAATGAAATTTGAACTTAACCTCAAAAACTAGTTTAAGAGATATGAATTGTCTAGTTAACCAATATGGGAGGCACTTTAATTGCTAATAGTAGTAGTTAATGGGTACTAATCACTCTTTGTCAACTGATTATTACAGAAATTAACATTGTAATAATGCACTAAAAGATCAAGCTTGACTTTAATAGAAAAAAATAATGAATTAAAAAAAAAAGTGTAGGCAAGAAATAAAAAGAACCAGATCCAATTAACCAAAGTAGCAATACCAACTACAAAGATGAAAATACAAATTTTATAATAGGAGAAAAGCATATAATAATGGCATTTGACAGAGTGGCATAACATGGCATTTCACATTTGTGCTAAAACTTACATGGTTTCAACTAAGAAACAGAGCAACTTAGCTTGTTATTCTTTAAAGTTATCATTAGGTAGGTCCACTCGGACCCCACATTGGAGCCTCGATTAAATTTGGATTGCGTATTACAAGGCTCATCCGAAGGCGACGCTCCCAACAAGATTTTCTCCATATTCAAGGCTCGAACTCGAGACATCTAATAATTAAGAGTGAACTACTTCACCACAAAACTCATGTTGGTTCCCTTTGATCATTTAACAGTTGGAGTGATACTTTTGGAATTTCCAATATGATTCCCACTTAGAAATACTTTTACAAGATAAGTTGCCATCTTGGGGGCCAGCCACTTTACTTTTAAAAATAGCCAGTCATTTTCTTTGTGAATATATCACATTTTATTTGCTTTAATGTAAACTCAAAATCTGTTTAAACAAAATTTTCTCTTTTACTATAAGGGCTAGCTAATGTTCTCTATGAGGAAAAGCACTTAGGTGAGATTTGAAATGACAATTAATTAAAGCCTACAAAGATAAACTCATGAACTAGAATTTTTGGTTGTTGTCATTGTTACTTAATTGCTATAGGTTGCGACGTGTGCGCTTATCTAGTGTGACAATACTACAAATCGAATTGTTTCTCTAGGCGGACATTTGTGTGATAACATTACAAAAAAAGTGGTGCTTTCAGCGTAATATGTTATGGTCTCAATGCCCTTGCAAAATAGTGATGAGTTTTACATGCTTGACCCACGCGCGGTCAAAAAGATTGGCCACATAAGGTACCACCCACACTACCCTTCCCTACCACATTATGCAACAATCTTACAACTACCCAAACATGACATGATCTTAAATAGAGATCTTATCGCGATAAATAAAATACCCATAAAATTACCTACTAGATTGAGCATCTCTATCAATTTGGATTGAGAAGCCCAATTTTGTTGGTCTCTCACTTGTCATGGGCTAAATGAGTGGACTCCTTTATTTTAGATACGTATGACCCAACATTGAACTGGAGATTGAAGTTGCTCCATCAATTGTTGTCATTATAGCAAATAATGGAAGATATTTACTATGTCTCATTTTCAAATAAATTGATTTTTGCTTTTGTTCATTTTTAACTGTCATAACTTTTTTTTTTTAGAGTCAAATGATATGAATTTTGACTAACATCTTAAGATGTAATTTTTTTTTTTTTTATCATATTGATATGCAAAAAAAAATACAATTTATAGTACTTTTCGTCTAGATTTTGAATAGCTAAAATTTTATTTCAAAATATCAAATTAATGTAATCTAATTTATCTTTAAAAATTAGTCAAATTATCCTTGAAAAATGCAACATGACAATGATTATATATGTTGTTTCATTTAAGTTCAACTTGTATCATCATAAACATGAGACACACACAATAATATAATAAAAATATAGGTTTCTAACAAGCTTAAAATATCATCTTTATGGACCTTTTTTTCCCCACTATGTCTTATTTGTAGTTAAGTTTGTATTGATTCCAAAAATTTACAGGTTTTTAAAGATAATTTCCTTCCACGGGATTTAGATGAATATTAACTTATTTTAATTCTATCATTGACCATAGTTTTACATATATGAATTGACAAACCTTCATGACATGAACAAACTAGTTCAAGCCACATTTGGTCATTTGGTGTATAAGTAATTCATAGATTAGTTATACATAGGTCTAAAATTTCTATCAAAACATAGTACTACTAAATAATATCATACATAATATATGGATTATTTCTCATATACTTCCTACCAAACAACTCTGTAGGGTGTATACATAGGTCCAAAATTCTTACCAAACATAAACTAAATAATACAATACATAATACTAAATAATACAAATATACAATACATAATACATGGACCATTTCTCATATACTCCCTACCAAACAACCCTATAGGGTGTATACATAGATCAAAATTCCTACCGAACAGAATACTAAATGATACCATTCATAATAAATAGACTATTTATCTTATACTCTTTACCAAACGACCCTATAGGGTGTATACATAGGTCCAAAATTTCTACCAAACACAATACTAAATAATACAATACATAAGTACATAGAATATTTCTCCGACCTATACTCCCTACCAAACGACCCTGTAGGGTGTATACATAGGTCCAAAATCCCTACTAAATACAGTACTAAATAATACATAGAGTATTTCTCCGACCTATACTCCCTACCAAACGAAATTTGTATCAATTGTATTCAAATCAATTGTATACATAGAGTCCTATCTGTAGCTAAATTTGTATCAATTGTATTCAAATCAAATATAGGTGAGCGTTTTGTATATTCGAAAAACTGTATTTGTACTTTGTATCAACTGTATTTGTATTCATACAAATACAATATGCATTCATCCTCTCCGACTAATGTATTATGTGTCAATTTTATCCAATCAAATATATGTGAGATATTTGTATTTTATATCGACTGTATTTGAAAAACTAAATTTGTATTCAACTGTATATGTATTTTGTATCAACTATATTCGTTATACAATGAATACAACATGTATTCATCCTCTCTCCTCCCTCTCTCGATCTCACTCACCTCTCTCCTTCCTCCCTGATCTCGCTCGCCTCTCTCCTCCTAATATGTATTCATTTTGAGACAAATCAATTAGTATTTGTATTTTTCTCCGAAATCCGTGGAAAAAATAATCAATGAATACAAATACGTAGCAAACTAAAGTGTAGCTACGAATTGCAAATAGTGAAACTATAGCTAAAGAGTCTTGTTAAAGGCCTAATGTTTGATGTTTTTGAAAGTTCCCTTAGAAATTTTGCCAATTGCTAGCTTGGCCCATACATTAAACCATGTGTATTTAAGTATATTTGATAAGCCCAGTTTTGTTGGTCTATCACTTGTCATGGGCCTAATGAATGGACTACTTAAGTTTAGATACTTATGATTCAAGATTAAACTGGAGATTGGGGTTGCTCCATCAATTGTTTTGTCATTATTGCAAATGTGGGAAAATAATTAGTACAATGTTATAGTTCCAAATAAATTGGAGTATTGAATATTGATCATGGGTTGCTTCATTTAAGTTCAATTTGTATCATCATAAAATAAGACACAAAACACAATAATATAACAAGAATATAAGTTTCTAACAAGTTTAAAACATATTTCAAATTATTAAAAATATTTTTTTATGAAACTTTTTTTCTTTACTATGTCCTATCTGTAGCTAAATTTGTATTGATTTCAGGGATTTGTAGGTCTTTGAGACAACTTCCTTAAAAGTGATTTTAGATGAATATTAAGTTATTTTAATTCTATCACTAAATAGTTTCACGAATCAGTGCATCTATAGATTGACACATAAATAAATAAACTATTTCAATGGATATTTGATCATTTAGTCACTAATGTCTGCTATTTATATCTTTTGGTGAATATAGTCTCCTCTCAACTCTAATAATATAAAAGAAATAGACAAACTATTTCAATGGACATTTGATCATTTAGAAATAGACAAACTATATTTTCAATGGACATTTGGTCATTTAGTCACTAATGTATGCTATTTACATATTTTGATGAATATGATCTCCACTCGACCCTAATAATATAAAAGACATAGGGAAGGAGGGGAAGGGGAGTTACATATATGTATCAGAGCAAGAGAAACCCCGCCAAGTAAATCTGATAAACTTATGTACAATGTTTTGATTGTAACAATGTGTTACTGTTTAGTGGTGTAGTTAGAATGCGAGCAATGTGTTATTATTCAATCATGAACGTATGGAGGGTTGAAGAAGACCAAATACCACTACTGGAAAAGACCAACTTACCCCTCTAGAGAAGCACACGTGACGACGAAAAGCAGCTTCCTCTTAAACTCTTCTACATATGAGTAATTAATATAAATGTTGAAATTGATAATTAGGTGCTGATTTTTTATTTTAAAAAATGATGACATGCACTTGTTTTGTTAAAGTGATATCTTTAATTTTTCTATGATAAGTAAACATTTAATCGTCAATTTGATTTTTAATTGATTTTAACTTTTAAATAATTTCACTTTTACTAATTTACCAAATATATAAATAAATAAAAAATATCATATATTAATTTGATCAATTTAGACACTTATCCAAACACTCTCCTAGTCATCATAGTCATATCAATATAATGCCTAAAAGAACCTCGGCGAACGCTCTAGATAGAATTAAACATATACCTCAGTTTATTTGTTATTAAATATGAAATTGATAAAGTTATCTTATAGATTTTTATCCTATTATATATATGGAATACATTCGCTCTCTCACCTGAACTAATTGAGAGTGATGAATTCACATAACATTTTTTATTCCTTATTATGATACAAATAATAGATAAATAATTTGGAATCTAACTAATACTAAAATCAAATACAAAAAAATATAATTATATCTTAAAATTATTATCGCTTATTCCTCGTATCAAGTTCGTCACGAATCGTAAGGAAAAGAACAAAGAAAAGTCGACTAAAACGAGACAAATGACTCCAAGTGTTCATTCGTAACCAAAATATAGTTTCTATTTAAAAAAGAAGAAGAGAAAAAACAAAATTGCCACAAACACCTAAAAGTAAAAAAAAGAAAACGAAAAATGACACGTGCCATAAGATCTAGACACTTCATCATAACCAATCAACATCAGTATTATTGCCACGTCACATATCGTCCTTAATAAGCAAAGTCCCACCGATATAACGTGCACATCCCTATACTTTATTCCTTCCTTCCTTTTTCTCTTCACAGATTCCAAAAAACGAGATCGTAAAAACCATTTCTTCTCTTTTTCCGATCACCGGAAGTTACATTTTCCTCTCCTTTTACGGCGGAACGCGGCGGCGGTGGTGGATGGCAAGAACCAATAAATATACCTCCCTTAACTTTAACGACATCTACGAGAAGAAAACTACTCCCAACTCCGCCACCTCTGGTAAATCAAACTCTTCTTCATCGTCGTCGTTCGATAGTCGTAACAAGACTATTATCTCCAACTCTCGTATCCATGGACATATGCTTGTTCTGAGTCGGCCTACTCCAAAGCCAATATCTATTCCACAAACCCAGCCTATTCCGATCCAGCAACAACCTAAGTTACAGAGCTCGAGCCCACCGGATCAAATCCGAGCTGGAGCTGAATCGGACTCTATTTCGCTTCGTCCACAAGGCCGTACTGGGGCCGGACCCACCACCACCACCATACTTTCATCATCTCCTGTGAATCCGCCTTCACCTTTGCAATCGCCTGTGCCTAAGTCGAACCGGTTCGTGCCTCCACATCTTAGACCGGGATTTGTAGGCAGGGAGGAGAAACCGGTGCCGGATGTAGCGAAGGGTGGTCAGGGAGTGAGAGGTAGACCTGAGGTTGGGGCTGGGCAGCATCATCATCAAGGATATATTGGGTCGTCACCTAATAGGTACGGAGAGAACGGTAGGCCGAAATCGGGAGGTGGGTATGAACGAATGAGGAGGGGATTTAACGAGGCTGATTCCGTGAACTTTGTGTACCGGCCTAGTTCTAGCGGGGCTCGGCCCAACTCTAGTGGATGATGACATCATGGTATGATTCCTCATCATTTGATATCTTACCTATTCGTATTTCATGTTGTTGGGAACTTTTTCTAGAAATATGGAGCAACTGATTGAACAATTTATTTCCTTTGTGTTTATCTCGTTTCAATTTGCCTAATTTTTTGTGAAGTAGTCCTTTTGGTGTTCATTTAGATCTGTTAATTACGTTTGAACTTGTTTCACGAGTGTGATTTTGTTTATTATGAGCTTGTTTGGTAGAGTGTATACACCTTACCCCTACCTCGTGGAGGTAGAAAGGAGTAATCATTAAGGTTGTTTTCCTTACCAAACATGAGAAAAAAGTTTCATTTGATATTATTTGGAGGGAAGAGTATATAGGTTTGATTTGACTTTTTCAACTGATACTACAATATAGGTTTGAGTTGTCATTGTTTACTCATCTTTGGATTTATCTTTGTTATTGCCTTTGATTGGCAAGTAATAGTTCAATGCTTGCAAGGCCACGTACCTTATAGTATGCGAATTCAGACTTTTGTCCTGATCGTAGATGCTTGTTATAAGATTTTGTGAGTCACTAATAATCAAATAAGTGCAACTTTTACTTTCCTATAATTGGTTACCACACACACACACACACACACGAATATGATAAAAAACGGTCACCATGTTTTGAGATTAACAAAGTTCTGTCTCAATGTTCATAAGGGGACATTTACGGTCCCCTTTCTAATTCAGATTTTGTTAAGTCCTATGCTTGCTGTGTCAACTATCAGCGTACTTTTCTAATAGTATTTCGTTTTGTTCTCTACACTGAATATCTCTTGAAAATATGTCCGGGTGATTTGGTGATTTCCCCACTTTTTCTGTGCCATCGGCATTCGACCGTCTATCACGAATATTCTGTAGATGTTTCTTTGTGTTCCCTAAAAGTATAAGTAGTTAGCAAACGAATCATGTTTCCTTAACTCAAACATGCTTTTTCAATTTTGTTTATCTCAAAATGTTTTTTGGTGTTTCATTCCCTCTTTCTGCTGTGAAGAAAGTGTTCTAAAAAAGTTGTGATTCATTTCAAATTTAGCCTACTGGTTTTACCTTGGATAATTCTGAATAACCTTTGAAATCTTTTTTTATATACAAAAGAACTTGCCTAGCTGTAGCTTTGAAGTTCTGTTTATGTCAGTTGGAACTTGGAGGAGGCTTTTTGGTTGAAAAAGTGCGACAAAGAACTTCACTCAGTTCTTGAGAAAACTTTTAGGGATTTTGTTTGTGCAAATCTTTTTCAAAAAGTGAAGGTAATATTATTATTATTTGAAATGAGGTGTTCCGTTCAAAATTAATAAAGAAAATCACATATGTTTGAAGAACTTTGTGAAGTTGATGAAATATTTAAAAACTATTGTTCACCAAAAAACTCTCTTCCCAATCATGAAACACTCACAAATCTTAAAATTGCAACAAGTCAGTACTCAAATTTTTAGTTTAGAGGCTTCATAGATAGATAGTAGTCAATCAAATAAGGCATGCATTCAGTTTATGTTTTGACTTTTATGTCTCGTCTTTACTACTATTGTCTTGCTACTTGTATTACCTTATCCTTAGATTTCTCTTTTCAAGAACAAGACCATAACTCTACTTTTATTTCAAAGAATCACCTAAAAGTGTCCCTCAAAACGAAATACTATTTATCCGTTAGGGTCGGGCTATATAGATATAAGTAACACAAATACCAAAAGGTTTTCAAATAAAATTAACTTAAAAATGCAATCGCCAACCTCATTTTGACCTATTTCGGCCCTAGCTTAGAACGTCTAAATGGGATCAACTTATTTACATTCTTAGACCCTAGGATTAAACTATGCAAATAATTGAACACCCCCTTTATTGAAACTTTATGCCTCGTCTTTTCTATTATTGTGTTGGGAGGATAGAGTGTATGCAAACCTTACCTCCTACCTTGTGGATGTAGAGAGACTGTTTTCAAAAGATGTTCAACTCAAGTAAGTAATAAAAAGGAAAATGAAGACCTTAAACACTAGACAGAAAAAAGAGAAGTCAGGGAGCTAGCAAATGTATTGATTACATAATACAACAATATAATACCAAATTTCATTCATCACTATTGCTAGTCTAACAATAGGGAATTAACAAATATATTAATTACAAAAATACGACAAAATATGGCCTTTACAACAAAAAATGACCAAGGCCATTCATAACTACCCTAAGTCTAAAGTTAGGGAATTAGCAATCCTATTAATTACAAAATATGACTTTTACAATAGAACTTGAAACGCCATTCATGACTACAGTAAGTTTAGTTAAATTTAACAACTCTATTAATTACAAAATACATACTTTAATCAAATTTATCTACTTCTCAGCATCAAACCGGAAGCACTTCAGTCCCCCTCGTTTCGTCGAGACAGGTGGCGCTCCAGATAGCTATGTAGGGTTCCATGGAGTATGAACTATGGAGGTTATGTTGACAAATGCTATTATATCGCTGTAAATAGCAAAAAGTTAAATGGCAAAAGTATCCATAACAACACTATTGGACAAAGAAAAGAAAAGAAATATTATTTATTAGATGCCATGTCATCTTTGTAAGGGGGCTAATGAATCTATTAACCATTTAATATACACTTTTGGGTGATTCTATGAAATAAATACTTCTAGATCTCGCCCCTTTACAAAGCTGACATCTAATAAATTATTTTTCTTTACTTTTTTTTTTATCCAATAGTATTGTTATGAATACTTCTGCAATTTTACTTTTTGCTATTTACGGTGTTATAATAACATTTGTCAACATAACCTCCATACTCCATGAACCCCTGACTGCTATCTAGAGCGCTGTCTGTCTTGACGAAATGAGGGGACTGAAGTACTTTCGGTTTGATACCGGAAGTAGTTAAATTTGATTAAAGTATGTTTGAAGATCTGAGGTATTTGTTTTCCATTTGGATAATTCTGAAAAAACCTTTGAAATACTTCTTTTGTATACAAAAGAACTTGCATAGCTGTAGCTTTGAAGTTCTGTTTTTGTTGGTTGGAGGAGGCTTTTTGGTTGGAAAAGTGCGACAAAGAACTTCACCCAGTTTTTTGGGGAAAGCTTTTAGGGCTCTTATTTGTACAAATCTTTTGCAAAAAGTGAACGTATTATTATTATTTTGAAATAAGGTGTTCCCTTCAAATTAATAAAGAAAATCACAGGAGTTGGAAGAACTTTTTGAAGTTGAAGAAATATTTGAAAATTATTGTTCACCAAAAAACTCTTCTTTCAATCATGGAACACTCGCAAATCTTAAGAACTGCAACAATTCCAAATACATCTTCAACTTCCACCTGCCTTTTCTACAACTATCCAACTGAAATAGACAGAGGGATGGATCAAAATAATGTTGCTTAACTTTGGCTAGTAGAAAGGCAAGGAAATATAGATAGTATATCATGTTCCATCAGTGGATTGTGGGACACATCCAATGTAAGATGGACCACAATCTACATTTCAATTTGCAACGAATTTTCTGAGAGTGTGAGGTAGGCCGATATTTCTTTTGGCAACTTGTGTATCCAAGTCTATGATGAGTACCTCTTTACTGAGTTAAATTACTATAGCTTTTCTGAACTCTGCACTCTGTCATGGGTAATGGTGCTAGAATTTTCCTCAGATATGTTCTGAGTTCATTCAAGATGTACACTTGAAGTGAAGAAGAGGGATATAAGCTTTTAGAAAGTTTGTTAAGTCTTTCCTAGGCCTTGAAAAAATCTGTCAGACCTCTTTGCCATCCAGCACACAGGAAAGGGGTTTGTACTGCAGTTCACATAGAATTCACTCTATTGTGCATTGGATCAGTCAACCCTGCGATGGAGGTCATATTCTTAATTTCCAACCTTCCTTCCAGCCATACCTATACGGAGCATGACTTCATGTGAAGTGCACGCTATTACTCATGTATGTTGCAGGCAGGTCCAATTATAGAATCTGTTTGTTTATCCGGTGCTTGAGACAAAACACTAGTCCATAAATGTGGAAAATAAGATTTTTGTTCATAATAAGAAAGCTAAGATTTTCTTTTTCTTTTGAACCACTTGAAAGTCTTCTGAATGATATTTGCATTGATGGTGCCAACCATTGGGGTTGTGCTTCTTCCTGCTATCTTTCACGTTCTTTTTTTTTTTGGGTGGGTAGCTGTGTTGCAGTTGGTTCAATTGTATTTTTCGATAACAGTGGTGTTCGTGTCAGTTTGTGCACACCTCGATTGTTCTACTGGTTGTGTTGCAGTCAGTTCATGTGCGTCATCACTAAAGAGTATAATGTTCTATTTTACTGTTTGCATTCTGCAACTTCTTGAAGTGCTGCTCTGAGGGAACTGCATGCAGTTTCTGCAATTTGATGCTGCTCGTTCATGAGCATCAGTATGAGGAAAGTGTAGTGTTTTATTCTGCAATTGCTACGAGTGTCAAGTTTAATTTTTCAGCATCTTGTAATATGATGTGTCATTTGACATGCTTTATCATTCTGTTTGTTAGGAGTGCAAATTAAACATGCATTAAACCATTAAGCTAAAGACATTCATCGGGAGCCCAAATCCTTGAGGTTTAGGGTCCACAATCTTGCAACTCCAGTTGTCATCCATAGTTGATTTGCATGTTGTAAGTTAGACATTGTTAAACATAAAGTGTGCTGGACATTGTCAAACATAAAGTATAACGATGACCCTCTTCCCTGGCACTGTTAAGAGAAGAGACTGTGTTTCTGATCCACATTTTTATTTTGGTTGACAGATCCTGATGGAGCTTAGCTCCCCCCTTTGCCGATGAGGATGGAGAGGTCTTTTCTGAGGCAATTAGGCTTTTGCAAGATCAGCTGTGGATGGATGTTAATGTTTATTGAAGTCATGGAAGTTGGATTATGACCAGGTTGCTCCTTTTGTCTGCAGTAATCCCAGTAACCAAATCACGAGTTGCTGGTGTTAAACGAAGACGTTCAAGGATCAAATTGTTTCTTTCATTTGTCACCTTCTAATTTTCTTTGCTTTCGTGTCTACCTTCTCTGCTCTCTCCGGAAGAGAGAAGGCTTAGATGAAATTTAGTGTATTGTATGTTTTACTCTGTTATACTGTGCAACTACCATAAATTGGTGTATTCTGATGATTTGCTACCACCATCACCATATTGTACCTTCAGACTATCTGTACCAACAGTGCATATGAATTTGTTTCTGTTTTCAAGGTTTCTTTCTCTTTCCCCACTTAGTTTTGTTACATGATATATAACTAATTTCTGCTATTTTATAGTAATATACAAGCATAATATATAGAGCAATATTTTAAAAATTTATCAAAATCTTTTACTCTTAACTTTACATCAACAGAAATGAAAAGAGATAAAGAATCTCGCTTGAATAATGAAGAACTAGACTCGAACCATTTTGTTGTGCGATTGCAATCGTACTAAATTCATCGCCTTCACCGGAATTTGTTGGCAGGCGGAGAAACCGGTACCGGATTCATTCGAGCTAGACCGATAATAACATGCAGAGTCTCCTCTATCGTACTGAATCCATCAAATCCAACTCCATAGCTCATTATTGCCTCAGTTTCACCCACTCATTCTCTTCAACTTCTCATCTCCATTCTTCATCTCTCTCCAACCTCTTAAAAGGTCGTATTTCCCGTAATCACCTTCAACAAATCCATGCTCGGGTTTTCCGTATTGGTGCTCACCAAGACAACCTCATAGCTACTCGCCTTATTGGTCAGTATCCATCAAATATTTCCCTTCGTATACTTCATCAGTTAAAAAGACCCAACCTTTTCCCCTTTAACGCTATTATAAGAATATTTAGTGAGGAAGGAATTTTTACTGATGCTTTCTTGGTATTTAACAAGTTGAGGGATCAGTCCCTTTTACCTAATGAATTGACCTTTTCTTTTCTTCTTAAAGCTTGTTCTCGTTCTGCGAATTCATATTATGTTCCACAGGTTCATACCCTTGTTGTGAAATTGGGATTTGGTGAGGACCCATCTCTCTGTAATGGGTTGTTAAGTGTTTATGCTAGGGGTTTGAAAGAGTTACATTCTGCGCGTAAAGTGTTTGATGAAATGCCTGACAAGGGTGTTGTTTGTTGGACTTCTTTGATTTCTGGATATGCTAAGTTTGGTTTGTCTGAAGAAGCTTTGGGTTTGTTTTTGTGTATGGTAAAGAAGAGCTTGATCCCTGAAAATGATACTATGATTAATGTTTTATCTGCATGTTCAAAACTTGATATGTTAAATATTCAGAAATGGATTGGGAATTTTTGGTATTCAATGCAGCAGTATGATTTGGGATGTTCTGGATCTGACTCAGTTAATACCGTTCTTGTTTATTTATATGGGAAGTGGGGAAAGGTTGATAAGAGTAGGGAAATATTTGAACAGATTTCTGGTGATGGGAAGAGAAGTTTGCTTCCTTGGAATGCTATGATAGGCGTGTACGTACAAAACGGCTGTGCTCTGGATGGTTTATGTCTTTTCCGGTTAATGATGGAGCTTAATTGTTGTTGCCCAATCATGTGACAATGGTTAGCGTGCTCTCAGCTTGTACTCAAGTTGGTGATTTGTACCTTGGTATGTGGGTTCATGAGTACATGAAAGGTAGTAGGCAAAAAAGCTTTTTACTTTCAAATGCAAATCTTGCCACTGCTTTGATAGATATGTACTCTAAATGCGGGAGTTTAGAGAGAGCAGGGGATGTTTTTGACCAATTGGTTGTAAAAGATGTTGTTTCATTCAATGCGATGATCATGGGTCTCGCAGTAAATGGCAAAGGTAAGGAGGCGTTAAAACTTTTCTCACCAATGCTAGACCTCAATTTGCGTCCAAATGCTGGGACGTTCCTTGGTTTGCTATGTGCCTGCAGTCACACTGGGCTGGCAGCAGAAGGCCGTCAAATATTTAAGGAAATGAGCCAATGTTTTAGAATTGCTCCTAGATTGGAACATTATGCTAGCTATATTGACCTCCTTGCTCGAGTAGGTTATGTTGAGGAAGCACTTCAAGTTGCTACCTCAATGCCTTTTAAACCCAATAATTTTGTATGGGGAGCTTTACTTGGTGGCTGTGTGCTGCATAACAGATTGGAATTGGCCCGAATTATTTCCTCCATTCTTGTTGAGGTGGACCCTAACAATTCTGCTGGCTATGTGATGTTGTCCAATACATATGCCATTGATCATCACTGGGGTTCTATTTCACGGCTGAGGTTGTCTATGAAGGAAAAAGGAGTAGTAAAGCAGCCAGGATGTAGCTGGATCAACGTTGATGGAGTAGTGCATGAATTTCTGGCTGGGTCCTCATCACATCCTCAGAATGAACGCTTGCATAGTGAATTGCAGGTCTTACTGAAGGAGATGAAGCTAGCAAGTATTTAGACAACTCACAAGCATATTCTTGTTAGGAGTTGCTTTGAGTAGCATCCTCTTTCTACCATAAAGATTTTTTCCAGAATTAAGAATGGGCTCCGTGGGATAGAGCTGCATCGAAGATCTCTGTTGTTTTGAAAGGTATGCAGACTCTCTAGAGAGCATTAGGCTAATGGATACTGTTTCTTGGTTTTACTTTAGAGCTATCTATTTACAGCCTTAACTGCCACAAATATTTTCTTGGAAATAACTTTTCAATTACATTGTTGCATCTTTTTTAGAAGCAACTAGTCCCAAGAAATGTCTTAGAGCCTTTGTCTACAGTCAATGCATGAATCATGCTGCTGCTGTGATCCTTAGTTTGTTGCCTTGATACAACGATGGAGTTATTTCTGGACTTTCATTGGCCTTTATTCAATTTTTAGGCTACTAATATCAGGTATATGTTTCAGTTTAATTTCCAACTTTGACTTGTTATCAACTTCAAGTGAACCTTTATTTGTATGAGAAGCATTCTAAAACTGTGCCTCTCTGGGTGAATTTCGTGAAGCATTTTTATTAGACCTATCTGGTACAAAAATGATGATGTGAGTTGATATTCATCAGACTCATTCTATAATATATAAGTTTCAAGTTTGGTCTGTAATGTAGGGATGTCAGTGGTACAAAAATGAGAACTACTACTTCTAATATTTATATTTGGCATACTAAGCTTTATGATGATCGGGGTTCAAACTTGTGTCTTTTTCATCAATTAAATGCACCTACTGTGCAAACTCTTCTCCTTTCTTGTATCAAGTCAATTTGATCTCCTAGCTAATTTTTTTGATATCTAGTTTGGCAGTCTCAATAATTGGTGAGGCAGGACGTTTGACTTGTTTGAATGATAACCAGAACTATCTGAGGAATGGCCTAAATAGGATTGTTAGTGCAGAAACTATTTGCCTTCAGCTGACTGTCAAATACTACAAGAAGACAATCCTCTCTTGCCATGCAGATGCAGATGTAGATGTTCTGGACTCACTTGGCAGAGATACTCGGAAAAATTCTCTTCCTCTTATAATTTGTTCTTTTTAATTGGTGGGACAGCTTCTGTGAAAGCTAGCTTGACTTAAAATAACATCCTAACGAGGGCAAAGAGATTGGCAAGCTAGTATTATCTTTGCGAAAACACTAATGATACTCTAAACCTACACTCTGAGTTGGTTCAATGTTTGTGGCACATGCCTTTCATTATTCAAAATATCTAGCTTGGTTCTGTCATAGTCCAAGATCGTTTGCCTGACTGGCATGGAGTTAAGATTGGTAAAACCAAATGGATTATTTATAATGCATCCTTCCGTTTATTTATAAACCAAATGGATTATTTATAAGTCAAGATTGGACTTCAAAATTATTTTTGTTGGTAAACAAGAGTGTCTAGAAGGAATAGAAGATATGTTTCAGTTATTAAATTCTCAGCACTATCATTATTACCAAATGGATTATATCTCTAGTGGCAGTTTAAATGCTACACCCGCTTGTGGGCTTTCCTTTGGAGAAATGGGCAAACTAGTGTTTTGGGAAGTGAGAATGATACTACCAGACCCAGTGTTTAAGCTAGGGATATTTTCATATTCATACCAAGCCTAGCTAAGGAGTTCAAGGACTGGACTTCCAGTTGCCACCTCAAAGGCGAAGAGGGTGCTCGGAATGAAGGGATTAACAACATGATAACATGGAAGCACAAGGCTCCACCTAAAAGAATACAGAGGTTGGGGGAAGAGGCAATCACGACCGGAATGGAGCCAAGCCCAGTCGTTGGAGGTCACGTATGGCCCATACCAGGGACCGTACTCAATAGAAAAGGAAAGCTGAAACACTGCCAGGCCCAGTCATGCATCCACAATGCCCCACATACATACAGTGTATGCTATAACGGACAGTCTATCCGGAGTCAACTCGGTGCTGTGCATCCTGTCAGTATTGCAGACGGACCAAGTATGCCACGTGTTGTCCGAATGCGAACTACCAGCAGAATGCTTTGCTCCATTTTGCATTACTTTTAGATGCCAGTTTGTAATAGACCTTTTCCGTCTCCTAACACTAAATAGTTGGGAGTACCCCATTTTAACGTTTTTTGGAGATTACTTTGATATGAGGTTATTGAGAATACTCTTGAGAGAGCTGAGGCCATAGTTGCTTTTAGATATTGATGGGATTGCTTTCTTGAGGAATCATTCTTCTTATAGATTTGGTGCTTGTTTTTTGGATTCATAATAGAAGGTGTTAGCTTTAATGTAGTCATTATTGTCTATTACTTATGTCTATCTTCTAACCCTAATCTTTTGTTTATCTTGTCTTTCATCTTCCGCATATCCTTGCACATATTACACTTGCCCTGAAAGCTTTGTGCAAAGAAGGAGGCGAGGCCAGCTTCAACCCCCAGGTATTCCTAACTTTTATCATCAACATTGCCAGCACCCTTACTGATCTTCAATTTGAATCTTTGAGGTATCTCTAAAAAACCATTACCTCTCACCATCTTACTGATCTCCACATATATGCATGATTGTTTGCTACATTATCCAAATACCACTAGCTTTTGGAATTCATCTTCTTCTTGTCTGGTTATTTGAGAAAGTTTTGAAGTTAGTTTATGTGTACATGTATAACAATTGACATTGAGCAGAAGTTTATACATAACATTTGTGTAGAGGTGTAAGTCAGCTGAGGCAAATATGAATTGGTGTTTGGGTGAGGGAGTTGGATCTTGGGTCGGGTTAAATGTGGGGAACGAGTTTTAGTTTATTGAATGAGAATCTTCATTGGAGAGAATTTTGTAAAATATCTGAGGTGGTTGCATCTTCATTTACAAATACATGCCTATATCCTTCACATGTCCTTACCAAATTAAATGATATGCACCACAAAAATGGGCCCTTTGTCAAGAATATGACCTTTAATTGGCTACTGATAACATTATTAATTTTACCAAATTACTCTAATATGATTGTTGTAGCAACTTAGTGTCTTTATGCTATGAAAAAGAAATGAAAAAATATATGGTTCTCTCTCAACTTGTCAACATGTCATATCAATTGAGCAACAACAATAATAACATATTCAGTAAAATTTTATAAGCAAAATTTGAGAAGAAAAAAAAAAGTGTTATTCTTACCTTGACAAATAAAGAAATTGTTTCCGGAGAAATACAAATCGCATGTTTACTTATCTAGAATTTTAGGAGGGACTAAATCAAGAATGCACCGTTAAATTTAATATCTACTTTTTTGTTAGACGAAACACCTAAGTTCCAATGATAAATAAATACTTACTTATATCATGTGTTTTACGTGGAATTCCGACTCATCCATGGGTGGGGGACCATAACTCTTTTTGAATTCAAAAATGAAAAAATCATTTATTTAGTCTCAAAAAAAAAAACAATTTGTTTATGGCTTATACTTTTCCATACATTTGAGTTGGATAAACAAACGAGTAAAACGTTACATGTATTTCTAAATTAATGTACAATAGTCGTATAAACTCTTTAATCGAAAAATTAAATTTGAAAAAGGAAACTTTTAACCCAAAATCCATTTATATATAAGACAATAGTTTTTACAATTCTTAGTAGCTCTTCCTATTATTCTCATTTTTCTTTTTCACAAAACCAAAATGAGTAGGAATATCATTTTGCCACCAGGTCCTTTAGGTTTACCAATCATTGGAAATTTGCATCAATATGATAATTCAACTCCTCATCTCTATTTTTGGAAACTTTCCAAAAAATATGGAGAAATTTTCTCATTGAAACTTGGTTCTACTCCAATGTTTGTAATTTCTTCAGCAAAATTAGCAAAAGAAACAATGAAGAGACAAGATTTAGCATTTTGTAGTAGACCTTCTCTTCTTGGTCAACAAAAATTGTCTTACAATGGTCATGATATCGGCTTTGCACCTTATGATGACTATTGGAGGGAAATGAGAAAAGTTTTTGTTATTCATTTGTTTAGTCTCAAGTAAGTGCGATCGTTTAGTCCAATTCGTGTAGATGAAGTTTCAAGAATGATTAAGAAAATAACTCAAAAAGCTACCACTTCACAAATCACCAATTTGAGCAATATATTGATTTCACTAACGAGTACAATTATTTGTAGAGTTGCTTTTGGTATTAGGTATGATGAAGAAGCACATGAAAAAAAGAGGTTTGATGAAGTTTTAGCTGAGGCTGAAGCACTGTTGGGTAGCTTCTTTGTCTCGGATTTTTTTCCTTCTTTAAATTGGATTGATAAACTCATTGGATTGAAAAATAGACTCGATAAGAATTTCAAAGATTTGGATGAGTTTTATAAAGAACTCATTGAGCAACATCTCAATCCCAATAGGCCAAAATCTATGGAAGGGGACATTCTTGATCTTTTGCTCCATCAACACCAATTGATCTTACTTTGGAGGATATAAAAGCACTTGACATGGTAATCTCCTATATCTTAAACCTACCTATTAACAAATGAGTTTTAATTAAGAAGATTCATCCTAATTAATTAAACTAACTAATTTTATAGAACATGTTTTTTTTTTTGTGTGTGTTAATTTCTTTGTAGAATGTATTAGTAGCTGGATCAGACACTAGTGCATCTACAATAGTATGGGCAATGACAGCTTTGATGAAGAATCCAAAAGCCATGAAGAAAGTTAGAACATTAGTTGGAAAAAAAGGCTTTGTGAATGAAGATAACATCCAAAATATGCCTTATCTCAAAGCAGTAATAAAGGAGACATTAAGATTGTATCCACCAACTCTTCTTCTATTGCCAAGAAAATCAATTGAAAAATCCACACTAGAAGGGTATGAAATTCAGTCAGGAGCCATAATTCATGTTAATATTTGGGCTATAGGAAGAGATTCTAAGATAGGGGAAAATTCAGAAGAATTTATTCCTGAGAGATTTCTGAATAACAATATTGATTTTAAGGGACAAGACTTTGAGTTAATTCCATTTGGAGCAGGAAGAAGAGGGTGTCCGGGGATTACACTTGGGGTTGCAATTGCGGAACTTGCATTGTCAAATCTTCTTTATGCATTTGATTGGGAACTGCCCTGTGGGATGAAAAAAGAGGATATTGATACAAATGGTAAGCCTGGAATTGTTATGCATAAGAAGATTGATCTTCGCCTTATCCCTGCTAATCATATATAGATACAATATACTTACACTTTGTTTAGATGGTTGTTACGTATTGCTTCATAATGTAGGTATTGTATTGTATTGTATCGTATCGTATCGTATTGTATTGTTTTAATGAATATAATGTTTGGATAGAATATATCGTTCTCCGTCGTTACATAATGTCACACACCTATAATTTGAGTGATAAACCTACAAGAAAAGTAGGATACAGAGTAGAGTTTTTATGAAAAGGTAAGATAAAAGATGAAATATGATTTTTTAAACAATAATAAAGATAAAATGAGAAGAAAATATTAAGGTAACAATGCGAACACATCAAACTTGATCGTTACATAAAATGAATCTTTTCGTCATTACCGATATATATCTGCGAAATGATATGTACTCACCATAGCTTAAGTTCTCAAAAGTCTTATACCCTCACTTTAGATTCAACATAAAAGATTGAATTATTCACTAAATTTTTTTTTTTGCTTTTCCTCAAACAAGCACAAGTCATATCATAATTTCATATGATTGATATTCTTTAATATTGTTACTTTTAATACAATATTATTAGGTTACATTTGATTTGAATTGAAAGGTAATTCTTTTTAAAATTTAAGTTTAAATATTAAAGTTCTAAAAAGATACAATTTTCGAAGTTGGGTTAAAATATAAAATCTGTTTAAACATAAATTTCTAAATTTTAGGCAATGTGACATGTGCTAAAAAAAATTAAATTACTTAATTATATTTCTATTTTAACATGCTTTTTAAAAAAAGTTTAATTATTTTTATAAGTAGGCGTTTGGCCATGCGATACCATATCACGATATGGTATCGTGAGATGGAATCAACGTTTGGACATGCAATTTTACACTGATTCCATATCATGATTTGAGATATTTTAACACAAAAATTGATCCACGAATTTATATTTTGTTAAAACAACCCCACATTTATATCTACTAACCATTTATTTCATATTTGTAAATAAAACTTATAATCACATCATTACTTTTTAAAATTTATTATTCTCACCGACATAAAATTTATTATTCTCACCAACATATAGTCACTTTAACTCACACCAACCGATTGTTGAGTAATAAATTTGTTCTGTTCATTTACTCCAACACTTAATTTATTACTTCTACCGTTTGGTGCGATTGATGAAACATATATAGAAGGAGAGATTTCTAAAGCGGTGCAACAAGCATATCGTAATCGCAAAGAAAGAACATCACAAAATGTCTTATGTGCTTGTGATTTTGATATGTGATTTACCTTTGTTGTTGCTGGTTGGGAAGGTACTGCACATGATAGTAAAATACTTGAGAATGCACTTGTTGAACCAACGTCACAATTTTCATTTCCGCCGGATGGTAACTTTAAATTACATCTTTAGAATAAATATTATTTATTTACACAAAGCTGTCTCATTTACGTCACATATGCTTTTAGTAATTCTTTATAAAATGTTTGTTGGTAGATAAATATTATGTTGTTGATGCTGGTTTCCGAAACACATAAATGATTTTTAGCTCCATACAAAGGGCTACGCTATCATTTGCAAGATTACCGAGGAAGTGAAAGAGAGCCTCAAAATGCCAAAAAATTGTTTAATTATAGGCATTCATCTCTGCACAATGTGAGTGAACGGACTTTTGGAGCTTGGAAAACTAGATTTAGAATACTGAAACAAGGCATGAACCATTATGATATTGATACACAAGTGAAAATTGTCATAGTTTGTGGAGTGTTATATAATTATTTGCGAGAATACCAAAGTACTGATGAAATATTTATGGTCTATGAGCATGAAAATATAGTTGCGGATGATATTGACCAACAAATGGCTCAAAGTAACAATGTTGGTTCGTCTTCTCGGTCACATGATCGAGAAATGCAAGTTCAACATTGAGGAAATTATCCGTACTATGTGGGAGGTTAATATTAAAGACTAGTACACTACAATTTATGTTCAATTTTTTTCATTGAATTAAAGTTTGATGAAATAGTTACTTAAGTGAGAAACAAATAGCTTTATAATAATTTATTATGCAATTTTATAATTTTTTGTTTATTTGGGAAGATTGAATAAACAATTGGGGCTATTTTAAAAGTTTTACAACTTATGAGATTTTTATGAGTATGAGAAAATATATAACACAAAAATTTCATATAGCATGTCCAAACAAAACTTCAATTTCATCTCATGATTCCATATTATGATATCATATCATAATTCCATATAAAATAGGGATAAGGGTCTGAAAAATACCCCAACTTTGGTCGGATTTGCCCGTTTAGATACTAAACTTTCATGAGGACCTATTACCTCCCTAGACTATTTAATACCGTATTTTTTACCCCATGAACTATTTAATAGTGCATTTTAAAGGTAAATATGTGATCACGTGGAAACATTACTATTTATAATTTTGCATTATTTTTTATGTCCACGTGGGCAAATATATATGTTTAAGATACAGTATTAAATAGTTTAGGGAGGTAATAGGTCCTCATGAAAGTTTAGTATCGCAACAAATTCGATCAAAATTGGAGTATTTTTCAGACTCTTATCTCTATAAAATATATAAACCTTATTCCATTCGTGACAATTTATATGGCATGATTAAAATTTCGAACGTAATCACATTTTTTTAATCATAATTTCTTTATATACTTTTTCAATTGTTAATTAGTATTTTAGGTAGTATAAAAATTTAAAATTTTGAATTTCGAAATTTAGAAGTTTCTAAATACATATTTTATCTCAATCACACACTTCATTTCTTTTCAGAGAGACTCTCCATGATTGAGAGCTTCAGAGTGATCAAAACCCTTTTGTGTTTTCTTCAATACTTTTTTTTAACTCTCTAAAAATTTCTCTGTTTGTTTTGGGAAGTGAGATCTGATGATATTACCTGTGTTTAAGCTTGGCACACTTGCCCTCAAATCTTTCTGTAAACCTATCGGTAATCGAATCAAGAAAGAGGCTGGATACCACCCCAGGTTCCGAAATTTCATCATCAACATTGCCCAGGTTCATTTTTGCCCTAAAAATCATTTTTTATTTGTGGGTTTTTGTTTGCGTATCTGTTGTATGAGTTTTAGCTAGTGGTAATTCGTGATATGAAAAAAGATGGGGTTTTTGTGGTATATAAAGAGACGGATTTTTTTTTTTTGTGAAATTAAATGTGAAATGTTAAACAACCTTTATGAATTTAGTGAGATCCTCTGAGTTTGTGCTTGGCTGAGCTCAGTACCTGAATTTGAAGTTTTTTTTTTTGGGGGTGGGTGGGTCAGGGGAAATGGGGAGGAGATTATAAAATGGGTAATCGAACCCTCACCACCAACAAGGTGATAGTTCAAGTAGTTAATCAACTGAGCTACAAAGATTATAGGTAGATGAATAGTTGATTATCCTGATGGAATTACCTAATGGTGTGGGATATTTAAAAAAAATATACATTTTGATGCGCAAAGATCAAAGGATTCTAAGTGTATTTAGTTGATTATGGAAACTAAGATGCAAATAAATACGTTTTTTAAATCATGTTTGACTAGGGAAGACTATTGAAGTAGTGAATGAGAAGTTGTGATTCTATTGGAAATTGACCACGTTGAAGTAAGTTATGGCTTACAAATTTGAAGATGACGAAATAAGTGGCAAAGACTAATTCATTCTTGTAGGTTAAACTTATAGTTGTGCTGGGGCAGAGCTGTATGCTGAAAGGAATAAAAAAACAATTATTGCGACTGCTTTATTTGAGCTACTTTTGTTTGCTGTGTGCTTCAATGCATTTATATTGACGCGGCTTATTGACATCCATATACTAGTTACCACACTCAATATTGGTCATGTCCATGGCACTTTAGTGTGTTTCAGTGTTGCATTATCTTTCTGAATGTGTGATCTCAGTTGATGATTCTTTCTCTTGGGCATTGAAACTGAAGATCATCAGAATTGGAAATTAATGGACAATGAACATATTTGATTTCTTTCTTCTTCTTTTTTCCGCAGGCAAACCATAGATTGTCAACTAAACTGCAAAGACGTATATATGGTCATGCAACTGATGTGGCAATTCGCCCATTAAATGAAGATAAAGCCGTTCAAGCTGCTGCTGATCTTCTAGGTGAACTCTTTGTGTTCTCGGTAATGTTGTCTTTAGGTCCTTTATTTGTTCTGTTACACAAATATTTCATATCAAATTTATTTTCATTTGGGATAATTATTATGTATCATCATGGTGATGTTTTTCGAAATGCTGATTTGTTTATTAATGAGAACACCCTTTTTATGTCCTATTCCACTTGTGATAGAGCTCACGATTCTATTCATATGTTCATAGCAAACCATAGCAGGAAGGTCATTAATCCTGAACTTAGTCTGGTATTCTAGATGCAATGAGAAGGCATGACATGTTATGCTTCAGAATAGGGGCTTGTTCTTGTTCAACCCACTAGTTTCTAGAAGTGCTATCTGAATACTGAAGGCTATCTGAAATTAGTTTTGCTCCAACTACATACCAATGTAATCCCTGAAATGGGCTTCTGGGAAGAGTTGGATGTGCGCAGACCTTACCTCCACTTTTGTCGGGTAGATCGGCTGCTTCTGATAGACCCCCCCGCTCAAGTTTCACAAAATATATAAATCACTTAATTCGTAAGTACTTCAAATAATCTTAATTTGTGGTACTGCCTAATTGTCTTCTTTATGTATGTGCACTAAAATGTGAAAGACGTTGACTTAATGTGTCTAATATTGTTATGTTATTGGTAATGTAAGCGTTTTAATTAGGTTGAGTACATGAACTCCCTTCAAACTTACCCAGAAAATTGAGATACCTCTTCGAAGGGTTCAACCTATTGAACACCTGATCTCGGTTCAAAATGTGCCTATCGTTACAGTGGCCTTTAAAGTTTATTCTCAAATTAATATATCTATAGTTGTGGCAATATGGGCATGATCTGGTAATATGCCAATTTGATCACTATTTGTAGATAAAACAGGTTTTCCTCTTCTGAGTCCAAATAATTTGATTAGGGGTCAGTACACTAAAAAAATATTGCTTACATGGCAGTGTATGGTAGTTACCAAAATTTTGAGCGTGTTCAGGTTAGCTTGTAAGCACCTTGATTATTTTGCCAGGTACCAACATCTTTCACCCCTACATGTAAAGAGTAGCTCTGATCACTGATGTGTTGGCTGATAGGAAGAAATCGCCTATATTTTTGCTTCTACTGGGATTTGAACCTTGTTCTCTTATGGTCTTAATTCCAGCTTCACTATCCTCTAGGCCACACCAGGGGTACTCATCTAATCCACCATTTTGCTGCACAAATTAATAGGATGACCTCACTTGTTTCTTAACAGATATCAAGTTGTTCATATTTCGATTTTAATTTAATAGTTGTGCCAAATGAAAACTAAACAAAGAAATTGGGATGAAGGAAGTGATATCTAATGATTAGAAACTTTTAGTTCCGGTGACAATGTTCAAGTTTGAAAGCATTTGACGTGGTATCGGATGATTTTATATTTCTATTATCAAACTTGTCTAGTTGGGTTATCAAATGGCCCCCAAGTACGAATACAAAAATCTACGCATTCTATTTTTATCAGTAAAAAATAGTATTGTAGATTGCAAGCATTAAGAAGATGCTGAGTAGTATGTGCAACTAGCAACAATTATATATTTTGTAACGTGCTAAAAAGATCAAGCACAGCTCTGCATCACTAATTGAAGCCATGTTGTACTTAAAAGTAAGGAGATACATCTTTATTTAACTACAAATACAGATTTACTATTGCTCTTAAAGAAATCCTAGATGGCAATTGATGCATTCAATTCCAACTGCTCAAGATGACTTGTTGAGTTGAGTGAAGTTAGCTACACATTTGCTATTTGAAGACTAATTGCCTTAGCCTAACCGGATACAGGATTGAAAAGTGCAGTGCTGATTTAATTAATCTACAGCAGAATATTGTAGATGCTCCTCTTAGCCTGATATATTCTTTCAGTGCATAACACACCAATTATCTAGTCATGTATAGTGTGGAGATTTGCATGAATTACTTTGTTCAGTCTTCTCTTTTTTTCCATCAAGGCAGAACGCCATCAATATGCTTTTGTTATCTGTTTATTCAGGTTGCTGGAGCGGCCGTTATCTTTGAGGTGCAAAGAAATTCCAGATCTGAAGCTAGAAAGGAGGAAGTTCGGAGGAAGGAACTAGAGGTGCATATCGACATTCATAATAATGATTTTCTTGTGCTGAAATCATAGAGCGCCATGTTCTGTTTCCATGTAAAACTCAATCATAATTTGTTTTGCTTTCATAGGCATTGAAGCAGCGAGACGATGAGCTGAGTAGAGAGCTTGAGTTCCTTAAGAACAGAATTGATGAACTGGAGCAACATTCCAAAACACGAGGAATAAGTAGTATTTTTAGCATCAGTCATGCAGAAAGTACTAAGGATAAAGTAAAAGCTGGTTGATCCTCTGCTAGTGTTGTGCTAACATACACAATGTAAGACCCCTCTGCAGTTGAGCAACTTAACGAATCAATGTCTGTTTTTCTCTACTTATTTCTACTATTTTGACTTGTGGAGGTAAACAAACTTAAAGCAACTCCGACAAAAGGACGATGTTCGGAACATGTAAGGTTGACAGGTCAAAGCCTTTAGAATATTACTAACCAAAATGGATTATCCATTGTTTGCAGCCTTTGGTCTATGAATAAAAGGCAACATTTCATATTGTAACAGAATTGCATATTTTGGTGAATTTTTGCACCTAGCCATTGAGGCAATATTGATGACAATTTTACTTGTGTGGTTTTCAGTAATAAGAGTTATTATTTAGAGTTCAGGTGTCTCCAATTTGTTAAATGTGCTTCATTGTGCGTTCTCCTCGGGAATCTCCCAAGATGTTCATGGAGTTTTACCTCTTAATATAAGAGGACTATGAATGAATGCCTATGTTGCTCGGACTCTCTAAAATGTTGGTAAGCGCATCAGATCCTAAAAAAATGCATAGCATTCGAAGGATTTGACACACACCTGGTGGTATTTTTGAATGATCCGAGCAGCATAGGTGAATCTGATTCAAGCGTTCTCTATTATGATTGCTACTAAAGTTTACTCTCTAGTCTGACCTCCATCGAAGTACCTGTGGCCTCTTATTATGTTAGCTCTTGGATCCATTTTGCACCTAAGACTATGCTCGTCTATGAAATCAAATATATATAACTATAGATAAATGTGAAATGATAGATGGAAAATAACATCATTAAAAATAACATATGATTGATTTTGATAAATCTAGTGGGACAGCATCTGTTCAAACATGTCTCAGTTCAATCTTTGCAATCAAAATTCACTCTATCCAAGATATTCATAAGAAGCTATACTACAATCATACACTAAGCTAAGATAAATATAGAAACAAGGATAAAGAATGCTGAGGAACTCAAGGGAGAGCTCAAATTCAAACTTGAGCATCTGTAAACTAGAGCACTCACGGCTAACGATTCATGTGGTCAATTCATTGTACAGAATAGGAGAATTACCACTGCCACATGAAAATTTTAACTCAAAAGTTGGAATAGAACATCTTCCAACATCCAGATCAGTCCTTGTTTTAAGAAGAACAGCACCCAACTTTCTTTACTGCTGAAACATCATCTTTGCTTCCGACATTAATGGTCTGTCCCTTGGGCAATGCTGCTGGGTCATCTCCTGCTTCAAGAGCTTTTTTGCTCACGACACGGTATATTTGTGTGAGAACTTCTGTGAAGGCGTTTTCCACATTCATGGATTCCAGAGCAGATGTTTCCATGAAAAAAGTACTCTCCTTCTCAGCAAATGCCTTAGCATCCTCAGTGGATACAGCCCGCAAGTGACGCAAATCGGCCTTATTTCCCACAAGCATTATGACAATGTTCGAGTCAGTATGATCTCTGAGCTCCTTCAACCATCTCTCAACATTCTCGAAAGTCACATGACGAGTGACATCATAAACCAGCAATGCACCAACAGCTCCTCGATAGTAAGCACTTGTGATTGCTCGATATCTTCAAGAAAGAGCACATCAGTTAAGATTATGATACATGAACTCATAACATTTCCATAGAGGAAACTAAAATATTAAAACTATCCCATGTAAAGAAGATTACTACACAATATATGGGTCTACTGGACACAAAGAAGTTCAGATATAAGCCAACAAAGTGCAACTTCTATTTTTTGAAATGAATTTACTTTACATCTCATATCAAGTTAGATGTCGTTTGGTGGGACAAGGATAATAATCCCGGGATATTTTATCCTATGTTTGATAGTGTGTATTGTTTAGTCCAACCATTTTGTGGGATAAGTTATGCCATATGGAAGATGAGATAAAATAATTAACGACCCCTTAAAAGTTTAAAATGTAGAATTCATGGGCAAAAAGAGAGTAGAAACAAAACAGATGGCTGGGGAAGCAGTATCTCACCAGCATACGACATGTCAAATACAAATTATAGGTACCGAAAATTAGAGCATCCCTAATATACTTTGGGTTAGTCGTGTATTAGCTACATCATACTCATAAAAAGCATCTTTTACTGCCCAAAAAAAATTGTAAGTTCACTTCACTGGCTTTAAAAAAAAAAAGAACCATCCAGTCGCATTTATCTGAAATATTCAAAGTCTAAGACTTGCAATTCAGACAAACATGCCTCAAGTTCCCCGAATTTCAATTGTATTGATCATCATTATTAATGGAAAAAATAAAAACACCAACAAATATATAGAAAGACAATAACTTCATAAATTACTAAAATATAAATACGTACAAATTATCCTATACTTTGAGAATCCGAGATAAGAAAAAAAAAAGATCATATACTATGAAGATCATTCATCTAATACGTTAAAAAAATTATTTAATAAAACTCCAGCTTCTTGGTGTCGGAGGATTCTCCATTTAGGCCCTTCTAAAGGTGGAGGAGGGGAGGGTGAACGAGGCGAAGTGTATTTATCCGGTGGCTCATTCCTGCAGACCCACCACGTGCTTGTGTCTAACACTCTATTTGGATCATTGTTACCCATTGTTTCATAATGTATTGTATTGTATTGTACTCTATTGTACTGTAATGTATGGTAGATACAATGTGTGGCTAGACTGTATTGTTTGTTGTTGTTTAATAACATTTTAATTGTTTGGTTTGATTGTATCGTACTGTATTGTAATTTATAAATTTACTAAAATATCCACAATTATTCTAGAGTAGGAAGTGTGACTAGAATTAAATAATATAAGGTAAAGGTTAAAATAGTATTTTGAAATATTATGTAAAGATATAATTGGAAAAAGAAATTAAGTAACAATGGAAACACACCAAATCGGTTGTTCCATAAAATAGGGCTTTTAATTGTTACGTAACAACGAAATTTAACAATACAATACAATACATTTTAAGTAACAATCAAAACAAACATTGTAGATATAGTTACGATACAATACAATACAATGGATAACAATGATCCAAACATAGTGTAAGTAGGCTAGGCCACGACATAGAATCACCTCGCCTATTATTTTTATTTTGTGATCAGCTATATCAGGAATAAATTTATTACAATGGTGGAAATGAAAGGGGGATCTTAGATCTGATGAAAATAGGAAAGAAATGGAGTTTTTAATATTTATGGAAAAGGCTACCCTCCCCAGACCCCCAATTTGTGGGATTACACGGAGTATGTTGTTGTTACTGCTCTATAAGCATAAGACACCTTGTAATTTCCTTGAAAGTGTCACGCTATCCATGACCCTTCAAGTCTGTAAAAGCCGACTATCTCAGCTCAAATTAGTGCAAAGAAAGCACATTTTTCATATTCTTGGGATTTTAAAATATTCATTGAAGATGTGTTACAATGGATGACCCTTTCACATATTTTGGCATAAACTGAAGACTCATCGTTCATAGGGCACCTTCCGTGCAAACACACTTCACGAACGTCTGTTTTTGGATGTCAAAGATGCTCCACAGCCAATGTGTTCTCACCATTTTGGTCTTGAAAATTCTGACAGACCCATTTATTGGATTTGTCACTCAACACACACCATTTCAATTAAAAATTCCTATATCAGAAATCTGATGATACCACACCCTGAGAAGATCAAATGTATTCCTAGGGGGTCGTTTGGTTGGGAACAGGTTATCCCGGAATTAATTATCCTGGGATTAGTTATCTTGGGATAACTTATCCCATCACTATGGTATAAATGGTGGGATAAGTTATCCCAAACATGACAACCAAATATTATCCCATGACTATTTATTCATATCCCTCACACCAAATGACCCCTTAGTACTTGCCCTCATCTACAGGGCTTTGACCTACCAGCTGGTGGTTGAGGTGCTCTATCACCAGTGCAAGATGGTTACAGATCATAATTAGTTCGGGTCCCTTTTAAACTAGTAAAGATATGAGTTGGACAAGTTGTTGAGCTTGCCTAAAATCAGGAGCACTTAAAGATCAAGACTAAAAGTTTTGAACTTTATTATTCTCATCTCATCAGACCATTCTTTATCAGTTTACCCCTCCACTAATTACGATTCAGCTCACAAAAAGCATCTCAGCCTAAGTACTGAATGTAGCTACAAAAGGCAAAATCAACCACGCTAATAACCACGGCAGCCACAAGTGTGGAATAGCCAGTATGTTCATATGCATTTGCCTTTGACTCATCTTTGTATATATGTAGCAAAAAAAAATTCAAAAAAAAAACACACAAATTTGTACCAAGTTAGCACGAATTATCACAGAGAAACTAACTAAACTACTGGATCTACATCCGTCAATACTTCAAATGGACTCCAATCCCTCCTATACTAACGATCTTACACTTAGCTCTCTGATCTAACTTATCAGAAAATGATAATCATCCACAAGTACAAAGCAGCACAGTAGATCTCAAATTTCAATTTTCCAAGTAGTGATAAACATATATATCGTAATGAGCAGGGAAAAGAGTAGGACATACCGTTCCTGACCAGCGGTATCCCAAATCTGAGCTTTAACAACCTTATCCTCAACATGAATGCTTCGAGTAGCGAACTCAACACCGATGGTGGACTTAGACTCAAGGCTGAACTCATTACGACTGAATCTAGAGAGAAGATTAGATTTTCCGACACCGGAATCACCGATCAACACCACCTTGAACAAGT
The DNA here is from genome assembly GCF_900185275.1 of Solanum verrucosum. Classification (NCBI taxonomy): domain Eukaryota; kingdom Viridiplantae; phylum Streptophyta; class Magnoliopsida; order Solanales; family Solanaceae; genus Solanum; species Solanum verrucosum. The sequence goes on along the minus strand of NW_026019982.1, from coordinate 708,191 downwards.
AATCATAATCGTCGTCGGCTCTGTATGCCCCCATTTTTTCAGAAAGGATTTTTTTTTGGAGGCACGGAGTACGATAGAAGAAAAACAGAGATCTGAAAGAGGCACCGCTTGCTTTTTAATTTTTAAAAAGAGAGAGAGGGAGATTTATTCAAAAATATTTTATTTTTTTCTTAAATCCCCCCTCCTTAAGTCTCTGACTTTCTTCTTTTCTACAAGTTCAAAATAGGCACAATTTGAGTTTTCATTGGGTATAAAAAAATACTTACTAATTTCTAGGAATAAAATATTATTATTAGAATATTTAAATGTAAGCACAGTTATAACTATATATGTAATAATTTTAAATTATTATAGAAACTTGTAAACTTGGTAGATTTAGATACAACTAAATAAAATAAGTGGTTCACACTAATAGAATGTGGATCAATATTTATTTTGACACGGATATATTCTGATTGTCTGACATCGACGGCAACTGCCCACTAATTTATTTAAATTATATAAGTAATAAACTGAAACAGTACCTAAGTTGGGTATTATTGCATTTTATTATTATATGGAGTAATACATAGGTGTGTTTGGTAGGGAAAAAATGCATCCCACTTTTTTTTATATCTGGTTAGTTAAAATTTAAAAAGTTTTTTTTTTTCTTTAAACGATAAGTTCCTAAAAAATGAGGAACAAAATATTCCTACTACAAATAGAAGAAATAACATTTTACGATGACAGTATTTTCATCCTCAACATGCCTCATTTTAATTCCAGCCCTCTTTCCCCCAATCCCCCCAACGCACTACTCTACCTCCACCCCACTGAAGGCGGAGTCGAAGTACAGTATAATAAATGTTGGATCCCTTTTAGATTTGGTGAAGAAATCAAAGGTTTTTTTGCATTCAAGTGGTAAATGGGTAGGTGAAAACAAAGCTTTTTAATTCAACTAGAAGCACCGAGTACCACGTTAATTTAAATTTTTCTATTAGTGTGAAACAGAAATACTCAAATGTGTGCTACGAACATAATAACGACAAATAAAAGAGCAGCATAACTAATCAATGGTCACGGGTACTTGTCTTTGGCAGCTTGCTATGAGTTGTAAAACATTAGTACTAGAAAGGGGACGTGCACACAAGTAAAAATCTAGAAATAGATTAAACCAAAATATGACGTATAGTACTAATTAATACAATTAACAATAACATACTCAGTATAATTAGTTCACGTGAATTGGATGAACGATGAGAAAGGGGAGGGGTCAAAGTTGGACAAAATTTTATTGCATTCAAGCATTTTATTTTCGGTAACTCTGCTTTTAATAAGCTTGTTACACTGAAATACATTCCCGATAGAGTGCTTGAAAAAGAATATTTATGTGATACAATTTTTTTCCCTATCTATATAATTGTAAAGATTTGTATAAAGAAGGAACATTAAAGTAGAGGTGAAGATAATTAAATTTCATGTATACAAAATGTGAGGCTAAATATTTGACCAGTATAGAGGAAAAATACTTCAATCCTTGGGCCTCTTGCTCATTGATTTTCTCTTGTTCACTTCCAAGTATCTCTTTCTTAGCCTAATGGCTTTTGGTGTAACCTGCACATTTTTAATAGCATAGGTTTATTTCCTTGGTTTAACGAAAAATAATACCAAATTAGTTTTATTTTCCATTCTAATCACCAATTTACACTAATGTAGAGAAACAACCAATTATTCGAAAGAAGTATTATAGAAAGTGTCATCTGTAATGCAAAGTCATTATCCAAATAATAAAGATACCTCAATAAGCTCATCGGAAGCAACATATCCTATGGCTTCTTCGAGAGACATCTGAAACAAAACCATCGAATGTCAGACTATCAATAACCGGAAGGAGCAGAGCTTAAACACTACAAAATCCTTTAGCTAAGAGATTTTTGAAGATGGACAATCTAGTGAAGTTCTAAATTTCTTAAACTTGTTTGAATGCTTCACATTAGGAAATATGATAAAGTACAAGGATTTTTTTTTTCCTGAGAAAGGTAAAAGTAACAGCACAAAGTTTTGCAATTGGATGAAGTACAAGCGAAGTAGAAACTCACAAGGCGAGGTGGAGTTAACTTGACATTCTCATCCTTGCTAGCACACCTTATATTGTTGAGTTCTTTTGCCTTAACCGGGTTGACCTGTTTCATGCAATCACCCAAGAGTCACAAATGCACATGACAAACACACTGTAAGAAATGAAATAACAGCTCCTTACATCAAGATCTGTATCTCGAGAATGTTCTCCAATAATCATGCCATCATATGTCTGCATATTACCCAAGACAAAGTAAGATAAAAATATTTTTATATTCTTCAAAAGAGCATGTGATTGACAACGCTGTCAAGATCCCTGATAGTATACACATTTTGTTTTCTACCTTACTTCAATACTTAGAATTTTATAAGCCCTCATATTGCAAGGACTCTGGTCCTGTAATATGTTATACATTCCACAGATAAAATATCTCCTAATCACCCCTTTTAAGTGATCACAACTGGAATGGCATCAACATCAAAGCTATCAGTACCAGGTCATGCATATTTGAGATCACACAAATGTTTGGTAGTTGACCACTAAGGAAAGAAATTAGGACAAAAGAGTTCAGTTGAACCACCTCCATCGCAGGTGCCACAAAGAGAACTCCACGAGCTTCTAAACCCATCAATGCATGAGCAGTGATTAACCCACGTCCCATTGATACCTGTTCAATCAATAGAATGAGGTACAGTTATCCACAGATTGAAACAAGAGATATATATATATATCCTTTGTCGAAAAACAGAAGATAGTATATCAAATACAAGTGTGATATGAGGATTTTCCAGACATATGTTCAAATCTGAGCTAAACTGCCTCAAAAGGCTAATGGAAGCGGCATTTGATGTACTCAAAAAAAATATACTTGACAATTGGGAAGAGAACATAAAATTCAAGGGAATTTTGGGATCAATTAAAGATGTTTTGAGAGAAAAATGATAGATTTATTCAGACCTAGATCCCGTTTGGATTGGCTTAAAAAAAGTAGCTTTTAAGTCAAAAAATAAAAAGTCAAACTTAAATGACTTTTAAGTCAAAATAAAAACCAGGGGAGACCTACTTTTGGTTTTTTTACTTTTTTTATTGACTTGAAAATAAGTTTGACCAACTTTTAAGCCAATCCAAAGGCTCCTAGTCTCTTAAACATGGTAGGAATGTAAAAGGATCTCAAGAACACCATTCTGGAGAGTACTGGAATACAAGCTCCAGTACACCAGCTAGGCAGCTACACATTGTAAGGCATGAAAATGAGAAATGGTACTATGAACCATGAAAGTCACAAGTTGTAACAGGCCAACAGACAGAAAGTACTGAATTATTGGGGACACATTTATGCAGCGGTCACAATATTTAAAGTAGAAATTGGCTGAACATACTTTAAGATGAGTAGAATAGGAGATGAAAGACATCCCAGGCAGAACTGAGGGACACACGCTATTTGTACTTCACAATTATGAAACAATAGCATCTTGAAGATGGCAAGAGGAATAAAGAAAGAAATCTCAAACGTGTCTTTACAGGGTAGTAAGGATGCTTACTAGAACTCCTTTCCTGACATTTCCAAGAGGACCACGATATTTTTCATAAGCTGCACCAAGGAGAAAGAAGCTAAGAATAATGAAAAGTTAAAACCATATAGCAGCCATTCAAACATGCATTAGATGTAATTAAAATATACAGAAAAAAGGCTAAAGAATAACTCCAAAAGAACTAGAGTTTTGGCATTTGCTGAATGAAAATTTGTTCTCTATATATGTATTCGTGAATTGATTGTGTTTATGCACAGATAACCCTTGCATCAATACTTAAAAGTCAAAATGGGAAATAACTTATTTTGAAGTGCCTATTCAGAAATCAGCATGACAATTGAAGCTTTTCTTTACTCTTGACTGTCGATTAAAATCAGGGGTAGTAACACTGTTTGTTTTTTTTTTTTTTGAGAATTGGTAATTTTGTATTCTTCAGCATTAGGACATGCTGGCTACCTTTCAAAATTCATCACAAAAATTACAAATTTCCTATCAACTCTATAATTTGATCTACATCCACTATACATAATTGTTTACACCAAAAAAATAAAAATACTAAACAATTCCATTTTACTTTGTGAATGGAATTGGATCTATCTTCAAAATATTTTCCAGTCCTTCCTCTCCACACAGACCACCATATGCATGATGATATCAAATTCCCCCTCTCAGTTATTAGTAAACTCTAATTTTGGTCCTTGTGATGTATGACTAAAAGCATATTTAACATTCAAAGAATAGATGTCCTTCCATATAGGGGAATATGGTACATTTACACTATTTTTAGAATTATATTACCCTCCTAAAACATGGATATTAAATTATGTAACAATAAACAATTTGAATGTGGTGACTCCACAAGGAGAGGGTTCCAAAATGCATATTTCAATTAGTTGAAGGTTAAATGTGGTTATCACAAGGACCAAAATCAGAATATGTTGATATTTGAGGGACTAAGAGTTATATTAACTGTTACATAATTTAATATCCATTTATTCATGAGGGTAATACTCCCTCCGTCCCTATTTACTTGTCCATATTTCCTTTTTTAGTTGTCCCTATTTAGATGTCCATTTTGACAAATCAAGAAAGGACAACAAATTTTTTCCTATTATACCCTTATTTACACTTCTTGAAAATTGTAAAAGTGTATGTTGTTTCCCTCCAATTTATTTCACTTGAATTCAAATAAGTGGTTGTAATTTTGAAGTGAAAAGTTGTCAAAAGGGTAAAATTGTAACTTCACTATGCTAATCATTGTTGCCTTAATCTGTGTGCCATTTCTAAAGTGGACAACTAAAAAGGGACGGAGGGAGTATAGTTCTAAAATAGTGTAAATGTAACATATTCCCTATATAGAAGGACCAGAAGGACACATATTAATTGAATGTTAAATATGCTTAGTCATATATCACAAGGACCAAAACCAGAATGTCAACATTTGAGGGACAAAGAATGCAAATTCCCTGCTCCCTGTCAAAGATAAAACTGGCTCATGAAGAACCTCAGCCGACCAAAAGCACAGAGGATAATTTTAAGAAAGAAAAAGGGGGATGGTTTACCCAAGGTGGATTCAAAGAAAGAACAGGGATATAAAGAGGGGTACATTTGTAACACCCATATAATTTCTGGAACCATCTAATACCAGACAAGAATGTGTTGTTACAAAGTTCAAATGAGCTGACACACTCACATCCACATATTGCTAGCACATACTTACCTTTTTCTTTTGCAGTTTTGCTATCATTATATAAATAGGCATGGAGATCCTACTGTGACGTGCACAGCACGAAATTGGAGAAATTGTCAGATAAACTTGTCAGAAAAGTAGTAAGATAAGTTGAAAAGCATACTCAGAAAAGCCCGATGCATAAATCCAGAGCCACGGGTGTCACTGCTGAACACACTTCTATAGCCCACTAGCCCTCTGCAATAGGTCAGGGGAAATTAAAATTAGGACACAAACTAAACAATGAAATTAATCATCAAAGATTGAGAACATGCTGAATACAAACGAGGTGTGAAATGTGAATACATAAAGGTAGCATGAATCTGAAATCTACAGATTTGTTAGTTGCCTCTAATACGATCTTCGAAGAAAATGCATTGATTAATCATTTCAACATATTGGCAATTAGCTTTGTCATTCTGTTAACCAAAGAATAATCTAGTCATATTTTAATCCCATACTTCTGGGTCGATAGGTATACCTTGAAAAAATGTTACCTTTCTCAAAAAAAAAAAGGTATACCTTGAAAAACAAAGACAAGATAAAAGGAGGATAGAGAACAAATAATATGCCCAGATAAGACTCATAAATGTAGCTATTTAGTACTTTACCTTACTCAAAAAATGCTCAGATAACTAACCTTCCGGTATATATTAAAAGATCAATCAGTATCATAATGTATCCACGAAATGCAAGGAGGGATGAACAGAATACTATTCCGAAAGGCAGAGATAAAGTGAGGGAGGTAAAACCAATCTTCTAATTACGTATCATCATGCTCTATACAGTAATAAAACCTGCAAAGAACAACTGAAAAAAATACCTTGAAGGACATGTCAGACACATTCTAGTCCTTCCCATGCTGCCAGGAACAGGGCCCATGTCAGTAACTTCACCCCGCCTGTGAGAAAGTGCTTCCATGACCAAACCTACGTGCTCGTCATCAACCTAGAAACAGAAGATGGTCCCAAGAGGTTTGGTATAAATTCTGAATGAGTAAAAGACAATACTGTAGGTTTATGCAGACTTGCGCACCTCAATAGTCACTTCTTCAATTGGCTCAAGCTTAGTACCTTTCTCTACTTTGTACCTAAACATACAGACATTGCAAATGCAATATTAGCAGTTTATCACCAAGGTTACTGGTGAATAATAGATACCAATGGCACAGATATCATTAGGCCATTCAAGACACCAAAAAATACTGTCTTAAATGATGCTATACATGTCTTGTCAACCATAGATATGTAAATATGTGCATATACTGGAATATGTGACTAGACGTGTATGTCTAGTTCTGGTAAGCTTTAATCAAAAGACCATTCCATGATAGGAAATAATTCTCTGGTCCTTTTTGCTATATGTTTTGTATCTCCTGAATTATTATATAATCATAACATTTACCAATTCACAAGTTAACAGTACAGAATAAGAGTATGCAGGCATATCAAGATGTGATTCCTAGCAAACCAGTCTAGAATAAGGACAAAGAAGCTCACATGACTTTAGGTGGGGAGACAGAGAGCTCAAATCCTTCACGTCTCATGTTCTCAATTAAGATACCTATGATGAACAAGAAAAAACAAAAAGAAAGAGTTAGGTGGTATGTAAAATTCTAGAGAGAGAATTCAGTGGACTGCTTGATCCGGTTTAATTTTGTCCCTTATGCACATATGAGACGAGCACAAATACTGACAACATTGTTAGAGGTTGTTACACCACACAACTCACCTAATTGAAGTTCACCTCTACCCTGCACTTCAAATGATTCTGAAGTACTGGGGAGAACATTTATGGCAAGATTGGTTTCTGATTCAGCTAGCAGCCGGTCACCAATTTTCCCTCCAGTCAACTATAAAAAGTACAGAACATTTTAGACAGTCATCAGAAGAAAGAACCCGTAGTTTCACCAATCACATTTGCCCAGACAGTTAAAAATAAGGACTCATGCTTTCTGAAATTTTTTGGAAGTCCGAATGGACTCATCTCTCTTCTTCTTTCAGGCCAAAACAAATCTCTGCTCAAAAATTCAATAAATGTGTTAATCGAATGGACACTGGTTCCAGAATGCTATATTTCAATAATGGTAGCAGTCTTCTAAATGAATGCTTGTTGATTAGAAGAAACAATCTATGAGTTCACTACATCTCCCACATATTTTGATAACCTATATAAGTTTAATACTTCTCACACGTATCAAATAAAAAGCCAGTAGAGGCATTTGAAACGACAAAATGAGGATTTACATAGCCGACCCCAACTAATTTGGAACTGAGGCTTAGCTGTTGTTGGGAATCTGAGAGCCCATCAATTACTCTGCATACAGACCACCCTATCCTATACATCTTCATTCTCCATTCCCAATTATATGTTTGATGTTTTCCAGAAAATGTTTTTAAAACTGTAGTACAATTAACCCTTCAATAACAATAACTGCAGTCAATTTCAGTTTCTGCTACAGGAAGTAAAGAAGAAATAATAGGCAGTCTTTGTTATAGTGAAGCATACAATTACGGTAAGTTATAAGAGAAATCAATGTACTAGTGCTGGCAAATGGATGGGTCGGATCAGATATGGGCAGGTTGAAAACAGTTTAGACAAAATGGATAAATTATGCAACCATCCATAACTAGGACAGATAAAAATCGGATTTATATGAATATCTATATTAACCATTGCTTGGTGTAGACTGTAGAAGACCTGAAAAGGCAGCAAAACTTCAAAAACAAAGAACCGATATACATATGATAGATATCTCCACCCCCACCACCACCCCTTTTTCTCCTCCTATCTTGAAGTATCGCATTTTGGAACTGGAACCAGCTGCCCAATTTTGCGGCTGAGAATTAGCCTTGGCTTATGAAATATAAAGTAAAAACTCAGTGACTCACTGTATCAATTTTTCTATGCTCTATATGACACAAGTGTTGCTCATGTTTTGTTGATGAAGGTGGTCAGCTATATGTTTAAGTTAAAGAACAGTTCACAGGAGGACTGACGGCGAAGTAAAAGTTTTCCACCTTTCACGCAGCTAGATTCTTCACATATAAAGTGAGTTGCACTATCGATATCCATATTTTATGGTTGGTTACATGGATATGATCCAGTTTAAACAAATCAATTATCCAACCCGTATTTAACAGGGCAGGTTGGAGGGATACCTGCATCTTTTATCCATTTTCCAGCACTACTTTTGTACTGCCAAATTACAGACTACAGAGGCTGTCAATTATCATAGTATCCCCAAAAAATCAACATCCTAGCTTCAGTTAATCTCCCTTTGGACTGATACATCTGCCAACAACTCTATCTTAAGTTTGTCTCAAACTACCATTTGATCTCTTTCTTTAAGATAGAGACCTCACCTCCATGTCCTTCCTCAAAAGTCAAAACTATAGATTATCAACCTCAATCAAAAGAAATGATCAAATAAAAAAAAAGGAAAAAATATTCTAATTAAGATCAAAATTTACAAAGAACATTAGATGCTTTGACACAAAAATAATGGATGAGTTGGGAGTCTCTTTCGGAGACATCCTCACAGAATTACAGGGGGGAAAGACCATCAACTATGACCCTCCACAGAATATGCAGCTGGAAAGCAGAAGCAACTAGACACAAAGATCTCACAAATAGGAAATGAGCGGGGAAAATTATATACTTACATGAATACCATCAGAACCAGCTAAGGGAGAATCATTGACACCGAAAGTCATGGAGATGGTAGGGGGGTCAAGCACAACTGTGGGCAACGCTGTCGTAACCTATCAAATTTCAGAGAAGTTGCAGAAAAGGTTAAGAAATTTAGCTCACAAAGAATTCAGTGTCAGTGACATGTTACAAGATCAAGAACCACATAACACGTGGACATAAAATAGGAAACACAAACAGGAAAATATTATTAAACAAGTACTAAAATGTATCATCTAATCAAGTTAATAAAGACTAGTCAAATTTAGGAAAAGGAAGTAAAACAGTGGTAACAATAACGACTTAGATATCAACTATTCCTTGGTCTTAACTCTGAATCAATTGACCAAAATGTACATTAAATTAAACAGTTGGTAGTAGCTAATTAAACTTCCACAATCAAGGATATATCTGTACATTGATTTTAGTTTTAAGCATGAACGACTTAAGGAATAAAAGATGACACCTAGCCCATTTAATAATTATTACTTAAACCATCGTATTGCACTTAAACGACTTCCTATTGTAATTAATTTACCTACAGCAAAAAAAATTAGAACGGCCTCAATAGTATCACTTTAGACAGTATAAGTTGGTCTGAAGGCATGAAAAGGTTGGTTTCCACATTCAAAACACAATGCTCTCGATGTTTATCTAGGAGAAGTTGTGACTACAATTTCTTCAGAGGTCATAGGATTTCATGTTATGAACTCTTGTGTATGCTTCTGAAGTGCCTTTTCCTATTGTGCACAGCATTTTCCCTTCTTTGATGTGAAACTTATCTTATATGAAATAATGCCAGCAGAATTTCCACCCACACAGTGACGAGATTCCCATATCAAAAAGAGCAATAGAACAAATAACACGACTTAGAAACAAATAGAATTGAGTTGGATCGTTAAATGAAGAAGAAGTCGCATACCTCTGCATTCGCAACTGTGTGTCCAATTGTCGGACTTGACAAACCTGCCATGGACACTATGTCACCTGCACCAGCACTATCTACTGGATCTGCTCTCATACCCTTCTTTTTCATCAGCTTTACAACCTATAAAAGTTTTGACCAGTAAACAAGAAAGGAACAGAAATGAAAATTAGGTGACAATTTCAAAGCATGGCACTAGCTCAGGGCTTAGAATTCCAATAGTAAGTAAATAAATAACTAAATAATAGATCCTGAATATAGTCCTAAACATTCAAGCTTGAAATAAGTCGTTTTGAGTGCTAAAATACCTTCATCAGAATCTACATGAGCTATCAATAACCATAGTTTTCCTCTAAAAAGATGACTTACTGACACATAATAAAGTTGCCTGTGACACAGCCATGGAAGTTACAATCAACACCTCATAAAATAGATTATTTAAGTTATTAATCTCCTATGTTAATCAAAGTACCACAGAAACATATCACATGATAAAAATTCTGTTACACCTAATTCTCTGATGCATGGTTTTGACTATTTGACACCATAAAGTTACCCATGTTGTGGAGTTCAATTTAGTTTGATTACCTCAAATTTTGATCAAAATTGGAAAATTGATTTGATGACACTATACACACAACAATTTACTAGAATTTCAAATATCCCTCTAGCATCTTAAAACATACTTAAGTTACAAAAATAGTACAGAGAAGATATTCCCTTAGTTCTGGAGACAACAGACCTTTCCTTCTTCAATTTTTACAGTTCCATTGTCTGTGTTCTTCAGCCCTTGTACTTTATCACCAACACGAACAACTCCACAAGTTACACGACCCGTCAAAACACGACCAAGATAAGGATCTTTCTCCATCATTGAAACCTGAAAGCAACTATTAAGCATAGCATCTCAAGGCAAATAAAACACAGAAGTATGAAGATTCTGAAAGGATCAAGAATAGAAAATCATCAAACGAATGTGAACCCCAAAAAAATAAAGAAAGTTATCCAATATGAACAACAAATCAAAGAGGTCCTTCAATGGTGCAGTACATCTCATTAGGGCCCCAGACATAAAAAGTTGATCCAATGAGTCAAACAAAGATGGAGGAGCTTATTTCTTAAGTTGCAGATTACCTTTCAAAGAGGACGGAAGATAACCTAGCCACTAGGCAAGGTCTAAAATCACCTCCTCTGTTGTATTTGATAACAAGTGGTCAGAGGAATCTTTTGATTAGATTCTTCGAAAGGAACCGTATGGATCAGATAAGTGGTCAGAGGAATCTTTCAGCTCTTTTGTACAAATCCTATATCTTGAGCACCTTACCACCCCCACTCCCCCTCTTCGTCCATTTGAATTGACTTCACACCTATTGGTAAATTGACTAAATTCTTTCTTTCCTGACTTTATTGTAACACCCCGAAAATTTCTAAGTTAAGGCCTGAACCATTCTTCATTTGTGTATAAGGTCTATCGAGTGATTCTTAAATTGTTCTTAGGTGTCAATTATTTTGTGCAGGAATGGATATGAATTAAAGTCACTAGAATCCCCTAGCATAAAGTTGAGTTGAAAGCTTCCTTATCGATTGAGTTTTGATATAAGATTTTACTTTGGTCAACTTCAAATATGAAGAGTTAGGTGCCCCATAACCTATCAAATTAAAGGTATTTGAGTCTTATTTCCAACGCCATCAAGTTTGCATCATTTGAAATAGAGAGTTATGACCATTTTTTACTGATTTGATGCATGCAATGACGTTTTGACCGACGGGAAAACACTAAAAAGGGCCCTTTTTGTCCCTAAGAAAACCCTAAACTAATTTATTGACTAATTAAAGGCCCAAAACAATCCGATTTTCATCTCTTAATCCCACATTCTCTTCTCTCTCAAATCCTAGAGAAAATCAAAGCATAAGAGTTCCAAGCAAGATTCTTTCAAATCTTTTTCAAGATTATTCTTCAAGATAAGTCCTTCTCCAAGAATTTCATTATTTTCAAGTCATATTCCTTTATACAATTATGAATCATTAATGAAAATCTTAATTCTTGGCCATAGGATTTTCAAGAAACTAATTCAAGAATCTCAAGAAAGGTTTTCTTGATCATTCTCCTTCAAGCTAGGATTTCAAGTCTTCCAATCAAGTTCTTCTTCAAACTTCTACAAGAACTTTGTTCTTCCGGGTATGTAAAGGTTATTCATAGTGTTAGACTATTTCGTCCTTACTCCCTACATCTAAATTCAGTCAGCAAAAGTTATGTTTAGGGTTTTACCCTAAAAGTCACATGAACCATATTGCTGACTGAACATAACTTTTGCTGACAGAATGTAGATGCAAGGCATGAGGACGAACAAGTCCAACACTATGAATAGTCTTGAAAACCCTATAGCCAACAATTAAATGAAGTTCTTGAAGAAGTTCGAAAAAGAACTTGATTGGAAGACTTGAAATCCTACCTTCAGGAGAATGATCAAGAAAACTTTTGTTGAGATACTTGCATTAATTTCTTGAAAACTCTATGGCCAACAATTAAGATTTTCATTAATGATTCATAATCGTATGAAGGAATTTGAGTTGGAACTTGAAAATAATGAAATTCTTGAAGAGGACTTGCCTTGAAAAAGATTTGAAAGAATCTTGTTTGGAAGTCTTATGCTTTGATTTTCCTTAGGGTTTTGCCTTGGGGTTTGAGAGAGAAGAAATTGGGGTTAAGAGATGAAAATCAGATTGTTTTGGGCCTTTTATTAGTCAAGAAATCTGTTTAGGATTTTCTTAGGGGTACAAAGACAAAAAACGACCCTTTTTAGTGTTTTCCCGTCGGCCAAAACGGCACTGCATGCATCAAATTAGTAAAATGATTATAACTCTCTACGCCACTGCATGCATCAGATTAGTAAATGAATATAACTCTCTACTCCAAACTCTAAATGCTGCAAACTTGGTGGTGTTGAAAAGAAGACTCAAATACCTTTAATTTGATAGATATGAGTCACCTAACTCTTCATATTCTAAAAGATATGATCATTTGAAGTTGACTTAAGTAAAATCTTATATCAAAACTCAATCGATAAGGAAGCCTTCAACTCAACTTTGTGCTAGAGGATTACAGTGACCTTAATTCATAACCAAATCCATTCACACGCTAAATAATTGACCTTAACCCCTAAAAATAATTTAAGAATCAGTCGATACGACCTTATACACAAATGAAGAATGGTTCGGGCCTTAGCTTAGAAATTTTCGAGGTGTTACAATATCTCCCCCTTGGAAACTGAGCATGGGAGGGAAAGGAATTACTCTTTACCATCCTATGGGAAATCTCATCCAAAGAATACTACTCCTTATCACCGTATTCAACAAAACTTCGAGTCCTAATCAAGAAGCACCTAATGCATCATGCATTCATCCACATGTTATCAACACCACATTTAAGCCTAGAACTATAACCACATTTAAGCCTAGAACTATAACCACTCCATGGACTCCTACTAGCCAATCCTTCTAAGAATTCCTCATTCTCTCATCACCTCTACCAACTAAAACTTCACGTGTTACTACCAAGAAACCGCCTAATTACTCTCATCTAACTATCTCTACCAACTAAAACTTCACGTGTTACTACCAAGAAACCGCCTAATTACTCTCATCTAACTATTACTCATCGTAAAACCTCATTCCCTTCTTCCTCCACATTTATAACCTTAGATGGAATAAGCACACCATCACTACCACAATAAGAAACATCAACCCTCTCTTATCTATCATCACACAACTACTATCAACATCACTCTCAAAACTAAAAAAGATCACCGAAAGAGCTTTAGGGCGAAAGATCATAAGCACGACTCAATCGAGAATTCTGATATAAGAATATGAATGACGCAACATTATGTTGCTGAGCCAAGTAACATTGGCTTATAACCAAGTGGGGCATTAAAGTGGTTGAATGTTAGATAAATGCCCCAATAATATGTAGAGTCCGATGGACCTCTCGAGAGGCCCCGATGCTATGGAACTAACTAGTGGTCCAAATGGTATCAGAGTCACTCATGTGTCAGCCTTGTCAATGTGAGCCAAAGTTCAACTGATTTTACGCAAATCCCAATAAAGCGGGGAAAACCTCAGTGCTGAGTCTAAGCAAATTCCATTCGGTGGGCAAATCTCAACAAGGAGGTTGAGTCCATAGAGGGGTGTATGTGATGCCCCAGCTTAAGATAAGAAATCCCACATCGGTAAAATACATGTGGGGTATATGAGTAAACAGGCCTTACCAACTAGTGATGTGTTTTAAAGTCGTGCGGGCCTAGGCCCAAAGCGGACAATATCACTACCAGACTGGGCGTCAGATTTATACAGCCTGCCTAACTTTTTCCTTAGCTAGGCTTCTTTGATTGATTGTTTAAGCAAACTGTCTCCACTCATAAAGGTATGTTTATCAACTCATCTTACAGCATTATATCCATTATAAATTTATCTAGATTAGTTCTGCTCTCTGCACAGCACCACCACTTCTTAACCTGCCTCCAACGATTTCTTTCTCTCAATCAACGAGACATTAGATTCTTTTTCAATTATAAAAGATAATTGCCACTAAATCGTGTATTCACTTCTATCTTCCATATTTTTCCCTTAATCACCAAATGATTATTAACACACATCATTTACTTCTCTTGTCCAACAAAAATAAGACTCGCATAACAAGCATTCATCTGCAACTTCTCCATTTGTAATACCTCTAGCCAATTATAAAGGAATTTAAGTACAATATTTCTTTGGGAATCCAAAGCAAGGACGAATTTCTTACCCATGGGCCATGGAAGTGGTACTTGGAAAAAAGGAGGTATCTCAACAAAGTGCAGAAAAATGTACAATAGCTACATGTACGCAAGCTTAAATATATGAGAATTATTACCAGCTTTTGCACTTGCTACGCTTTAAATTTTGCGAAGTTGCATAAATGGCTATTCACCTAAATTATTTATCTCATTATGATATATAAACTAAGAAATGCAAATGCAATACTAACCAACATCTGAAAAGGGGCATCTAGGCTAGCACTCGGTGGAGGAACATGCCCAACAATAGCATTGAGCAATTGTGACATATCCTTCACATCAGGAGGACTTTTTGTATATGTGGAAGATGCCCATCCTTCTTTAGCTGAAGCGTAAAGAACAGGAAAATCTAACTGTTCCTCTGGAATAGAATAAAACAAGTTCGATCAGAAAGGTTGAGTTAAATTTAAAATGCATAGAAACTATTAAATATATGGAGTCATGTATGGAGGGAGGGAGAGATCCAAGCAACTGGCTAGAAGAAAGGAACTTAGAAATTTTTATGAAAGTAATTTTCTAGAACCTGAAGCACCAAGGTTTGCGAAAAGATCAAATACAAGGCTCTCAACTTCATTACATCTCTCTTCAGTCACTGCATATGTATAATTGAACAGTTAATATGAAACCATTAAAAGAACTTGTGATTAGAATAACCTCAGAAATGTAATACCTGCAGGTTTGTCTACTTTATTGAGAAGAAGAATGGGGCGTAAACCATATTTAAGGGCCTTGGCAAGAACAAATTTTGTTTGTGCAAGTGGACCTTCACCAGCATCAACAACAAGGACTGCTCCCTCAACCATGCCAACAACCCTCTCAACCTGTAAGCAAATGAAAAGTGAAAAGCTTACAATCTTCTTCATGTCAACCTAACAACACAAGGCAACACTTGGAATAAAAAATCAATAAAATACCGCATGACAAAGTCAGATTGATGGCACTTGACAACAAGCTCCACTTCTCCTTTTTTTTATGATGAAGATAACATATAAACAATAAACAAAAGCTATTGCAATTCACCAGGTAAAATTGAATTCACTCCCATCCAAAGGAAACATCAGATTAATGCAAAAGGGCTGACAATAGAAACAGTAGCGGATTGTCTAAGAAAATTTTATCAAGCTTGTGAAAGAAAATTTTGTTTAGGAGATTTTTTCAAAAAATTTAATGAAGTGTTGGGAAGGTGCTTCTCATTGAAAAGCTCTTCTTTCACACACATAAGACTCATAAATCTTCAAACAAAGAAAAAAAATACAACTATCAACTTACACAAAGTTCTTATTCAATATTTTTTGCAAAAAAACCTATCCCAAGTATTGTCCAGACGGATCCTCATGAGAACCTTTACCACAGAGAATCTCTTTTACAGCAGTCTTACTTTCAAGGATGTAACTAAGGAGAAGACTGGAATAGCAGTGTTATGAATCTTTAGGGAAGGATCGATTCATAGGACGATATATAAATTCAGCTCGTTAAAGGGAGGCTGAAACCTTTTCATTTAAAGAGAGAACTCCGATCTCTTCAACTCTTCAAAGGGAGACTTTTTGACACTACTCTTCAAAGGGAGACTGAAACCTTAGAATTCAATGGAAGAGACAACTCTAATCTCTCTTGTTTTTTGCTGAAATATGACTTACTGATTTATTCATCAAAAGCCCCTTTAAATAGGAGTCTTAGACCATCTCCAACCCATCTCTATTTTACTCTCCATTCTCTACATTTGGAGAGTAAAATAGAGAATGGGTTCTCCAACCACTCTCTATTCTTCAATTATAGAGAGGTGAATAGTAGTTCTCCAAATTTGGAGAACTACTATTCACCTCTCTATTTTACTTTTTGATTATTATAATATTATTTCTATTATATTATTATCATTTGTAATTATTTTCTAATGTAACATAACATTTAAAAATATATTATCAACAAGTTATTACTTCCGCCCAAATTAATAATTTTTCTATTTTATTTTTTAAAAGAAATGGTCACTTTAAATATGCAATTTAAAGTTATTTTAATATTATTTATATTATATAAGATTATTAATTATGTCTCTAATATTTGTAATTATTTTCTAAGTAATATAACATCTAAAACATTATTGATAAGTATACTACTTTCATCCCGAATTAACAATTTTTCTAATTTAATTTTTTAATTTTTTTTTGTCATTTAAATATGTAATTTAGATTATAATTATTTTTCATTATGAAGTATGCACAAAAATTACATGATAATTCAAACAATCTACTTTTATGTAGTATTGATAAATTATTAAACTGCACTTTTTAAAGAGCATGCAAATATTTGATGCAATAGTTCAAAATGGAATAGGGGAAGTAAATTAGTACACGAAATAATTGGACACAAGATGAAATTGTTAATTTAAATAATTTTTAGCTATACATAAAAATTAAGGACAAAAAATGCTTATTTTGAACTCCGTAATACATTAATAGAACATTCATGAGTAGAGGTGTGCAAAAACCGAATCAACCAATAAAAGTGTTATTGATTTATTGTTATTGGGTTATTGGGTTAACGATTTTTTATGGTTTTATAAAAAAAATTATTGGGTTATCGGTTCGGTATTGGTTTTTAATATTGGATTATTGGGTAAACCGATAACCCATTAAGACTAGTAATTTACTACTTTTACTTGTACATAAATATTCTATATTAATCTTAATACCTTAGTAGTTACTATCTTTGTCCTTTAGCCTTCAATTCACACTTCACAATGGCTTTGAGTTCACAATTTCACATTATAAAAAACGTTAAAATCTAAAGTAAGAACCATATTACTCTTAATTTCTCTTTGTGTTACGCTTGTATAGTTCTTTTCATCTTTGTTATTATTGTTTCTATTTTATGAGCATTATTGTAAAGTTACAGTATTATGTTTTCGCATCAAATTTATTATAAAAGTCATATATTTGTTTTATAAATATTTTCTTATTGATTAAACCGAAAACCGAACCGTAAGGACTAAAACCGATATAAAATATATTATGGTTTCGTTATTGGTTTAACATATTTAAAAACCAAAAATTGATAAATCGAACCGATAATACATAAAATCGAATCGACCGATGCACACCCCTATTCATGAGAGTAACCTAATAGTCTTAAAAGTTGAGTATTTATGTAAAATTTAAAATAAATTTTACGAGAATACAATATTTATGATATAATTATATTTCATCAATGAGTTCATTTTTATTTGCATTGTTCGTTAATAAGTATTATATATAATATTTATTGCAATTTATGTTATTTGGAAATTTAGAATAAAATATAATTTTATATTAATGAAGAATTTGAAAAAAAAAAATTGTATTATGTAAAGATTATAGAGTGATTATTTGCAAAAAGAAGAAATGATTTATATTATGAAATAAGAAAATAAGAATGAAATATAAATAATAATATAATATTGAGGAGAGAGAAAAAGATTCCTTTTTAGAGAGTAAAATAGAGAATTGGGTTGGAGTTGATTGTCTGAAAAAATAGAGAACTCTATATTTGGAGAGTAAAATAGAGGATTGGGTTGGAGATGCCCTTATTATATCAATAGGAAGTCTAATTCTTATGAAAGTAGGAGACCTAAATCCTATTCCAAACTAATAACTATAGCTTAACTTAATCCTTATAAAACTATGAAACATAAACCCCATTCTAGAATAATAAATAAAGTTACTTAAATTATAAATAAATAATAAATAAATCTACTTAAAAAATATAATTAAATACTTAAATTAATTGACTTCCTTGCATTCACAACAAACAGCTTCCCCTAGAGCTAATAGTAGCTCGATCAATCATCTTTTCCTCTTCACTAAGCTGAATGACTTCCCAAAATCTTGAAATAATTATGATTCTTATTAACACAATACCAAAGGATCCATTTATTGATTTTAGAGACAATCTGACACCTGGAAATAACTTCTTGCTTTTAGAGAAATCAATTACAATGGTCATCACTTTCAAACACTGAAACACTTAAAACCCAAGGTAATAGTCTAATTACCAATTCTTGTGGTAACTTCTATGTGATTTATATATCTGTGATTGACTGATTGTACACTAAGGAAAGAAACACAAAATGAAAAAGATTATAAAAACACTTTACCACCAAAAATCTTCATAAAATAAATACTTACTTCACCACCAAAATCTGCGTGTCCAGGAGTGTCCACCATGTTTAGCTCTTTGTCCTTCCACGAGATGGATGTAACCTTAAAAGTGTTAAAAGCATATCAGAGCTCACCCAGATTTGGTCCAAATAACTTAATTAATGGAGGTTTACTTGAATAGATATCAGCAGTGCTACCTAAGCAACCATGTTTGAACTTAAATTGTGACCCATTTTGTGTTCACAAAAATAAATTTAAACAAAAAGACCAAGGCCCAAAAAAAAAAACAATATCCTCCTCTTCAAAAAGTGAAATGACATCTACAATTCGGCCTATTAGTTTAAACTTCACTCATCCCAAATTTATGACCTCAAATTATTCAAAAAGTCAAAATAACTTCTTCTTCACCATGATGTTAAACCACGACTATTTCTTTTTATTGTTTTAAAACCCATATACTATCTGTTGATAAGAACAATCAATTACGATCTGACTTAAGCTGAAATATAATCAACTAACCTTGTACTAAGCCATTTATTTTAGCATAGACAAAGTGGATAAAAATAAAATACATCTTTTTATAAAAAAAATAGACTAACAGAAATTATCAACCAAGGCATCACAAATTATCCCAAAATCTAGTAGTTCTATTTGACATGTTAATTTATGCCTATATGCTTTCAAGTATGAGATCATCATTCAAAAATACGTCTCATCCATAAAGAACTTGGACAATCCCTCCCCAAGGAAAAAAAACACAAAAATAAATCTCTGAAGAAACTTCTCAGAGCATAGGGGAAAGAACAAAAGTGAAAGAATCGGACGCTTAATTTCAGCTTCTAACTCTATGTTCACTATGATTCTGACTGCCTTTGTTTCTTTTTATATGATGATATTACCTTTGTAGGGGGTGTTTGGAATTGCTTTTTTTAAGTGGCTTATAAGCTAAAAGCCACAAGTTGAGAACACCCAGCTTTTGGTTTTTGGCTCTTTTTTTGTACTCTTTGAGCCTAAAACAGTGCTTAAAAGCAGTTCTTGTGTTTCCCAAACACTTCCAAAACTAAAAAAAGAGCTTAAAAGCCAAAAGCCACTCAAAATAAGTCAATCCGAACACCCACATAGTTTACCACAAAAAGCATTTACAGTTTTCGATTTAGGGAAACTACATTTTCTCTCTATCTGATTTTACCCTCTTCAAATAACATCATCATGCATTTGAAGTGTTCTACGACTTGTAAGTCCAAGATGGTGTAACCATAAGACAAAGAGGAGTAAAAATTTGCAATAAAATTGTCAAAATATAACACAACCAAAAAATCTTAAAGAGTATCATTTCACATTACCTCAAATTTTGATGTCAGTAAATGTGAAAATACTTTTTTTCTGATGTGTTAAAGTTTTAGGCATTCATAAAACCTCTCAGTTTAAGAACAATCAACAACAACAAACCCTGAAGATAAGGGTGAAGGAAACCAACTATCGACTAAGGCTGAAAAAAAGGGTGAAAAACCCCAACTATCAACTAAAACTATCAAAAATCAGTATCATCCATATCTGGCTCAGTAAATATACCTTGTTGTAACTTTCAACACTCTACTACCAACCACATGGTAACAGCCTTAAGTCCGGCCTTTCTTTCATATTGCCAGTAGAAGCTGTAGCTTGCTTTCACATAGTGACAAGCTCTAGGTTTTTAAAATCACCATTACCATAAGTATTTTAAAACCAACATACATCTTCAGAATCACAGAGAGGTTGCTAATACCAGAACGTTAAGCTAAAGAACCTTAAAGCACCATAACCATATACGTATATTTTAAAACCAACATACATCTTCATAATCACAGAGAGGTTCCTAATACCAGAATGCTAAGCTAAAGAATCATACTAGTCACTAGTGGCAATCACAAAACCTCTTACTATTAGAAGAAAAATTCAAATCCATATACAGATTAAGTACCAGGCAAAAAATTCAGAGAAGAAAAGCAACTCATCAGCTAAAGATCAGCATCATCCATGTCTGGCTCAGCAAATATACCTAGCTGTAACTTTCATCACTCTACTACCAACAACATGGTAGCAGCTGTAAGTCCGGCCTTTTTTTCATCATTGCCAGTGGAAGCAGTGATTCATACGACTCAAAGTGACAACCCTTACATTACTGATATCCTATATCATCACATGTATTTAGAAACCAACATGCATCACAGAGCAATCCTGAATACCACTAACAGTGAGTAGTGCGTCAAACTCACATAGCATCTTCAAAACCAAAGAGCAGTTCATGGTAATCTTAAGAATCATACTGGTGGTCCTCACAAAACCTCTTAGTCTTAGAAGGAAAGAAATCAAACTAATACACAGATTAAGTACCAGGCAAAAGATTGGGAGAAGAAAACCAGCTCATTGGCTAAAACTTTCTAAGATCAACATCATCCATATCTGGCTCAGCAAATATACCTAGCTGTAACTTTCATCACTCTACTACAAACAACATAGTAGCAGCTGTAAGTCCGGCCTTTTTTTCATCATTGCCAATGGAAGCAGCAATTTGTACTACACATAGCATCAACCCTTAAAATTCTGATATTCTACATCATCACATGTATTTGAAAACCAACAAGCATCTTCGAAATCACAGAGCAATCCTGAATACCACTAACAGTGAGTAGTGAGTCAAACTCACATCACATCTTCAAAATCAAAGAGCAGTTCAAGGTATGCTAAAGAGTCATACTGGTGGTCCTCGCAAAACCTCTTAGTCTTAGAAGGAAAAAAATCAAATTATACACAGATCAAGTACCAGGCAAAAGATTTGGAGAAGAAAACCAACTCATTGGCTAAAACTTTCTAAGATCAACATCATCCATATCTGGCTCAGCAAATATACCTAGCTGTAACTTTCATCACTCTACTACCAACCACATGGTAGCAGCAGTAAGTCCGGCCTTTTTTTCATCATTGCCAATGGATGCAGTAGTTCGCACGACACATAGTAACAACCCTTACAATTGTGGTATCCTACATCATCACATGTAATTAAACATCAACATGCAACTTCAAGATCACAGAGCAATTCTGAATACCACGAGTAGAAAGCCAAAGAATCTGGCGCAATAGTGAGTACTGTAGTGAGTCAAACTCACAAGTCACGCATCTTCAGAATCACAAAGCAGTTCATGGTCTAATGATTGTAACAATTCCATCTGAAGTCTAGCAACTAGGGTTTTTATCTTAAGATAATAAGGTGCAGGAGACAGTTGGCTGACTTGAAAAAAACATGAGAATTTGCTATCAATGAAGGCAAGATAGTAAACACGTAAGGATGAGGAAACAGGGAGCTTCATAGTAACAGAAAGTGTGGACCTTTTTCTGTAGACTTTACTACATGCTTATGCATTTTTTATTCCGAAAACTCTATCCACCTATAATTCAATTGGTATAAAAGCTATGGACCAAGTGAAGCCGATTTAATATATACAGTTGAATCCAGCTCCAATTATAACATGTATGTTACAAAAAAGAACCTCGTTTCCAAACTATCAAAGCTAGTGAAGTAGAGCCTTGTACCTATGCACTGTCACCTCCCCCCTCCCAAAAAAAAGAATGAACTTTCTCTGGAAACATTGCAAGCCCAACAACAGATACATCAAACAAGATAGAATTCCTTCATATATAATGAAACCAACAAATAACATTTTCTATTTTAATATTAGATAACACAATTTGTTTTAACCCATGAAAAATGACTACATAGCACATTGCTTTTAGCATGAGAATCCTAATGAGGCTTACAGCAACTATAATTAGCCCTAACAAACACAAAGAGTGAATTATTCAAGGGTGGATGATCATATTATTACAATTTCTTACTCTTTGGTCCATCAAAGATTTAAATGCAGTAACTACACCTCTTACTAAATATACATATTAACAAAGTCAATATATGTATATATATATATATACACACACACATCTGTATATAGTTATGCATCCACTACTTAATACTCTGGATCCGTCTCTGTTAATCAGAAACTTATGACAAAGGCAGCTACAAATGAACTTCGCCATAGAAAAGCTTCAACAATATCCGCATAACCAGTGGCAAATGCAAATTGATAGAGGTAAGGGAATTAAATACCTTAGAAGCAATAGTGATGCCGCGCTCTCGTTCGAGGTCGATAGAATCTAAGGCACGCTCGTGAGGTATATCAGCGCCGCACTGACGAAGCAGCCTATCCATGAGAGTAGTCTTTCCATGATCGACGTGAGCTATAACTGCGACATTCCTGAGCCGGTCGGGATCCAGAGCGCCGCCGGGTGCAGTGGCGGCGGAGCCAACGGGAGCGGTAGCTGTGGCGGTGGAAAAAGCTCGAGCATAGGATAAAGGTTTGATATGAGAATAATGAGAGGAGGAGAAGGATCTCCTAGTTGTAGACCAGAGAGATCGAAGCAATGGACCGACCATTTCGAACTCGAAAGAGAGAAATGGCTGCTCTGCTTCTCTGCAAAATCTTACTCCTCTTGTTTATTGAGGTTTAGGGTTTAAGGAAAAAATCCAAATTACAAAATAAGATTCTTTTAATTTTATTTTTTTGGTCTTGGAAAATATCCTTTCTCTATCAAAATAAAAAACGAAAAATGGTCTTAAATATTCTATATTAGATATTTTGGTAAAAATATATATAAGATATTTAAAATTACTTATAAAAATAATATATTATGTATGTATAATAATAAAATATATGTATTGGTTCAGTTCGGTTAGTTTTTCGATTTTTTTGAACAAAAACCAAATCCAAATAAAATCAATTTATTTAATCGGTTTGATTAACTTTTCGGTTTGGATCGATTTTTATCCAAGCCGTGAACAGCCCTAACTAAGGTAAAGAAAAAATGATAGATTCTCAGCTTTTGTTATTATAAATATATGTAACGAATAATAAAATTAGGTGTATCGAAAGATTCAATAAGTTTTTTCAATTGTAATTTAGGATAAACACAACTTCTTCTTTTTTATTCCCCTTCCTTAGGAGCTCTTACATTTTTGATCCCTTGGTGACTCGAATTCATAATTTTAAGATTGAAAGTGAAGAGTGTTTATCATCCGACAACTCCCTTGTAATGGGTGGAAACCACATAATTGAAGGGAGAGAACCTAGTTCAAGAACATAAAAGGAGAAATTAGTATGAATCGAGGCACATGTAATACTCACATGTGCGCCTATTGCATAACTAAAGGAGTCGAACTTCTTAGCGGAAAATTACATTATTTATATATGGCTAAAATTAATTTTTATGTATATATAATAGATATTGAGCCCCTTACAACTTTTTCGTGTGTTTATGTTTTCATATGTTAACCCCCCATTATAAAATATTAACGACTAGGGTATCAAAGTTTTCAATCTCCAACGAGTAATTTATAGTATTTATAAATATTG
Organism: Solanum verrucosum; assembly: GCF_900185275.1. Taxonomy (NCBI): domain Eukaryota; kingdom Viridiplantae; phylum Streptophyta; class Magnoliopsida; order Solanales; family Solanaceae; genus Solanum; species Solanum verrucosum. Next base: position 683,847 of record NW_026019982.1, on the reverse strand, counting down.
ACTAGTTTTATAATACCTCTTGTCTATTTGTGCCCAACTATTGCGTGGAAAAGAGGATTAATCAACCTATTTTGCCTTGTGACCTCACATTTGTGTAAGTTTAATATTTTTTTTCTTAATCAAAGAAAGTTTGAATACCTTCTTTTGAAATATCAGTTCCTTCGAAATCGATCGTTAATACAAAGAAGAGCTGGATTACTTGTTGGTCATAGTATATGCATAAGCAATTCTGATTCTTAATTAGAAATTTTGAATATTTTACACTATTCTAATTAATCACAATTATTCAAATTTTTTATTATGACTTATTTGTACATACATATAGATATTTCAATTTTCCTCCTCCATAAGAGGGTAACTAGCTTGCATAGCAATACCACACATTCCTCCATTGTCACTTGACCCCCTTTTAATTTTCATATAACCACTTTCACCCCACATAGTACCCCATGAATTTTTAACTATCCAATATTTCTCACCATTATTTTCTTCCACATCATAGCCAATTAATGTCACAGCATGATTTAAACTATTTCCACAATAGCCAGAAAAGATCCCTCCAGAGTATAATTGAAAATTATAGCCACTTGCATCAATAGCCACTGAAATTGGTTGTTTGTTAATTGCAACTTGAAGTGATTCCTCATTTGGTGGTACTTTTTCATAGTTACTTATTGTAACTTCATGTTGTTTTGCATTTTTTGTGTTACATTTTTGTTCTTTTCCTATGTATGGATAATTTTTTGAACTTGTAATTCCACCATTTTCCATGATGTAATCAAATGCACTTTCCATAAATCCTCCTTTACATCCTTGATTGTCTGAGTAAACATCACAATCCATTAGTTGTTGTTCTGATAGTGACACAAGTTTTCCTGTTTTGATCTTGTTGATGCCCTCTATTGCTGCTACTGCTGAGAATGCCCAACAACTTCCTGCATTGTAATAGGGCCCGGCCCGTTTGGATTAGCCGATCGAAAATGAGCAACTTTCACATATAGCAAACACGAAATTCATATTTGTATGCTATAGCAAAGTTTGCATAATTGCGCTCCATAGCAAACATAAATAGGTATATTTCGCTATACATATACAAAAGAAAGCAGTTGTATAATCTGCTTTGGTATACATATACAAAAAGATCAATTGTATAAAGTGAGAGAGGCGAGTGAGCGAGCGAGATCTGGGAGAGGGGAGAGGGGAGAGTGGGGAACGAAAATATATGTATATATACAATTTTCATGCATTTTATACATTTGCGTTTTTGTATAAAGTGAGAGAGCGAGATCTGGGAGAGTGGCGAGCGAGATCTGGGAGAGTGGCGAGCGAGATCTGGGAGAGGGGAACAAAAATATATGTATATATACAATTTTCTCTCGCTTTATACAAACACAAACGCAGTTTATACACTTGTGTTTGTATAAAAAACGAGAGAGGCGAGGGAGAGAACGAGAGTGGCGAGCGAGATTTACCAGGAGAGAGGTGAAATAGCAACAGTTTGCTATGAGGTACAATTAAATCAAACTATATTTATAGCATTTAATTTGAATTAATAGTTTGCTATTATATACAATTTTCCCATCGAAAATAGTTGATAAATTTTAAGTATTGAATCTAATTTTATAAAGGAAATAAGTAAAAACTCCATATGTCTAATTTTAGTTGTTATGGTTGTTTTTTTTTAAATCAAGGGATAAGAACTTTGATTAACATTTTATGATGTATTTTTTCATCATATTAATATGAAAAAAATTGTAATTTATAGTACTTTTCGTATAGTTTTTGAATATTTACATATCGAATTAATGTAATTTCATTTAACTTTAAAAATTAGTCAAATTGACTTTCGAAAAGCGCAACATGACAATTAAAAATGGACGGAGGAAGTATATGTTGGTATTGAATGATGTAACCATCACTAAATGTTTTGTGTAGTTATTTCTATGGATATTTTGATTGAATCGATTTGAAAGGAAAAAAATAGTAATTATTTCATATGAAAAAATTAGGAAATTTCTCACTATTTCAATGAGAATTTATTTTCCACCTTGCATTTTCTCAGTAACCTAATTCAATGAAAAATGAGAAAAAATAATTTTATGTAGCAATAAATTTTCCACTAATTTAAAATGGGAAAATCTTTTGTTTCTAGTAGCGTATAAATCCTGATAAAGGGACTAAATAAAATCTGAACTGACCATATAGAGCAATTTTAGAATTACCTTTGTCTTTAGTCTCTTTAAACAAGGGGATTCAAAAGGTAATGAAAAAAATAATAAATAATCGATTTTGCCCTATTTAATTTGCACTATACGATTTTCTAACAAAGGGAATTCAATTGAAATACTTATAAGTACTTCTGATATTCACCAAAGCATTATTAAAAATTAAGTACCAATTATAAACAAGAGGAGAGGATGTTATTTATATAAAGAAAATACCCCTCAACTTATAAATTTATCCAAACACGCTCTCATAATATGATTTTTATGTTGGTTGTTACGTACCACAACTTTTTTGATCTTTGACTGGTGTAACAACTCCATCCTTCCTCCAATCAACACCAACCGGTAATTTGGATATATCATACGACATAACATTATTAATGTCTTCTTGTTCCTGCATCGGTTTCTCGTAACCTAAATAAATAGAATTAAATTCTCGATTGGTCATGTCTGCAAAAGCATTGTCAGTAAGGCTGTAAGAAAGGTTTAGTGAATTGAAGAAATCAATGAACTGAACATTTGATTGATAAATTCCAAATCTCATATTCCATTCAGCTTCGTTTTGGTATTTTCTTCTGTATTTTTGGACCCAATTTTGGTACCTATTGAGAATTATTGGATCATCTTGACTTGCATTTGTGAGATAACATAGGGTTAAAAAAATTAATAGCATAAAGTTCAAAAAAGTAATATAAGATGGCTTCATAATAGCTATAGATTTAGTAAAATTGGTTGTTTAATTATTATGAGGTTAATTTGTACATTAAATAACATTATGTTGATGAGATGATTGTTAATCGTATACGTAATTATTTGATAAGTTGTTTTTTGTTCATGTAATTTGCATGGTTTGGTTGATTGTTTAATTTGTTTGTTTTAATCTTTTACGTTTAGGTTTTGTGTTTATAATATGGTGGATTTGAATAGTGGGCAAATACCTCAAGGTGTGTTTGGTATGATTTACGAAGAAAAATAATTTCTAATTTTTTCATATTCGATAAATATGAAATGAAGAAATGATGTCTTTAATTTTAATTGAGACGTCAAAGTGAATAGTACACACCAAATTGCAAACAAAAAAGAGATAAAGTAATTAAGGTTAATTAGCTTGATCATACTCGTTGAACATATCATAGTACACTAATTAAGGTTTATTAGATTGTAAGGACAACAAGAAATTAATTTTTTTTACTGTGATTCGTTTAACATTCATTTATTTATTTTTCAATTTTCTGTTTAGCAGAGATCAAGATCTAGTTACAGTTAACAATATTATTATTATTATTATTATTATTATTATTATTTTATGTGTTATAGTAATGACACAAATGGGCCAAATAATATTCCAACATATGCTAGAAAATCTTGAGTTCAGGTGAGATTAAAGATCCGATCCAATTGGATATTCGATTAAGTTGAACCATTAATTTATGTTGCTAGACTCTTTATAAATGGCGATGTATATGTGTCAGATCTTTCAAAAATATTACATTTGTAGAGAATTCGATATATGTGTAATATTTGAAGAGTCCGAGCAACATAATCATTAATCACATTGACTCACTAATCCCTAATTAAATATCCCTATATTTTTATTTACTTTTAATTCTTTTCACATCATAACATAAGAGCAAAAAAAATTAAATTGGACAGTACTAATAATCAAGAGTTTATAGTGATTTGAACTCGTAACATTATGATTTGATAACTATGCTGGAAATTGCTCTAATATTGTATTGATTTTGCTAACTTATTAACAGATATAGAGCTTGAACATTGGGTGGTTTAATGTCCAAGTTGATTAATTAGATGATTCCACATATTATTTTAAAATTAATCATCTATTTTAAAATGAAATGAAATCGACTATAATGAACCTGAAACACTAGAATTATATAATCAAAAAATAAGTTTGTGAAGAAGCAAATCATGATTCGAATTAAAGGATCTTGACTATTAAACTATCTTAACATATGCAATTTAAGAAGGAAATGCTTTAATCATTTATTAGCAGTTGCTTAAAGTTTGAAGTGTTGGCGACCAAATTGTTATTAAAAATACAATGTCGGTTTAAGTACAAACCTTAAACTAACTTTCTTGTTAATCATAATGATTGGTGAACTCCTCACATTATTAAATGACAAAAAGTCCAAATTGGAGATGGAAAAATTGCATACACCTTTCATCCAAGTTTACGTGACTGACTTTCATTTTTAATCAAGTCCTAAAAAAATGACACATAATTTAATTTCAAAATAATCATTTTACTTTTAGTGAAATGACATATAGCCGCACAACTATCTATAACTTATTTTAGACCACATAATTCAAAAGTCTGTCTTTCTTTCTTAAAAATTATGTTTCATGTCAAACTACATTACATAAATAATCCAATACACGCATTAAAGCTCGACTATTTCGAATTCACGATATGTAAAACCTCATTTAGTGGGAAACACTTCCTATCAAGAACTTTTTCATATATTCAAATCTGTAATCTCTGATTCAGGGTGTACTTATAACTTCATATACTATACCATATCGTTTGACGGTGATTACATATATATATATATATATATTATTAAGGGGATAGTGGGGAGAAAAAGGTGAGATGGCCTACATGTGAAGTTAGTTTGGAGACAAAGTAAAAGAAAGAAAAGGGTTGTGCACAAACCATTCACGTGCCTTTCCCTTTTCTCCCACAGCTCATCTTCCACATTCTCACTTCCCTCTACTCCCATGCACCTATATCACCTATCCCTATATCTATCCATTTTCCTCCTCATACTCATTTTGTCAAGTGTCACCACTCACCACATTGATTGATACAATGAGATGTTCTTTTCTTGTATCATTTTTTGATAGTGTTTACTCATATGCTCTAAAAAAAATTTTGTGATTCGAGTTGTTATTTTAATGCTAAGAGTGTTATATGTGTGGATCGAGCTGAATTGAGTTAGAATAGATTGAATTAATAAATAGATGAATCAGAGTTATTTGAGAGGGTGACGTGCATGTATATTTGTATTTGGTGTCACTATTTAAGTTATGTCCTAATTAAATTTTAAAATTCTTGCACGCTTATTTATTTCATAATAATAACTTTGGACATGCACGGTCTAGTATTAGTTTGACAAAGTTTAACTTTATATATATATATATATATATATATATATATATATATATATAACTGAGAGTTAGGCATTTAAATTTGAAGTTCAAATAACTTTAGGCACATACGATTGAAGTTCAACCTTGTTTTGCCTGAACTTCAGTCGTTATTGTCAGACTTTAGTCAGTTTTGCGTCAAGTTCATGGGCATATGGCTAAAGTTCAATCGAACGTGTTTGAAATTTAGCCATACGAACTAAATAATTGGATCACAACTCAACTCATTTTATTCTTATTAAGTTTTATTTTTTAAAACAAAAACTAATTATTTTCTCTTTTTATTATATTATAGTTATATTAACATATCAAAAAAGAAGTATACTATTTTGAACAGATTTCTTGAGATAATTTGAGCTGTATATTTAGCTCAAATAAATTTAACATTTATATGGGCTCAACTGAGTAATTAGTGGATTGTTCACTCAAACTTAATAGGCTGGACAAGTAATATTTTTATGAGCTAATTTTATTAGCTCGATCTACACAATATTCTTGATTTATCCAATTTTTGGTCTCATGTAATATTGTTCACGCTCAAATATATATTCAATGTTGAGTGTATTAGACTTGAACAATCATTACGTCATAAGCTAATTTCTTAAAATAAGTTTTTTTTCTATTTGTATGATCTTAAAACAATTATCATCGTATTATTAATATGGTAATGTTTTATTAAAGAATTGAATTTCACTCAAGACCAACAAGATCGAGCATGGCCTCTTAGAAATATATACAATTGTGAGTATGCTTGTGTTTTCAGTTTTATTTTACATGTTTTATAAGCAATGAGTCCTCTAATAAATACCCATATGGGTTGTGGTGCACTAGTGAGAGTGCTTCACCCTTAATCAAAGGTCTCGGGTTCGAGCTCTTTGTATGAAGAAAATCTTGTTGGGAGCGCTAGTGCGATCCGGATTTAGTCGGAGCTCTAATATGGGCTTTGAACATCGGGTGGGAAACAAAAAAAAAAAAAAAAGTCCTCTTATAAATAGAAAATTATATCATGTCTTTTCACTGTTGGTCATTCCTTTTAAAGAAAAATTCCCCTGCAATATAATACCGGTATCTAATAGACAAAAATGATTTTTGAATTTTGTATGAAGGCAATTTAATCTGTGCTGTAAAATAATACTTCCTCTATTTTATATTAATTGGTCATTTTTCATTTTATACGGTATTATGAAAATTATGAATAAAATGGTCAATTTTATCAGTTTATCCCTTATCAATATTAATGAACATCAAGATAATTTATCAAAAATATGCTTAATAGCATAAGACATATGAATAGATATTATTGGAATACATATAAAGTAATTAATGAATTTTAGAAGGAAAAAAAATCTTTGGAATTTCTAAATTTGTGTAGGCTCCCCAATTGTAGGGGTAAAATGATTTTAAAAAATAATAATTTTATATTGATTTAGCAAGTGAACAAGTAACTAATAAAGGATACTCAAATTATGATTTGTCTAATAGAATATCTGAACATTTGATAAAATATTTTTATTTCGGTTCAAATTTTAGAAATTTCTTTGTGCAATGTAAAGCATGTCATCTCTTTTAATTATACACAAATGAAACATGCTTAAGATTTTACAGCTTATTAAAGCGAATGCGTATAATTAAAGAAGTTAACATAATTTAAATGATTAACTTATCTATGTAAAAGACACTTGAGAATACGCGCAAAAAAAATCCAAAATTGTATCGTAATATTTATCATGTATTAAAATGGTTAATTGGAACAAATCATAATTTGATTACCCTTTTTTTTGGTAACCTCTCCCTCGGAGGAGCTTTCACCTTCATTAATTTTTTTTGCTCCTAGTACTCAAAATCCACAGTCTTAAAATTGAAGATAAATAATGTACCATTCAAACAATTTTCTTTTGTTCATAATTTGAGTATCTAAATAAAATTTACGAGGCTGACAATATACTATGTCAAATTTATTTAAGACAAGTTGAAAGTGATAACACGTTCTACAGAAAGTATAGGACAGAGGTACTGTACAATCTGAGGGACATGATGATTTTCACATGGTGAAGTGTTGATTGATTATTTTTGGATTAATTGGTGCAAGTTTGTGCCCAATCATGCCCATGCAACTCTCTCATTGACCATCTAATTCAATCAGACGGTGTTCAATAGCACGTGTATGACAATTTATTTGTACATACTTACACTACAGTCGAATGTTTTTTCCTCCGAAGGAATGTGTCAAGTCAATAAAGATCAAATAATATGAAATGAGGGATAATAATACTTAGTTGTGATATTACTGAAGAAAGAATTGTTCAAGTTTATATAAGAAAATTGCCCATCTCATTAACTAACAATGCGAGACTTTTTCATTTTTCAACACTTACACTAACCTCATAACGGCGGATCGGAATATCCTTAATTTCATCTGCCTAATCCTTAAAACATACAAAATTATTATAGATCTTATGGGTCCTATGCAACAATAGGTTGTATTCAAGTTATTAAAAAAGAGAGGACAATGTTAAAAGACTATACTGATTTAGTGCAACAATAAAAACAAACTCGGTGTAATTCACAAGTGAGGTTTCCTATTCCAACTTTGAGAAAATAGAAAAATTATTTTCGATAAATTTTTTATAAGGCATGGTCACAAGGGCACGTGGTTTCTGATTCCTCTACATTAAACTACTGCTACTTTCCAGTAATACCATTGAGACTCAACCTCTCTAACCAGCTGTAGATAGCTGTCCCAATCTTCCCATGTGACCCCCCCACCCCCACCCCCAAACTTATAGAAAAAAAAACCATAGGTTAAAAATAAAAAATAAAATAACAATATGTATATCATAATGTTGATAATCATCACCACCATGTCCTTGTGCTAGTTTTTATGTTCTTTTTTCTAAACATTCCATGTTCCCTTCACTATATAAATCACACATCCAATTCTCATTTCTAGTTTGGACTACTTTGGCTTTCAATTTCAATCCAAAATGGCACAATTACCTCCTAGAGTACCAAACATGATTAAAAATTGGCCTGATTTTTCACCACATCAAAAAATTGAAACCACTACTGTCAATCACCATCAGAACCCGTCATGGGTAGATGAATTCCTCGACTTCTCATCATCAAAACGAGGGTCTCATCGGAGATCCATTAGCGATTCCATCGCGTTTCTCGAAGCTCCAATGGTTGAAGAATGCCGAATTAGGCTATCGAGTTCGGGTACTCGGACAACAACGGGCACGGAATTCGATCGATTCGACGATGAACAACTTATGTCTATGTTTAATAATGACGACATTGCAAATAATAATAATGAACACAACTCCAATCCTTCGTCCCCTTCGGATCATAACAGTATTAATCACGAAGAAAAGAAAGTTATTCATGGAGAGGAGCAGCATCCGCAACAGCTTAAGATTGAACCTGAAGAAGTTGAAAGTTCATGCAAGTCTGATAATGAACAAACTACTGCTGATGATCTTGCTGATAGTTCTAGCGAAAAAATCATCGATCCGAAGAGAATTAAAAGGTAAAATTATTCCTTCTGTTTCACACGAGATTTCTGTTCTTTCCTGAACTCATCTTATAACACACCTGCATTATCTTTTAACAGATGTGTTGTTAATCAGAAGAATTGATTTTTCATATAGTCACTCAACTAATAGTTATTACATAAAAAAGTCACATTTCTACTGACATAATAATTATTAGTTGACTAACTTAAGAAACTCTATACAATTATGATAGTACAAATTACAACTTTCAATATTTCGTCTCGTTGCTTTTACATAACTTCCTTCTTAACCATAGTTCATTAATATAACACCGGCATTATTTGATTCCAAATTCAGAATAATTTAGTGCGCGAACATAATTTTCTGAGGTTAATATGGTAATAATAGTAAAGTTATACTACAATGTCTAAGAAAATTGTGGAATTTATATAATGTTTATTGATAATTATTTGGTAATAATTATATTTTTGTTTTGAATTATTGGTTTTAATATAGGATCTTGGCAAATAGACAATCAGCACAAAGGTCACGGGTGAGGAAATTACAGTACATATCAGAGCTAGAACGTAGCGTTACTACACTTCAAGTAAGCAAAATAATTTTATTTTCTATAGTAATTAATGACATTAAAAGTTGTTTAATTTTTTAATAATTTTGAGTATTTATATTAATTAATTAATTGATTTTTCTTGGTTTTATGAAGGCTGAAGTTTCAGTATTGTCACCAAGAGTTGCATTTTTGGACCACCAACGTTTGGTTCTAAATGTTGATAATAGTGTCCTCAAGCAAAGAATTGCAGCTCTTGCCCAAGATAAAATATTTAAAGATGGTAAAATTTACTTCTTTTTCACTCAACTATATATTATAATATATTCATTTTTCTATATATGTAGCTTCTTTTGTACTCTCATTAATTATTTTAATACCTCCCTAGCTAGCTACATCAATTAGTCCCAATTCTACATATAATCTTTGATTTGTATACCTGGTATAATTTTTCGATAAAAGATGCTTAACTGATAATCATTATTCTTGATTGTTGAATATAATGTTACGTTTTTCATTTCTAGAAAATATGAAATTAATTAGCTAAAATTTATTGGTAATCTGGAGCTAATTGATTTTTCGTATAATCCATTATTTATTCATAAATAAATTAAATGGGATTAATATGTGATTTTTGTTGTTAGTTCAGCTACGAAATTTTGTTCGTCGCTAATTTTTTATTTTTATTTTTTGTGTGTGTGGGAATATAGCTCATCAAGAAGCATTGAAGAGAGAAATAGAGAGGTTGAGGGAAATATATTACCAACAGAACTTAAAGAAGATGGAAAATGATGATGATGATGATGAACACCCAATAAAGACACAACAAGATGTTAATGGCTCTGAGAAGAAAGAACAGCTTGTCAACTGATTTTTCAGCTATAGGTACACTTTTGTTGTTATTTCAGTAAGATTTATATGTGTTATCATCCGTGGCGGAGTCAGAAAATTTGACAAAAAATATACAAAATTAAATATACACTCATATAATTGCTAATATTTAACCTCCACAACAATAACAATAACAACAACAACATATCCAATGAGATTTGGATCGGAGGGAGTAAAATATACTCAGACCTTATATTTGTAGAAATATTGTTTCAACATTTAATATATATATATATATATATATATATATATATACACCACATAATTTTCTGGCGAGAATCTGCATCAACCCACTCTTCGCCTAAGATGACTTTTATTCATGGTTACCATCAACGATCCAATGTGATGGATGAGTTTCTCTTCACTCTTAATTAGTTAATGACCTCGAGTTTGAGCTCTCTAGAAATAGATAAAATTTATAATAGAAAGCTTTTTTACTTTAATGAATTCTTTATAGGTGATATGAATCTGAATTAGTTAGATGAGTGTGTTAATAAAAAAAATACTTAGCATATTGTTGAGAATACCAATAAATAGTAGGGGTGGGAGGGTGGGAAGAGGGGACCAAAATTGGTACCAACAAATAGTAATGTCATAATTAATAGTATAATAATAATAAAGATACCAATGATGGTCAATCCTAATCTATGAAATAATGGTGGAAGACTCTTCCCTACAAGGAAACAATAATTTCCATGAAAAGGAAGTATTAGAAGAAATGATAAAAATTATATATGCACAAGTTTGAACTGAAAAACCAGCTATTAATGTTTGTGTTACGATAGATTGTCTGTATTACATCTTTTGGAGATGCGATCGTTCCACGAACCCTAATAGCCCCATTATTTGTATGCAGGATGAAAAAAGAATGTAGCTTGAGGAGAAGCACTAAGCAGATTCATGTGGTGTTTGGACCTACCAAGAAAGTTTCTTATTATGGAGGGGACAAGATAAGGTCACTTGAATTCTTGCATTGATCTCTCAATTTCTAGGGGACCATATAAACAACTTAAATTGTTTTTCTGCTTAGGGATGAGTGTCTTATTATTTTTATTTTTATTTTTCAATCATTAATTTCTCTATTTTTTTAATTAGAAAATATTTCTATGAACTACTTTCAAAAATTTTATTGTTGGAAGGGGGCATGTGGAGTTCTTTGTATTGGGGATTGTGACTTGTCAGTTAGCTGTTTGATGTCAGGGTTAGTCAGTGCTTTTCTTGTGAGTGGTTGTTATTTTTAATTATTTTTTTTATCTTGTTACTATGTATTATCTTGGTAAATGTAAATATTTCTTTCATTTTATTGTATTTGAAATCACAATTTCGGATTAGTTGGAATCGGTTGTATGAATCTTTTCTATTCATTCTACTGTTATATAGCAGTTTTCTATCTAATACTTATTGTTATGTTGAAATTTTTTTTGGGAGGTTACACTGAATATAATGTTGTTATTGTGTACTTATTGCTACATTAATATGTAAATGACTGATAGGCGAGACTAGAAAGGTTCTTGATAAATATATGGAACCCTAGGGGGTGTTTTTGGGAGTGGAACTTTAGAAAACACATTTGGCCATATAAGAAATCAACTTCAAGTTGAATTTCGAAATTAAAACACCAAAAGATTTTTTTCACTCTAAATTATTCACAAAAATTTGAATACAACTTTAATTTGTATTCATAATCAAACACAACTCAAATTTTCAAATATCATTTATCACTTTGAAAACAAAAAAATACTTTTTTTTCAAATACTCACAATTTTCATGGTCAAATGCCCCCTTAATCTCAACTGGTTAGTATCGTGCATTCGTCTTACATGTATTTTTGCTTTTATTATGTTCCATTCTTAGTATGCAATTTAATAATACTCTCCCAGTCTCATTTTAATTATCGTTTTAGCTTTTTCTATGCTCATAAAAGAAAATTAATAATATAAGATATAGTTTAAAAGAGGAAAGGCTCAAAATAGTCCCTCATCTTTGGGTTAAAGCTCAAAGTCATCCTTGAATTTTCACATGGAGCTCTAATAGTCCCTCATGTTTGCAATATTGGTGCACTTTTGGTCCTCCTCCAAAATTTTGCATATTTTTTAACATTGATTTTATCCATAACTTATGTATGATATGTTCAATCGTCATTTTATATATTTAGTAGAAATAATAACTCCATATGAGAGAATGTGAGAAGAAAAACATCTTGTTTTGTTAAGTAGAAATTGTATTGCAGGTAAAGTCGAGAGGTTCATCACGATAATTTCACGTGCAATAGTACATTTTTTTTTCTTTTCTTCCAACGTCATATGTTAAGATGTTCTTAGTTTAGCTGCAGTAATATTTCTACTGAACAGAACAATGTGTTCTTTTTATCACCTTCTCTCACATATAGTTATTATTTCTACTAAATATATAAAAAGACGATTGGACATTCCTTAGATAAAATTGTGGACAAAATTAATGTTAAAAGATAGGCAAATTTTTTGAAGAGGACCAAAAGTGCACCAATATTGCAAACATGAGGGACTATTAGTGCTCCATGTGAAAACTCAAGGATGACTTTGAGCCTTAACCCAAAGATGAGGGACTATTTTGAGCCTTTCGTCTAGTTTAAAACGATAGTTAAAATGAAACGATAGAAGTATGATATTAACGTGACATTTTTTATTAGCCTTCATGAATATTAAATTCTAAATTCATAATTAAAAATTTACAGTGAGTTAAATACTATATAGTGAATTTCATTGTTTGTGGTCAGTCATCTTTGACTGTCAGTCAATAGTAACTGGGGCCAATAATATAAAATATAGAAACAAAATAAAAGTTAAAAAGTATTGCAAAAAAAGATAAATTCTTTAAAGCCAAAAATGTACAAATAAAGTTTTCATAAAGTTAAGCACATGCACATAAAATTATGCATATAATTCAGCTGAAATTTATAGTTAGAGCTAAAAAATTGGAAGTACTCCATTTATTACAACAATGATAATAATTCAACTTTCAGATTTGTCATTCTATGAAAAGCACATGCTATGTTTTGAATTTCCATCACAATAATTGAAATGGGTTGAAATTACTTCATTCTTAATTGAATCTTGAGCTGGAGAATTAAATGAAAAACCTTTCGATAATAAATGTTTTATCCATCTTAGTGGTCTACCCAATGCGACTCTAGACAGGCCGGACCAGTAATATTTGGATACGAGATGATGACAACAACAACATACCTAATATAATCTCAGAAGTAACGTTTTAAAGAGATTAGAGTGTGAACAGATGAGTCCGAGCTTAAAACAAACATTTTTTAGGCACCACATACCAAAATGGACCCTCCCTAAAAACACATACCAAAATGGACCCTCCCTAAAAACACAAACCAAATCAAAGAGTTCACCCCCCTACTATATTAACTGTCTATTCAACATGGAGTCCTCAATATTATCATTTTACAATACTCTTCACATTTACATACATTCGATAGAGGTGGACAATTCATCCATTTGTAGGTGAAGTGCCCGGTAGGGGTGGACAATTCACCCATTTGCATTTTTAGAAAACGTCTGTTTGATATATGATGCCCAAAAAGTGTATTTTTAGACCGAACTCGTGAACATAAGAACATTGGTAGAGAGATTGTTTCCAATAGACCAAACTTGAACTATATTGCAAATAACCAGATATCAAGTCCAAAGAAAAATGGACCAAGCTTGAAGAGTTGAGGAAAAAGTCAATACCATTACATGGTATATATATACTATTGTAAATCCAAAAACTAATACATAAAATAAAGTCACATCCCTATGCAATAATCACATTAGAGTTACATCCATCAATACCTGATGGAATTTTAAGTACTTGAGACTTCTAAAGCATTACAAAGAAGGCCCCAAAACAAAAACTTAGATAAATCAGCCTGAGCTATAGTAAGCCTTCTCCAAAATGCTTGCATAACGACCTTCCGGCAGTAGTATAAGAAGCACCATGTCAAATGTAAGTTAAACATCTGCAAAATCCTGTATTGTCATAAGAAAAATATATTAGATACATAGATAAGCAGGTTATGCAGATAACAAGAAGCTTTAGGGAACATCAAAACAGGTCTACTCGGAAGTATGCAGACAATGCTTAAGGTCGATGATCTTTCGCGTGGAAAAGCAAAGTCGGTAACTTTTTTATGTTTTGTAATGTATCCCCAAACACTTCTACTAAAAATGTTGCTTTACATATCCATCGTTGTACACATCAGTTTCTAGATTGAGCTATAAGCATTAGCAGGCACAACTATGGTTTAGAGATATGCCAAATCTGCATTATTACTAAGGACTGCAGAATAATGTATAATTTCGAATATTTCATTGATAATATACACAAACTTCATAGAAATTTTATCACTGAAACATCCGAGAGGAAAAGTGACAGACTAGATGTATTCTATCTTCCTTTTCTTTGTTGGAGGTGATTTAGAAATAAGACATTATGGTCACAACTAAGACGTTCTCTTTCAAAATTTATTTGGCAATAAGTGATGGCTGATATGTTTTTGATTCTCTTATTATCCTAAACATTTTTCATAATGTAGAAGGTTAAGATCTCAAATGAAAGACAGCTCCACGACAAGAAAGCAAAATCATACAGCAGAAAACCAATTTTCAATTTAGCAAAGAGAATTGACCAATACAATACAGTTCATTCCCGTACTATAGATACAGAAATGCAGGACAATTCATACCCCTTTTTGAAAATCTTGAAGCTCTCTTTTTGGTGCTTTATACATCCTATATCAGAATCTCAAAAGATAACAGAGTTCCCAAATGATAATGCAAAATCAGATGATAGCAAGCACCGACAATAGAAGAATTGAAAATTAAAATACAAATAAAAGGAGAGAAAAGAGAAACAAAAGAACGGAAGAAGACTGTACTTCCTCCTTTAGAAGACTGAAAAGAAAAGTTTATAAACGTCCTTTTCAAAAAATAATAATTTATATATATATATATATATATATATATATATTATATGTAAAGGTAAATCTTAATATCCATTAAAAGGGACATGTGAAGATTCATATAAAGGTTTGGGGCAAAGAAAATAAATGTTTTGAAGAAAAGGAAAATGATCAAATTTTGGATGTTTGAGAGTAAAATTTCCAAGAAAAGGCAGACATGAGAGTAAAGATTGATGCATACAACTTAAAAACTTTGCAATGACAAAGTGCACATTTCACCCGAAACAAAGAGCAGAGTACAGGTCCGTGATTGTAAAGATAGTAGGAATGGCTTAGTTGAATGAAGGAGACTGGGTTGAAATAGTAACTGAGCCTAGATCCACTTGAATGTAGTCACTTGAAGGATGAGGTAAACAAGGAAATGGTAAAGCAAAAACCCAACAAATAAGTTATGTCTCATGCAGAACCTCAGAAAAACTAGACCTGTAGCAAGCAAATATCCGTCCACAATGACCTACTTTCCATTTTAGCTAGTCCAAAAACAATTAGACCCATTTACTTAATTGGAATTATCTCCTACTCTAACCATAAAAACTTGTATTCTATTAGTTTAATCTTCAATTTGATCTATGTTCAACTACGCGTTCTTCCGTTTTAGCTCTTGAAGTGATGTTTTAACACTTGTATCTTAAAATAATAATACCATACTCTATTCAACTTTCTCCTCTACATCTCTATGCAAGTCATAGTAGGTCATGTATTTTGGATGATTAAATATGTTCCAATATTCCAATAATTTATTTTGAAATATCTGATTTCCAAGTCTTTACTGTTCCTTTTCTTTATAGACTCAATTTCAAAGTGTCCAACATCTGTAGTGACTAAATATTTTAGTCTAATTGAAATAATCATGTAAACTGCAACATAAAAGTGGTGAGTGACAGAAAAATGATGAAAAAATAGACCAACATATAATAGGAAAGGGGAACAGTCAAAAAAGACCTTCGGCGATTGACATATTGAAATAAGGCATCATGCAAAGCAGAGGATGGGAACATGGAGATAATCATACATGACAAGGTAGAAGACAACATAAAGCACCATAAGTTTGCATTTACCTGCATTTCAACCATGGAACTGAAGATTTGGCAAAGCAAATCATTCATCTGCGGGGCAGTCAGGAGTTTCTGAAATTTTATCCTCACTTTCTGGAACTTTACTTTTTGGACTCGTGTTTCTGAGGTCCTTCACTATATCCTCAAGGCCCATCAACCTCTTATCCAGCATCTGAACCTTACCCATAAAATTCTCAAACTGACCAGCATATTCTTCCTCTGCTTCTTTTGCTTTTTGTTCCAAGAACAAGCAATTGGATCGAGTTTCTTCCTCTTGCTTGAGGCGTAGCTTTTCCATTTCAGCAGAGCTCAACATTAGACCTCCAGGACCAGCATCTTTGTAGTATGGTTCTTCAGACAGCTGGAATTTTTTCCTATACTCAGAGAACTGTTTCTGGGTTTCCTTCAATGCCTTCCTGTAACCATCCAAAATATTTCCCATCATAAAAAGCTCCCGTTCAAGACGACAAATATCTCCATCCCTTTTTTGTATTTCCTCACATTTAGACTTATGCAAGTGATCAATTACGCTATCCCTTTTATGCACTTCACTAAGGAAAATTTGCTGGTTTATGTTTAGTTGATCCTCATTTTGTTCCTTTGCTTCATACATCATCCTAGCCTTCATCATTAGATGCTGCATTTGCTCCATGCATGATCCAAAATCTAATGGCTTCTCGTCCCATTCCCCCTCAATCCTCAACCTCTTGCTGCTGCCATGGAGAGAATGATGAGCCACATCAGGCTCAATCTCCATCTCTCTCTTACTTCCACTGCCAAAAAAGGGACCACCTGTATGCATCTCATCTCTAGTAGCGAGAAGCTCAACTGAAGACTGATCATGAAGTTGCCCCTGTGAAGTAAATCCAATCTGTGTACTTTCCATCGTTTGAAGTAGATTTCCTGTCAATCCATCCTCAACAAGAGTACCATTACTAGGAATAACATCAAATTCATCTTCAACCTCATGCCTCTCTGCTCCTTCATCCTCCTCCTCAACATCATCATCATTCACATTATCATTGTCATTGTTAGTGTCGTTGTCATTGTCATCTGCCAACTCATGGTTTTCTTTCTTCTCCTCATCATTATCCAAAGACACTGCTTCCTGCATCTTACATCTCTGTAACAAAGGCTCGTTAGCATCTTTTCTTTCATCAAAAAGCCACTGTTTCTCTTCCTCTTCCTCTTCCTCCACCTCCTTCTCTTCCTTGTGTTCCTCAACATCCATCATCTCCACATCCTTCACCTCTTGCTTCTGGCCAAGATCCTGACCCAACGTCAACTCAATACTCAGTTCCTCCCCTAAAGCTCCATCCAATTCTTGAGCTTCGATTGACCCACCGACTCTTGCATTGTCCTCATTACCACAGTCATCCTCCTCCTTCACATCAGCTTCAAACTCCACCTTTTCTGGCTCGTCACTATACAACACCTGCTCACGCTGTGACTTTATCAAGTATTGCAAATGTGCAGCATAATAACAGTCCACTAACTGGTCCCCTTGTGTCAATTCCTTCTCCACCATGAACCAGAACAATCCAGCCCAATCCACTTTCTCAGGGTGCCCATCTTTTATAGCCTTAGTCCAACTTAATACCTCATTAGGCATTATCCACGCGTCCTCATGCAAAAGCACCCAAATTGACACAAAGTTCTCAAGAAAGCTTATCGACTCCTCAGACAAGGGATCAGCATCCACGTCCATACCATCAACCACAGCAACACTACCTTTGTCCTTCTTCAAAGGCAGCTTAAGTGCCCGCCCTAAATCAGCCCTATTAACCGCAATTCTAAAATCATTAACATAACTAGCCCTCAACTTAGAATCATAAGTAGCAATCAACTGTGCAATCAAATCCACCCTTAAATCTCTATCAAACTCTATATGTACAAAATCCCACAACCCCAAACGCCTCAGTAACTTCTCATGCCTATCAAAATCAAGAATCTTGGAAGGGAAAAAAGGAACAGGCTTTAGGTTTTCCTTAAGCGTTTGCATTTTTTTCTCAATAGCTTGTAACTTCTTTGTGTGGCATTTACCCTTCTTCCGCTTAGTGCGCTTGTTAGTATTACTAGGCGACATCATTCGAAGGTCAGTAACACTTACCTCTGTATCTGCAATTGGTAGATCCACAGTTAAACAAAAATCAGCATTTACATCAGCCGTAACAACTTCAGCTTTCTGATGAGGGTTTTCTAGGTCTTTTTCTTCAAGAATCACATCTGGGGTCTCTTGATTTTGCGAACTGGAGATGGGATTTTCTTGGTTTTGGGGATTAAGGGGTTCCAAGATTTGGGGTTGAGATTGAAATTGTGAGTCTGGGTTTTCTTTGTCTGGTTCGTTTGCGTTGTTAGAGTCGTCGATGGTTGGTTCTTGAATTGGGGAATTTGACATATCTATATAGAGGAACAGTTCTCCTTTGGGAATGAGCAAGAAATTCAGGTTTTTGAAGGATCAAATTCAGACGATTTTGATTTTTTTCGAGAAGAACAGTAGCAGGGTTTTTCTTGAATTCTGTTCAGTTCTTTTATTTCTTATTCATTGTGCTTCTCCTTCCAAATTCCAAATGGGCTTGGATCAACATTCAAACAATAATTTTTAATTTTTTTGGCATTTAAATTGGCTTGATTGATACTACAATAATATTTTTGTTGTCCTAATTTTGTGACATTTTTTTCTTTTAGTAATATTCCAAAATATTTGTTTTTTTCATATGAATTTTGTTTAAAATGATATGATAATTCAAGTTTTATATCAAACTAGAAGCAACAAGAATAGAAACATAGATATACGAGATAAGATGAGATTGGTTTAAGCGATAGACAATATGTCGAAAGTGGGGCTAAGATGATTCAGACATGTTAAGAGAAGAAACACAAATGTCCTGGTGAAGAAGGTCTAGAGATTGACATTGATAGGTCTAATGAGAGGTAGATGTAAATGGAGAAAAATTACGGATAGGTGATTAGACATGGCATAACATATCGTAAACTCACTTAGGACATGATCATCGATAAGTCAAGGGCATGAAAATTGAGGATTAGGGTAGATTGTAGATGATTAATCGGTAGTCGTAAATAATCACCCTTTCCTATGAGGGAGCATGAAAAATGTTGTTTTTGTTGTTGTTGTTGTTGTAATATGTTAGTTAGGAAACTTACAGATTTTCTCTTTGTAGAAGTTGATCGTCTGCAACAGTCACAACTCAAATTACTGAAGGTCGAGAATTTCCAGCTCCGCCTTAACCCTAGTTGTTTTCTAGACAATTTAGAATGCATTTTCAGTACTCATAATGATCTTAATATAGACAATATTAGGGCGTAATGTTAGATTAACTAATGGGCTGACTCACTCAGTTAGCACCAGGTTAGATTAACTAATGGGCTGACTCACTCAATTAGCACCCTATATGAGTGTATTAGGCCCAAAAGATACTTTACTAACACTTTTACTTGGATTATCTCTATTATTATATAGGCAAAATTCATCCGCGGACACCTAAAGTTTACACCAATTTTCACTTATAAACTTCGTCGTTTCATTTTGACATTTTTTACTGACATGACATAATAAATGTATTATTAACGCGTAAAAGGCATATTTAACCAAAAAAGAATCTTCCTCCCCATTTTCCAGCCATCATCTCTCAAAACTTAAAACTCCTTTCATGGAAAAATAGAGATCCGATGGTTCTATTGAGAAAGGAACATAATTCAAATAGCAACGATTTTCCCTAGCTTAAACACATCACTTCAAATTATATTTGTCTTCTTAATTCCTTGTGCCTATTTTAATTCTAGCTCAAATCTTTTCTAAATTACTTCAAATTTAAGTTTTGAACTCATTTTGATGTGTTCAATCAATTGAAACACCACACAATCTAAACAACTAACAAATTCAAAATATTCATTTTCCAAAATTGAAGCTTTGAATGGCCTTCAATGGTGGTATGTCAAGAAGAAAGGTAATCGCCTCATATCGCAACCCTTAGGGGGTGTTTGATGTAGCTGGTTAGAATCATACATGTATTAGTACTCATGAATTAGTTATGAAGAAATTTATGTATAATTTTATGTAAGGATTAGTTATGCAGAGTTTAGTTATACATGTATTACTTATTCATGTATTAGTTATTCCATTTTATATCATGCATAATTTTTATATATATCCTCATGATAACTTGATACATATATTAATTATACAAATTTCTAAATTACAAACCAAACACCATATTAATTTTAGACATAATCATAATCAACTACTTACTAGCCAACCTCTTGTGGTTTAATACACACCCAAAAAAAAACACACAAAAGATTTGGGGTGAAGTCAGTGCTTCCATTTCTTCTCAAAGAATCTTTTTTTTTGCGGCTAAACCCATCTATGGCCCCCTAAAGTTGACACCAACTTTCACTTAGACAGTTCAACTGAGCTTTGTTCATTTTAGACACCTTATGGCATGTCCACTGTGTCATTTTGGCACTTCTTTAACAATCAACAAAAGTTAAAAAATGTGTGTTATCCACTCGCAGATGACATGGCATGATGACAAATTAAGAGAAGACATGTGTCAATTTGGTTAAAAAAGTAAAAATTTAATTATAAGAAGAAGAAAGAAAAACCATTTAAACTTATATTTTAAAAATATTTCAATAAGAAAAGACTTCATTTTCTAGGAAGTCTTTTCAATGACACATATATAAAAAATTTCGCTAGAAATTGGAGTTCCGCCGGAAAAATTGAGGAGATTTAGATCCAATTTTTTTCAATGACGTCTCATATTTTCTTTTATAACTAATAATTCTAATTCTAAATA
This sequence comes from Solanum verrucosum, assembly GCF_900185275.1. Lineage (NCBI taxonomy): Eukaryota > Viridiplantae > Streptophyta > Magnoliopsida > Solanales > Solanaceae > Solanum > Solanum verrucosum. The sequence continues at coordinate 662,624 of NW_026019982.1, read as the reverse complement.
AATTATGTTTTGGCGGAAGAGAGGGAGAGAGAGAAAGATAGTAACAAAATGGTGGATCTTCATTTTTTCCGGTGAGGTAGTGATATTATTTTTGAGATCTGACTTTTTTTAAAAAAAAATAGCTTTTGTAAGTTATTTCAATTAGTTTATGATTCTTTTTTAATCCTTTTCAATGAGTAAATGATTCTTTTTGTTTTACTCAAAATCAGTACATGATACTGGTGGTGAAAGGTGAAGGAGAAAGAGGGAAGAAGATGAAGAGAAACAATATTATTTTTCACAAAAAAAATGCTTTCTAGCTTAAAATCAGTGCAACACACGCACTTTGTCAATTCAGTAAAAAGTGTCAAAATGACACAGCGGGACATGACATGATGTGTCTAAAATGAACAAAGCTTAGTTAAGGTGTCTAAGTGAAGTTGGTGCCATCTTTAGGGGGGCACCGATGGGTTCAACTTTTTTTGCATAATATATAAACATGATCCTTAACTTGACTCCAACGGACAACTATGACCTCCAACTTTGAGTGTGCACAAGTAGACACTTAAAACTTGTATAAAATTGAACAAGTAGACACATGTGTCCTACATAGCATAATACACGTGGGATGTCATGTAGGACACAAAATTACCATGTAGGACGAATGTGTCTATTTGTTCAATTTTATACAAGTTTAAGTGTCTACTTGTGCACACCCAAAGTTAAAGGTCATAGTTGTCAGCTGACGTCAAGTTATGAGTCATGTTTATGTATTATACCTTTTTTTTCTTTGCAAACATGAAAAATAATGGCATAATACATAAATATGTCATTTAATTTGATCTCATTTAACATTTATGCCCTCCAACTATGAGTGTGCACAAGTAAACATTTAAACTTGTATAAAGTTAAACAAGTAGATACATGAGTCCTATGTGGCATAATACATGTAGGACACCACGTAGGACATGAGTGTATATTTGTTCAATTTTATATAAGTTTAAGTGTTTATTTGTACACGTCCAAAGTTGGAGGGTATGAATGTGAAATAAATTCAAGTAAAGGCATATTTATGTAGAGAAAAGACATAAATTCCCCCATAAACTTGTTTCGAAAAGTCAGTTACACGCTTAAACTATTGTGATGACCTATTACACACCTAATCTTATTCAAAGTGATATTAATATCCCTTTAAAAGCTGATATGACACAGAAAGTGTCTTCACCTTCCTTAAATGTGTGAGAAGAAGAAAATTTATGTTGAATGACAAGTTTAAACACGTGGCACTATTTTATTGGTCATTATATAATTAAGTATTATAATTTCTAATATATTAATTGTGTCATTTTTTTTCTTTTTTTCTTTTTATTGGTGACCCCAATTTCTTTAAAGCTTTTATATTTTTAAATTATTATTTCTTTTAAGTTCTTCTTCACAAATTCTTTGTCACCATTGATGATTTCTTTAAATATCCATCACTCTATCTTAAGAAGGAACTCTAAAAAGAAGTAAAAATAGTGGGGAGGATGTTGAATTCCATCGGAAAGTTTATAACTTAAGCTATCTGGCACTATCAACCAGATACCTTGAAAAAATTATCAACATGCGCTGGACCCAGAAGATAGTGCCACGTAGGACGAAAAGGGGTAGAAAATTATTTATAAAATAAGTTCGGGGTGGGGGTGGAGGGGTATTTATGCATTTTTCCTGATTTTTATTCGAACTAGCCGGAGGATTCACCAGAGAAAATTATGAGAAAGATAATGGCTTTTATTGAAAATCCTATGACATTTATGGATAAAATTCATGATTATATTGCCTACATTTTTCAAACATCCATCGAAGAAAATAATTTTCTATCTTTGTCTTCTTTATTCTCGCCGGAGCACCACCTACAACCATCACAATGTTATTTTTGTCTCAAGCCATCAATAGCATATTTGATTTTACACATGAAGAATACTAATGAAATGCTTGATTTTCATCCATACTTATCAAGATTTCTAAAGAACTTTTACAGATCTGAAAGTTTTTATTTGTTTCACCGGCAACATTGATGTTGCCCACCGCCTATCGTCGACGCCAACATCACTAAACTTCATAATTGTCTTATTGTCTCATATTATATCTTCAAATTTCTTGTTTTCCCTTCAATTTATGAATAATGAAGAAGAAAGAAGAAATAGATTTTAAGAAGAAAGAAATGTAAGGTGAGAGGAGGAAGAAAGCCTAAATTTCTACTTTTTGCAAAAGTCTAAGAAAATATTAAGCAAAAATGATTTAAAAAAATTAAAATAATCTTATTTACGTGTCAAAACGCGTGTATAACACATTTTTCACACAAAACTGATATTATCTTCGGAAGGGGGTATTAATTTCACTTTAAACAAGGTTGAGTGTGTAATAGGTCGTCATGATACTTTAAGCGTGGAACTGACTTTTCGGAACAAGTTGATGGGGGAGTTTATGTCTTTTCCCTATTTATGTATTATAAATAATTAAAGATCTTTAAATATTAAATTTTTTGAATCACCAATTGTATATCATTATATTATATTCCCTCTATTTCATGTTACTTGACCTTCATATTAAGGACCCGTTTGGCCATAGATTTTTCAACTAAATTTGGGGAAGAATTTGGCAATACAATTTGTCATTATTTGACAAATAACCCAGTTCCCAAATACTAGAAAAAATTAGTATCTGGGTCAAATTTCATTATTTGAGAGCTTTTAAAAATTAAAGTTCTACATCAAACTCTTATCTTTTACGAAAATATCTTCTATATTAATTGTTTGCGTTGTATTACATAATTTTTTACGTAAACACCAAAACAGTGATGGAATATTGAGTGAATATGAAAGTGATGATATGGTTGTTGATGAAAATGACAAATAATCGGCTCAGATTAATAAAGTCATGTGTTTCGTCTACTTCACGATATATAAAATGATGCTTGTTGCACTCACTCCGAACTACCACATTGCTCCAGTGTCAAGAACATTACATGTAATTTGTTGCAACGAATATCCAATTGACTTGTTGCGGAGGTTATGAATCTTGTTATGTCAACGTTTCTATCTTGCTATGTAATACAAACCTATGGTTAGTTTTGACAGTTTTTAAAACTTATGGATATAAATTATATTTCTTAAAAAAGTGAAATATATTTTCCAAATATTATCACCAAACACATGGTGAAATTTCACCCAATTTTTCATCCAAATAATATTTGCCAAAAAATATTTGGGAATCTATGGTTAAACGCTAGCTAAAAATAGTTGTTTCAATTTATGAAGGTAAGAGAATCTTACTATAGTATATATTTTTTCTACACTAGTACTCCAAAGATATTTGTGAATATTAAATAACTACATAAAGTAAGATAATAATCAAATTTAAAATTCCAAAATATCATTAATAAGGTCAGTTTAGTAAAATAAACCTCTAATTAAAGTTTTTCTTAAAAGTATGTCAGGTCAACAAGGATCATAAGTGTCAAAATAATGAGTCAAAATACATTAATTCTGGATAAAGCTTGGGACATCCACCATTTTTATGTAGGAATGAAGGTGCTCTTAGCTCGACATCATTGGTTCTGTTTCCCTAGAACCCCTCGTTTTGGTTGGAAAGGGGCATCTAAGGAGAAGCGTAAATATTTACTTGTCATTTACACACAAATAAAGTAATAATCCTAATAACGTACTATATTTGAAGTAAGAATACATATCATTTAATCAGGTTAACAGATGAATATTATATCTAACATTTAATGATTTTATATAAACACTCGATAAGATCAATTTTTATCAAAGAAAAAACAATCAATTAACATAAGTACTCCGATCCCATGGACTAGCTATTAGAATGATGAACTAACATCAAAACTCTCCTTAGCCACAAAAGACCATGTTAACATATATATTTGTATTACAAAACAAAACCACAATTCAGTTGCAGATTTAAATTAATCGAGCTCAAAACAGATAAAAAACACTAGTAAGTAGGAGTGAACGCACATAGGCCAAGTTGATTATGCCTTTTCAGTCACCAAAACAATTAATAGATCCAAATAGGTAATTCAAACGTTATAATTGCATACGTTTTGTTATTAAATTGTGTTTTTGTTGAAGTAATTCTTAGCATCTTTAATACTATAAAGGGCCGTTTTATAGAGTATATAAATAAAAATAATGTATGCAATAGATCTATATTTTAGTAATATCTTGTTTGGTACACCTTTTATATTATGTATTAGTAATGCAGGAAGATATAATGCATGCATTACCTCAAAACTCTTATACATCTTTTTTATAGTAATTGTGGAGAATATTTTGTAAATAAATATTTTTATACAATGCATGCTATTTTTGTTACACCAAATCAAACAATAAATAAGAAATAATCTATGTATAATTAATGCAAACATTATTAATATTCCCTCAGTTTCTATTTATATGTCATCATTCTAGATTTCATGTCCCTTAAGAAATCAGGTAAGTTTAATATTGTACTCTTATTTAATGTTCTCTTAAAGTCAAGTTTTAAATAAATGAACATAAATTAATTTATTTTGATTAATAAAATTGAACAATAAACATGAATTAGAGCCGTTTGGATTGACTTAAAAACAATAACTTTTAAGTCAAAAGTAAAAAGTCAAACTTAGATGACTTTTAAGTCAAAAAATAAAAAAATAAAACTTAAATGACTTTTAAGTCAAAAAATAAAAAGGAGGAGGAGACCTATTTTTGGTTTTAAATTTACTTTAACTCATTTTAAACTTATTTTAAGTTATTTTTAACTTTGCAAACACTTCCTAATTTTGTTTTCAGTTATTTTTGACTTATTTTAAGTTATTTTTACATCCATAAAATACTTTCAGAAGTCAAAACCTGACTTAAAAGTAGGTTTGACCAATGTTTAAATCAATCCAAACACCCTCTTAATCATTTAAGTTTTCTATGTTGGTGACAATGACATTTTAAAGAATAATAACTCTCAATGATAAAATAGGAAGAATAATGTTATTTATGTATTGATTTTGTGAAATAACAAATATTAATGACCATCTATTTTAAGTAAAACCACATATAAATATAAATTGAGGAAGTACACTTTATTTAGTATTATTTTTATACACTCTATCAAATGACCCTAAGAAAGTGATTTGAGCAACCCCACCCCCTAAGTAGCATTCACTCACTTTTAAGTTTCCTTCATGAATAAGAAATAAATTGACACAACTTCTACATGAAGAAAAGTTTTTTTCTTTTTTCTTTTGGTGTAAGTAATTTAATTTGTAACTTAAAACTTTTTAATTGCTCTTTAATATTGTAACCACTATTGAGCAATTAACATGATGACTTTTCTCATTCCTACTTATCTTTTGAGAGTGAAACCGAAACTTGGAAGAGAAGTATTTGTTGAAAATATGCAAATTATTATTTTTTAAATAAAAGAAACGTGCTTATTAATTTTTCTATTTATTTTTTATTTTTGGAAGGAGAGGTCATAAATTAAAGAAAAAAAAGTAAAGGGAAAAAGACAACAGAACGCGTTGTGAACATTAACACTAAATTGGTGAAAAGATAAAAAAAAAAAAGGTTAGAAATTGGTTACTTTTTAATTATATTTTTGAAAAATAATTACGTAATGAGTTTTCATTTGATTGATTTGAAATTTTATGACACTGGTTATATATGAAATAAAGGAACTAAAAAGTGATTATTTGTGAATTTTATTCGATAAAACTTGTACTCCTTGTCGGTGGGAGAAAATGCATATTACTTTAATTTCTCCTTTCCATTTTTTTTAAATTCTGATGGTGGTTTTGAAAAAAGAGAAAATACATTATTTCTGTTTTGGTCTTCTTTTTTTTTTTTTTTTTTTTAAAAAAAACTTTAATCTTTCTCTTCATTCATATTTCTTTTTAGCCAGAAGTGGCGTGTGTTTGAGTCGTTTTCTATTTTGATAGTGACACAAAACTTTATACTTTATAGTAATAGTTTTTCTAACAAATTATTAGGTTAATAATATTGTCTTTTTAAAAAAATAAAATTTTTGTCACTTTGAAAAAGGAAAAAGAGAACCCTCGAATCCGACAAGAAGTCACACATGGATTCCAACAAATGAAATTAGACACCAATAATTCACATAGTGAGTATAGGTGAAAAAAAAAGTTTTTTGTGTGATTGATTACAAGGGTACAATGTACTTGATCGATAAAACTTCTTATGCATTTGTCATGGGTTTAAGTCTTAAAAATAAAAAAGAGCTTAGTTTTATGATAGAAAATATTTCTCCACTAAATGAGTTGCAATAGTTTTAGTAAAAAAGCACTTTATGAAATTGAATTAGTAAATTTCAAATATTAAATAGTCGTAGTTGATAAAATGAAGATGAGATTTGACATAACTAATTAAGATGTTATTATATAATTAAAGATATCATAAATTCAAATTGAGATTTTTTTTTTTTTTTTATAGAAATACAATTTAAAATTACATATAATAGTCCTTTGTGGCTTGTCCCTTCTCTAAACCTCACGCACAACGTGAGTTTAATACACTATACACCTAGCTTTCCTTACCCGTACATAAATGTCAGTGTTATGCATATCGAAGGTTAAACCTATTCAATTTTATATTATACTTTATGAGATGATTAAAATTCCTTCATACTTAATGAGTTTTGGAAATAGAAAAAAAATTAAGTTAACTAATAAGAATCATGATGAAATAGTAAGTACTGCTTTATTTTTAACTATAGATATTTGGGTTCAAGTTTATTGGGATTAGTAATTGTCTTTGTTAGGAACATTCTTCTTCCAATGTAGCATTTTCTAGTGTGAATTTAAATTTAATCGCAATCCAATACAACGGAAAAGAAAAAATTAAGTTGGGCACAATCATTCTGTAGTCTTTTCTCAGCACTTCTCAGATCTCTCTTACAAAAACACCAACGGTAATATTTTCAGTATATAAATCCTCACTCTGTTTCTATACATTAACTTCCAATTCTTCTTTCATATATATAACCGTTTCTTATACAATTCCAGTAACTGAAGGAAACAAAAAATGTCTCTCAAATTCTCATTTTCTCTCCTTCTACTTTCCCTAATCTCCACCCTCTCTACCGCCCAATTCGGCGGTACTGGCTCTGCTCCCGGCGGCACTGGCACGACTCCCGGCGGCACTGGCACTACTCCGGGCGGCGCTGTCACTTCACCGGGCGGCGCTGTCACTTCTCCGAGCGGCGTTGGCTCTGCTCCTGGTGGAACTAGTGCTGCTCCAGCCGGCGGTACTGCTACCGGCGGAGGCGGAGGGGCGACGGTTGAGTTGTGGTGCGTGGCGAAGAACAACGCAGAGGATACTGCTCTTCAATCGGCACTTGATTGGGCTTGTGGGCCTGGAGGTGCTAATTGTGGGCCAATTCAGCCCGGTGGATCCTGTTATGACCCTAAAGATATACAGAAAACGGCGTCGTATGTGTTCAATGATTACTTTATTAAGCATGGTATGACTGAAGATGCTTGTAATTTTGATGACACTGCTGCTCTCATTTCTATAAATCCAAGTAAGTACTTCCACTTTTGCAACTTTTTATTTGCTTATTATAGTAGTAATTTGGTAACTTGAATTGTGATTTATATTGTTATTTATCTTTTTTCAGGCCATAATGGGTGTAAATTTCCATCCAGGTAACTGTTATCCCTTGTGCTAAAAGATCTGATTTTTTTTTTGCCTTAAATGATTCATGACAATAATAGATAATTTGGTAGTGAAATTGATCATTGAGCAAAAAAAAAAAAACTAAGTAGGAAATGAACTGTCTGATTTAGTATGTGCAGGGTTATGTGCTAATAGAAATTGCTAATATTCCCTCCGTTTCAATTGTTTGTCTTGTTTTGGCTATACAAAATTTATGAAAGTAAAAGACTTTCTAATTTTTGTGGTCTTAAAAGAGGGATTAAAGATATGCAGAATGTACCAAAATACTCATTAACATTGTGGTCGTAAATATGCCACATCAGGTCTCAACTCCCAGGTCTTGGGTCAAAAGTCGGGGTTGGATCTCGGGTCTTAGGTAGACCTCGATTGGGTTGGGGTTGGATCCTGGGTCTCGAGTCAGGGTCGTGGTTGGGTCCCAATTAGGTTCGGGGTCTTGAGTATTGAGTCCCGAATCAGGGTCTCTGATCCAAGATCAAGTTTCAGGTTAGAGTTGGGGTCTCGAGCATTGGGTCACTAATCAGGGTTGGAATCGGGTCCCTGGGTCAGGGTCGAATCTCTTGTCTGAGATTGGGGTTGAGGTTGGTCTCGGGTCCAGGATTGGAATCATGATCAAAGTCATGGTTGAGTCTCGGATGAGGTTCGGTATCAAAAGTATTGGGGTCAGGGATAGGAACCTGATATGGGGTTTTGCATCGGGTTTCTAGTCTGTCCCAGGTCTTAGCTAGGTTGAGTCTCGATCGGGGTCCAATATTGGGTCTTGTTTCAGGCCTCAATTGAGGTCGGGTCTTGGGTCCAGAGTCTGGGTCTCAGGTAAGAGTCGATGTCGAGGTAAGATCCCAGGTCAGGGTGGTTGGGTAGGGTTGGGTTCGGGTCGAGGTTAGGTCCAGGTCCCTCGTTGATTTCAGGTCTTAGTTCTTTGGTCCTAGGTTGGCGTTAGATCTCGTGTCTTGAGTTGCGTCTCGTGTCAAGGTTGGGGTCAATTCTTGATTTCGAAGACTTTCGGGTCGGGGTCGGGTCTCTTCACCCGGAACCTAGGTCTCAAGTCCCGATTTGGGTTCAAAGTCTCTTATTTTTTGGATTTTCTTTTAGTGGATTTGGTCTCTTTTCATTTTTTAGTATGCCAATATTGTTTAGATTAAGTGGGTCATAACCCAACTTGGTTTTTAGCCTAGTTTCGCTCAATCCAGTTTAACCCAAAGTAAATTTGGGCGGGGGGACATAACCCAATCCGCTTTTTAGTACAATCCATTTTAACCTATTCAATTTTAGTTTAACCTGCCCATTTTACACCCTACCTCATTCCGTAGCTTAGTTAGTAGTTAGGTTTGCTATGTGAATTCAATATCAAATTTTTTATTTTATTTCAGATGTTTATAATAATAGTGTTATGATCAAAGGTTGCACTTAAGATATGAAACAAGTTGAGCCGTGTCAATGAGCGTACATCTGAAGAGTCGACACTAATCAATTGATATTTCACTTTATTTGTAGCATTTCAATTTTCTTAATACATATATTGCATTTCAATTTTCTTATACATATATTTGTTATTCATACTTGTAAATATTTGTCTTGGCTAAACATGCTCATCAAAGCTCCAACTGACGTTGCAGCTTTTTTTGTGCATAAATCTATGTATTATTAAATCTAATGAGTTAAACTTGAGCGGCAGTAGAGTTTTTGTGTGGTAACTAATCACTTCTAAAATGGAAAATGGTATAGAATAAGAAATTATCAAAACAGAAACAGAAAGTGCTTTTGAATATGTTCAAGGATGCTCTGCTAGGGCCTAAGAAATTAGAAATTATGTTATGACAGAGAGTAACATGAGCGCCTTGTTTCGTTGGTTTTGTTTTATGAATCTTGTTGAATAGCATAACACACTACGTTACAAGATTGCCTCTATTGATTACTTTTAATGGAAAATGGAATATAATAAGAAATAATCAAGTCAGAAATGATTTTGAGTTTCATGTTCAAGGATTTCCTCTGAAGTTAGTGAAAAGAGAAAGAAAAGATTTGCAATATGGTTTAAGATCTGCAATATTCTATATAGGCCTTCTAAATTCGAAATTATGTTAGACATAGTAATTGATTCGACTTGTTTTATTGTTAATTTTGCTAGATAGAATCTGAAAGAATGTATTATCTTCTTCAATCCAGTTGAATAACATAAGACACTACACATACATCGTGAGTTTTATTCATATGATCTTTGGGGCATCCACACTTTTAATATGCCGAAGCCCCATTGGATTATTTGGTCTCGCACTTCTTTGGGTTTGAGTTAAACCCGAGGTCCATGTTCCTTATCAAAATTATCCATGTTATCTGTAGTTACTTCAGTCCATTATAGACTTCAGCTTTTGAGATAGTAATTTGTGCATCATTGTGCAGCAAGAATTCAAGTGGAAGTTCTAGTGGGTCGACGAATGGGGGATTAAGTCCATCCTCGGAAGATTTGAGTAGCGGCAGTTCTATTCTCAGGAGGTGGATGTATATCTTGATGGCGATCAATTTGCTGTTTGCAAGTCAGCTTATTTTCTGATGACTCAAGAATCTTAGTCTCGTTCCCACTGTATGTAGTATGTAGTATGTAGCGTAAGGCAATTTTGTTGAGAGCTCAAAAGCTCCAGGTATTTAATGTTGGTTCCACGCCCTCTCCAACATCGTAGAAGCCATAATCGAAGAAATATCATGACGATAATTCTTCTTGTTTGTTTATCAATCATGTTGGTATGTAATCTAACTTTAGAAATGCAACTGAAGTACTGAACTATCATTGTAAATCGAGCGTGCTGATTGAATTACTAGCTATTGTGGTTCTTCTTGGATTCATGGTGACTTGTTATTCCAATTGGATTGATGTATTAAGGTTGTGTGTTATGCAATGCAATCTCAGGTGCAGAGTTAGAGAGTCTGAAGGGGTTCATTCGAACTACTTTTGACCTAAAATTACATTATATATACAGAATCGAAAAATCTGTTGTTGCTAGTGGAACTCAATTTTTTTTTTTTTTTTTAAAGCTCTCTTAGATCTCTTATTTTCTTTGGGTTTCACAAAATTTGGCATTCAAAGAAAAGAAGCCTATGACCCTTCGGGTGGCCCCTAGTGGTTTGGGCTTGGGACTTCTATGTTGGAGGTCTCAAGTTCGAAACCCTGAAAGCAAGGGAAAGCCTTCTGGATCGAGTTCGTCATACTGGGCTTGTGGGTTACCTCTCCTGTGTGGTTTGCGAGTTATTGTATAAAAGTGGGGTTTTGTCTTGCGCACATACAAAAGGTTTCCCTTGTTGTAAAAAAAAAAAAAGGAAAGAAGAACATTCTCTATTTGTTTCAAATAAGGGTTGTTTTAGCTTATTTCCATTTATATTTTTAAAAAAAAATATAATATATAGTTTACTAAATTACTCCTATTTATTAGATATTTTTGAGAATTAAGCATTATTAAAAAGAAGTAATTCTTTAGTTTAAGGAAATAATTAAAAGCAATTACTATATTTTGTCTTGAATGTTTAAAGCAAATACTTATTTTTTGCTAAAACGACACTTATTTAAGAAAGTAAGTAAATAAATAAACAAAATAAAAGTCACCAACCGGAGCCTTCAAGGCTTTACTCGAAAATTGGATGGAAAAAAATTGGACGGAGATAAAAGACACTAATAATATGATTCTGATTCTGTGTTGATATTTACACTGAAATTTAAATAAATTAAAATTCGCGTCAAGAAATTCCACGTAAAAAAGATAAAACATCTTTAAAAAAGACAATTCGGTATATAAAGGAAGCTTAGCAAATGTGAAATCAAATGACTAGACATTATATTCTCTTTTCCTAAATGTCTGGCTTTGGAAAATAAAATGAACTGGCCAAGTTTGAACAAACTTAATTTATGGAATAAAATTTATAGTTGTAAAAGTCAATGGTTGATAAAATACGCAAAACATGTGCGACCAGTTCATATGTTAGATAATTAATTAAAATAAAAAAATGGAACAGCCTTACCTAATTCTTGGATTCTTTTTAATTAGTCAATGTGACTAATTATTGACTAATTATCACGTTCATATTTAGGTTACCAAATATCACAAACATTTTTTGGACTTTAGTATATATCATATAGACATCTTAATTAATCCAATATAGACCCTCTACTAATTAACTTCCTTTTGACCTAGTATTTAACTTATATCTATTGCCGGTATATTGGACTTTTACACTTAGTATATCACTTGTTACTAATTTTCGCAATGAATTCACGGTGAAAGTTTAGAAGTTTGAAATGCTAATTAAGTATATCATATAAATTGAGACAAAGAAAGTAACAAATTAAAATACGAGTTCGTAAAACACAATGGTAAAACACTTTGGCTGGAGTATTATCTACTTAATTTTGATTTTGAAAATTTCACAACAAATTCATTAAATATTCATAAAGAGATCGAAATTTCGAATATCTCATAAACTCTTGAAATATTCATAAGGTAAAAGAAAATTTGGCCAGAATGGTATTTTACCTTTTTGAACATTTTTACCCTTTTAACTTTAATACATTTTAACTAAAAAAATGGAAAAAAGATTAGTATATTTTAAAATAAAAAAGATATTATATACTTCTGAATTTTCTGGCCATTTAACATTACCCTATTCATAAAAAGATTAACCTAAATCATCATAGTTTGAGGAATACGTCACTTAACCGCCTAAAATTATGGAGATCAAGTCCAAATTATCCTAGCTCGAGAAATATGTCACTAACGACCCTCGAATCACAGAGAAACCTTATGAGAGACGAAACAAGAAAAAAAAAACAGATTTGTACCCATATTGATTTATCAATAAAATATTCTTATTTCTTCATTAAAAAAAATCTACTTAATTTTGACATAATTTGTGTGTGTACGTACAAGAAAGATATGGGAGAAAAATAAGAAATGAAAACACAATAGAGTTTCGAATTTGAACTAATAAACATCGTATAATTCATACCTAACTATTAATCATTGTCTTTCAAGATCATTAATTACATCCTCTTCAACACCACAAAATTGAACATGTAATCTTCTTGATGATTTTTCCATGCTAATCATCTTCCTAAACGAGCTTAATCTCGAACTTGATCCATTGATTTTAGCTGATGATGATGTTGAATCTTGTGCTAATCCACAATCTTCCACATTTGTCGAATCGCCACCCTGGATTGGTGGCGCTGAGGGCGTGGTAGGTCCTACCACGCCCTCACGTGGCTCCGGTTGTAACAACCGGGGCTCCGCCTCAGTCCGACAAATCGGGCACGTTGAATGTGACCCGAACCACTTGTCAATACACTCAGCATGAAAAACATGTTTGCAATTAGGCAAATTCCTAACCGTTTCTCCGTCTTCAAGAGCGCTCAAACAAACCGTGCACTCAATTGAATTATTTTGATTAATATCATTTTGTTTGAGAATAAATACCGGTAGCGAAGCTATGATGGACGGGTCTAGCCCCGTCTTTGGGGGCTCGACCTGTAGGGCTGAGCTGGTGATGATGCTGATGCGTTGAAGCTCCGCCCTATGTCTAGCCTGACGTCTGAGGACGTACCTCGCGTAAACATGGAGGAGAGTAACGAAGAAAATAACTATAGATAATGAAATTATGGCTGTTATCATGATCTTGCTATTAAGATCATATTTGTTTTTTCTATGAAAAAATGGAGGATCATCATCATCAAAACCCATGGTTGTTGTTGTGATGTGGTGGATTTTGTGAGAGTAAGGATGTTTATTTATTGGGTATTATAAGAGGTATTTAAAGGTAAGGTTGTCTTGGTTTGGTATAACTATGTGAAAATGAAAGAAAACAACTCATATACTAACTATCTTTTTTTTTTGTTTTTCTTCGTTTCCACTTGATGAGAGACTCGAATTATAGTTCTAAGTATGGAAAACTCTTGATATAGAAATTTTTTCACGAATAAATCCTATACAGCGTGAATCCAAATTAACTGAACTCTAATGTGGATATTGGACACGAGACATAGAATGAGAAACCAATAAGATGTAGAAGTACGTATTTTCAAAGTGATTGACTTGTTGAATATTGACCTTTATTTTCCATAATTTTGAATGTCCTCCGCTATTACAATTCTTTATACAAAAAAAAAAAATATGTGTAAATTGTAATGATGTACTTATTTATGATAGTACAAAACCTTTTTTTTTTTTAACCTCGGATAACCTGCAGCCGCTATAATTTCTGTCACAGTCTCTGCCCTTCGGGTGAGCACTTTGTGCGTACTGGGTAAACCCCTCACTACTCACCCAAAGGGCAGAGGCTGTGGCAGAGATTGTAGCGGCTGCGGGTTATCCGGGGTTCCAAAAAAAAAGAAAAGGTTTTTTACTATCATAAATGTGTACTGGGTAAAACCCCCACTGTGTAATAGCCTGCAAACCACACAGGGGATGTAAACCGCACTAGGCAAGCCCTATGCGACAGGCTTGACTCAGAAGGCATTGAGGGGGGATCAATCCCGGGTCATCCGTGTGGATAACCACCCTCCAAACCAACTGAGCCATCTCGAATGACCACAAAACCTATTCTATTCAAATTAAAAAAATGATTTCTTACTTCAACTTTGGATTTATTTTCCAAAAGACGATATAAAGTGATTATATACAATAACATTATAATTTAACAAATTACGTCAAGTTAAGGTTAAATATAATTGACTTGAAGATGCCCTCTCTCTCTCTGTATATATATATATAGAGCCGGAGCTAAGTGGGGGTTTATGGGTTCGGACGAACCCACTAGTTTTTTCATAGATCTTATATTTGTATTAAAAAATTAAATAAATATATATATATTAACTTGTGAACCTCCAAACTCCTAACTTCTGCTCTGCCAAACAATATATATATATATATATATATATATATATATATATATATATATATTACATGGTTAGCGTGCAGAAAATAAACTCAGTTTGATTTGACTTTTTTTCTTTTTGTAAAGTTATTTCATCTTAAATCCCGAGAATTAATAGCTAAGAGTTTAGAGGCATAGGCCATAGAGTGATGTAATGGCAATTTGCATTTAATATGTTGAAATAGACATGTAAGACCTTTCCTAATTTTGTCTAATGAGAATATATATATATATATATATATAAAAAAAAAACAATTCTATCTTAGGTGCCCATTAATGTTCCCTAGTAGTATCCATAAATCCCACAAATACGTTTTTGGGATGTGCGAATTCATATTAGTTGAAACATGTAAATTCGTATGAGTTGAGCTTTAATGTGAATTTCAAACATTAAGTAGGAAATAAAAATGCTAAATGTATATATTATTGTGGTTTATAAAGTATAACTCAAGTCGGTCGACTATTTGAACTATAATCTTATTGGTAAAAATTCAATTTTACACATTGTAATTTCCTTCGATCCTCGCACCGACCCTCCTATGGAAAAGTTAAATGCTTAAACGATACCGTTTATTTTATTTTATTATTAGAGAAAAGTCTAGTTGGTTGACTAAGCCAAATATTTGCCATTAACTACTTTTTGTTGATTTAAATTGTTGCGTACGTAAAGTAAATTTAGCGATGAGAAATTTTTACGAGCTGAAAAGGATAGGGAATATAGGAAGGAGAAAATTAAATGTAAATAGTGGTCCCACTAAAGAAATAATTTTATAGCCTATTTGACCAAATTTTTAAAAGGTAAAAAATATTTATCTTTTTCAGATGATGTTTAATTTGAAAAGTAAAGTATTTAATTGAACTTACGAAAGAAAATAAGTGATTTTTCCAAAATAGTAGAAGCTAAAAAGGTAATTTTTCGAAAAGTATGTTTAAGTAAATACATTTAAAAACACTTTTTAATTTTTAGATAGAAAAAAAAGTAATTATATTTTATTTTTAAAACTGACAAATATTTTGGACCAAATATTTATAATTACCGCAACAAATAAATTAGATGGCAGGGAGTATGAATTTACTCAATTAGTGTCCATTTGCACATATTTTTAGTTATAATATAATTCACATGTTACGTACCAAATCTAATTTCCCCTTTTAAAGGAAAAAAGAGCCACAACTTTCAAGTTTGACTTAAATGGTCAGATTTAATTTCTTGTAAGTAGGTGAGTAAATATATTATTAATGTTTGATATATTATCATCCTAAAATGAGTATCTTAATTAGAAACTAGAGTAATATTTAATTTTTCTTTATACTATTGATATAATGGACATAAGACAATCAAGAATTTGAAGTCTATAAATTTCTATAAAGACCTTAAGTTAATATATGATAGTAACTACGTCACTATCAAATATTAGTGAATTTTTAATACCTATACAAAATCTGATGTAAAACTATTGAATTTACGTGAATATATTTATTATATTATAACGTCCGTTGAATTTTTCTTGATTTCCAGATAAACTTCCTTACTTGGCACAAAATGTCAAAATCACAACAACTATCGTCTAAGTTCAACTTTGCATAAAATGACCAAGTAAGAAAAAATTGTCTTACATGACGTATACTATAGATATTTTCTCATGTTAACAACAAAACCTAATTATTAGCAAAATATATAAATATGTAGTTTTATTTCAATACGTTAAATCGTTTTTTAAAGATAAAGATTTTCCATTATAACAAGAAAATAGATAGCGTAACAAATTGGAAATAAAGAAATTTCCCAATTTTGAAATCATTTCTCAATTTGACCAGAAAAATATTATAAAAAAAGGATTCGTCTTCACATTATGAACTTGTATTTCACGTTGGCAGCAATATTTGGTTACTAATTAACTACAAAGTCATAGCACTAGACTTTTCAACAAATATGAACCAAAATTTTCAATCAACTTTATAACAAGACTTTCTTTATTAATCCCCCACAAAGTTCTCAAATTCGAGTAATGGGAGACCTTCGGTAATTAGTGGCGGACCCAGAAATTTTACCAAGTGAGTTCAACATATAAAAAAAAAATGAAGCAGTATTAAATGTTGTGGGTGGGAATCGTACCCGCGTGCATTAGTCAAATTGTAACTTCTTTGCCGCTGGGCTACATGTTACTATTGCAACAAGGTAGGGCCGCCCCTGTCGATAATAGTAGAGCTCCAATGCAGCTATCAAATATCAGATTGAAATTTTAAAAAAAATCCTGCAAACGTCTCTAGTTGGTACAAATTAAAATATTTTTTGTTAGGAGCACTTTACCTTTACTATGAAACTTTTTGACATTAATTGGACCCTAATATAGATGTCGAACACTGTATTAACAAAAAAAATCCCTACAAATTAAAGGGTTCTCAATTTCTTGGTATTTTGATGTTTGAATAATTCAGAGAAGCACACATTTCAAGAATTTTGATGTTTGAGTACAAATTCATTAGTTTTTGCTTATATTTTCGCAAAATTGAAGGGTATATCAGACCCTTTTCCCTTTAAGTAAATATTAAATACTTGAAAATATATGATTATAAGCCATGTTATTAAATTGTATTAAATTTAGATCGTTGTAAGAGTACACATACTCTCAATTCTGAATTAAATTATATGCCTCTGGAAAAAAGTTTGGACTTGCAGAATTAGTGAAAGAAATTATACAATTGAGTAAACATATTTATATTTTTAACGAAAGATTTAGTTAGATTTTTATGTTGGTATAAAATATAAAGAACTTCTATTATAGTTTGCATGATATATGTACTTAAATGGAAAAATATAATCAGTGAAAATTTATATAATTAATCAATCTCAATTTATTTGAGACGGAGACGTATAATTATTATAACTTTACCTTAGGCCTTGGGGTAGCTACATAGAGGTGATGTGTGATGTAATGATTGATTAGTATTCAATGATTTATTTAGCATGATCACCTAAAAGCTATGATATGTGGTAAATACTTCATTTTTAAATTAAAAAAAAAAAAACTGAATTAGTGTCCTAAAAAATAATCTTCTTTGGTAGAGAGCATTTAATCCTCAAATAAGACTTTATGATAGCAACCCAAATTAATTGACCTTAAAATAAATATCTAACAATAGGATGAGATAAGCGATATTTTGTTCAAAGAAATGAAAATGTATCGTCCAAAGTGACAGTTCCAAATAGGACACCTTTTGCTGTTAACTCTTTTGTTTAATTGTTTTATTCAAAATTGCTATTGTTCGAAATATTAGTAGTTTAATTGGTTGACTATCTGAGCTTCCATCTTATTAGTGAAAGTTTGATTCTCCATATTAATCCCCTTCCCATCTCACCTTCTCCTAACCCCAGTTTTATTTTATTTTATTTTATTATTTTTAAAAAAAAGCTATTTTCAATATAAAACTCGAAAAGGAGTAAGAATGTCCTTTAACGTATAAGAAATGACTCAAAATACACTCCTTCAACTTATTGAATAAAGAATGTTCTTAACGTATTAATTAGAAAGAGTGAAGTGATAAAAACACACCTAAACAATCTTAATTTTTTTGAGTTCCACACATAAATTAATAAGTGATAGTTTATGTATGAAACTCACACTTCTTATAATTTAGATATAAAACTAAAAAAAAGAAGTCAGTTTTGATGTATTTTTAAACTTTACTCAATCAGAAATGACTCAAAAATATCTCCTTTCACCAATCGGACCAAATTTGCAATAAGAACCCCATATACTAACTCACCTAATTCAGCCTAATCCTCACTTTATACCTCCTAATTACACTTCATGCTTGGCAACATGGATCTAAAAGTTTTTAGTTATTTTATGGAAATATTACAGTCTTTAAATGTACTTTTTTTATATTACTACTTATAACAGTTTAATTACAAGTATCGACATATTAGTTTTAAACTATAATTTAATTTATTTGATTTAATTAATTAGTTATTATTTTTATAATTACTTTACAATTAATAAGTAAGAGAAATAAGATAATCAATTGTCATTATCTCTTACACCATTTTAGGGATAACATTAATAGAGAATCAATTGCCATTATCTCTTACACCATTTTAGAGAAATTTTTTTTCCAGTTTTCACACCCCCACCCCCACGTTCCTCTTTTACATAGAACTAATTTTTTCTCTCTCACCATCTTCATTAAAAAAGAAAATCAGCAGAACTCACGATTGAGCCCCATGGATGTGGAAGGAAAAAAATAAGATAACATACTTTCTTTTCTGTATGAATTTTTTGTTATGTTTGATAATTGGAAGAAGCGAATGCTTACTTGTGTCCCACTAGAAGTGGGTCTGTATTTGTTTTAAAATTAGCACATCGTTTTAAAATTATATGTGCAGGAAAGAATGTCAGATATGAATTCTGATTTTTTCTTTCTATTCTTTTGTTCTCTATCAACTCTTTTGTTGTCGGTAGCAGGCAGCTCGAGAAGAGGCGTTGGCCAAGGTTTCTGCTCTTGAACTAGAGATAAGTGTTGCAATGCCAACAAATAATGAAATTCCGGTAAAAGATGCTTCTTCTCAGTCGAAGATTAGTCAAGCAAAGAAAATAGTTAGTCATGCAAATCAAAAGGGAAAAAAGAGGAAGGTGAAAATTGTAGAAGCGACTCATTCTATTTCGGATTTGAATTCAGATTTCGTAAGTGAGATTAAAAAGAAAAAAAGAAAAAAGCAACAAATGTCGAAATTGGTCAGTCTTCAAAACCAATCAACAAGAAGAACAACAAGGAAGGAGGATTCAGAAATCCCAATTTCAAAAAAAGGCAAAAAAGTGGTTAGGATAAGTATTTTATTTAATTTATTTTTGAATTATTCAATTTAGTATTTTTTTGTTTATGATTATTGTTGTTACGAAACTTATATTGATGTGAAAACTGTACGAAATTTGAATAATATTTGTATGAATCTGACACTAATATATGATATATGAATATTGTATGAAATGTGATGGAATGTTGGCATTCAACTGGTATGAAGTGTTATTTGATATTGGTATGAAATTGGTTTGACATCAATAACTCAATTAGTTGATTTTAGTGTCGTTTGTTAAATGCCACAATGCACATGAAATCTGGTATGATGTTTGAATAATATTTGTGTGAATTTTTTTTCAAATATGGTATACTGTTTTATTAAAATTTATGTACATGAATATGGAATGAAACATGAATAATATTGGTCTGAACTGAATTTTATATATAGTGTATGGATGTTGATATGAAATTGATTTAATTTTTGTATAAATTATGTGAAATAATTAATTTATAACTACTTATAAAATGAAGTTGGTATCGGAATGAAACATGAATATTGTTGGTAAGCTAGCAAATTCATTTGAGATCTCAATTACATGTTTTTTTTCAATTTTTCCAATGGGATATCAATTTGATACCAAGTGTACACCAATTGGGTACAAATTAATTAGTTTTAGGTTGACTAATTTAATTGAAATCTCAATTACATGTTTTATTCAATTTTTTCAATGGGATATCAGTTCGATACCAAGTGTACACCAATTGGGTATAAATTAACTAGTTTTAGGTTGACTAATTTAGTTGAAATCTCAATTACATGTTTTATTCAATTTTTCCAATTGGATATCAATTAGATACCAAATGTATATCAATTGGGTATAAAATTAACTAGTTTTAGGTTGTCTAATTCGGTTGAAATCTCAATTACATGCCCTTTTTTTATTTTTCCAATGGGATATCAATTCGATACCAAATGTATACAAATTAGATACAACATTAACTAGTTTTAGGTTGGCTACTTCAGTTGAAATCTCAATTACAAGTTTTTTTTTTCAATTTTATCGCTGGGACATCAGTTGGATACCAAATGTATACCAATTTCATACTAAGATTTGAATTTTCAGTTGATATCAATTGCATACCATCATTATCTAGTTTTTTTACTATACATTTGAAAAACAATTAATACACAAATGATTAACTAGTACACATAATAGATGTTCTGAAATTATAATTCATTACCTTAAAAGACAAAATAAATCAAAACATGAGTTTGTCACATTAAAACAACCAAAACAAAATAAAAATAAATATGTCTTTCTTTTCCAGCAAGGTAATTTGAACATGTCTTCTTGTTGTGTCCCTCCCGACGACATGTACTGCACATAACCTTAGACCTCCTGCATTTCACATAAGCAAATCCTTTCCAACGTTCATGTTGTGGTCTCCCTACAATTCTTTTTGAACCAGACGACAATAATTTATGCTCCGACACTTTTTGAATTGCATATTTTCTTGTTCCGTCATAAATTATTGTATTAGTATTACAGGATACAAAAGTACAAAAATCTTTACAAAACTATATATAATATGATAATACGCACTGAAACAATATCTTTTTGTATCAATTTCTGCTCCGACACTTTTTGAATTGCATATTTTCCTGTTCCATCATAAATTG
This sequence comes from Solanum verrucosum, assembly GCF_900185275.1. Taxonomy (NCBI): domain Eukaryota; kingdom Viridiplantae; phylum Streptophyta; class Magnoliopsida; order Solanales; family Solanaceae; genus Solanum; species Solanum verrucosum. Next base: position 641,519 of record NW_026019982.1, on the reverse strand, counting down.
ATTGTAATAACAACAAAATTATACACGCTCGTCATTATTTTTTCATACAAATATCATTCAGACAGTATACTACAAAACAAATTTCATACAAAAAATAATATTTCACATTTCATACTCATTTCATACACATTTCATACAACAATCATCATTCATACCAATTTTATACATTTTTCATACCAAATAATTCATTACTCTCACACAAATTTATACACAAATGACAAAACATATATAATCAATAAAATTTCAAATTTCATACCAAATTAAAACACTTTTCATACATTTCTTCAAAAATCTAAATAACTTTTTTACACATTAGTGAACACACTTTCATACCAATTTCATTGCATTTATACTACCAAATTCATTCAACATTTTACACTTAATTTATATTTTTGAAAAAAGAAAACAGTAATCAATATTACAATTTTACTATACCTACTAAATCTACAACGATAAAACTATTTATATTTTATACATTTATACTCAAATCTTTCATATATTGCGCCTATTTCTCACGAAATCATGGTTTTGACAGTATACAAATTAATCAAACAACAAAAAAAAAAGAAACTTACCAAAACGTATTATGAACAAAATTAACAAAAACGTATTATGAACAAAAATTAACAAAAATGAATTTTGACCAATCACTAAACAATAATAAATACTAACATGAAGGATCCCATCTTCCACCATGTTTAATTAATATTGATACGTAGTTGTCCATCACAACAAAATCAAGATTTTTCAAAGAAAAAAAAGCTTCAATTACTCGACAGTGAAAAGATTTTTGGCAGAAAATTGAAGAGAGAGAGAAACGTTGAACAAAAAAAAAGAGGATAAAATCAATTTTTTTAATTAAGTTTAACTAATTTGAGTGAATTAAGGAAACTAAATATTCTTAATAAGTTTGAATTCCTTAATTCGTGCTAATTAGTAATTACCTACACTCAATTCAAATTAAATTAACACCCCTATTTTTGTTTTTTGCCTTTTTGCCTTCAAAAATGTTTTTTTTTTGTTTTTTTTTTAAAAATAAATGTTTTCAATTATTAAAAACAACATTTTTTTTTAATAAATTGTTAGAACCTGAAATTTTTAATGTTACAACTTGAAAGTTTAAATGTACTGCTATAACTTGAAAATATTAATATAATATATGTCATATATGAAATTTTCACTTATTTTATTCCTTAGTGGGCTTTTGGGCCTTGTGAGAGAATCTTACAAACTTGCCAAGCTGGTCTATTTTTCAATATATATATATATATATTGAATTCTGAAGTTTGGGATTTTACTCTCTTCATCCTTCAATTTGGATATAACTTGAATTATAATATATGTATACTTAGTGTATAATATACACATACTGACTAACAACTATAAATATGTTTGAACAAGCGGCCCAATGTGTGTATGTCCTTTCCCTGGGCTTTACATTTATTTATGGGGAAATTTCATATATGGTAAACAGATTTAAGGAAATAATGCTTTATAATTATAGTTTATCTACTTTCGCTTTATGGGTATAATTTAATTTGCTATGCAATATTAAATTTGTATATAACGTTTTTTCTGTTTATGATTTATACAAATTTTGTTTTTTAATAAATTGATACATGAGCGCTAAATATGGTAACATAAAATTTACCTAATCCCATGATTCAAGCTAATAGTTTTAAATTAAATATTTTTTCATAAAAGAGTTCTATAACGATACAAACACCATAACAATTGTTTTCCTCATACTACTGATGCGAGATTAAACAAAACAAAAAATCTAGTTAATCAATATTCTTGTATATTCAATGGGTAAGGATTTCTTTCAATGAAACTTCATGTTTTGAATGACAAAAAAGAATATTATTGATTTGTATAGTACATAATTGAAATTTTCATATACGAATTTTGGTTGTTTTGTATCTATTCGAATTGTTGGTTGAACAAATTATATGAAATTGTTCGTTGTTAATCAAATTTTTTATCGTTTGTATATATGGCATATGTATATATGAATTGTATATGTATCGGCAAAAAGGTCGTGCTTTGTTTTCATTAACCTGTATGATTTATATTTTGTTAAGATTTGTATATTGTTTTTGTTATATATATATGTAATTGTATAAAAGTCTATGTATAAATGGAAGTAATTGTATAAATATTTTGTATATGTATAACTCTGTCAGTATACAAGTGTTTTGATTTGTATATGTATATTGATCATTTATTTATGAATATGTATAAATAGGGTTAAATTGATTTTGTATAATGCTATGGTTTACTTTGATTATATATACAAATAATGATATGGTTTACTTTGATTATATATACAAATAATGATATGGTTTACTTTGTATAATGCTTAATCTTAGGCCTTCATTCAACCATTTCCAAAAGGCTGTATACAATGATGTTATACTTTGACGAACTACTTGAAAAGTATAAAATATTGATATTAATTTAATGTATATATTATACAAATACATTTAAAAAATGAAAAATTGTTAATTACCAGAATCAGATCCAAATGATGTCATGTATAACAAAGTATTGCAGGATTCAGACTTGGCTCAATATGATCCGATAATTCCGCTTAAGATTCGTTGATGATTGTTTTCGGATTTGAATCAACCATAAACATCTGCAATGAAACTTCATGTTTTGAGAAAAAAATAAACATAATGCAGCAATATACAAACGAAAAAAAAAGACATGATTTAGGTGGTTACCTGCAAAAGTGAAAACACGGTTAGGAGGGAGAGAGCGAAATTCAAAATAAAAGTGAGTGAGTGAATTTAGGAGAAAGTTAGGGGAATAGAGAGAAGAGAAATAAAAATTGATTTGTATAAACGTTTATACAACGGAAGAGAAGCGTGATTTAATTCGGTATACAAATAATAGGTGGATCCCATATTTAATGGCAAAATTTATAAAACTGTATTCATTCAAAGTAATTAAATTAAACTATACCCACATTGAATAATAACATAGTAATGTTTGATATCAAGACATAATACTTGATGGGAAAATTACGCTGTTAAGTAAACTTATACTACTTAATTACTCATCATAGTTATAGTTTGCTATAATTACTATTCGCGACTAACATTATATATACATTAATTACGTGGGAAGACTTCGAGTTTGTATAATTAACCACGTTTGAATATGTATAATTCGCTAGAATATACAAATACATATGTCTAATATACAATTATCTAACCAATATACATATACAAGTCACCTCTCTCCCTCTCTCGCTCACCTCTCTCTTTCCTCTCCCAATCTCGCTTGCCATATATACAAATGCATATGTATAATATACAATTATCTAACTGATATACATATACAATTCACCTATCTCCCACTCTCTTCCCTCTCTCGCTCGCCTCTCTCCTTCCTCTCCCAATCTCGCTCGCCTCTCTCCTCCCTCTCCCAATTTCGCTTGCCTCTCTCCTCCCTCTCTCAATCTCTCTTGCCATATATACAAATACATATGTATAGCATACAATTATCTAACTGATATACATATACAATTCACCTCTCTCCCACTCTTTGCCCTCTCTCGCTCACCTCTCTCCTCTCTCTCCCAGTCTCGCTCGCCTCTGTCCTCCCTATGACATGTAGTTACAAATTGTACTTATCAAACTATAGCTATGGAGAGTGATTAGGCTATTTTTGAGTGGCTATATGTGAAAGTTCCCCATACTTTAAAGGGAAATTATAGAAATATCAATAGTTTAAAAGTTAATTACTTAGATACACTTTAGTTTGTAATATTATGAATTTGATAAGATTTTGGTGCGTCCATATACGTTCAGATACGTGTATTTCAGGATACATGAGGTCAAATTTTGGTGTATTTTTATTTTTTTTGGAGAAACTACATAATTAGACATACTTCACTATCATATATATTGTTATTAACTATACTTTCAAGCTAGAGTCTATTTGAGTAATAAGCTCCTAAACTAGTGAAATTTATGCAAGTTTTCCTAATATTTTCTAGATACATGTATACCTTACCTTCAAAATAAATACAAAACGACTCAATCAACTAACAAAGAAATTAGATCATAAAAAGGCATGAGAAAAATTAAGCACAAAGTTGTCGCAATGGTTTTTTTCTATGAGGACAATCGGACTGATTTCTCAAATAGTCTCGACTAATAGTTACTATTTTCTCTGAAAATTACCTTTCTTTTTTTATTTCACTTTGTTTCAACAAAGAGAATGACTTTATGATACAATATAATTTCCAATAAAGATCGTTTAAGTAACCACCGTTGAGTTTAAGCAGAAGTACATCTAGAATTTTTAGAACATGGTGCACCACTGAAAAGGGGAAAATAATAGATGAAGTATTGATGTGAGAATTGATCCACATTTCTCTAGTAAATAACTCAACATTCAATTAAATGCTCTTTTGGAGCATGGTTATTAACAAACAATATATATATATATATAAAAATTGTGGAGAAATCATGAATTCACGTGCATCATAATTTGGGTCTAAATCCGCTGTTGAACCTAAGTATATGAATATCTTGAAAACGGGGAAGTATTTTAATGTGTAATTAGAATCTGTTATGCTAAGTGGTTGGAAAGTAAAACACTTATTAAGAAGTAATTAATAAAAGACCGAATATTCTCCCTAGTTTGAGGACAATTATAGATTATTTAAACACTACACAAGTTAGGTTATAGCTAAATCAGCCTAACCTTTTTTTTAAATTGCTACAAAAAATAATTTTATACAACTTATTACTGTATGTGTTAATATTCAAAGTACAACTAGGGACAATATGTATTACTAAATTTAAAAGCAGAAAAAACTTTGTCCCTTGTGAATGATGCCAAATTAAGCAAATCCATTTAATTACTAACCATTTTAATCCCTTTTTTGTCAGGTTTTAGACTGACCACATTTAGCAAAAATAGTAAGTACTAATAATTGAATCCAACATGTGCAATTGCATAAATTATTAGCGTATTGATAAGTGGTTACTATGTGAAATTAAATTACCAGTACTATTGCCTCTGAAAAATTAAATATTGATAAAATCATGAGTAATAAATGTTGCACATTCAATGATAAATTCATATATAGGGTCTTATATTGCAAAAGCAACATACATACACACCTCCTTCGAGATGGCTCAATTGATTTGTGGATGATCTGGAATTGATCCCCCTCAATATTTTTTGAGTCGAGCATGTCGTATAGGGCTGGCCTAATGCAGTTTACTACAATTATGTGTGTGGTTTGCTAAGTGTGTTTCTTACTGAGTTCTCCTAATAATTTTGGAAGCATAGGTACACCTAGTTGTTCTTATGTTTACTCTTTTGCTTTGAATCAATTAATTGTATAAAGTTAGGGAGCCTAACTAATTAATTACTTGATGTCAACGAGACGTTAGACACTCTATCCCCCTATTATCCATGTTTTATCATATAGGATTTTAATATACAGTTTGGGGTCAACATATAAATATATTAAGCCCCATCTATGATAATGAAATTCATAATTCAAAGAAAAAGTACATCTTTCAAAGATTTTGAGATAATTATTTAGTGACAATAATATAATTGTCGTTATATTATATTTAACGTATGAATATTTTTAATTAGCACTTTATATAAATGTTACTAATGATTTTAACGATTCTGAATGCAATGGTATCAGTTTATGTAGAACTTTACCAAATTAGAGTCATAGGAGTCTTTATAACATGGTTTGAAAATTTGAAAAAAAAAAGGAGTACTTGAAGTTGAATATGAAAAAGGGTATTTGGAAGTTAATTATTGTAGTATTAATTACTAGCATATATACTTTTAACCATAACATATTCAGACGTGTAATTCCACAAATAGAATCTGAAAAGGATATTGTGTACACATATTTTATCCTTACATACATTGTGAAGATAGAGAAGAAATAATAGAATTTAAGTATCCAATAACATTACTTAACCAATTCAAACAAAAATAGGTGAAAGATATGCCAAATCCAAACAAGGCTTTAGCACCATAACATAATAGACAAAATCCTGAAATATTAAGATAAGAAATACAATTACATCTTTGAAATTACTTTGACCATGTTCCAGCTCTATCAAATAATGCACATTTGATCTTCAGAGCTGACTACTTAATCAACCTGAAAAATCATAACAAACAAATGAACTCAAGAATATTAATTAAGATAGAAAATATTGAGACATAATTTAGTTATATATTTTAAAGTATAGTACTCTTTATGATAGTTCAACTATTTTTTAGTTAAGTTTGACACAATTCAACATGATAGTCGCAAGGGTAAATACAACTATATAGTTCCAGATATGGATTAACAATGGCAAATGTAACTATTTAGTTCCATATTTATCAGAACTCATACTTGCGACGATGAAATATAAACTTATGTATAAAAATTTATTCAAATTAAATTCCAACAAATGACCAAGCAAATACTCTCATTCTTTTGCATAGGCCTGAACTCATAATCATAATTTAGAAAAATACAGCGGATTCAATGCTTAAAAACTTAAAAGTTGAATTCAAAGTGCTTAAATCCTAGATCGACAACTAGAAAACAAGAAATTGTTTTCGTCTGTGATATATATAATTAAATAATTAAAATTGTGCTTTCTCTAGCAACTAAATTTTTAGATAAGATTATCACATGAGTACCGTTCTAAATAATTTTAGTTAACATTAACACAATTCAACACAGTATTAGCAAAAAGGGCTAATACAACTATATAGTTATAAGCTCATCTGAACTCATACTTACGATTTTGGAATATAAAGTACTTACATATAAAAAAAAATTATTCAAATTAAATTCCAACAAATAACCAAACAAAAATCTCATTCTTTTGCATAGCTAGACCTGAACTCATAATTTAGAAAAATACAACGGATTCAATACTTAAAAAAAAAACTTAAAAGCTGAACTCATAAAACTTAAATCCAAGATCGATAACAACGGATTTCCATATGTGATATAACTAAAGAATTAAACTTGTACGTTCTGTAACAACTAATTTTTTTAGATGAGATAGTCATAGTACGGTTCAACTAAAAAATCACAACTAACCTTTTAATGGTGAGCATCAGGAGAAGCAGAGGAATGATGTTCATGATGTTCACCATGGATCCTAGCTGGTACTTGAAAATCAGTAGTGAAATGTCTGCTATTATTGCTAATTTCTACCTGATTATGAATTAAACCATTCATTAATGGTCTTTCTTCCCAATTAGCATGATGATTAATCAAATGTGAAAAATTGGACTGAAGGGGTTCCCTTTGAGTAAATGCAGTAGCATTTTGAGTGAAAAATGTTTGTGGTAATAAATTCCAACTAGCCATCCTTGGATAATTTGCTTCAAAATTTTGATTTGAGAAAAGGGTAGAATGGTCATCATCATGATGACTAGAAGTTGAATCCCTATGAAAAGTTGTGTGAAGAGATAAGCCAAGATCTTCGTTCTGTAACGAAGATCTTGGCATTATCTCATGTGGGTAGTTTTGGAAATTCATAAGCGAAGTTCCCGAATTCATAGGGAAAAATGATTTCATAGTATCACCAAGTGATTGTTGTGCTTCTCCTCCTCCGCCTCCTCCTCCTTGCATCATGTAGGAATTAGAAGAATTAACCTGACTCGGATTATTTTCTTCTAATTCCCTCTGAAGCTGATACTCCGGTTGTTGCTCCAATACCACAGCATCAGGTTCGTTAGTACTACTTGGAATCTGATTCGGATTCCAAGGAGGCAACTCATCTAACTTGTCAATAGCATTTTTCGCCTTTTTGATGAGCCAATCCACCGCCTTACTAGGCCGGTCATAACCCAATCGGTCCTGAACATCGTAAAATTGAATTGCTGTATGAGCAGCTAACCGGACCCTCCGGTCTCTCGGTCCTTTTGCCGTATAAACTTTACTATGCCGGTCTTTTCTACCGGTAGACCGGAGAATATGACCTCCTTCAACTTGCACTATCTCTCCTCCTCCCGTTGCTCTCTTCATTATAAATCTTTCAACATAGTAATACTCTCAGATGAATATTTAGATTCAGACGAAGTCACAATTTTCTTCTTATCATAAATAACACTACAGGCTTTATAATAAGATCTGAAAATTAACTCTGCTAGTGCTGCAGCTGACGCTGATCCCGAGGAACACTGACAACGTACGCTACAAATCCCATTGGCCCAATGAAATTTCTTTGTCCCAAATCTCAAATATCAAAGAGAAAAAAATTACTACTAACAATAAAAGAAAACCTAATTAAATTTGAAATTTTTGGAATTGTTTTGGCAATATTGAAAGTAGTATATATCTAGTTTAGGCTTTAGCTTTAAGCTAGGGTTAACAAAAAAAAAATTATTACTTTTTGAAGAAAAATGAAATTATAAGAATGAAAATACAATGAATGTAGTTATAGAGAAGGACTTATCTTTTCTGGCCTTTCATGGTCATTGGAGTAGTACTGATTTAGACAGTTACTGCACGTCAACTTTATATTTTATTTTTTTTAAAATTATTTTTGCATTATGCTTCCATCAGTATCATTCTATTTCTTTCAAGTTGGAATTGTGTGAAAGGAAAAAAAAAACGTCATATATAAACATATGTTCATGTTTTGTTTGAAAGGTGTGTAATGTGTTCGGTACGATGAAAAATATATTATTTTTTTTGTGTTCGATACCTAAAAAAAGAATTATTGTAAAATTATTTATAGTATATGATTTAGACAAAAAGCATTGGAGGTGAGGATTACGGGGGCGGGGGTGTGTTGGAGGGTAACATTTGTGGAATTTGTTTTCCTTCGTAACGAGCACACCCTAAAGCCATGTACATTTTTTAGAATTGGGCAATCTCCCGTACTTGTTAAAGGGAAGAATGCGGTTAAGGTTAGTAGCTAGTGTTGCGTTTGGTTAAGGGTAGAGCTATCATATTAGACATATTAATAACTATAGGTTTAACGCATGGGGATTCGAGGGATCGGAGTCAGAGAGGCGTAAGGTGTTCATTCGAAGTTTTTGGTAAATAATTTTATATATATATGATTTATTTTTGTTAAGTAGACAAATATAGGTCTACCAATGAAAATGATAAATATTCACAATTTATTATACGACAAAGATATAAATACATAATTTATTAGATGGGGGGATATTTATTCACGTTAAATCACAAAATTGAAAGATTCATTTAAACACTTTTTTTCCAATTTTGAATCCCCTCAATAAATTTTTTAACTTAACCATTTATTGATAAATTCAAAATCCATAAATCATTAAATTTTGGCTTCTCTTTACCTTTATATATGACCTTATCTAAGTGAATAGTACTATTTATTAAAATATATTACTATTCATCATGCATCTATTATATAGTGGTGGTGCTATGCTATGATAAAATTTTAATGCAGCCTGAAAATAATATTTAAAATTGATATATGATCAACATTCTCATGATACATATATAGAATTATTTATGATTAGCTTGATCTTTTTCTAAACCTATTCATAAAAACTTTTTTCATTAAAAAAGTTATATTAATTAAGGGTATTATAAACTTTAAAAGAGTGATGAGTAAATGCAACTCTTGATGGTCCCAATACAGCAATATATATAAATAAATTTAGACCCACCCTCATTGAAACATGACAGTGATTTCTAACTGCTTTTTCCTTCATTACTCTATGAATTTTTGTATATATATTTTTTTCTTTTAGGGTTTTATCGTTGTTTGATATTTATTGGGGTGTGACTAGCTAAATTTGAATTTACACTGAAAAGTTTCATATAAAGAATAAAGTGTTTTTTAATAAATGTGATTTCATATTTCATAACGTTTAAACTCAAGAGCTCTGATCTGATAAATAATGAAGATTTAGTACTACTAAAACAAGTCGAAAACCGACGGATGCCCATGATTATTTTTCTACTAAGACCGCGGACTTGATAACATCACTAGACAATGCATACTCTTTGTTGAAATATTTTCGTTATTTTTATTTGTACTCTTCAACTACAGTTTTGCATTTCAAAAACCAACAAGTGTCCTTTGATTTTCATAAAAATAAAATAAAATCATTTTTTGTAATTTGCTTACATCTTCACCCCGGAAAATGACCGATGGACATCTATAATTTTCTTAAAGTCCTATTTTCTTTATTAATATTCTTTAAAAAAACATTGAAAATTCTATCATATTTATCAATTCCATCACAATTCTTGTTGGTAACTTTATATATATTATTTCGTACATCGGATTATATATTAATACTAGTTGTGATTATTTAACTTTAACTAACTAAATTTAAGGCATCTAATTGCCATCAATTTAATCAATGAATGTGATTTTTCTCGAATAACATATATTGTTTCTATGTTTAATTTTATAGAGCTAACTTCCTTTTACATTATTTTATATTTATTACTTGGTTTTATGATTATGGTTTCAACCTTTTTGTCTTTGACAAGACGAAGACAGTTGAACTTTACGAAACCTTAAAAGAATGAAAAAGAACAAAAAAAATCAGTAATTTATTGCCTTATTCAATCGTTTCAAATTAAAAATTATGATTTGTACAGACAAGTAATTTTTAAGTTGTCATGTCACAATAATATCTAAAAAGATATATTTTTTAAATAAATTATTACCGTATCATAACGTGACAATTTTATTAGTGAATAAAATTATAAAGTTAAAGGAGCATAAGCGTGATCCACTATTTCACGTAGAATACTTTGAATGATTTATCTTGTCTTGTATATATCTTCTTTTTAACGACGATACAAAAGGTACCACATCATATGATGTTATAAGTAAAAAGAATACATGCTACCTATTATAATAAATAAAAAAATATTTACACATATTACATAAAATTACTTGGCTAGCAATTTAGGTCATTAATAGCAAAAGTGATTATCTTTTTCAAAATTCTATAAAAGGAAGTGGTATACATTCGTTCATCCACTAGTCGTAGAAAAATTTAAAGAAGAAAAAATAAAGAAATAAAGAAGGAGAAAGGTAAAATTAGAAAATGTATGGTCTATATTTATTTATAAAAAATAAAGATAAAAATAAAAAAGAGAAAAGGGAAACTATAAAATCAAGAGGAGAAAATGTAACCTTAACTCGTGGAAAAGATCTAATATTAAAAAAGATATCCTTAATATGCTAAAGTATACAAGAAAAAAATGAAGATGAAGAAAAATAAGAAATTATTCAAGTAAAACTAAACACAATTCACATATAATAAACATAATCATCTAAAAGTTTAAACCAATTATGTCAAATTGAACATTAATATATTAATTCAACTTTTTAATTCCGATTAAATTTAACTTAACTTGTTCATTTGACTCTCTGAATTTTTGCCCAAAAATTCAAATTTAGAAGGAATACATTAGGAAAAAGCATTTATCAATTGGACCTCCCAATAAAGATGATCAACTCTCATGCTCCCTTTATTCCAATTTGATAAAGACTTGCTTTCATTTTCTTTGAATTATTTGCATTACATTTCACACCTCTAGTTTCCTTTTTATCATCATAGTCACATGACCATCATCCTTCAATTCCTCTTTATACAAATCAAATTAATTATTTTTATGTAGTACAAGTCAATAGAGCTCTTTCACTCTTCATCTCCGATCTTAAAATTTTAAGTTTTATTACGGAGTGAAAAGGTGAGAGTTTCTAGGCTAAAGAAAATGTTAATTAACATTTAGTTCTAAAAAAAATGACTACAAAAATAGGAATTTGTCTTTGATGTTTATATAATATAATAATATAACAATTCAACTTATGGAAAATGTGGTACTTTGTCTTTCGTTATGGATGGATGAGTGACACTCAAAAAGGATAAGAATATATTTATTGATATATGGATAGGAACAATACATGGGATAGATAATTAAAATGTGTTCAAGCTGCAACAAGCTAGGAAACATTTGTTGATATACATGTACATACTGAAATAATCCATATCAATCATTTTATTGGTGTTTTCTTAGATAGTATATGTTTTTGGTGTTGAAAGTACAATTAAGTAACATAAAGTGTCTCTCTAACAATTTAAGTGTTTTTTAATAATATGATTACACTCTATAACATTATATATATCAGAGCAAATAGATGTCTTAGAATTGAATTTTAACACCATTTATTATAAAAAGAAAATTGTCACGTGCTTGACCCATAAAAAAATTAAATCAAACTCTTTCATAAAAAGGCGTGTTGAGAATATAATTAATTAAATAACAAAAATACAATCTCTCTAACAACTTAAATTTTTAGATGAAATGATCGCACACTTCAACATATTACACTCCTATCTCAACCTTCCAATACCCCCATCATATACCACCAATTTTACAGTGTTTGTTTAGTTTTTATATATGATTACTTTCGGGATAACTTTGTACTAGAAAACAAAGAATTATCAACAGACAATATTCTGTAGCTAAACAACAAAAAATCTCATACTAATCTTATCTAGTTACATATTAGCAACAAATTATAAACATAATCAACTGGAGATTACCGACAAATTTCATAGCTAGCTAGCTAGTTCCATATTATCTAAAAGTGATTTTCTGTCTACTTACTTACCAATTACCAAAAGACAGTGTATAAGAAAACCACTTATTTTCCACGAAAACATTTTCCTTTGAAATACACCCTTAATTAGATTACTACTAATATATATAGGAATAGGATAGGAGAGAAATAATGTGAAAGCAATCCTATGGTGAAAGCAACATAACAATGAAATGAAAGTGTCAGTATGGTGTGTGATTCAAGAATTAGAAAACAAAGTCCATCTTATAGGTGTAGGTACTGCATGCTTCCTTCTGATAATAAAATCAAATAAATGTCTTCACTGATCAGCATATATATTCTGAAAGACAAATGAAAGAGACAACACAACATATATATAGCCATAGGATCAGCATCACAATATATATGCCTTAATTGATTACAATATATTATGACTACTCCTACCCAACAAAATGACAATATGTCACTTTCTTTTATTTCAGACAACTTGCAACCATTCATATATATTGGAGCAACTTCCCCTTCCCAAAATACTATTAAATAATATACACTACAACAAAATAAGGAGTTTTTAGGTTCAAAATTCAGTGGAGATAAAAAAATATTAGATAATTTTTTCGATATGTTCTAATCTTGGTGAACAGAGTTATCTGGTATCTGTTGCTGGTGAGGAGTGACAGATATCACGTTAAGAGCTGGTTCAGATACTACGGTCATAAAAAAAAAAGCTAATCCATAACTAAATGAAATTTCATAAATTTTTGTGATTCAATTACGAAATTTTAGCTATCGTTATTTTCTAGTCATGATATGAGCATCGATCATCAGTAAATGCCAATATGTTTCGATAAACATGTATTAATTATGGTGTGCTTTTTGGGATATGTAATTTGTTGGATGCACATCCTCAACTTGGAGAGAGGGTGTCCACTTACGTACTGGGTAGGAAATTATGCAGAATAATTTTGGAAACGAGTGATTTTGAATTATTTAACCTCAGTTTTCCTCATGAAAAGTAAAAATTCGTTACATTTGAAGTTTTATCTAAGTAAGTATGATCAAAAGTTCAAGATCAGTAACTTTTAAGATAATTTTTATAGGTAATTAATTGACAAGATCATGTGGATTTTGACAATAATTGATAACCTACGTTGATATTGATGGATGATATATTAACAAGAACAATAATTGTGTGTCTATTAACATTAGTGAAAATTTATCGAACCTATATAGATAAAAAAAAAGAAGCTCCAAGTCGTACCTTTTAATTTGAAGAGAAGAAGAGGTTACAAAAATTACAAAATTTCCTCCAAAAAATCCACGTTCAAGATACTTCTAAGTAACCTTTTAATAACTTCCTCTTTGTTATTTCTCTTAATTAGGTCGGGTAAGATCAGTTCACATAGGCGATTCGTGGCCTAAACTCATATCCAACATATATCATGATAAAATTATATATTTTGAGTTTAACTATACTTCAACATCTAGCATTTGAGGTGAGAAATATTGAGAACATATAAATATCTCACTATGAATGTGGGACTCAACACATTGGAGATATACGACGACATATCATAGCCATATATTTAGTATTTGAGCTAGAAATTACTAAAAGATTCAAAATATGAAGAAGTAACACATGAAAAAATTTAGAAATTTATATATATATATATATATATAAAATTTATTATTGTATATCGATGGAATTCGAATGAACCCTTATGTATGTCTAGAAAAGTTTCAAAAGAGGAGATACCACAAATACTTCACCTGTCCAAACCAGTCTTCTATTTCCATTTGGACCACAAATTCAAAGCCCAACTTGCTGACAATTGGAATGGTATAAAAGTTTGGAAAAATTACCTATGTACACACCCTTTTTTTCCATAATTCCCATTATTCCCTACCATTTCTAAAAATTTTCAAAATCCCTTATTTTGAGCCCAACAGCCAAAATTCCGGATACATAATTTCACTTCCCAAACCCATGCTTATCACTTCCTTATTTCACTCCACAAACTCTCTCATTTTTTATTCCCATAAATCCCTAACCAAACACGTTAATTTTCATGGCCTAATTATGCGCCTTAAATTGGGCCAAATAACAACTTTGGTGATATCTTCTTTAGGCATGGCCAAGCAAGTGCTCCAAAAGCAAGACAAAGCTTTCTCTATCAGATCAATTTCTGATACGGTCCAAATGGACAACTTTTCACATGTTCTATGTTTCTTGGCTTTCCACTTCAATATAAATGGTGTTGTTACATAAACACTACATAATGTATCATTTACATTTATCTTCAATATTTTTTAAATATATAGATAGTAATAAATTATTTTTTTGTTGTGTATCAAGATTACCCAATAATAATCTTGGTATATAAACCATAATGTACTATAACTGATACATATTAATTACTAATGTGTATCACATGTATCTGATACACATTAATGAACATGATACATTTATACAAATTACTGCTAAATGCCCATTATTCATGAAGAATCTGAGATTAAAGAAGTCAAAGTCGAAGAAGGATGTATCTTCGACCTCTAAATCGATTGTGGAAAAAACGTACAAAAAAGAGAGAGAAAAAGAATGGAACTGGATTATCACGCCTATCGTTACCAAAAGTATGTATCCAATTAATATTGATGAATATTCAACTAGTGGGTTTCATGTTCAATACTTATGTACTTGATACATGAGTAATGCCTAATGTATCATTTATAATATATCAAGTTCTATAATGTATCTTCAATATTTTTTTAATTTAGATTGTAATAAATCAATTTTTTTGTTGTATATCAAGATTACCAATAATAATCGTGATATATAAACTATAATGTACTATAACTGATACATATTATTGTGTATCACACGTATCAGATATACATTAATGACCATGATACATTTATACAAATTACTGCTAAATACTCATTATTCATAAAGAATTTGAAATTAGAGAAGTCAAAGTCGAAGAAGGATGTATCTTCGACCTCTAAATCGATTGTGGAAAAAACGTCCAAAAAAAGAGAAAAAGAAGGGATCTGGATTATCACGCCTATCGTTACCAAATGTATATATCCTCAATGTATCCAGTTTATTTTGTTTCATAATTTAGCTTTCTGATAAAATGACTATGTTTTATGCAATGTATCATGTTTATATTGATTATACTTATATATAATCTAATATTGTTGATACTTCGACTATTGAGTTTTATGCAATGTATCATGTTTATAGTTATTATATTGATACATAATATATTGTTGCTAACACTTGGAAGGAACACATTACATATATGTCAAACTAGCAATGTATCAATTTGTAATCAGTATGTATCACGACTTATATATCAATGTACATATTCAAAAATGAAAAAACAGATGGTATACATAGCAAATTCAGACAATTGCACCAATTGATACATCAAAGTCTTGTATCTCACCAACATTCTTATCTGTTGTATCAATATAGAGGGGAGACATAGCCAATCCAACCTCACGTTTCTTCACCTGAACGTATAACTTTACTCTCATATCATTCCTAATAATCAGTGAAGATGAATTACCTTCTATAATGTATCGGATCTCAATTTTTTTCCTCAATTCTTCAATATTCACCTCAATCACAATGACTGAAATTAGATTCACGAATGACTAAAAATTTTGAAATTAATCACTGTCACCAATTATGCAACAATTTCGAGAGATCAAAACATGAATTGAATGTTCAACATTTAGACATATACATGTAAGTCAATTTACTTTGTCTTGGCACCATCACTTTGTAGTTGATACTTGATACTGTCAAGCTAAAATGACTACATAATCTTTTCATTGTCACACAATTTGGTCTTTCTCCTGGTCTGAATTTTGATGGTGTCCCTTCTTCCTCCTTTTGCGTAAAGAAGGATGTGTTATTTGTAAGTTGCCCAGATGAATTATTTCTCTCCTTTTGCTCATAAATGGTATGCTTGCCGATTCCTGAGGTTTTATACTATGCACAAAAAGTCGTGTTTGATAAAGTTTTGAATCTTAGTGAAAAATTTATTCGACGAAGCAAGGAGAACAATGAACAGAGAATTAAAATTTTGAATTTTGAATTGGTGTGTTATGTTAGGATCTATGTTTCAGTGATTGACAGTAAGGGAGGAACTGAATAGCATAAATCATGGGATTGAATAAAAAATTTTCCATTTTCTTTCCCTTTTTAAGCGCAATAGCCGCACATATATTGTATCAAAATTAATGTATTCGGATAACCAATTATGTATCCGGATGACTGATATTTTAAGGGATTTTTGTAAAATAAAAAAGAGTAGGGATAAGATGTAATTTAGGTCTTACACTATGGGATTTATGTAAGTTATACTAAAAGTTTTAGTAGTTGGGCCTGGAAAGATATTTGAAAAGATGGCTAAAGTTTTTGAGTGAAAATTTTAAATTTCTTCAAAAACCTTTACACAAATAGCCCAACGGATTCATTGATTACTTATTTTAGCCAATATACATATATTATATATTGATTATACACCGTTATTTATATAAATCATAATGTACATAGTCAGTGCTAGATTTCTTCAAAGATATAACTAGAAGCTTTATACATCATCAATAAATCATAATGTACGTAATCTTATTAATATTTTAATTTTCTCTGACAACTTAAGCTCTATCTATTTAATTTGCCCGTGATAGGCTATTAATCTTCGGATTTTTAGGCCAATTCTTTTTTCAAATTTTACCCTGTAGGGGCAACAACTTTCACATATAGCAAATATAAAAATCATATTAATATGCTATAGCTATAGTTTGCATAATTGTGCTTCATAGCATGGTTATTAATATTTATATTTCGATATACATATACAAAAAGAGCAATTGTATAATCTGTTTCGGTATACATATACAAAAGAATCAATTGTATAATATGTATTTGTATAAAGCGAGAAAGAGAGAAAGACAAAAGAAAATTGGGTAGGGAAAAATCTGTATTTGTATAATCATAAGTGTATAGGATGAAAATATATGTATTTATATTTGTATATACAATCTTCTCTCGCTTTATACATACACAAACACAATTTATACATTTATGTTTGTATAAAGTGAGAAAGGCGAGTGAAAGTGGCGAGCGAGATCTGGGAGAGGGGAGAGACGGGTATATATATATACAATTATCTCTCGCTTTATACAAACACATTTTATACATTTGTGTTTGTATAAAGTGAGAGAGGCGAGGAGAGACTGCCCAACGAGAAATGAGAGTGGCGAGCGAGAAATTCAGGGAGAAAGGCGAAATGACAACAGTTTGCTATGAGTTACAGTTAAATCAAATTGTGGTTATAATATTTTATTTGAATTAATAGTTTGTTATTTTATACAATTTTTCGTAAAAAATTATGTAACAATGTTGTCGTCATGGGTAGAGTTCCTCATACTTGTGTGATGTGTGTATTGAAAGATAGCTAATAAAAGGACAGTTTGGTGCACAAAGTATTTTACATTAGATTGGTTCAGAGAAGGGTCACATCTTGAGTAGTGTGATGTAGACAACCTATTCTATTACAAATATTAATGGTAATTTAAAAAAAATGCTAGAGATAAAGGTAAGTTAGGCCTAATATTATAACCGTAAAGGATCGTTTGGTTGGGAACTAGTTATCCCAGGATTAATTATCCTGGGATTAGTTATCCTGGGATAAGTGGGATAACTTATCCCACCATGTATATGGGATAACTTATCCCATCACTATGTTATAAATGGTGGGATAAGTTATCCCAAACATGTCAACCAAACAAGACATCAAAATTTTATCTCAAGATTATTTTTTTATCCCAAGACAATTTATTCTTATCCCTCACACCAAACGAGCCCTAAGGGTAAATTTAGTTGGATGCTATAACAATAGAGATAAGTTGTCGTATAATTTTGGATTTTGAGAAATAATTTAAAGAAAAAACTAATATTGAGATAAAATTTGAAAAAAAAATAATATTTTTTTTATTACATAAAAAATGACAAGTAAAAATCATGGCAGTAAGTATACATGAAACCGGAAATGTATGAAAAGTGAAAACTATGAAAATTGAAATATGTTCAAAGCATCAAAATTGAATTCCCTCTCATTTGATAGGCAAATATTTTTGTTTTGACTTAAAACTTTAGCGGGCCCCATCTATATTTCTACAAATTTCAAAATCTCCCTCGTATTTCAGATAGTTTAGTTGTGTTTTCGACTTTTCGCTCCAATTCTGTATTGGAGTTTTTTCTAAAAGTGATGTTCCCAACGATATTTTCTACTTCGAATACTAACAAGACAATACTTGTAGCATAGGTAAACAGATGGAACTTCATTTTTATTTGCCCACTTGTATTGGGGAATATATGGAGACAGAAATTTGTAATGACATAATATTAGCAGAATTGATTTGATAGAAGAAACAATTCTGCTCTCTTTGTATTTTTTATTTTCTAAATATTGTTTTCGTTTTAATTTGTTTGTTTTATTTTTTATTTTAGTTCATTTCGAAAGGAATGTTTTTCTCCTTTTCTAATAACTTTTTAATTTTAGTTCTCCTATGACATGTTTAAGATTAAAGATTGAAGTGCATTTTGGAAATTATAAGCTATACATCTTGTTCAATGCTTTCTTTGTCCCTAATTGCTTGTCCGCTTTTGAATTGTCAGACATATTAAGAAAACAATGATTGTTATAGTGAGTTTACCATTTACTCCTATTAATTATGAAGTAGATGAATTAAAAATTAAAAAAATTCAAGAAGTTTTATCTTTTTCAAAATTAATTAATCGAGAGAATAATAGATAAAAAGATAAATAAAAGTTGTCATTTCTTGATTTATCAAAATAGACAAGTAATTAGAGACAGATGAAATATTATTTTTATACTTAATAAACTATGACATACCTTCAAAAGTTTATTTTTATTCTAATACATTTTATTCATTACTATTCATATATTAATTCCATTTTATTTATTACTCCTTCCGTTCAATAATAGTTGTCTACTTTATTAAATCAATAGATAGTTTTACATTTAGTTCTTAATTTACTTTTATCATTAATTATAGTCATTTATCTATTATATTTTTCAAGACATTGAATTTATTATATTCAAATAGTGATATAGTAAAATTACCATTTTATTTATAGTTTTCTTTATAAATGTACAAAATCAATAGTGGACAAGTATTATTAGACAAAAAGAGTACTATTCACATTCTAATACACCATATTCATTAAGTACTAATTATATTATAATATAACCATTCATTAAATACAACAAACCAAACATCGACAAAAAATAATACCAACATCACTAATATTGCATTACTAATACATCTTATTCAGCACTATCTTTGTCCCAATTTATATGATTTACTTTTCTTTTTAGCCTCCGCCGCCACCTCCACCGCCTGTTTCCGGTAGTGTCGTATGTGGATTATCAAAATGCGAAGAAGATTAAAAATGATATTAATGTTCATAAGGATACTATCAGGGTCTTGATGAAATCAACAAAGATTTTCATTTTTCTTTAGGATTTTAGAGAGTTTATTTGTGGGTAAATTGGGTGATTAAATAGGTTATGGGTAGGTTTTGAAATTTGTGTTAAAAAATTGGTCAATGGAGTATTACTTATCTTTGACTCTTGGTTTGCAGAATACCCTAATTATTTGTCCACTTTTCCTTTTTTAGTTGTCCGTAATTACTTGTCCATTTTGATAAATCAAGAAAGGACAAAATACTTTTACCTATTATACCCTCAATTAATTACTTTGAAAAAAATAGAACTTCTTGAAAATCTTAAGTTTTTAATCCATCAACTTTATAGTTAATAGGGGTAAAATGGTAAACTCGTTATGTCAATAATTATTTTCTTAATAGGTGTGTCAATTCAAAAATGGACAATTAATTAGGAATAGAGGAGTAATTAAGGCTTTTTTTTAATGATTATTTGTAGAGAAATAAGTCGATAAAAAGGAAGAGAGACAAATCATCTACTAAGCACGATATTAAAACACGTAATCACAATTAGTCATTTTGTCTGGCAGATACTAAAGGACAAAACATTTAGGGGTCGTTTGGTTTGAATTCAAGTTATGATGGGATAAATTATGATGGGATTAGTTATGATGAGATAAGTTATGATGTAATTATTTTTTATTGAGTGTTTGGTTTGTTGTATTTTCAAGATTATATTATGAATTCACTTGGCGGGGTTGAGAAGAGATAATTAAACCTCCAACATGTAGCCTCATTTCACAAAGGAGAATTCTCATTACAAATCATCTCTCTCATCTCATAAGTTACAAGATGGATGCAGCATGATGCTTTTCTCTCATATTGTTTCATGAGATCTTGCAAAAATACGTTAATTCTAAAATAAAAGGACATGACTTCAAAAAGGAATAAGAAAAACGAAAATTGTAAAAAAGCAATTGATCAACTCCAACCTATGCTCGTATCCTTCAAAAATATCATGCAGGATACATTTTTAAAAGATTCGACACATATATAATAAAGACATTTTTAGAGGATCCGAGCATCATATGATGACACACTAGTTAGTTGGAGGCAAAGGGTGATGTTGAGGATTAGGTCCACTAGGTGCAACTCTATCTGAACCGCCTTTTAAAGATCGCCTCGTATACTCCTCAATCTCCGTTAGGCTAAATCCGGCCTTACTAAGAACAAAATGACTATCATATTTGGTCTGAACAACTTGAAGATCACCAAGAATGCGACCCTCCAAAGAAATGAAGTGACAAAAAAGAAAAATAATCATGAAGAGGATTAGTAACATTTTTGATGATGAATTAGCCATGTGAATATTAATTAATTAAGCAAAGAACAATTAATGAAGGGTTTTTGGCTGATTGAGTTGAAAGAGGGTGTATAAGTGTTGTTGTTGTATGGAGATTATGATGGATAATTCTATTTATAAGGAAGAAAAATGGATATTATATGATGATATTGATAATGGAGAGAACATGCATGATCAAAAGTAATTTTATTTTCATAAAAAGATGGTATAATAAATTTAAATAACTTTATATTTCGCGCGGTGAAATTCACTGGTTAATTGATAATAGAAGATACTAAAGTGTGTTTTGTCTACTAACCCTAATGTCAGTTAATTAATTAATATTTTAATTAATAAATTAATTATAAAGCTAATAATTAAATGCCGGTGCCGTTATTTTCTGTTGACTAATCAAAGGAATAATATAACATGTCAGAAATGATAAGATTGTGTCTTTATACTTTACTTTAACACGGACCAACATATGACAGTATAACAAAACACAAGGGATGACTAGATTGTGTTCTTTGGTTTATTAATATTCAATAATGACCTCTCATTGGTACCAAGGGTTAGCGATCGTGGCAGATTCAAAATTTTCATTAACGAGATTCCAAAAAATTAAAATATATTTAGGACATTCAAATACATATATAAGTGTAATTTTTTATCAAGGAGGTTCAGGTGAACCTTTTAACTAGAGGTGTATAAAATCGAACCGAAAACCGAATAAAATCGCAAATCGAGTCAAACCAAAAAAAAAACCGACTAGTGGTTGGTTTGACTTGGTTTGGTATTGAAAAAAAAATTCCGACTATATTTGGGTTGGTTTGGTTTTAACTAAAAAAAAAACAACCCGAGACCAAACCAACCCGACATTATATATATAATTTTAAAATTTTATTTTATACATAAAAATATTTACTTTGATATAATTTTTAAATATTTCTTATACTTTTTCATAGTTTCTATCTTTTAATATATTATTTCAAGTTTGAAAAACTTAGAATTCTGAATGATTCAATAAAGATTATAGTCCACATATGTTGATAATTATAATAAAGCTTAAATCAAAATCAAATTAATACTAATGCAAAAAGAAAATCAATTCAACACTAAGAATGACAATAGTATTGAATATTTGTTCTTTGGTTTTACATTGGTTTAGACAATTCAAATACATAATCTAATTTTAATTTCCTTTAATATTTAGTCATGTAACCAATACTTATTAAACTTATTTTAGCATGATTTAGTACTTTTAAATTATGATCATTTTCATTATGACTTGTTAATTTGCAATATTTGTTTTACATGATTTCATTATTATTATTTTTTTGTTGGATATTTTAGTGTCATTACTCATATCACATTTTGTGTTATTTTCTTAAGAAACACCTTAGATAGTTGTATTTTGATAGGACTAAAGAAATATTTGAAGTACAAGTAAATTTTATGTTTATATGAACACTTTATCGGAAAAACCCGAAAAAACCCAAAAATCTGAAAAA
Organism: Solanum verrucosum; assembly: GCF_900185275.1. Classification (NCBI taxonomy): domain Eukaryota; kingdom Viridiplantae; phylum Streptophyta; class Magnoliopsida; order Solanales; family Solanaceae; genus Solanum; species Solanum verrucosum. The sequence continues at coordinate 618,587 of NW_026019982.1, read as the reverse complement.
CCCGAGGTTGAAAAACCTGAGTTTTATTGGTTTGGTTTGGTTTGGTTTGATTTGTAGATTTAAAAATCCAACACAAATAATTTGATTTGATATTTGAAAACCCCGAAGCAACCCTGCAATGTACACCCCTACTTTTAACCCTTCTCTAGATCCGTCCCCGAGTAGAGGAGGAGAAAATACCATACACTCCCATAGAAATAGAAGCAATTACTATCAATGAAGAGTTTAAATTTTATGTAATCACAAATAATTCTATTTAATAAGTATTGATTGATACTATAGAATAAATTAAATGGTAAGGAATCTATTATAAGAAATCAAATAACACTAATTATTGAAAAATATATATTTATATTACATTACATTGTAGAAAAGAAAATATTTTGTATGTTAAAATTATCGAGCCAAGCTTTTATCTTCCATGGTAGTGGAAGGTTTAGCATTGGCCCCTAATAAACATGTTATTATCTTTAATTAATGAAAAGTACAAAGCAACAGACATAAACCTAACCTCCGATCCTAATGGTGGTAACACTAGTCAACTATCTTGCTAAAGATAGTTTAATTAGTCAACAAAAGAACTAGTGGGGTGAATTAATAGGAAAATTAATACCATAATAGGAGGACTTTTCCTATTTACAATTGGTTATATTAAAGTAAACTATGGAGACTTCCTTTTACATCACAAAAAAAAAAGATAAACTTCTAGTTAAGAGGTACATAAAAAATGTACATATGAAGCATTCTTCTATTGCCATGGGTAAGACTTTGGAGTACTATGAAGGTTCTGCATTAGAACTATAACTTGTTTTTTTTGAGAATGTAAGTTGTCAAAAGAAAAAAAAACCTCCTCGTATCGATAGAACGTTCCGCTACTGACACTTGAAAAAGCAGCTTTCAAGGTCTGTAAATCACTTGAGCTCTAAAACCTGTAGGAATTCATCTACATCAAGGAGGCAGTGTGGAAAGTCAATTTAGTTGAATTGATCACTCTAATTTTTTATTTTGTTGGAGTATCAATTGTAGATCATGCAATGATGGATTATGATTATTATTATTATTATGGTCAACCACAATATAATTAGCTTCCCTGTGGTTTTGATTATTATCGTCACAATATATACTATTTAAATTTTTTCTTCTATAACAAATCCTTATTGATGACAAATAAAGAGATCATCAGAAATATAAACCAAATAGACCATTTCTTTAAGCCTAACTCATATTTCTCCAACTGGATAGAACACTTCCAGAAGTTTATTTTCCCCAGAACTCAATAGAATCGACAAGAAAAAATCGAACAATATCATTGTTTGAGTACATTGTTATCGTTTCCTGTGCTCACCTACCATGTCAGAATTGATAGTTTTACAGTTGTTCACCATATGACCATAGATGCATGCTCTACTCTGGGACTAAATCTCATAAGTTGTGAATATCATCAAATTTTCAAATTACAATAAAAAGAAACTTAGAAGATTTTACTTAAATGGGGAAATCATTTAAAGTAAAAGTATATCTAAACCAAATATTTAACGATAAGAATATACATAAGTTAAAGTATTAATGATGATAAATTGCTCAATTTTATATAGTGCAAAGACATAGTTAAACCTTTTTACATTATATTGCATGCGTAAACTGTAATAGGGCAGTGTGCTGATACAAAAAGTCAAAACACTATATATGTTCAAAGCTTATCTAGTTGATGGCACTAACCAAATACTATAACATCTGTATAGTCTCCTCCAATTTTTAAAATTATTTTTTCTTTTCAACTTCAATATTTTGCAATTTTTTTTTTTTTTTAGATTCTCCACTATTTAAAGTTCAAATATTAAACATATAGTTGCTATTTCTTTTGTCAAAATCAAACGTCCAATATATTAGGGGTGTACAAAAATCGAATCGACTGATAAATCAAACCGATAAAAGTGTTATTGGTTTATTGTTATTGGGTTAACGGTTATTTAATGATTTTATAAAAAAAATTATTGTTATCGGCTCGATATTGGTTTTTTAATATTGGGTTATTGGGTTAACCGATAACCCATTAAGAATATAATAATTTACTATTTTAATTTTTAGTCATACAAAAAATATTAATATAATCACTATATTAGACTTTAACTATAAGGACCCTAAACAATTAACATTACTTAATTAACTTTGCTCTATGCATTTATTCTTTAGGTTTTAGTATTACTTTAGTCTTTTAGGCAACAACTAGGGTTGTGAATTATGAGTATTTGCTATACTTTTACTACACTAAGCAGAATTTTTGCACTCAATGAGTAACTAGATTTCTCTCTTTTTTATTTCGCGTTAAATTGTTGGACAAGTCATATATTTATTTTGAAATCATTTTCTTATTGGTTAATCCGAAAACCGAACCGTTAAAGACCAAAACCGATAAACCAAAAACTGATAACAAATATCTTATTGGTTTGATTATCGATTTAGCATATTTAAAAACCAAAAATTGATAAATCGAACCGATAATACTTAAAACCAAACCGACCGATACACACCCCTAGAATATATATCCAATCTTGCCATATAAAATATTGAATTTTCCATCTTTTGATTTTTTCTTTTAATTTGTATGATCGATAAGTTATGTATTTAAGTTTCAGAATTACTGATGCTTGGGTCAGATCATGCCTACCTACATCATTAACCCTTGGGGCAACTATTTTTTAGACCTGAACATAGAATATTTTGTGTATCGACTTATCATTTTTGTTAATAACCTTTTTTACTTTCTCAATCTCTCATTAGTTGTCTTGTTTTGTTTTTGTTTAAAATTACAATTTAGATATTCAAAAGTTATACTAATAATATTATAAGTTATAATTTTTCTTACATCAATTTTAGATATTTAGTGAGAATCATATCTTTAAATATTGGTAGAAGTTAATATAATTTTGTCTTTCGAAAAGTGAAAATGACAAATACTATTGTTTTTTTTTTTCCTCAAATGTTAAAGTTTCTAAATATTAATATTTCATGAGGCCCACATGAATATCCCAATGTTAGAGAGTGCGATTTCTACGTGGGAAATCAATCTATATAATAATATAAAGCTGAATGTAAGAATGATGATGTGGCATGCCTCAATGGCCAGAATGACTATTTAGCTATTTTGTCAAAATTTTGAAATTTTTGTTTATTTTCTATTCTAAAACCTTCATGAAAAACTATATATTTCCTTATTAATTATTATTAGCATTTATTGAAATCACTCCTACTAATCATATATGTTAACTAATAACGTTATTTCATTTATTCCTTTCCTTATCAATAAAATACTATTAATTTTCTAGAATCTCTCTATATTCTTTATGTTACAAAAGTTTTTCGTTTTAATTAGATGAATTATATCTCATTTGTTTCTTTCCTTATGAATATAATATTAATCTTTCTTAGAATCTCTCCATTTTCCTTATATTACTTTGGTTTTCTTCTCTTTTTCTTTTTGATTGGATAAATTATATATATCATCATTATGAGAAAAAATCTGTCAATTTTAACTTACAAATACAAACTGAAAATGTCATATTCCTTCTGGCACAAATTGATTTCACTTTCATTCTCTTTGTAATATCTCCATTAAAATTTGGTAAGTTCAACAATTCTCTCTTCTTCTGTTAAATATAAGTTCAACAATCCACTTTGTTGTTTGTGAATAATATGCTTTGTAAATTTTATTTTCATCTTTTTTTTTCTCTTTCCTCATGTATGATATAAAATTTTTTCTCTATATATATTTAAATAGGTTTGCTCTCATCAAGGTAAGATCAATTATCTTCTTTTAAAAACTGTATATAGATTATAATATCATTAATTTTGAATTTGAATTTTATGTTTTTCATTTCTAATTCAAATGTATCAAAATTTAACTATTTTTTTTATCACCAATCTTGAGGAATATTGAATTTGTACAATACAGATTATTTATAAAATTTATACGTACGCGAGCCTAACTAATTTATTGATGACCAATCTTAAGGAATATTGAATCTAAGCCTAATTTCTTAATGACCCGTGTTAAGGAATATTGAATCTATGTAACACAAATTAATTAAACTTCAATATGTAAAAGAGCTTCAATATGACAACAAATTTGATGTAATAAGTTTTTCTCTTTTTTCCACTTTTATTTATTTTTCAATGAAAAGCAATATTAAAGTATTATCTAATAACAGAAAGAACAAGAAAATGGAGGAGCGAAGGATGGCGTCGAAGGAATATAGACGTTAAAATTATTGAATGAATACAACATTTTATGTTATTGAGGATGAAATGGTCGTGTCACGCTTGAAAGGTATTAAAATAGAATTATGATCTTTCAAAATGCATAGAGATAATCTCAGGAAAGATGGTGTATGCACTTTTTTTATCTCTTACTTTTTGTTTCATTTTAACACAAGTATATTGTTGGAGTATTATTTAATCAAAATTACACTATTCATTATAGCGTCATAACTTAGGAAAGTGAAAAATAATATAAAATAATAATTACTTACGTAAAATCCAAAAAAAAAACATCATTTTACAATTCAAGCAATCGAATCATCCTTGACCAAAAAATAATTTCTAATTCATTTACAAATAAGTACTAAAGAAAATTATTGCTAAAGAACTTATAAATGTTATGATTTTATTAACTTGAAAATAGATGTATTGATATAAATATTTGTACTTATAAACATATATAATTGATTGATTCTGAAGAAATTACTAATATATTTTTCTATTAAATTATTTTTATTTTTAGATATGCTTACATTTTATTGGGATTTAGTATGATGTTGAGAAATTTCACAGAGGTTAAATTTACGATATCTTTCTCTTTTTGGAGATTTTCTTTATTTTTTCCTACTTTATATGGTATATTACATATTTTTTTTTAGAAAATTCACACATTTTATTCTCTTAGTAATATTAAATGTGTAATGTTAAAAACTCATTTCTTATAGAATAATGAGATTTTTTGTTATTACTGTTAGTTCAACGATACAATACAATAAAATTAGATTAACAATCAAAACAAGCCAACCATCCAAACAAGCAGTTAATGTAATTTAATGATCTTTATTTTCATTACTCTCACATTTTTATTATCATAAACCCTAAAATAATTAATAGACATGACATTATTTGATATTTAATATTGTAGTACTATAAATAAGGACACTGTAAGAATTTGTAGAAATGATCACATTATTAGCTCTTTAAGTTGTTGTGTTTTTGGTGTTTACATGTTTTAGTTTGACTTGAAGAATAAGATGAAGGCTATTGAATGATGATCAATTTGTGGGAGTGGAAATCAACAAGAGCTCGCAAGATTGTGCATTGATTTCATATTGTTTCCTTCTATTTTTAATGATTAAGATTGTAAAAAAAATTAGTGCACTTTTTTACATTTTCTTTCTATGATTTTTCTTTTATTTTATATTTTATATTTTATACGTTTTGTTTGTCAAAATAATAACTTATGCTTCGTTGGCGAAGTCTGCTAACTACTACCAAAATATTTTATGTCCAGATTATATCAAAATAATGTCATTTTCCCCTCTAAAGTGTCTAAACAAACACCACTAATTAATTCGCGGTGAAACTTGATGAAGTAAACCTCTTAGGGGGTGCAAGTATCATATTTCAGAAGTTAGAGGGAGTTTAAACAACTTCAAGTTTTTGGCGATTATAATGAGATGAGCTAAATTCTGCGGTAGTTATCCACTATTAAACAAACGCCTTAAGAAACAATAAATAATAGGGTAATATTACATTACATTTTAAATATATTAAATTTAATGCTTTGGAAAATATATTAAATATTGAATAGTATCTAATAGTCAGGTAAAATAGACACAAATAGATAAATAATTCATTGATTTTCAAATTGGACAAGTATTGTTTGACATCTAATTTTAGTACTGTAGGCAAATAAAAATGGACGGAAGAAGTAATTGATATCCTACCGTTTTCTACAACCGAGCGAAGCGCGGATAAGTTCTCTAGTATATATATAAAGGAGGCTCTTTAGTCCGCTTATGTGGCATGCCTCAATGGCCACTATTCCTAAAAAAAAATTCTTTTTTAATTCATTTTATACCCAATTTATTAATAAAATAGACTAATAAAAGATTCATCCAATAAATATATAATCAAGTCATGTAGTAATCAAGAATGATTTATGAACTCTCTTAATTCATCAATAAAGACTAAGGGTCTGTTTGAAAGGACACAATGGAATTGGGAATTGGTGTAATTGGTGTAATTACTCTCTTTGTCCTGTTTGGTAGACCAAGTAATTACATGGTAAGAGGGGAATTGGGTGTAATTGAAGGGGTGTAATTACACTCCTCAATTCCTTGGGGAGGGTAAGGAATTGAGTGTAATTACACCATGTAATTACATGAATTTTTTAATATTATTTTTTAAATATATTTTTATTTGAAACACCAAAAGGTCAATTCTTTCTTTTTGTCTGGACATTTCCATTTCTTTCAACGGGACAAGAACAAACCTTGTGCATCTTCTTTCAAAGTAAGACTTCTTTCTAATTCATTTTACTTTCAAATTTTGATGTCTAGGTAGATTATGTATGAGTTTGATCTTTGTATTTTCTCCTATTAGTTCTTGAGATTAAAATAATTATGAGAATTAATTTTTTTCTTTAATTTTTTATAATAAATTGGAACTGGGTTTGGTGTCTAAAGTCAAATCAGGCCTTATTTAATTGGAGATTGATTGAGTTCATGATTTGTGCCAATATTTGTTGAGGATTTTTATGGTTGTTTTTACTGTTTGTTTCTATTGAGATTGGACTGTGTATTTACTTGTAGGCTCTGGGTATTAAGTTGATGAAGGGGCACATGATATTATAGAAATACTAAAGATAAGAACTGCATATTTACTTTATTTTTATGATTGGTTCTGATCGGTGAATGTCAGTTGGTATGGGTGGAAATCTTGTTGATTTGGTTGGTGTTTATGTTATCATTTGTGCAACTGTTGGTGTATTAGCGAGTTGGTACAAGAGTGACTGAGAACTGTAATTTGACGACTTTAGGTTGTGAAGTTTACATCAATCGATACACCTCTGCTCTTGGTTTCTTTCCATTTACACTCTTTGTATTTAAAATTGTATATTAGTTGATTGTTATAGTGCATAATATTATCACTGGTAGCTATAGTAAGTAGCAAAACAAAATATCAACTCCTAGTCAGCCTACCAAACAAACTTTAAATGGGTTAACAGTTCAGGTTTGCTGTCCTAGTTGCTAGCTTGGGCTTGAAACTGGCCTTGTACATCACTTCCTGGATGATGCGTCAAATCAAAATAATTTTCGATTCCTCTCTTGCCACACTTGATATATGTGATTAGTCATAGTCATTCGGTAAATGTGAGCATGATGTAAATTACTCCTCATGTTATTCTAAGAACAATCAAGTTCACCTTGCCAAATTAACATCAAAGCCTACTTTAGTGAAGTACTTTTTTGCCTTGAAATTTTTAATATTTTCATTTATGTAGGATGACAACTAACCAAACACCTAAGGTTGGAAAACCATACACCAAATGGAGTGAAGTTCAAGATGAACATTTCATTTACTTTATTGCTGAACAAGTTAAGTTAGGAAGAACGCAACCAGGAGGCTTAACCACTGAAGGATGGGATAGTGTAGAAAAAGAAATGAACAAGCTATATGGGGACAAATTAGATAAGACTAAAATGAAAAATAGGATGAGGACTTTGAAGAAGATATATGCTACTATGAAGAGAATGTCACAACATAGTGGATTTGGGTGGAATGAAGAAACTCGAAAAGTTGATGTTGAAGATGATGTCTGGGAGCAATACCTTGCAGTGAGTTACATATATTCTTATTTTTTTCTCGATATAATTTAAAGTTGTGTTATTTATTTTCTGATTTAAGACTATTGATAATATAATAGGCACACCCAAAAGATTCAAAGTATAGGACGAAGAGGTTGCCAGACTATAATACTTTGGCATTAATTTTTGGAGATACTGTCGCTGATGGTAGGAATGGGTGTGAAATTAATGATGTCGAGGATTTTCAAAGTGAATTCACCGATGATGATATAGCTGCTGAAAAAGTTACCATACCTGCTGAAGATACACAATTTGTTGACCAGGATGATGGATATTTTGTTCAGAACATGAACTTTACTAGTCCTGAAATAACTCAATCATCTAATCAAGAAAAGAGAGCAGGAAAAAGGCATTTAGATGAGCAACCAACTTTGACATCACGTCCAAAGAGAATTAAGAATTCTATTGGAAATAGCTTGGCAAAATCTGTTGATCGATGGACAACAATAGCTGAAGAACAATTAAGGCTACAACATGAACCAAAAAACACTTCCGCTGAAAAATTAATGCCTTTGATATTGGAATTAGAGTTGGATGATGAATGGACTATGCAAACTGTTGACCTCCTTGTAGATAAGAGAAATGCTGAATTTTTTGCTGCTATGCCTCCAGAGCTTAGAAAGAAATGGGTCATGCGCAAACTTGGTTTATATTGAGTGATGTCGTTTAAAAGCATATTTTGTTGTTCGAATGACGTTTTGGGCTAGTATCTTATTTACTTCTAGATTATCTATTCTAGAATTAATCCTAAGACTTATCTTATGTTTTGTTAAGATTGTATATGATATTATCTCTTCTTTGTTTTGAAATTACGTTACTTATCTTATGTTTTGTTAAGATTGTATATGATATTATCTCTTCTCTTCTAAATTATCTATTCTAGAATTAATTCATTTACTTGTCAAATAGGATGGCAAAGGATGATCATGTCATGGTGTTTCTGGCAAAATGTGTACTTTTAATTAGTATCATTGCAAGTTATTTTGGTGTTGGATCCAAAAAAAGAGTGCACGGATCAATTTTAACTGGAGCAGATTTTATTAAATATTTGATTGAAGGACATCCTCGTGGATGCTATGACCTATTGCGTATGAATGTTGGATGTTTCTTGCAATTTGCAGATGAGATGAAAACAAGAGGTCTATTAACTGATTCAAGAATGGTTAGAGTTGAAGAACAACTGGCTATATTTTTATTTACGTTAGCTCATAATGAAAGGAATAGAGTTGTGCAAAATCGTTTTCAACATTCAGGAGAAACAATTAGTCGTTATTTTAACAAGTGCTTGAAAGCTTGTCTCCGATTAGGAAAATACTATGTGAAACAGGCAGGAAAAGATATCTCGCATGAAATATCCTCTAATCCATTTTTTTATCCTTGATTCAAGGTTAGTTTTTAGCATTACATTTACTTTTACTAGTTAAAATTTTATAATTGTTTTGTGTCATATTTTAAAATTTATTGTAAGCTTTTTGAAGGATTGCGTTGGAGCTATAGATGGAACTCATATTCCTGCACTAATACCCATGGAAGAACAACCGAGATATAGAAATCGTAAAGGAGTTCTTTCTCAAAATGTCCTTGCTGTTGTAGATTTTGATATGAAATTTCAATACGTGCTTAGTGGTTGGGAAGGCTCTGCTTCGGATTCTAGAGTGTTAAAAAATGCTGTTTGGGAAAGATCACAAAATAGATTGAAAATTCCGAATGGTAATTTACTAATAATTCAATAGTGATATTATTTATTTTTCTAAAGAGTTCAAGCTGATACTTGTAATTTTGTAGGAAAATATTACATTGTTGATGCAGGCTATGCAAATACAAAGGGCTTTCTAGCACCTTATCGTGGTGCACGATATCATTTGAGAGAAAGGAGCCAAACACAAGCACCACAAAATGCTCGTGAGCTCTATAGCTCCAAACAGGACATGGGTAATTACAGTGTAATTACACTGTGGCAACCAAACAGGCCAATGTAATTACTAGACAGTGTAATTACTAGGCTGGTAATTACTACCCTAGTAATTACACCAATTTCAATTACCAGGTGGCTTTCCAAACAGACCCTAAATAATAAAAGAACATTATTGTAGACAATTGTCCAAACGTTTTTACTTATTAAAAATCTTTACAAAAAGATATCAATGTTAAAATCAATCCTTACCATTTATAATAAGAAAAAACTCTTTATTTTTATTTTTTCAGTTACAACATAATAATTTCACATTATTTAATTATAGAATTTAAAAGGTTTCTGTACCATTAAATGAGAAAACAACTATATAAAATTATAAACAAAATATATTCACCATCTTAATGCATGATCACTACTACTATCTTGCATTTTTGTATTATTGTTGGATCAAAATAACTCTTCATTGATCACCTTTCAAGATACCAAACACCATTTACGTGATATAACAAAAGGCATCATCGGGCTACTGCTAAGCATTTAAAATTTGACTCACATCCGAGAGTAAAGCAAGAAGAAGAAAATATGCAAGAATTGAAACTTTTGAAGAAGTTTTAGTCTGAATCTACGACTAATTCGATAGGTATAATTTTCAACTCAAACCCTTGTATGAATATTGTTATTTTTCTTCTTTTGTCCTCTTCTTCTTTTTTCATTGGAATACTTAGATTTTGTATGACAAAAAAGTGACAATATTTCAAGAAAAAATTGATATTGAGGGATTTTGCTTAAAATTAAGAGAAGACAAAAAGGAAATATATAAAGTACTACGGGAGAGAAAGAAAAATGAAATAAATAAAAAGGGATAAGAAAAAATAAAGATATCAAGAAAAAGAAGAAAAAGAAAAGGCTCCATATATATAATATTGTCAAATTAAAATTTAATATACAAAGAAGATACATTTATATTGTTCCATATATAAGTCTTATTTTGTTCCATATATGAGTCTTACATTGTTCCATATATATAATATTGTCAAACTAAAATTTAAATTCAAAGAATGATTCATTTATTTTGTTCCATATATAAGTCTCAGTGTGTTCCATATATATAATATTACCAAATTAAATTTTGATATTTAAAGAATGATCCATTTATTTTATTCCAGATATAAGTCTTAGTATGTTCCATATATATTCTTCCTAAATTTATAGAGAATAATAATAAATTATTTAAATGACAAGGAATATTATTTAAAACAAAAAAAGGGTATTTTAATTTGAATTCATTATAAGTAGAATAAGAAAGGAAATGACTTCTAAGTGGTCATACAAATTCAATTCATAGTCATGGGCAGAATTAGAAGAACACTTCTCTAATATACGTGGATTGGTTCTTACAAAAGAATAAAACATTTATTAATTTAATTAGTTAGTACATAAAGAGGAGAAATAAAAAAAAAGTATCAAAGGAATGGAGAAAAAAGAAAAACTATGTTGGAGTATATATATACTGTAACAAAATAAAATAACAATAAAATTAATAACAATAATAATAATATTATTATAATAATAACAATAATAATATAATAAAATAATTTAAAAAATATATTGTAACAAAATTTTGTAATGCTTTTATTTATAAGACAATATATGAATATCTAATGTATTATATATATATATATATATATATATATATATATATATATATATAATTTAGAAGTTATGATCATCAAAAGTCATGAGAATTATGAAATAAAGATAATTTAATTTTTATATTGAAGTATATAAATAAATGAAGGAGTAGTAATTGACACAATCATTTTTGTATAAAAATAATAAGAAATAAAGTAGAATATGAAAGAAAATGACTTCTATTTTGAGAGAAAACTTTGAAAATAAAAGTTATAAATAAGAAAGGCGCATAATTAACGTGTTAGGAAAAAGAAAGAAAAAACTAAAATGAAAAAGAAACTAGATTGTATCATTTATTTCTTTTTTTAGTTTATTTCATGTTTTATGATATAAAACTCAAATAAAAGAAACCTAGGGTTAGATGCATATAAATATACTAGATAATTGTGGCCGTGCTCCGCACGGGTGCGTAATGTCATCATTTGCAAATGAAGACATCCAAGTGAACTATAGAAATGGAGATGAATTTGTTGAACTATGAAGTCTACGTAGAGGTAATTTTAGAGTTCATTTCTATTGAGTAACAGAGCATTCCTTGTGTTCTTGGATTACAAGATAATCACCATGAGGCCTCCTGTAGGGATACAATTACTTCTGTCAGTGCATTTAAATCCTGCGTAATTTGAATAAAATATCATTAATTCAGACAGTTGTGAAGCATAAATGAAGGCAAATAGATTAAAAACCCATTAAATTCAGTGACATATATAAAGCTCAAACTAAGAAGCGTAAGAAATTAGACCAAGCTAAACTCAATCAGCAGTTTCATTTCGTGGTGGGTGTTAGTTCTGCCTTTATCAAGTTGTATATTTTGGTCATTTTTGTTTTAACTTTTGTTGGTTTCCTTCTTTTGGGTGGTAAAAAAAATTGTTTGCGAGGCTAATAATTGTTATCAAAGAGTTGTTGGGTTTAGGATCTTTTTTCCCTTCCTATGTGGATAAATACAAGTCTTATTAGGACTAGCCCACTTTACCCCATAACCCAAAATATTATGTGGCATATATAAGGCTTATTTGGTCTTATTTTCAGAAACACAAGAGAGAGAAAAATCAAGAGAGTTTCGTTTTAGAGATTGAGAGAAAAAGAGAAAAAAATCCCGTTTTTGCTTCTGGAAATTTTCTGCTCAGGCAATCCGCTTCAGACAGAGTTTTCCGCTTCGTTAACCGTTGGATCGTGCTCAAATTTGAACTGGGAGTTCTCAGCATCTGGTTCTTGCAATTCAATGGTGGAGATCAGATTTAGAGGTCTTTAGCTTCTGATTTTGGGGCGTGAACAGTAGCGTGTTTTGGATGAAATCTCTTCTTTAATTCTCTCTAGTTTTGGTGCAATCTTGATTTGTTGTTGCTCGTTGTTTGGCACTTGTTTTGTGGCCAATTTTGGAGAACAATTTTGTAACTCTTGGTGTTTATAGTGGAGCTTTTGGTCCTGTGGTTTTTTACTCTTCACATCGAAGGGTTTTCCACGTAAATCGTTGTGTCTTGTGTGATTGGGTTATTCTTATCTTGTTGCTTTAGTTTGATTGATATACTTGTTGTCCATTCTTCATATTGATTGATTTGGTTTGTCTTCTCTTGGTTCAAATTGAAAGGGAAAGTTTAGATTTGGGTATTATTCCGCTGCTATCATGTTTGACATTCTTGTTAGTGTCTTGTCTTTCCCAACAAAGTGGTATCAAAGCATTGGTTGTTGTTCATTATTGATTTGAATTATGGAGGCAAATATGAGCAAGATGGTTTGTTTGAATGGTAGTAACTATCATATTTGGAGAGGCAAGATGAAAGATCTTCTATTTGTCAAGAAAATGCATTTACATGTCTTTACCTCTAATAAACCCCGATCCATGACGGATAAGGAATGAGAATTTGAGCACTTGCAGGTTTGTGGCTATATTAGACAATGGGTTGAAGATAATGTTCGAAATCACATTGTGAATGAGACACATGCTAGAAGTTTGTGGGACAAGCTCGAGACGCTATATGCTTCGAAGACTAGCAACAATAAGTTGTTTCTATTGAAACAATTGATGAATATCAGGTATAAAGAGGGCACTCCTATTTCTGATCATATTAATGATTTTCAGGGTGTTCTTGACCAGCTATCTGGAATGAATGTAAAATTCGATGAAGAAATACAGGGACTATGGCTTCTTAATACTCTGCCAGACTCTTTTGAAACTCTTCGAGTTTCTTTGCCTAATTCTGCTCCCAGTGGTGTTGTGACCATGGAATATGCTAAGATGGTGTCTTGAATGAAGAGATGAAAAGAAGATCTCAAGGCTCAACTTCTTCTACTTCACACTCTGATGTTTTGGTTACTGAAGATAGGGGGAGAAACAAGTTCGGAGGTCAGAGTGACAGAGATAAAAGTAGAGGTAAGTCAAAGTCTAAATACAAGAATGTTACATGTGACTATTGCCACAAGAATGGGCATATCAAGAAATTTTGTTTTAAGTACAAGAGAGATATGAGACAACAAAAGAAAGAAGGTGACAATGAAAATCGTGTTGTTGTTGTTGCTAATGATGATCTTCTTGTTTCTTGTGATGAAAATGCCGTTAATCTTGTTCGTGATGAGTCTAGCTGGTTTGTGGATTCTTGTGCTACTTCTCATGTCACGCCCAAGAAGGCATTATTTTCTTCTTATACTTCAGGTAATTTTGGGATGTTGAAAATGGGTAATAATCATGAGGTTGCAGTTCTTGGTATTGGGACAATTTGTTTGGAAAGTAACAATGGTTCCAAACTAGTTCTCAATAATGTCAAACATGCTCCAGATGTTCGCTTGAATTTGATTTCTGTGGGATATCTTATGATAAGGGTTATGTTAATACCCTTGAAGCTTGCCAGTGGAAGCTTACTAAAGGTTCGATGATTATAGCCTGTGGTGATAAGTTGTCTAACTTGTATGTTTTTCAGGGCTCCACTTTTAGAGGCTTAATAAATTTGGTGGAGAATGATATTTCATCATTGTTATGACATAGAAGACTGAGTCATATGAGTGAGAAGGGGATGAACAATTTGGCTAAGAAGAATTTGCTTTCTGGAGTGAAACAAGCAAAGTTGAACAAGTGTGTTCATTGCTTAGCAAGTAAACAGAAGAGAGTTTCTTTTCAGAGTCATCCGCCTTCAAGAAAGCTTGATTTGCTGGAGTTGGTACATTCTGATTTGTGTGGTCCTTTTAAGGTAAGGTCTCATGGTGGTGCACTTTATTTTGTGACTTTTATTGATGATTATTCACGCAAACTCTGGGTATTCTCTTTGAAGTCCAAGGATCAGGTACTTGAAGTGTTCAAGAGTTTTCAAGCCTTGGTTGAGAGACAAACATGGAAGAAATTGAAATGCATTCGTTCTGATAATAGTGGTGAGTATATTGGCCCCTTTGATAGATATTGCAGAGAGCAGTGTATTCGGCATCAGAAAACTCCTCCAAAGACTCCTCAACTAAATGGATTGGCGGAGAGGATGAATAGAACTCTTGTTGAGAGAGTTAGATGTATGCTTTCAGATGCTAAGCTGCCAGATTCCTTTTGGGCAGAAACACGTAATACTGCTGCATATGTTATCAATTTATCTCCTACTGTTGCTTTGCATGGTGATGTCCCTGACAGAGTTTGGTCTGGTAAGAATGTTTCTTATGATCATCTTAAAGTTTTTGGGTGTAAAGCCTTTGTGTGTTCCTAAGAATGAAAGGTCAAAGTTAGATGTTAAAACTAGGCAATGTATCTTTGTTGGTTATGGTCAAGATGAATTTGGCTATCGTTTCTTTGATCCAATTGAGAAGAAACTTGTTAGAAGTCGTGATGTTGTGTTCTTTGAAGACCAAACAATTGAAGATCTTGACAAAGTTGAGAAAGTTGATTCTCAGAGTAGTGACAGCCTAGTTGATGTTGATCCAGTCCCTTTGACTATTCCACCAGGTGAAAATCTTCATGAAAATCAAGTTAATATTGAAGATGGTGATCATCTTCAGAATGACCAGTATGCTGCTGATGCTCCAGTGTAAGACGATGTGGTTGGTCTGCAACCAACTATTATTGATGCTCCAGAGAGTTCTCTCAGAAGATCTACTAGAGAGAAAATACCTTCATCTCGTTATTCTTCCAATGAGTATGTACTCTTGACTAATGGGGGAGAACCAGAGAGTCTTGATGAGGCCATGGAAAGTGAAGAAAAAGAAAAGTGGTTTGATGCTATAGAGGACGAAATGAAGTCTCTACATGTAATCATGCCTTCGATTTGGTTATGTTACCTAAAGATCGAAAAGCTTTGAAAAACAGGTGGGTTTTCTGGGTGAAACATGAAGATGGTAACCCAGTTCCACGGTACAAGGCTAGATTAGTTGTGAAGGGTTTTAGCCAGAAAAAAGGGATTGATTTTGATGAGATATTCTCTCCAGTTATGAAGATGTCATCCATTCGTGTGGTTCTAGGCTTGGTTGCAAGTCTGGACTTAGAGGTTGAACAGATGGATGTTAAAACTGCTTTTCTCCATGGTGACTTGGATGAAGAAATTTATATGGAGCAGCCGGAAGGCTTTGAAGTCAAGGGAAAAGAGAAGTATGTTTGCAAAGTGAAGAAGAGCTTGTATGGTTTAAAACAAGCTCCCAGGCAATGGTACAGGAAGTTTGGTTCTTTTATGAGCTAGCAGGGCTTCAAGAAGACTTCTTCAGACCATTGTGTTTTTGTGCAAAAATTCTCTGATGGTGACTTTATTATCGTTTTGCTTTATGTTGATGACATGCTTGTTGTTGGTCATAATGCTTGCAGGATTAAAGAGTTGAAGCAAAAGTTGAATAAGTTTTTTGCTATGAAAGACTTGGGACCAGCAAGACAGATTCTTGGCATGCAGATTGTCCATGATAGAGATGTCAAGAAGTTGTGGTTGTCACAAGAGAAGTATATTCAGAAAGTACTTCGTAGATTTAACATGGACAAAGCTAAGGTTGTCAATACACCTTTAGCTATGCACTTCAAATTGAGTACTAGACATTGTCCTTCCAGTGATGGTGAGAAGGAAGATATGAAGAAAGTTCTTTATGCTTCAGCTGTTGGTAATTTGATGTATGCAATGGTGTGTACAAGACCAGATATTGCTCATGCTGTTAGTATTGTTAGTCGTTTTCTTTCTAATCCGGGAAGAGAGCATTGGAATGCTGTTAAATGGATTATGAGATATCTTTGTGACACTTCTAGTTTGAGTCTGTGTTTTCGTACAGGGAAGCCTATTCTTTGTGGTTACACTGATTCAGACATGGCTGGTGATGTTGATACTCGTAAGTCTACTTCAAGCTACTTGATTACTTTTGCAGGGGGAGTTGTGTCTTGGCACTCTAGGTTGCAAAAATGTGTTGTTTTATCTACTACAGAGGCTGAGCTTATTGCTGCTGTTGAAGCTTGCAAAGAGTTGATCTGGATGAAGAGATTTTTGGGGGAACTTGGTTGTGCTCAAGAGAGGTATGTGCTTTATTGAGACAGTCAAAGTGCTATTCATCTTGGCAAGAATTCTACATTTCATGGTCGGTCTAAACACATTGATGTGAGGTATCATTGGATTCGAGATGTGTTGGATTCTAAGTTGCTTGAACTTGAAAAGATCCATACCAATGATAATGGTTCCGACGTGATGACTAAAGCTTTGCCAAGAGGGAAGTTTGAGGATTGTTGCATGATCGCCGGGATGACGGTCTCCTCCACATAGTTGTGAGGGGGAGAATTGTTGGGTTTAGGATCTTTTTTCCCTTCCTATGTGGATAAATAAAAGTCTTATTAGGACTAACCCACTTTACCCCATAACCCAAAATATTATGTGGCATATATAAGGCTTATTTGGTCTTATTTTCAGAAACACAAGAGAGAAAAATCAAGAGAGTTTCGTTTTAGAGATTGAGAGAAAGAGAAAAAATTCCGTTTTTGCTTCTTAAAATTTTCTGCTCAGGCAGTCCGCTTCAGACAGAGTTTTCCGCTTCGTTAACCGTTGGATCGTGCTCAAATTTGAACTGGGAGTTCTCAGCATTTGGTTCTTGCAATTCAACGGTGGAGATTGGATTTGGAGGTCTGTAGCTTCTGATTTTGGGGCGTGAACAGTAGCGCGTTTTTGGATGAAATCTCTTCTTTAATTCTCTAGTTTTGGTGCAATCTTGATTTGTTGTTGCTCGTTGTTTGGCACTTGTTTTGTGGCCAATTTTGGAGAACAATTTTGTAACTCTTGGTGTTTATAGTGGAGCTTTTGGTCCTGTGGTTTTTTACTCTTCACATCGAAGGGTTTTCCACGTAAATCGTTGTGTCTTGTGTGATTGGGTTATTCTTATCTTGTTGCTTTAGTTTGATTGATATACTTGCTGTCCATTCTTCATATTGCTTGATTTGGTTTGTCTTCTCTTGGTTCAAATTGAAAGGGAAAGTTTAGATTTGGGTATTATTCCGCTGCTATCCTATCTGACATTCTTGTTAGTGTCTTGTCTTTCCCAAGAAGAGTGAGGGGTGCCCCAACGTAACCTCACTGAAGAAAACACATGGAGTGAGATCATCTTGTACATGAGATGGAATTTGTGTTCCACAAAGCACGTGTATCCGAATAGTCATCTCTTTGTAAATGTAAGAAGTCATTGATTGCAATGTATATAAGAAGTCATTTAATTTGACGTCGAAGATTAGAACTTACAAGAGAGCAAACAGAGATCCAACTGATTGCGTTTCAGCTAGGTTAGTTAAGGCTCTTATCTCTTTGAAGTTTGTATTTTTGTTTTTGAGTGATCTGTTTAATTGTTGTATTTTGGATAAAAAAGAGTACCATTTTATCCAATCCAAACCACAACTGTATGTATGTCAAGCATGCACATGCAGCTAGATATATACTATATGTAAGCATATATACATGTGTGAATGAGAAATAACTATTTACTTGAATGCATAAAATCAATTGTAAGATTATAAAACCAACCAAATTCAGATTGCAGAAATTAGAGAACATCAAACCCGAAAGTTTTACTCTAAAAAACGAAAACATTGGAATGGCTAAAAAAACAGGAGCAATCGAAAAGTCACCTATTCAAATGGAAACCCAAAAAGAGATAAATAAAAAGAACAACAAAAGAGGAGGAAGAAGAAGAACTCACTGGGAATGTTAAAGAGGAGCCTAGAGAACTCTTATACAGAGGATGAGATGGAGTTGATATGGAATTAGCGACGCGTGGCTCTGTCTTATGTGTACGTGGAAACCAAAAATAGCCACAGCTGGAGAAATGACAGAGATAACCTTCTTCGTAGTAGTAGTAGTAGTGTGATTAAGAAGGTATAATGACGGAATTACCTTTGTCATTCAAAAGTCCACTGTGAAAAAAAGTATATTTTTTGCAGATTTTCATAGGAAAAAAATCTGCAAGTAAATTTCTAAGGAACACCCAAAACTCACAAGGAAAATTCAGAAGAAAAAAAAAAGATAACACAAAATCTAAAGAAATCAGAATTAATTATAAAGAAGAAACTGAACTAAACAGAAGAACTCACCTGGGTGACCAAAAGAGCAGCGGAAAGAACCGGAAGAAGATTCAAGGAAAGAGAGAAATTTGCAACGTGGGTCTGCAATAGCACTTGGAAAGGATGACAAAATAATTGTTTTTTGTTTTTTTTTTAAAACAAAAAATTTGGGCGTTAGAAGTTGCCCTCTTTTTTCATTTATTTACGGAAGTAGCCTTAGACGACCACGTGTAGGCTATTTATTGATTTCGTCGGACTGAGGCACCACCATATTTCTCCAACTGGATAGAACACTTCCACAAGTTTATTTTCCCCAGAGGCCAGAACTCAATAGAATCAACAAGAAAAAATCGAACAATATCATGTTATGTTGATGATATGGATTCACAATTGAAGTGGAGTAATGGTCCTATGGATTACAAAAGACATGACTCCTTTGTCCTCGCATTGGAGCCTAAATAATTTGATTCGTGCTGCGTAGGGCCCCATTTGAGAGGGAAGTGCTCCCTACCAAGGATTTCTCCCGAGATCTCTAGTTAAGGGGCAGCAGACTCATCCACTGCACCACATTCTTTAGTGGTCAAAAGCCCAGGACTCCATTGTTCACTTATGGTAGACTTCTTTAGATCTCACATGTTTCCTCTGTTTTTCTTTGTGATTAGTTTAGACCAGTTTGTACTTGATGATTTCTTAGTCATTCATGCTCGGACAAGTCGATCTCTGTAAGCTACAGTAGGAAAAAACTAAAAGCAGATTTGTTGAGGTAAGTACATGAAAAGATCTTCCAATAGTCTACTTAAGAGCATCCATTTGATGTTGAATTTAGTTTTCCGTCAGAAGAAACAACAACTGCATCAGTAATAATCAAGGAACTAACTCATACCTTGATAATCCATCGACCTTGTAACCGGTTGAGGCAACATCATGTTATCAAGACACCAGTTTCCTGTTTGTTCATATGTTGTTGGAAGAAAACAATAAATAAGCTCCATCAAGCAACATGATCATTACTTTCAATAGTAGTACTCTGCATTACACATATTTTCTGAAGCAAGAGCGAGAGTGTCGTCTATGCTTCTCTTTTTCTTGCAGCCTTCCAAAAAAATGCGCCATATTAGAGCATTTGGAGGGAAAGGCATCCCAGTGATTAACTGCTCGGCTTCTGTCAAATAGCCATACCTAGCCAACAAGTCCACTGCAATAAGATAGTGATCCATATCTGGTTCTACCCCATATTTTCCTTTCATCTGCCCAAAAAATTCCATCCCCTCTTTCACTAATCCAACGTGCCTACATGCTGAAAGCACGGCTAGGAAAGCAACCTTATCAGGTTTAATCCCGGTCATATCCATCTCCTTGAATTTCTCCAATGCCTCTAATGCATAACCGTGCAGTCCAAGGGCTGAAACAATGGATGTCCATGTGATCACATTTTTAGGCGTCATTTCATTGAAAATATTGATTGAACTTGCAAGACTCCCGCATTTGCCATACATGTCAATCATGATATTGCAGACAAATGTGTCACAACGCTTAAAATCAGTCTTTGTAATGAGGCCATGAAGTGAGCTACCTAGACCAAGGTTACAAAGCTTGGTGCACACACTAAACAGGCTAACATATGTGTATCTATCAGGAGATACTCTAGCCATCCGCATGTGTCCAAGAAGTTCAAAAACTTCTTCGTAATCACCATTTCTAGAACAAGCTGCAATCAAAATATTCCAAGATATAGTATCTGGATTTTCAAGGTCAGAAAACAACTCTTGAGTCTTGTCGAATTGTCCATTTCTGTTATAAATATTTGCGATCATATTGGATGCAACAACAGGAAGTGGCATGTCATTGGTAGTGACAAACCTTAGGGCATAATCAACTGAACTAGTTTTTGCATATGAAGAAATGAGACTGCTAGAGACATAATCATTATCAATGTAACCCATTTTTATGGACAAAGAATGGAGCTGAAGTACCTCTAATAGTCCTGACGATTTCACAGCAATAGAAAAGGAAAACTCAGTTGGAAGACAACCCGAGTGAATCATTTGTTGAAGCAGCGAAATAGCATAAGAAGAACCTTTACTCGAGTAACCCAGCATCAACGTATTCCAAGAAACCACATTCTTCTCCGATATTTCATCAAAGCAAACACGGGCATCATCCAATCTATCACATTTAACATAAAAGTCAAGTAAAGCACTACCGACATATACATCAGATTCAAACTTTTTCTGGATTACTTTCGCATGGATGGACTCCCCAAGCAATCGAAACTGCTGGCTAGTGCAGCAACTTAGGGCACTCACATAACTCGTATCATTAGGCAATAAGCCACTTACACATATTTTCCTAAAAACAACCAATGCCCTATCTGCTCTTTCAATCTTTGCCATTGCACCAACCATTGTATTCCACGACACAACATCCTTAACAGGAACATCTTCAAACATTTTCTCTGTCTTATGTATGTCAGAGCATTTCGCATACATGTTAATCAATGAATTATTCACTGAAACAGAAAAATCCAGTCCATTTTTCACTACCAACCCATGTACTAGTTCCCCTAATATAAAATCAAGTTCCCCAACAAAACCGACCAATATGCCCACGAAAGTGCTCTCGGAAGGAGCCATTCCACTCCTTAATAACCTCCTTAACACCATCATTGACTCCTCAACACATTCATACTGTCCAAACAAGGATATCATACAATTCAAAGTCACCAAATTCCTTTTAGGCATTTCGTCGAAAACCTGCATAGCTTCATCTAACCATCCTTTCCTTCCAAGTAAACCCAATAATGCAGTCCCTGTTACAGCATCAACGAAAAACAGCCCCAATTTTTCAGCCAACGCTTGCAACTGAAATCCTTGAATAACATCCAAACACTCACAACCCAAAACCCCACCAAAACTAAACTGAGTCGGCACATATCCACAACCCCTCATCTCAGAAAACAACTTCCAAGCTTCTAATAAACTTCCATTCCGACTATAACCACTAATCATTGTATTGTATGACGCAACATTTCTTTTGGACATATTATCAAACACCTTGCGTGCAATGCGGATATCATCGAATACAGAGTACTTCAACATGATAGTGTTATTCGCCAAAAAGGGTTGAGTTAGGTGTTGCCCCATTGTGATTGTGAGTGCGTGAAGAGCCTTAGTTGCGTCGACAGATTGAATCCAATTTGGTTCTTGAAGTAACTGAATGAGCCTTTGGTGCTTGATTTTATCTCCATGATTAGAGAAATATTTAGGGAATATTGAAATTCTTGACAGTGTAGTGTTCCTCATGCAGCACCAGCCAAAGAGTACTGGAAAGTACTATTAAGCTTGTGTGCATTTAGGAACTACAATTTTATGCACTTGATTCGAGGAAGGATCGGATTACAAGAGTTTACTGTACACCTATGTTTATGGGTTTTATATTCGAGAAAAAAGAACCATATGGATTTAAATCAAACACAAGATTGTAGTCAGGCTAAAGTTATTTAAAACATCAAACATTCTTTAGAGGATCATATCATATATATAACATACAGAGGTGAATCTAAAGATTTTTAGAATATGAATACATCACAAAAAAAAATACATTAAGGGGTCGTTTGGTAGAGTGTATAAGAACAATGCAAAATAAGGTATATTAGTAATGTTTGCATTAGTAATGCTTGCATTAGTTATGATGCATTATTTCTTATACACTATTTGGTTTAATGTATTAGAAATAACAAATCTGACATAATTTCTATTAAAAAAATGTATGTTTACAAAAATACCCTTCACACTTTATTTCTTTGTACACTTCCTTTACAACAAGGTTCTTTGCTAAAACATTATTTACTCCTATTCTTTTATTTTTTTCAAATATAAAATTAAATAGTTGTTACAATATTGAAATAAAATTTTCTACTATATTAGAAGAGTCAGTCCCTATTGGTATCAACATGTGTGTTTTTTGTCAAATTTCAATTTAGAAAGGATACTGTCGTCATTTCTATTAACTATTCAATTCTCAATATTGTGCCATCTGTTTTTTATTGCCACCACATTATAACAGGTGGCTTTCATGCATTTCTTTTTCCATTCCTCTTTTCTTCTTTTTGTATTTTAATCAATTCCTATCTGAAAAAATTATTGTTATAATAAGCAAAAGGTAAAAGAAGGAAAAGAGAGTCTTGTCCATCTGCTTGCACTTGAATTTTTTTCATGTCTATAATGTTCTTTGAAGAATTATCTACTATGAATTGTTTCAAGAATTTGCAATGTTGTTATAAAATATTGTGTCTAAAATTTGTTATTTGAATTGTAAGTAAGTATGGAATTAAGGGGGACATTCTTTTTTTTTTACAAGGGTAGGAAGTTTGAATTGGAGTAACAAAAATCTAATATTTAAGTTTCTTATTCTTCCGCATTCAGCTTATTACAATCCTCTGTTATTGGAGTTTTGTTTTAGTTATTGAAGAATCAACTTGCAACTTCAAATTGTTTCAATTGATATATGGACTTTTGATTCTAGAACATTGTTTCAAGGGAAATGCAAATTGAAGTGGTAGAAGTGATTATTTGTTCATTTAATTGAGCAGAGATCAATGTAAACATAAATATGCAATCGTGATGTTTTAGCCTTCCAATGGATCACTCTCTTATCACTGATCAATTCTAGATTATTCCATCCCCATGCAATATAGAATTCACCTCTTCTATCACACACATTCATCAACTCATATATAAATTAACAATAAAAAACAGAGACCAGACAGAGAAATATAAGACAGATTAAACAACTATCATAACAGCTATATAATTGCATTTCAGAATCTCAAAATTAAATGGCTACACGAGAATTTGAAGAGTTGTAATGACAACTATATAATTACATCTGCACTTAGCATTGACACAAGAGTTGAGATATTTTGATAAAACTTAGTTACACAAAAAGATTTAACATGCTCATGCGCACATTAATAATCAGAGGTGTAAAAAACTGCCACTGTTGTCACACTTTGAAGTGATTTCAAGCAAAAATTACTAAACTAGTGTAGCCACTTATATCATAAGTTCACCGTACTTCAAAGTTTATCATGGACAGCCATCCACATCATTGTCCGACGATCATGTTCACCCATACGTAAAAATAATTTCATCTTTTTGTCGTCTTTACAGAGAATCATTGCAGCTTTTATACGTTGCTCAGTGGTGTACAACTCAAATGCAGGAGATTCAAGGATAGAATAAACTTGACCACGAACATCAGATCGATCACGATCCCCCATCTTTTCAATCAAGGAACCAATTCTTTTGTCTTGACTTTCAGTAAAGTTTTTCATAACTTCCATCATACCCTTAAGAAATGTCTCACTATCATCCTCTACTATTTTTTTCCTTTTCTTGCTTTTCTCTTTCTCGTTAACATTAGAAGATGATCTTTTAGAATACCCACATTGTTTATGACCTTTTCGGGATCCATCATGTTCATTTTCAGAACCAGCAACATTTTCTCCTTCATTAAATATGCTAGGTCAGTGACATTTTCAGCTCCAGTAAATGAACTAGGTTCGGTGAAATCTTCAGCTATAGCAAATTCATCTTGTCCAGTGGCATTTTCAGCTTCTTCAGTACTAATTTTAGAGTTATGGTAAGCATTTTCTTCTTCTTCATCATCATCATCAAGATCAACATCAATAAGAAATCCCAAACTCATGTCATTAGAATGTTGTGGAGCTTGACTCTTTTGAATTTCTTCAGTAGCATCTAGCGGCCCTTCAGCGAACTCTCCTGTTGCTCTATCTTTACCAAAGATTTCTTCCCAATCCTTAAACAGTGGCCATTTCTTAGTATTCATTTTCTTGGCTAGTGGATCAATCTAGAAAATTAAAAAATAAAATAGAACAATATGATATTAATTAATTGTAAAAGGATGCTACTGTATATGTGATGATAACAATTTACTTGATCACTAGTTTAAAGGCACGTCAACTATGAATAATTAAAGTAACTAACAAGGAAAGTACCATATGAAATAACAAAAACATATGAATTACCTTTATAAAGTCAATCCAATGTTTTGGATCGTCAACTATTATAGTTCCATCACTATATTGAAATCCCAAACCACTTCGAGTCTTCAACAAAGCTATACTTCCATAGCATCTTTTCCAATATCTCATTTTATTTCTGATGTGTGGTTCACCTTTCAACCCACTTCTAGGATGATATTTGTGTATATAACGCTCTAACTCCATCAAGTGCCCTGGTCTAAAGGTTCCATTATCACCTCTCCAACCATTAGCACACAACTCTTTAAGCCCATCTAAAAGAGTTTGTTCTTCTTCTGGAATCCATGTCCTTCGTGTTGAAGGTGTTGTGTTGCTTGATTTTTTTGATTTCTTATTTGATGATGTTTGACTATTCATTTCTCCTGTAAGAACTTGTGCGGCAGATTATCAAAAAAATCAGAAAGAACCAAATATCATAAGATTCACTATAAACTAAAACATACAACAAAAGAGATGTGAAGAGTACATAAGGGTGTGCAATTAAGGTCACAAAAATCAGAAGTTTCTGGCAATTAAACTATTTATACTAGGCCAGTTCTAAAGAGCAAATGAAGTCCAAAAAGGTTCTATAGCTAATAAGTAGCAATATAGTTCAAAATGTAGCAATATGTCAATTGTTAAATCTTGCATTCCACATTGATTGAGCCAACTCATCCCTCCAAGTGGTCCACTCCTCCGACGATTCAATAACATCAATATTCTCATGTTGATACTCCATTTGTTCCTCTATATCAATGTCTAAGGGATCCACTTCCATCTCTCTACGAATGAAATTATGAATCAAGCAACAAGCACTAATGATCCTGTTATGAATCTTAACCGAGTACCATGAAGAACTTCTAAGAATTCCCTAACGTCCTTTCAACAAACCAAATGCCCTTTCAATTACATTACGAGCTCTAGCATGCCTCATGTTGAAAAGCTCTTCTTTACATCGAGGCGATGGATTATCGTCGTGCCAATCCTTTAACCAATATCTATAACCTCGATAAGGTGAAAGAAATCCTTTTCCATTCATATATCCTCCATCACACAAATAATAGTTACCTATAATATAAACATATAATTTAGTTACTAGTACCATTCTTTCTATAATGTAACTTGAAAGCATATAAAAGGCCTACCCTCATGAATTTTCAAACCATTCTTTCGTACTATAGCATCTCGTAATACACGACCATCGGCAGCTGAACCTTCCCATCCAGGTAATACATAAGTAAAATTGAGATTTCTATCACAAACTCCCAAAACATTAGTTGTTATCTCTCCTTTTCTTGTTCTATATCTTGGTTTGTGTTGGATTGGAACTCTAATGGGAATGTAAGTACCATCTAGTGCACCTAAACAACCCTTTAAGATAAATTATAGTGTTATCTCAAAATATATAATATTTTTCATAAACTGTTAAAACTGCATATTTTGTATATTAGTTAAAAGATGTTAAACGACAATTTCACCTACCTCAAACCATTTCCATCGATCTTCAATCTCATCCTCAAGTACCGGTTTAGGATTAACAAGTAGCCATGGGGCTAGTTTGAGAATAGCACTCAAGCATTCATTGAAAGCCTGACTTACGCTCCATCCCGATCTAATATAATCAACCTTGATGGATCTATTTTTCTCATGATGAGCCAAGATATTTAAAAACATTGCTAATTTTTCGCTGCTTTGACATACTTTTACTATCAATCAGACCTCCAATATCCTTAGTTAAGAGAACTAATGTGTGAAAGGCATTTCTATCCATTCTTAACTTATCGATACATACACTACCATTATCATTTATGATATAGTGTAAGTGAGAAATGATTTTCGGAACTCGAACACTCATACGATACCTAACTTCACGTCTGTTTTGACATCGTCTTCTTAGAGAATGACCATAACTAACCATGAAAAGACAAATAAGGAGAACAAGAACTTGCTGAAACAATATCTCCATAAGAATAATATATTCAATACCTGCTAATGGTTGAAGATCCATAATAACACCTATATTTGTCATAAAAATAAAAATGAACACATATAAAGCTTTTAAATAAGTAGCTATCTGCATAAATTTATAATTTTCGACCATATAAAAAGTGAAATAGATGAACTCAAAGCATATTAAAAAACAAGCTAAACCTAAATATCATCATCAGATCTATTAACTTTGGACGATTGACTTTTTCACAACTATTTGCTAACTTAAAATTAACAAAACACTTTGATTGCATTCCAAAATGGTTGGCAAAATCTAAATCGTTGATTTTGATAGAGAAAGAATTATACCCAAATTGTGAAATAGAGGTAGAAAAATCAAATAATAATGAAAGATAAGAGTACTAACCTGTTGGAGATGAGCAAATAATGTTTGATTGAGCAGAAGGAAGAAGAAACTCAGCCTTGACTTTCCATTGACAAAGTACATAGTAGATGAAAAGTTTCTAAAACAAGTACAATGGAAAATGTTTTTTTTAAAAGGCTTTGAGGGTAGTTTTGTAATTATATAATATAATGCAAGTGTTAAAGTGTTATGTATTACTAATACCTAGAATTTCTTGGTATTAGTAATACACAACTTAATACACAATATAGTTTATAACTAATGCTTGCATTAGTTATACATGACATAAAAAGGTGTACCAAACAATGTATTACTAATACACACACCTAATACATGCATTATTTTTCCTAATACACTCTACCAAACGACCCCTAAGTGAGAATTGATCTCTGATTCTGTGGGAAATTGTCTTGTGAAAATATCATACTATGGTCTTTTTAACTCTTAATATATTACTTTTACTACTACTTGCGAAGAAAACAAGTGAAAATGCAAGCATTAGCACCATTGCATATCCATCTAACACAAATAAAAATGATACAAAGTTCTTATTTTCCCTTCAATGACAACAACTCATTCATGGATTAATGATGTTTGGGATCAGGTCCTCCAGGACTTCGTCGCATTGGTTTGTATCTTCTTTGTAGTTTGCTTTTATATCCGACATAATAATGTACCTCGAGGGCTTTTTTCCTCTCGAAATATACGAGAAAATGTTCAGTTAAACTTCTTTTTTGCTCCATAGGACGAGCAATATTTGAACATTGCACCATAATAAGCACAACAATTAGAAATACATAAAATTTCCCCAGATACATTGTCCTAATTGATGATAAATACTTGAAACATAGATGTAGCCTAGTTTTCAACATACATATAGACAAAAAATATTTTTCTTATATTTATTTGGCCACTTGTTCAGAGTTTGTTATTTGGAAAAGATTTATTGAAATATAACTTTTAATTTGTTGTCTTAACATTCCTTTGTGAAGCATCCAAGAGTCAACTTCTATTTGTCCTAACATAAGTTATTTTTATAGTTCATAAAGTTGTCTATCTTTAGTTTTGCAAGTGGTCTGTGACAATCAATTTGATTTGTCAAATTAGACTTTTTATTTAGAGTAACTTACAAAAATAACTATATTTATAGGGTTAATGAATACCAATAACTATAAGTATGTTATTTACAATAAATGACTACAATTTATATCACTTTTTCGCTGTATTTTTGTATAGTTTTTTTATTTATTTATTTATACATTAATACATCTTTAAGTACGACAAACTAAATAAGGAATTGACTCTAAATATAACTCACTATCCTTACATTACGTCCATACAATGAGCAACTTCCCATAAATAACTTTATAACTGAAAATTACTCATTTAAAGACATATCATATTATATTCTTTATCAGTTTAACAAAAATTGTGATACATCATACTCATTTTTCTTGTTGTCTCCATAATTCTTATTTTGGCGTCGTAAAGATATTAATTTATTTATTTTTGTTAATTCAATTTATTGTATGTAAGCAAATTGTTGAATTTGTGAATGAAAGTTAAGTATTTCGATTTTGAATAGGTGAACTACGTGACAATAGATACACTAGTTGTTAAACAAAAAATAAATGCACCAATATAGAATACAATGAATACGTTGTTGTTAAACACAAAATGAATACGTTGGATACAACTATACTTGTATTCCCTAATCAACTTTTTATCTTGGATATAGTACTTATCTATCTAGATATAATTGTATTCGCAAATCAACATTTCAACTTGTGCTTATATAACAATACAAGTATCTATGTATATAAATATGGATACATTCAACATTGTTGATAAGCAAAAATATGGATACATTAGACAAACGAGCAAAAAAGATACAATTTGTGGGTATCAAACTGTATAAGTATGGATAAATTAGACACACGAGCAAAAAAAGATACAATTTGTGGGTATCAAACTGTATAAGTATTCTTGTAAATAAATTTTTGAAAATGCCAACAATATTGTATTGATGTATCCAACTATACTTGAATTCCCTAATCAACTTTTTATATTTGACAGAGTACTTATGTATTCAAATATAATTGTATTCACAGATCAATAATTCAACTTGTGGTTGTATAATGATACAAATGTCTATGTATATAAGTATTCTATTATATACAAAATTGACAATCAAAGAACCCTCAATCTCTTTTTTGCTCATGTTCTTCTTGTACTCATTTTTTAACAACTATACACATGCATACGAAATCAAATTTTCTAACAATTTTAATACAAGAAACAATCCATAATATAATGACAATGGCACACAATACATGTGTTGAGATATACAAATAAATGACATTAAACTAAAAAAAATAAAGCATACAAATCTCAATATTGTTCTTTTTTCACGCCCACTTGAATCAATATTGTTGACTTTTCTCCTTTTTTTCAAGAATAGTTTTCACTTTTGAACCTTTTTTCTTCTTTATTAATTTTGCATGTTCGATTTTTTCAAGCAAATTTAAGGGTATATGGTCATTAACCTTTTTTGTTCTTCTTTCGTTCTCCATTGCAACAATAGAGCCTGAAATTTTGACTTCTTGTTGGGTAATACACAAATCAAAAGAAGGTAGTTCATCCAACAATTTGTCAAATAAATGTATATCTCTCATAACCCTCCTCGGAGTATCAATTTCAGCCATTGAAATGGATAAACAAATTCTTGAATCAAAACCCTATGAAAATAGAAGAAAGTGTAGATGTGTAGATATAGAATGTTCATAAAAACGAGATAAATATGCAATTAGAAGATATCTGATGGATACAAAATCACAAAAATTGCTCTTGCAGTGATGTAAAGGATCTTGAATTTGAATGAATTTGGGGGGAAAAATCAGAAAGTATGTGATGTATGAATATTGATTAAAGAGAAAAATTTGATGATGGTAAACAAGGGAAAAGATCACAAATGTGCCTGCCATAATTAATTAGGCATTCAATAATTACTTTCCTATTTAATATTTATTTATTATATTAAATATCTATAAAAAAAATTATTTATTTGTATATAATTAAGTTTGCTATTTATAATCTAATTATATCCATATAACATGAAAAAAATAAAATGTAGCTATTTTTCTTGAATATATATGGATGTTTGTCATGTTCTAAAGTTTTTCCTTTTATTTTTGGTTAGTGACTATCCTGCTTTTTTTTTATAGGTCAAACACGTGAAAATTCATTTTTATATGAATGACGGGTGAGATGCGATCTCAAGAGCTTTGTCTGCTATAATATCAAGATGAAAGAGATAAAGTAAAGGTGTAAACCTATGAGCCTCGTTCATTCTATTCTTGTATATTAGCATATACTAAGATAATACTAACAAATTTAGTATTTAGATATTCTTGATATAGTGTGATATTGTCTAGTCTGAGTCCCTCTATGGTTTCCCTTAAAAAGGCTCACTTTCATACCATCAGGGGTATCCAAACAACTTAAATGTTCTTTTCTAGTTTTTTCAACTATTATTATGAAGCTTTGTTCGCACACCCAAAAATCTCCTTCTCACACTAAGTTTCACGTGGCCCATCACTATAATCCACAAATTTATTCCGAGATTATTGTGTTCCACCTACATGACCGAGCATTTTTGGCCCCATCAAAACTCGGAGCTAGCTAGTTTTGTGTGTGCACATATTCAACCGAATATTATACTATCACTTCACCATTTTCATAATTGTCTGGTCGAATCATTGGCTCTGAAACCAGTTGTTAGCTAAGTCAGTCCAAAGATACTTTTAATATAGAGTGATTTAAAACTTTGTTCAAATATCAAACCAAAACAATGTTCTTTCTCTGTTTTAAGTCTCATTCTTCTAATTATATTATTTTAGTCACACTCCACTAAAGGCAATTAGAAGCTTAAGTCATATACATGTTTCAAAGCAAGATTTACGTATCTAGTTAATTACTTGTTTTTAATCAAATACAAAACTCATTAAACACTTTGATAAAGTCAAATTGAAAAGTTGCAAACACAATTTACAAAATCTAGGTGCATAATCCCGTTTACTGGCCTGGTTTTTGGTCTTATTAATAAGGTTATGTCACTAATGCACTACTCACTAGCACTAACTACTAACTATATACATAAATGTAACAATCAACATGAAGTCAATCAATAAGCAAAAGCTAAGTGGGGCCTTTTCATACTAATTAAAGTGTACGGGATAATTGAGATCCCTTCGCTCGTTTCAAATCAAAAATATCTTTTCCATAAGAAATATAGCAAGACTCATTGACAATATAACAATCGTTTTAGAAATTTAACCAGATATAATGAGATGATTGAAATCCCTTTACACTTAACTGAAAGCACCGCCTCAAAAATGTGCTCTCCAATACACAAATCTGAATTTAATTATTTCCCAATGCATATATCAAACCACATATGAAAGAAAAAAAACATTTTGGGAATTTATTTTGTTGCTGCAATTCGTTTAATTCAGAACATTAATTAACAGAGAGCAAATAGTTTCTTCAACAAAAAAAAAAACAATTGAATTTAATATATTTATTTGGAAAAAAAATGAACTATCTGAAATCTGTTCTAAGCATCTTCGAACAATGCTGCTTCTGCAATGAATCAACATTCTCATCAATTTCTTTTCGCTTTCGACGAACAATCTCTTGAGAAGAAAAAGAATCAGATCTCTGAAATCTAGCAAATGCAACTGAATTGGTGATATCTTTCAAAGGCCTCCTGAATTTTCTCTTGCAAAATTTCAATTTTGAAGAATTTGGGGTCAATTTTTGTACAGAGAAAGGTGAGATATTCTCCTTATTATCAAATTCAGTAATAATAGCTAACACCTCCATTTTTTCAGATGCAAAAAACAAAGTATTTGAAGAAGTAATTTATAGATATGGGATTTTGAAGAAGGACTAAAATTTTGGAGGGAAGGATTTGAAATTTGTTTATTTTTTTAATCTGTAAAATTTCAGGTGGGTGCTTAATTTTTTAAACAAGGGAGGGAAGAGTTTTTTTTTAATTTTATTTTTTTGAAATTTTGGGTTGTTTTTTTGGTAGAGAATCTAAAGATGTGACATAGAGACAAGTATGTGGGAGATTTGAAAATTTTAAAAAAGTAAGTGGGACCAAATTAATTGGTTTTTGGCACCTTAATAAAAACTTTTTCAAATTAAAATTTAGTTTTGCCGTTGCTTTTGTTAGGATTATAGTAATTGGTATCGTGATAAATTATCTTGAGGTTGGAATAATAATATGGTGATTAGTTATTACAATATAAAACAATGAAAATGATAAAATTGATCCATTAGGTCCTTCAAATCATTTTTCTATTAAACAAGATGGAAGATTTATTTGCAAATAAATAAAAGAAAATTAGATATTATGTAATATATGTAACAAATCAAACATACAATAAGAAATAATATTAGCGTAGCTTGTGTTCGAACGAAACAAGTACCACTAATAGTGTTAATTTGTTTAACAACACAAACAATTTTTTTTATAATTGAAAATAATCTACAATTTTTTTAATTTTTTTCAAAAAGCAAAAAAATATTTTTCAAGATAAAATACCATAAATTTATATTTATTTATCTCTCAGTAGTTTAACATATTTATCTTTTCACTAAATACAAATTCATTTCTTTTTCTTTTTTTCTATTTTCATCATATATTTCCTTCCTCACCCCCGAACACCCCCACCCCCACCCCCATCTTTTTTTGTTTTTCTTTACTTCTTCTAATTCATTTTGGAATAGTCTATCAACTATAAATACAAGTTTTTTCTAAAGAATATTCAATAAAAGGTTAATTTTACAAATACATTTTAAAGGAAGTAATATTTCTTTCTTATTTTCTATTCCTTGAAATTTAAAGATCTAATCTCTTTAAATAATCTTAAGTAAAAGATCATCATAAACTTGATAACAAGGTTGAAAAAAGAGAAGTTCTAGCCTCATGAACATAGAAGGATGAAAAAATTAATTAAATGACTATCTCATAAATTTGTTTGGGAAAATTATATTAAATAACCAGGATATTTCTGCAAGTAAAATTTATTATAAGCATAAGTAGTATGAGGGTCTAAGTAAGAATGTAAGAGAAAAAAAAAGTATGTGTTTGGAGGGAAATGGGTACAATTTTATCAATCATTATTGATACACATGTGAAAGTTATAAGATCATTTCGAGATTAAATTCAAAATAATGGGCTATTTTAGACTTTTAATCAATATAAGAAATTAAACTAGATTATTAAATCAAAAGAAATTAATAATTAATATATATAACATGGGTCCTTAGTGGTAGAGCATTTGACTGCAGATCAAGAGGTCACCAGTTCGAATTTGATAGGGCCTTTTTTTTGTACCATTTTTCGAGCTCAGTCATTAAATAGCCTTATGTAAAAGAAACAACTAAGTTAAAATGAGAAGTTTTAACCGCATGATCTTAGAGCAAGGAAAGAGTTGATTAAATAGTTATATTATACCCTTATTTTGATAAATTACATCAATTGAACAGAAAATTCCTGAAAGTGAAATGTACTATAAATAGAAGTAGTACGGGGTCTGAGTAAAAATGAAAGAGAAAAAAAATAAAAATATGTGTGTTTAAAGAGAAGATTGTACAATTTTCTCTATTAACAAACTTACAAAGTTAGATTTCGACCTGAATATACACTACTTTATCAATCATTATGAATTATTCATGTGAAAGTAATATAAACATTTTGACTTTATATTCGAAATAGTGAACTATTTTAAACCTTTAATCAATAAGAGATAGAAAATTATCATATCGAAAGAAATTAAATATCAATATATATAACAAGGGTCCTTAGCTTAGTGGTACAACATTTGACTGCAGATCAAGAGGTCACCAGTTCGAACCTGATAGGGCCCTTTTGTGCATCACTTATTGATCTTAGTCATAAAATTGCCTCATGTGAAAGAAACTATGTTAAAAATGAGAAGTTTTAGCCCCATGATCTTAGAGTTAGGAAAGAGTTTATTAAACTAATTATATTATACGCTTATTTTGGCAAATTACATTAATTGAACAGAAAATTCCTGAAAGTGAAATGTACAATAAGTAGAAATAGTACATGGGACTGGACTGAGTAAAACTGGAAGAGAAAAAAATTAAAAATATGTGTGTCTAGAGAGAAAATTGTACAACTTTCTCTATTAACAAACTTACAAAGTTAGATTTCGACATGACATTATGAATTATTCATGTAAAAGTTATATGACCATTTTACCCTTAAATTCAAAATAGTGGACTATTTTAGACATTTAATCAATAAGAGATAGTAAATTATTATATCCAAAGAAATTAAAAATCAATATATATAATAAGGGTCCTTAGTTCAGTGGTAGGGCATTTGACTACAGATCAAGAGGTCACCAGTTCGAACTTGGTAGGGCCCTTTTTTGTACCACTTTTTGAGCCCAGTCATTAAATAACATCATGTGAAAGATACAATTAGATTAAGAGAAAAGACATAAAGTGACACCTGAAGTTGTCCCAAATTTTCAAAAAGACATCTTAACTATGTGGACGTCATATTACTCCACAAAAGTATTAAATATCGTTGTAAAGAGACCATTAAGGAGCGTTGATGTGATTTTTTTTTTCAAAAACGAATTAAAAGGCGCCACGTGTCATTTCCTTCTCTATTATTTAATACTTTTTTTAAAATACTCCATCTTCCCCAATTCTTTCAAAAAGATCCCATGGTTGAAGGTTTAAACTCGAATTTTTTTTTATCTTCTTTCTTGAATGAAATCAACCCAAAAAGATAAGAACTTTCTAACTTCTTGTTAATTTCTGGTTGTCAAGGTTTAATTTCTTTGAAAATTGAGAAATCAAGTTATCTTTTGTGATTAGATTTTGAATCATATTTATAATGACAAGAATGATTCGATGTTGTGTGTGATGCAATGCAAACATGAAGACTTACTTTAAGTGCAAATTTAGTGGTCAAAGTAAAAAAAAATTATGTTTTTTCTCATTTCTAAAAGCTTCTAGTGTTTATTAAAATTTTGTTCCATGAGATGAGTGAGTCTGGAGCATTATTTCATTATGAAAAAATGCCACAAATTAAATTCTAGCAAAACCCCAACCCCCAAAACTTAAAGAAGCTCAACTCTTCATAACAATAGAGGCAAAAATGGATGATTCCAAAAAGCGAAAGCTTGCTTTAGCATCCGGAGGCAAATCAACTCCCAAAAAATTGAAATCATCAATTGAAAAGATTTTGAAGAAACCCATATATTGAAAGCAGCAAGAGCGTCATTTACAAGCAAAGATGTGCCAATATTTTAGTTTTGGGTTTGCACTTTATTAATATTTAAATTAATTCATTAAAAGGGAGTGTGCATCACTCTCCTATTAGAATTCTTGGATTGGTGAGAAAATGGATCAAAATGGTCTCTTTACAACGATATTTATTACTTTTGTGGGGTAATAGGACACCCGCATAATTAAGGTATCTTTTTAAAAATTTGGAATAACTTCAGTGGTAACTTCATGACTTTTCTCCAATATTAAAAATGAGAAGTCCCATTATCTTAGAGCAAGGAAATAGTTGATTAAATAGTTATCTTATATGCTTATTTTGGTAAATTACATCAATTGAACAGTAAATTCCTAAAAGTGAAATGTACTATAAAATAGAAATAGTACGGGGGTTTGAGTAAGAATGAAAGAGAAAAGTAGAAATATATGTGTTTAGAGAGAAAATTGTGCAATTTTCTCTATTAACAAACTTACAAAGTTAGGTTTTGACCTGAATATACACTACTTTATCAATCATTATCGATTATTCATGTGAAAGTTATAGGATCATTTTGACTTTATATTCAAAATAGTGAACTATTTAAAACCTTTAATCAATAAGAGATAGCAAATTATCATATCGAAAGAAATTAAATATATATATATATATAACAAGGGTCCTTAGCTCAGTTGTAGGGTATTTGACTGCAGATCAAGAGGTCACTAGTTCGAACCTGATAGGACTCTTTTTTATTTTACTTTTTAAGCTCAATCATTAAATAGGCTCATGTGAAAGATACCATTAGATTAAAAATGAGAAATTTTTACCCCATTATCTTAGAGCAAGGAAAGAGTTGACTAAACACTAAAGTACATCAATTGAATAGGAAATTCCTGAAAGTGAAATTTATTATAAATAGTGTCACACCCCTATTTTTCCCAAACGAAGTGTTTGAAAAATAGAGTTTCTCCAATTAAAGTGACATTTTGAAAATAGATTATTTTATTTCAGAGTCGTCACTTGGAATTGAGTTTTGGTGTTCCAAGTCACCTAATTTTTACCCCTAATCAAAAGGAAGTTGACTCTAATTTTTAATGGTCTGCGAACTAGAAGTCTGGATAAGAAATTCTATTGACCAAGGGGAAGGTGTAAGGCACCCCTCGAGTCCCGTATTTCTAGCACAGTTGCTTCATTGACTTATATCTTGGCTTGACTTAGTTTTTGGATATAGTGTACTTATTAGCTATACATTTACTTATGTCCACCTTCTTTGATTTATTGTAACTGTCTTGTTTAGAGTCCGGAGAATTTTAGTATTGTCGTTTTAGTGGGAGTCGATATTTGAATTATAATAGGAGGTAAACTTCTACGGGATTTAGGATTAATTTTAGAAAAAGAAAATGTTAAAGAGATTAAGACCAATTTCTTGGAATTTTTTCTTATTTTCTTCTATTTTTTTTTTGCACGTTATTTTTTGTAGCTTTTACTTTCATTTTTTATTTTTTTTAACATTCTGTTTCTTCTTCTTCTTACTTTTATTTTATTTTGTCTAACACAATGTTTCTCTTCTTTTTTTTTCATTTAAATAATTTTTGGTTAAGTTTTGTTTTCCCTTTTTTTATTTTACCTATTCTTTAATTTTTACTATTATTACTTTTTATTCAATTTCATCTTTTGTTTCTTCTGTTTCTGCCTTTTTTATAATAGATGTTTATTTATTTTTATTTTATTTTATTTTTACTCTTCTTTTTTTTTTACAATCCGTTCCTCTTCTTTTTTTCTTTTTTTTATCTTCTTTTTTCTCTATTCTACACTATTTTTTCTTTTTTTTTTTTTTTTTTTTTTTTTTGCTCACGTTTTATTTTTTTAATTCTATATATTATTTTTTAATTATTTTTTTCCCTTTAAACTAATTGAGAGAAAATAATATACGTAGTGATATAATAATTTTTCTTCACCACATGATGATAGTGTGAAATTACTAATAAAAGAACTATCTCACGTTGATGAATTAATGACTCACTCAAATGAACTAATGTTCATCTCCTCGATTTTTAATATTTCGGATACGATAAAAATTATTCTAATAATTAATTGTCTCCATAAGTATGGAAATATTATTTATTTATTAAACTCCAGAAACTCTAAATGATAACTAATACAGAATCTCCAACCAATTTACATGTAATTAAATTAAAGTCATAAACGAAGTTGCCAATTTGTACCATCAAATAAATGTACATAAACATGTTGAAATAAAACTAGGAGTAAACAACAACCATCTTTGGATCAAATTAGTTGATTAAATTAACATCAGGTGTAAAAATAATTCGATGAGCAAATTTAAACAGTAGCAATTCATGCAATCAACAATATGATATGCGTCACAAAATAGTGGCATATAACAATACATGTAATTTTAAGGACTACATAACATCATAATCGAATTCAGAACAATTATTTCATTGAACTATATAAGGAATTAGAATTACCTTTTCGTAAAACTTAATTCCAATAAAAGAAACCTCTATAATCTACTGATTTCCAAAGTTAATTATAATTAACTTTAAGGAGCCACGAACTTGAATCCACAAAAAAAATCTTTCTGACTTAAAGTGTTTTGCTTCTTCTTCTTTTTTTCGTGTGTCCTGTTATTCCGTATAACTGATGATGCTTTATGATGGTGATGTATTGTGATATATATAGGAGTCCTCTTTTTTTAGATACGTGGGGGTGTGGGTCTTTTTTTTTGCAGATTGTAGTAGTAGTTTAGTGGGTATAGGAGTGGATTTAGTTGAGGAGAACGTGAGGGAGTGTAGAGAATTGTGGGAAAGTGGGAGTGTGGGGGGTGTATGGTTAGTTAGATTATTTAGGTTTTTTATTTTTTAGTTTTAGTTTTACTTTACTCTTAAAAGAATTATAATAACATATCAACTAATTATTTAAAATTAATAAAAATCTAAGAAAAAGTCAACTAGCTATATATATAAAATCAATTAAATAATACTAGCTTATTTATAAAAACTTAATTTTAAAAATAATATAGATTTTTTTTGTAATCTTTTATTTCTTTTTAAACAATTGAAAATAAAACTTACCTTAAAAAAAAGGATTCTATTTTTGTTGTTTTCAAATCTTTTAAAATAAACTTAATAAAATAAGAGAAAAGTCAAAATATTTAATTTATATTTATAAAAATATTTCAGCTCTAAAAATGGTGTAAAATTTTAAGTTCGGTCAAAAATACGTGTCTACAAATAGAAGTAGTGGAGGGGTCTAAGTAAGAATGGAAGTGAAAAAAATATAAATATGTGTGTTTAGAGAGAAGAATGTACAATTTTCTGTATTAACAAACTTACGAAATTAGATTTCGACCTGAATATATACTACTTTATCAATCATTATGGATTATTCATGTGAAAGTTATAGAATCATTTTGACCTTAAATTCGAAATAGTGGACTATTTTAGACCTTTAATCAATAAGAGATAGTAAATCATTATATCGAAAGAAATTAAATATTAATATATATAACAAGGGTCCTTAGCTCAGTGGTAAAGCATTTGACTGCAGATCAAGAGGTCACCA
This sequence comes from Solanum verrucosum, assembly GCF_900185275.1. Classification (NCBI taxonomy): domain Eukaryota; kingdom Viridiplantae; phylum Streptophyta; class Magnoliopsida; order Solanales; family Solanaceae; genus Solanum; species Solanum verrucosum. The sequence goes on along the minus strand of NW_026019982.1, from coordinate 579,295 downwards.
GTTCAAATCAGGTAGGGCCCTTCTTTATTTTACTTTTTAAGCTCAATCATTAAATAGCTCAAATAAAAGATATAATATGAATTTGACAACGAGGTTGAAAACAGAAAAGTTATAGTCCCTTGATCTTAGAGCGATAAAAGTTGATTAAATGGTTATCTTATAAACTTATTTGGGTAAATTACATCAAATGACCAGAAAATTTTGCAAGTATTTATTATAGATATAAATAGTATGAGGATCTAAATAAAAATGAAACAGAAAAAAAAAAAGCATAAAAGGTATGTGTTTAGAGGGAAGCTTGTACATTTTTGTATTAACAAACTGACAATAACTAGATTTCAGATTAAATATATGCTACTTAAGAATTAAATTTAGTAATATTGATTTACGTTCTCCAAACAAGCATTAAACAATCATTATGAGTTACTACTATTGCAAATGTGAAACTTGTAAAATTATTTGACCTTAAATTCTAAGATATTGAACTATTGTAGATTTTTAACCAATATAAGATAACAAATTATAATATCAAAAGAAATTAATAATTAATATTTATCACAAGGGTTCTTAACTATGGTAGATCAAATGGTCACCAAATTGAAATTTGTAGGACCCTTATTCTAATACATGAGGGATTTGCATGAAAGGGTGTATAAAATAGTATTATCTCTGTCTTATTTTAAATGAGTTAGTTTAACTTGACATAGAGTTTAAGAAATAAAACTTTTGAAATTTGTGGTATAAAATAAATGATAGATGTTAGTGTGACTATAAATTATTTCATTAAAAATAAAATTGAAATTTTAAAATAAAATTGAAATTTTAAAATTAAATTGTTATTTAATATAAAAACGTGTCATTCTTTTGGGACTGGCTAAAAAGAAAAGTAAATCATATAAATTGGGACAAAGATAGTACGGAATAAGATGTATTAGTAATGCAATATTAGTGATGTTGGTATTATTTTTTGTCGATGTTTGGTTTGTTATATTTAATGAATGGGTATATTAGAATATAATTAGTACTTAATGAATATGGTGTATTAGAATGTGAATAGTACTCTTTCTGTCCAATAATACTTGTCCACTATTGATTTTGCACATTTTTAAAGAAAACTATAAATAAAATGGTAATTTTACTATATCACTCTTTGAATATAATAAATTCAATGTCTTGAAAAATATAATAGATAAATGACTATAATTAATGATAAAAGTAAATTAAGAACTAAATGTAAAACTATCTATTGATTTAATAAAGTAGACAACTATTGTTGACTATTATTGAACGGAAGGAGTAATGAATAAAATGTATTAGAATAAAAATAAACTTTTGAAGGTATGTCATAGTTTATTAAGTATAAAAATAATATTTCATCTGTCTCTAATTACTTGTCTATTTTGATAAATCAAGAAATGACAACTTTTATTTATCTTTTTATCTATTATACTCTCGATTAATTAATTTTGAAAAAGATAAAACTTCTTGAAAGTTTTTAATTTTTTAATTCATCTACTTCATAATTAATAGGAGTAAATGGTAAACTCACTATAACAATCATTGTTTTCTTAATATGTTTGACAATTCAAAAGCGGACAAGCAATTAGGAAGAAAGAAAGTATTGAACAGGATGTATAGCTTATAATTTCCAAAATGCACTTCAATCTTTAATCTTAAACATGTCATAGGAGAACTAAAATTAAAAAGTTATTAGAAAAGGAGAAAAACATTCCTTTCGAAATGAACTAAAATAAAAAATAAAACAAACAAATTAAAACGAAAACAATATTTAGAAAATAAAAAATACAAAGAGAGCAGAATTGTTTCTTCTATCAAATCAATTCTGCGAATATTATGTCATTACAAATTTCTGTCTCCATATATTCCCCAATACAATTGGGCAAATAAAAATGATGTTCCATCTGTTTACCTATGCTACAAGTATTGTCTTATTAGTAATCGAAGTAGAAAAAAACTATTGGGAACGTCACTTTCAGAAATAAGATCTATAATGTCAAATATAAATTAGTACGATTTTAATGAGCGAAAAGTCAATAATACAGCTGAACTATCTGAAATCTCTTCTAAGTATCTTCGATTTATTCTTCTGCAACAAGTCAACATCTTCATCAACCATTTTCCGTTTTCCACAAACGGATTGAAGGAATCTCTTGAATGCAATCGAACCAGGCTGAACCGGCGAATCGAATAGGTGAGTAATATCCCTCAATGGCCCCCTTTTGAAATTCTTCTTAAATTTTTTTGTGCAACATTTCACCTTCAAACAATTTGTGGACAATTTTTCTACAGAACTTGGCGCAATATTTTCTTTATTCGATTCATTTTCGTATATAGAAATATCTAAAACCTCCATTTGAGAAATCGAAGTAATGTGGAGAAAATAGAAATGGGGATTAATAGATAGATCTAAATGAGATTTGTATAAATATTTATAGGTATAAGGACTGAAAATGTTGGAGGGAAGGATTTGAAATTAATTTTTTCTTTGTAAATTTTTAGGTAGGTGTTTAATTTTTTGGGCAATAGGAGGGAGAATTGGAGTTTTTTTTTTTGAATTTTTAATGATTATTTTTGGTAGAGAATCTATGAACAACGAGGGAGATTTTGAAATTTGTAGAAATATAGATGGGGCCCGCTAAAGTTTTAAGTCAAAACAAAAATATTTGCCTATCAAATGAGAGGGAATTCAATATTGATGCTTTGAACATATTTCAATTTTCATAGTTTTCACTTTTCATACATTTCCGGTTTCATGTATACTTACTGCCATGATTTTTACTTGTCATTTTTTATGTAATAAAAAAAATATAATTTTTTTTTTCAAATTTTATCTCAATATTAGTTTTTTCTTTAAATTATTTCTCAAAATCTAAAATTATACGACAATTTATCTCATTGTTATAGCATCCAACTAAATTTACCCTTAGGGCTCGTTTGGTGTGAGGGAAAAGAATAAATAGTCTTGAGATAAAATTTTGATGTCTTGTTTGGTTGACATGTTTGGGATAACTTATCCCACCATTTATAACATAGTGATGGGATAAGTTATCTCATATACATGATGGGATAAGTTATCTCAGGATAACTAATCCTGGGATAACTAGTTCCCAGGATAATTAACCCTGGGATAACTAGTTCCCAACCAAACGACACCTTACGGTTATAATATTAGGCCTAATTTACCTTTATCTCTAGCATTTTTTTTAATTACCATTAATATTTGTAATAGAATAGGTTGTCTATATCACACCACTCAAGATGTGACCCTTCTGCGAACCAATCTATGTAAAATACTTTGTGCACCAAACTGTCATTTTATTAGCTATCTTTCAATACACACATCACACAAGTATGAGGAACTCTACCCATGACGACAACATTGTTACATAGTTTTTTAGGGAAAAATTGTATAAAATAAAAAACTATTAATTCAAATTAAATGTTATAACCACAGTTTGATATAATTGTAACCCATAACAAACTGTTGTTATTTCGCCTTTCTCCCTGAATTTCTCGCTCGCCACTCTCATTTCTCGTTGGGCAATCTCTCCTCACCTCTCTCACTTTATACAAACACAAATGTATAAAATGCGTTTGTGTTTGTATAAAGCGAGAGAAAATTGTATATATACATACCCCTCTCTCCCCTCTCCCAGATCTCGCTCACCCGCCTTTCTCACTTTATACAAACATAAATGTATAAATTGAGTTTGTGTATGTATAAAGCGAGAGAAGATTGTATATACAAATATAAATACATATATTTTCATCATATACACTTATGATTATACAAATACAGAGAAAATTAAAATATTAATAAGATTACGTACATTATGATTTATTGATGATTTATAAAGCTTCTAGTTATATCTTTGAAGAAATCTAGCACTAACTATGTACATTATGATTTATATAAATAACGGTGTATAATCAATATATAATATATGTATATTGGCTAAAATAAGTAATCAATGAATCCGTTGGTCTATTTGTGTAAAGGTTTTCGAAGAAATTTAAAATTTTCACTCAAAAACTTTAGCTATCTTTTCAAATATATTTCCAGGCCCAACTACTAAAACTGTCTTTATACCATTCCAATTGTCAGCAAGTTGGGCTTTGAATTTGTGGTCCAAATGGAAATAGAAGACTGGTTTGGACAGGTGAAGTATTTGTGGTATCTCCTCTTTTGAAACTTTTCTAGACATACATAAGGGTTCATTCGAATTCCATCGATATACAATATTAAAATTATTGTTTTATATATATATACAATAGATATGGAATTTCTAAATTTTTTCATGTGTTACTTCTTCATATTTTGAATCTTTAATAATTTCTAGCTCAAATACTAAATATATGGCTATGATATGTCGTTGTATATCTCCAATGTGTTGAGTCCCACATTCATAGTGAGATATTTATATGTTCTCAATATTTCTCACCTCAAATGCTAGATGTTGAAGTTTAGTTAAACTCAAAATATATAATTTTATCATGATATATGTTGGATATGAGTTTAGGTCATGAATCACCTATGTGAACTGATCTTACCCGACCTAATTAAGAGAAATAACAAAGATGAAGTTATTAAAAGGTTACTTAGAAGCATCTTGACCGTGGATTTATTGGAGGAAATTTTGTAATTTTTGTAACCTCTTCTTCTCTTCAAATTAAAAGGTACGACTTGGAGCTTTTTTTTTTTTTTTTTTTATCTATATAGGTTCGATAATTTTTCACTATTGTTAATAGATACACAATTATTGTTCTTGTTAATATATCATCCATCAATATTAACGTAGGTTATCAATTATTGTCAAAATCCACATGATCTTGTCAATTAATTACCTATAAAAATGATCTTAAAAGTTATCGATATTGAACTTTTGATCATACTTACATAGATAAACTTCAAATTTAACGAATTTTTACTTTTCATGGGGAAAACTGAGGTTAAATAATTCAAGATCACTCGTTTCCAAAATTATTCTGCATAATTTCTTACCCAGTACGTAAGTGGACACCCTCTCTCCAAGTTGAGGACTTATTTTCACATGTGCATCCAACAAATTACATATCCCAAAAACCACACCATATATCTTATATTGATTAAAAGTCTAAAATAGCCCATTATTTTGAATTTAATCTCGAAATGATCTTATAACTTTCACATGTGTATCAATAATGATTGATAAAATTGTACCCACTTCCCTCCAAACACATACTTTTTTTTTTCTCTTACATTCTTACTTAGACCCTCATACTACTTATGCGTATAATAAATTTTACTTGTAGAAATATCCTGATTATTTAATATAATATTCCCAAACAAATTTATGAGATAGTCATTTAATTAATTTTTTCATCCTTCTATGTTCATGAGGCTAGAACTTCTCTTTTTTCAACCTTGTCATCAAGTTTATGATGATCTTTTACTTAAGATTATTTAAAGAGATTAGATCTTTAAATTTCAAGGAATAGAAAATAAGAAAGAAATATTACTTCCTTTAAAATGTATTTGTAAAATTAACCATTTATTGAATGTTCTTTAGAAAAAACTTGTATTTATAGTTGATAGACTATTCCAAAATGAATTAGAAGAAGTAAAGTAAAAAAAAAAATGATGGGGGTGGGGGTGTTCGGGGGTGAGGAAGGAAAGATATGATGAAAATAGAAAAAAAGAAAAAGAAATGAATTTGTATTTAGTGAAAAGATAAATATGTTAAACTACTGAGAGATAAATAAATATAAATTTATGGTATTTTATCTTGAAAATTAATTTTTTGCTTTTTGAAAAAAATTAAAAAAATTGTAGATTATTTTCAATTATAAAAAAAAATGTTTGTGTTGTTAAAGAAATTAACACTATTAGTGGTACTTGTTTCGTTCAAATACAAGCTATGCTAATATTATTTTTAATTGTATGTTTGATTTGTTACATCTATTACATAATATCTAATTTTTATTTATTTATTTGTAAATATATCTTCCATCTTGTTTAATAGAAAAATGATTTGAAGGACCTAATGGATCAGTTTTATCATTTTCATTGTTTTATAATGTAATAACTAATCATCATATTATTATTCCAACCTCAAGATAATTTATCACGATACCAATCATTATAATCCTAACAAAAGCAACGGCAAAACTAGAATTTTAATTTTAAAAAGTTTTTATTAAGGTGCCAAAAACCAATTAATTTGGTCCCACTTACTTTTTTAAAATTTTCAAATCTCCCACATTCTTGTCTCTATGTCACATCTTTAGATTCTCTACCAAAAAAAACAACCCAAAATTTCAAAAAAATAAAATAAAATAAAAAACTCTTCCCTCCCTTGTTTAAAAAATTAAGCACCCACCTGAAATTTTACAGATTAAAAAATAAACAAATTTCAAATCCTTCCCTCCACAAATTTTAGTCCTTTTTCAAAATCCCATATCTATAAATTACTTCTTCAAATACTTTGTTTTTTACATCTGAAAAAATGGAGGTGTTAGCTATTATTACTGAATTTGATAATAAGGAGAATATCTCACCTTTCTCTGTACAAAAATTGACCCCAAATTCTTCAAAATTGAAATTTTGTAAGAGAAAATTCAGGAGGCCTTTGAAAGATATCACCAATTCAGTTGCATTTGCTAGATTTCAGAGATCTGATTCTTTTTCTTCTCAAGAGATTGTTCGTCGAAAGCGAAAAGAAATTGATGAGAATGTTGATTCATTGCAGAAGCAGCATTGTTCGAAGATGCTTAGAACATATTTCAGATAGTTCATTTTTTTTTTCAAATAAATATATTAAATTCAATTGTTAATTACAAAATAGAAAAAAAAAACAGAAGAGTTTTTTTTTGTTGTTGAAGAATTTATGTGCTCTCTGTCAATTACTGTTCTGAATTAAACGAATTGCAGCAACAAAATAAATTCCCAAAATGTTTTTTTTCTTTCTATGTGGTTTGATATATGCATTGGGAAATAATTAAATTCGGATTTGTGTATTGGAGAGCACATTTTTGGGGCGGTGCTTTCAGTTAAGTATAAAGGGATTTGAACCATCTCATTATATCTGGTTAAATTTCTAAAACGATTGTTATATTGTTAATGAGTCTTGCTATATTTCTTATGGAAAAGATATGTTTGATTTGGAACGAGCGAAGGGATCTCAATCATCCCGTACACTTTAATTTGTATGAAAAGGGCCCCACTTAGGAAGGATTCCGGAAAGTAAAATTCTATATTGCAAGTGCAAGTCGACGTTCCTTGACTTCATGTTGATTGTTACATTTATGTATATAGTTAGTAGTTAGTGCTAGTGAGTAGTGCATTAGTGACATAACCTTATTAATAAGACCAAAAACCAGGCCAGTAAACGGGATTATGCACTTAGATTTTGTAAATTGTGTTTGCAACTTTTCAATTTGACTTTATCAAAGTGTTTAATGAGTTTTGTATTTGATTAAAAACAAGTAATTAACTAGATACGTAAATCTTGCTTTGAAACATGTATATGACTTAAGCTTCTAATTGCCTTTAGTGGAGTGTGACTAAAATAATATAATTAGAAGAATGAGACTTAAAACAGAGAAAGAACATTGTTTTGGTTTGATATTTGAACAAAGTTTTAAATCACACTTTATTAAAAGTATCTTTGGACTGACTTAGCCAACAACTGGTTTCAGAGTCAATGATTCGACCAAACAATTATGAAAATGGTGAAGTGATAGTATAATATTCGGTTTACTATATACCTTTAGAGTAGCTTGAAGATGTGCACACACAAGAAGAAACTAGCTAGCTCCGAGTTTCGGTGGGGCCAAAAATGCTCGGTCATGTCGGTGGAACACAATAATCTCGGAATAAATTTGTGGATTGTAGTGAAGGGCCACGTGAAACGTAGTGTGAGAAGGAGATTTTTGGGTGTGCGAACAAAGTTTCATAGTAATAGTTGAAAAAACTAGAAAAGAACATTTAAGTTGTTTGAATACCCCTAATGGTATGAAAGTGAGTCTTTTTAAGGAAAACCATAGAGGGACCCAGACTAGACAATATCACACTATATCAAGAATATCTAAATACTGAATTTGTTAGTATTATCTTATTATATGCTAATAAACAAGAATAGAATGAACGAGGCTCATAGATTTATACCTTTACTTTATCTCTTTCATCTTGGTATTATAGCAGACAAAGCTCTTGAGATCGAATCTCACCCGTCATTCATATAAAAATGAATTTTCACGTGTTTGACCTATAAAAAAAAAGCAGGATAGTCACTAACCAAAAATAAAAAGTCGAATTTGACAAATCAAATTGATTGTCACAGACCACTTGCAAATAGACAACTTTTATGAACTTTAAAAATAACTTATGTTAGGACAAATAGAAGTTGACTCTTGGATGCCTCACAACGGAATGTTAAGACAACAACTTAAAAGTTAAATTTCAATAAATCTTTTCCAAATAACAAACTCTGAACAAGTGGCCAAATAAATAAGTATAAGAAAAATATTTTTTGTCTATATATATGTATGTTGAAAACTAGGCTACATCTATGTTTCAAGTATTTATCATCAATTAGGACAATGTATCTGAGGAAATTTTATGTATTTCTAATTGTTGTGCTTATTATGGTGCAATGTTCAAATATTGCTCGTCCTATGGAGCAAAAAAGAAGTTTAACTGAACATTTTCTCGTATATTTCAAGAGGAAAAAAGCCCTCGAGGTACATTATTATGACGGATATAAAAGCAAATTACAAAGAAGATACAAACCAACGCGACGAAGTCCTGGAGGACCTGATCCCAAACATCATTAATCCATGAATGAGTTGTTGTCATTGAAGGGAAAATAAGAACTTTGTATCATTTTTATTTGTGTTAGATGGATATGCAATGGTGTTGATACTTGCATTTTCACCTTGTTTTCTTCACAAGTAGTAGTAAGAGTAATATATTAAGAGTTGAAAGACCATAGTATGATATTTTCACGATACAATTTCCCACAGAATCAGAGATCAATTCTCACTTAATGCATTTTTTTTCGTGATGTATTCATATTCTAAAAAATCTTTAGATTCTCCTCTGTATGTTATATATATGATATGATCCTCGAAAGAATGTTTGATGTTTTAAATAACTTTAGCCTGACTACAATCTTGTGTTTGATTTAAATCCATATGGTTCTTTTTTCTTTAATATAAAACCCATAAACATAGCAGGTAAGGCCGTACAGTAAACTCTTGTAATCCGATCCTTCCTCGAATCAAGTGCATAAAATTGTAGCTCCTAAATGCACACAAGCTTAATACTTTCCAGTACTCTTTGGCTGGTGCTGCATGAGGAACACTACTTCACTGTCAAGAATTTCAATATTTCCTAAGTATTTCTCTAATCATGGAGATAATATCAAACACCAAAGGGTCATTCAGTTACTTCAAGAACCAAATTGGATTCAATCTCTCGACGCAACTAAGGCTCTTCATGCACTCACAATCACAATGGGGCCAGACCCAACTCAACCCTTTTTGGCGAATAACACTATCATGTTCAAGTATTCTGTATTCAGTGATATTCGCATTGCACGCAAGGTGTTTGATAATATGTCCAAGAGAAATGTTGCGTCATATAATACAATGATTAGTGGTTATAGTCGGAATGGAAGTTTATTAGAGGCTTGTAAGTTGTTTTCTGAGATGAGGGGTTGTGGATATGTGCCGACTCAGTTTAGTTTTGGTGGGGTTTTGGGTTGTTAGTGTTTGGATGTTATTCAAGGATTTCAGTTGCAAGCGTTGGCTGAAAAATTGGGGCTGTTTTTCGTTGATGCTGTAACAGGGACTGCATTATTGGGTTTACTTGGAAGGAAAGGATGGTTAGATGAAGCTATGCAGGTTTTCGACGAAATGCCTAAAAGGAATTTGGTGACTTTGAATTGTATGATATCCTTGTTAGGACAGTATGAATGTGTTGAGGAGTCAATGATGGTGTTAAGGAGTGGAATGGCTCCTTCCGAGAGCACTTTCGTGGGCATATTGGTCGGTTTTGTTGGGGAACTTGATTTTATATTAGGGGAACTAGTACATGGGTTGGTAGTGAAAAATGGACTGGATTTTTCTGTTTCAGTGAATAATTCATTGATTAACATGTATGCGAAATGCTCTGACATACATAAGACAGAGAAAATGTTTGAAGATGTTCCTGTTAAGGATGTTGTGTCGTGGAATACAATGGTTGGTGCAATGGCGAAGATTGAAAGAGCAGATAGGGCATTGGTTGTTTTTAGGAAAATGTGTGTAAGTGGCTTATTGCCTAATGATACGAGTTATGTGAGTGCCCTAAGTTGCTGCACTAGCCAGCAGTTTCGATTGCTTGGGGAGTCCATCCATGCGAAAGTAATCCAGAAAAAGTTTGAATCCGATGTCTATGTCGGTAGTGCTTTACTTGACTTTTATGTTAAATGTGATAGATTGGATGATGCTCATGTTTGCTTTGATGAAATATCAGAGAAGAATGTGGTTTCTTGGAATACGTTGATGCTGGGTTACTCGAGTAAAGGTTCTTCTTATGCTATTTCGCTGTTTCAACAAATGATTCACTCGGGTTGTCTTCCAACTGAGTTTTCCTTTTCTATTGCTGTGAAATTGTCAGGACTATTAGAGGTACTTCAGCTCCATTCTTTGTCCATAAAAATGGGTTACATTGATAATGATTATGTCTCTAGCAGTCTCATTTCTTCATATGCAAAAACTAGTTCAGTTGATTATGCCCTAAGGTTTGTCACTACCAATGACATGCCACTTCCTGTTGTTGCATCCAATATGATCGCAAATATTTATAACAGAAATGGACAATTCGACAAGACTCAAGAGTTGTTTTCTGACCTTGAAAATCCAGATACTATATCTTGGAATATTTTGATTGCAGCCTGTTCTAGAAATGGTGATTACGAAGAAATTTTTGAACTTCTTGGACACATGCGGATGGCTAGAGTATCTCCTGATAGATACACATATGTTAGCCTGTTTAGTGTGTGCACCAAGCTTTGTAACCTTGGTCTAGGTAGCTCACTTCATGGCCTCATTACAAAGACTGATTTTAAGCGTTGTGACACATTTGTCTGCAATATCATGATTGACATGTATGGCAAATGCGGGAGTCTTGCAAGTTCAATCAAGATTTTCAATGAAATGACGACTAAAAATGTGATCACATGGACAACCATTGTTTCAGCCCTTGGACTGCACGGTTATGCACACGAGGCATTAAAGAAATTCAAGGAGATGGATATGAACGGAATTAAACCTGATAAGGTTGTTTTCGTAGCTGTGCTTTCAGCATGTAGGCACGTTGGATTAGTGAAAGAGGGAATGAAATTGTTTGGGCAGATGAAAGGGAAATATGAGGTAGAACCAGAGATGGATCACTATCTTATTGCAGTGGACTTATTGGCTAGGTATGGCTATTTGACAGAAGCCGAGCAGTTAATCACTGGGATGCCTTTCCCTCCAAATGCTCTAATATGGCGCATTTTTTTGGAAGGCTGCAAGAAAAAGAGAAGCATAGACGACACTCTCGCTCTTGCTTCATAAAATATGTGTGATGCAGAGTACTACTATTGAAAGTAATGATCATGTTGCGTGATGGAGCTTATTACAGGAAACTGGTGTCTTGATAACATGATGTTGCCTCAACCGGTTACAAGGTCGATGGATTATCAAGGTATGAGTTAGTTCCTTGATTATTACTGATGCAGTTGTTGTTTCTTCTGACGGAAAACTAAATTCAACATCAAACGGATGCTCTTAAGTAGAATATTGGAAGATCTTTTCATGTACTTACCTTAACAAATCTGCTTTTAGTTTTTTCCTACTGAAGGTTGAATAACTTACAGAGATCGACTTGTCCGAGCATGAATGACTAAGAAATCATCAAGTACAAATTGGTCTAAACTAATCACAAACAAAACAGAGGAAACAGGTGAGATCTAAAGAAGTCTACCATAAGTGAACAATGGAGTCCTGGGCTTTTGACCACTAAAGAATGTGGTGCAGTAGATGAGTCTGCTCCCCCTTAACTAGAGATCTCGGGTGGATATAGAGAAATCCTTGGTAGGGAGCACTTCCCTCTCAAATGGGGCCCTACGCAGCACGAAACAAATTATTCAGGCTCCAATGCGAGGACAAAGGAGCCATGTCTTTTGTAATCCATAGGCCATTACTCCACTTCAATTGTGAATCCATATCATCAACATAACATGATATTGTTCGATTTTTTCTTGTCGATTCTATTGAGTTCTGGGGAAAATAAACTTCTGGAAGTGTTCTATCCAGTTGGAGAAATATGAGTTAGGCTTAAAGAAATGGTCTATTTGGTTTATATTTCTGATGATCTCTTTATTTGTCATCAATAAGGATTTGTTATAGAAGAAAAAATTTAAATAGTATATATTGTGACGATAATAATCAAAACCACAGGGAAGCTAATTATATTGTGGTTGACCATAATAATAATAATAATCATAATCCATCATTGCATGATCTACAATTGATACTCCAACAAAATAAAAAATTAGAGTGATCAATTCAACTCAATTGACTTTCCACACTGCCTCCTTGATGTAGATGAATTCCTACAGGTTTTAGAGCTCAAGTGATTTACAGACCTTGAAAGCTGCTTTTTCAAGTGTCAGTAGCGGAACGTTCTATCGATACGAGGAGGTTTTTTTTTCTTTTGACAACTTACATTCTCAAAAAAAACAAGTTATAGTTCTAATGCAGAACCTTCATAGTACTCCAAAGTCTTACCCATGGCAATAGAAGAATGCTTCATATGTACATTTTTTATGTACCTCTTAACTAGAAGTTTATCTTTTTTTTTTGTGATGTAAAAGGAAGTCTCCATAGTTTACTTTAATATAACCAATTGTAAATAGGAAAAGTCCTCCTATTATGGTATTAATTTTCCTATTAATTCACCCCACTAGTTCTTTTGTTGACTAATTAAACTATCTTTAGCAAGATAGTTGACTAGTGTTACCACCATTAGGATCGGAGGTTAGGTTTATGTCTGTTGCTTTGTACTTTTCATTAATTAAAGATAATAACATGTTTATTAGGGGCCAATGCTAAACCTTCCACTACCATGGAAGATAAAAGCTTGGCTCGATAATTTTAACATACAAAATATTTTCTTTTCTACAATGTAATGTAATATAAATATATATTTTTCAATAATTAGTGTTATTTAATTTCTTATAATAGATTCCTTACCATTTAATTTATTCTATAGTATCAATCAATACTTATTAAATAGAATTATTTGTGATTACATAAAATTTAAACTCTTCATTGATAGTAATTGCTTCTATTTCTATGGGAGTGTATGGTATTTTCTCCTCCTCTACTCGGGGACGGATCTAGAGAAGGGTTAAAAGTAGGGGTGTACATTGCAGGGTTGCTTCGGGGTTTTCAAATATCAAATCAAATTATTTGTGTTGGATTTTTAAATCTACAAATCAAACCAAACCAAACCAAACCAATAAAACTCAGGTTTTTCAACCTCGGGTTTTTCAGATTTTTGGGTTTTTTCGGGTTTTTCCGATAAAGTGTTCATATAAACATAAAATTTACTTGTACTTCAAATATTTCTTTAGTCCTATCAAAATACAACTATCTAAGGTGTTTCTTAAGAAAATAACACAAAATGTGATATGAGTAATGACACTAAAATATCCAACAAAAAAATAATAATAATGAAATCATGTAAAACAAATATTGCAAATTAACAAGTCATAATGAAAATGATCATAATTTAAAAGTACTAAATCATGCTAAAATAAGTTTAATAAGTATTGGTTACATGACTAAATATTAAAGGAAATTAAAATTAGATTATGTATTTGAATTGTCTAAACCAATGTAAAACTAAAGAACAAATATTCAATACTATTGTCATTCTTAGTGTTGAATTGATTTTCTTTTTGCATTAGTATTAATTTGATTTTGATTTAAGCTTTATTATAATTATCAACATATGTGGACTATAATCTTTATTGAATCATTCAGAATTCTAAGTTTTTCAAACTTGAAATAATATATTAAAAGATAGAAACTATGAAAAAGTATAAGAAATATTTAAAAATTATATCAAAGTAAATATTTTTATGTATAAAATAAAATTTTAAAATTATATATATAATGTCGGGTTGGTTTGGTCTCGGGTTGTTTTTTTTTTAGTTAAAACCAAACCAACCCAAATATAGTCGGAATTTTTTTTTCAATACCAAACCAAGTCAAACCAACCACTAGTCGGTTTTTTTTTTTGGTTTGACTCGATTTGCGATTTTATTCGGTTTTCGGTTCGATTTTATACACCCCTAGTTAAAAGGTTCACCTGAACCTCCTTGATAAAAAATTACACTTATATATGTATTTGAATGTCCTAAATATATTTTAATTTTTTGGAATCTTGTTAATGAAAATTTTGAATCTGCCACGATCGCTAACCCTTGGTACCAATGAGAGGTCATTATTGAATATTAATAAACAAAGAACACAATCTAGTCAGCCCTTGTGTTTTGTTATAATGTCATATGTTGGTCGGTGTTAAACTATAGTATAAAGAGACAACCCTATCATTTCTGACATGTTATATTATTCCTTTGATTAGTCAACAGAAAATAACGACACCTGCATTTAATTATTAGCTTTATAATTAATTTATTAATTAAAATATTAATTAATTAACTGACATTAGGGTTAGCAGACAAAACACACTTTAGTATCTTCTATTATCAAAGTGAATTTGGCCGCGCAAAATATAAAGTTATTTAAATTTATTGTACCATCTTTTTATGAAAATAAAATTACTTCTAAACAATATATATTTGAGTAATTGACAAATGTAAATTATATAAAAGATGGTGTCAAATTTAAAAAAAAATCTAAGTTACAGAAATAAAAAAAAAAACGAAAAGTGAAAAGAATGAATTGAAGATAAAATTATCAATAAAATAAAATAATCATTTTTATTTTGCCTATAGAAGGTACAACATCGTCACTCCTCCACAAATCAATTTTATACAAATTACAAAAATCAATAAGTATACCAAATAAAATTCATACGATATCAAAATGAATTCATTCATCAAATTATCTAAGAATCATAAATAAAAGTATTTTTATTTATGATTTCTTTGTTATATGATATACCAACACATAGTTGATAAAGTTGCGAAGTATAATGTCTACAAGTTTTAGTCTTTTAAGTGTTTACTAATACTTATCAAGTTTGTGAAGTATACTTTTTGAAAATTTAATCGTCATTAATTATATGCATCTAACCCTAGGTTTCTTTTATTTGAGTTTTATATCATAAAACATGAAATAAACTAAAAAAAGAAATAAATGATACAATCTAGTTTCTTTTTCATTTTAGTTTTTTCTTTCTTTTTCCTAACACGTTAATTATGCGCCTTTCTTATTTATAACTTTTATTTTCAAAGTTTTCTCTCAAAATAGAAGTCATTTTCTTTCATATTCTACTTTATTTCTTATTATTTTTATACAAAAATGATTGTATCAATTACTACTCCTTCATTTATTTATATACTTCAATATAAAAATTAAATTATCTTTATTTCATAATTCTCATGACTTTTGATGATCATAACTCCTAAATTATATATATAATACATTAGATATTCATATATTGTCTTATAAATAAAAGCATTACAAAATTTTGTTACAATATATTTTTTAAATTATTTTATTATTATATTATATTATTATTATTGTTATTAATTTTATTGTTATTTTATTTTGTTACAGTATATATATACTCCAACATAGTTTTTCTTTTTTCTCCATTCCTTTGGTACTTTTTTTTTATTTCTCCTCTTTATGTACTAACTAATTAAATTAATAAATGTTTTATTCTTTTGTAAGAACCAATCCACGTATATTAGAGAAGTGATCTTCTAATTCTGCCCATGACTATGAATTGAATTTGTATGACAACTTAGAAGTCATTTCCTTTCTTATTCTACTTATAATGAATTCAAATTAAAATACCCTTTTTTTTGTTTTAAATAATATTTCTTGTCATTTAAATAATTTATTATTATTCTCTATAAATTCAGGAAGAATATATATGGAACATACTAAGACTTATATCTGGAATAAAATAAATGGATCATTCTTTAAATATCAAAATTTTATTTGGTAATATTATATATATGGAACACACTGAGACTTATATATGGAACAAAATAAATGAATCATTCTTTGAATTTAAATTTTAGTTTGACAATATTATATATATGGAACAATGTAAGACTTATATATGGAACAAAATAAGACTTATATATGGAACAATATAAATGAATCATTCTTTGTATATTAAATTTTAATTTGACAATATTATATATATGAAGTCTTTTCTTTTTCTTCTTTTTCTTGACATCTTTATTTTTTCTTATCCCTCTTTATTTATTTCATTTTTCTTTCTCTTCCGTAGTACTTTATATATTTCTTTTTTGTCTTCTCTTAATTTTAAGCAAAATCCCTCAATATCAATTTTTTCTTGAAATATTGTCACTTTTTTGTCATACAAAATCTAAGTATTCCAATGAAAAAAGAAGAAGAGGACAAAGGAAGAAAAATAACAATATTCATACAAGGGTTTGAGTTGAAAATTATACCTATCGAATTAGTCGTAGATTCAGACTAAAACTTCTTCAAAAGTTTCAATTCTTGCATCTTTTCTTCTTCTTGCTTTACTCTCGAATGTCAGTCAAATTTGAAATGCTTAGCAGTAGATCGATGATGCCTTTTGTTATATCACGTAAATGGTGTTTGGTATCTTGAAAGGTGATCAATGAAGAGTTATTTTGATCCAACAATACTACAAAAATGCAAGATAGTAGTAGTGATCATGCATTAAGATGGTGAATATATTTTGTTTATAACTTTATATAGTTATTTTCTCATTTAATGGTACAGAAACCTTTCAAATTCTATAATTAAATAATGTGAAATTATTATGTTGTAACTGCAAAAATAAAAATAAAGAGTTTTTTCTTATTATAAATGGTAAGGATTGATTTTAACATTGATATCTTTTTGTAAAGATTTTTAATAAGTAAAAACGTTTGGACAATTGTCTACAATAGTGTTCTTTTATTATTTAGTCTTTATTGATGAATTAAGAGAGTTCATAAATCATTCTTGATTACTACATGACTTGATTATATATTTATTGGATGAGTCTTTATTAGTCTATTTTATTAATAAATTGGGTATAAAAATGAATTAAAAAAGAATTTTTTTTTTAGGAATAGTGGCCATTGAGGCATGCCACATGAGCGGACTAAAGATTCTCCTTTAGGGAACTTATCTGCGCTTTGCGCGGTTGTAGAAAACAGTAGATATCAATTACTTCTTCCGTCCATTTTTATTTGCCTACAGTACTAAAAATAGATGTCAAACAATACTTGTCCAATTTGAAAAGCAATGAATTATTTATCTATTGTGTCTATTTTACCTGACTATTAGATACTATTCAATATTTAATATATTTTCCAAAGCATTAAATTTAATATATTTAAAATGTAATGTAATATTACCCTATTATTTATTGTTTCTTAAGGCGTTTGTTTAATAGTGGATAACTACCATAGAATTTAGCTCATCTCATTATAATCGCCAAAAACTTGAAGTTGTTTAAACTCCCTCTAACTTCTGAAATATGATACTTGCACCCCTGGGAAGTTTACTTCATCAAGTTTCGCCACGAATTAATTAGTGGTGTTTGTTTAGACACTTTAGAGGGGAAAATGACATTATTTTGATATAATCTGGACATAAAATATTTTGTTATTAGTTAGCAGACTTCGCCAACGAAGCATAAGTTATTATTTTGACAAAAAAAATGTATAAAATATAAAATAAAAAATAAAAGAAAAATCATAGAAAGAAAATGTAAAAAAGTGCACTAATTTTTTTACAATCTTAATCATTAAAAATAGAAGGAAGCAATACGAAATCAATGCACGATCTTGCGAGCTCTTGTCGATTTCTACTCCCACAAATTGATCATCATTCAATAGCCTTCATCTTATTCTTCAAGTCAAACTAAAGCATGTAAACACCAAAAACATAACAACTTAAAGAGCTAATAATGTGATCATTTCTACAAATTCTTACATGCCCTTATTTATAGTACTACAATATTAAATATCAAATAATGTCATGTCTATTAATTATTTTAGGGTTTATGATAATAAAAATGTGAGAGTAATGAAAATAAAGATCATTAAATTACATTAACTGCTTGTTTGGATGGTTGGCTTGTTTTGATTGTTAATCTAATTTTATTGTATTGTATCGTTGAACTAACCGTAATAACAAAAATTCTCATTATTCTATAAGAAATGAGTTTTTAACATTACACATTTAATATTACTAAGAGAATAAAATGTGTGAATTTTCAAAAAAAAATAATGTAATATAGCATATAAAGTAGGAAAAAATAAAGAAAATCTCCAAAAGAGAAAGATACCGCAAATTTAACCTCTGTGAAATTTCTCAACATCATACTAAATCCCAATAAAATGTAAGCATATCTAAAAGTAAAAATAATTTAATAGAAAAATATATTAGTAATTTCTTCAGAATCAATCAATTATATATGTTTATAAGTACAAATATTTATATCAATACATCTATTTTCAAGTTAATAAAATCATAACATTTATAAGTTCTTTAGCAATAATTTTCTTTAGTACTTATTTGTGAATGAATTAGAAATTATTTTTTGGTCAAGGATGATTAGATTGCTTGAATTGTAAAATGATGTTTTTTTTTTGGATTTTACGTAAGTAATTATTATTTTATATTATTTTTCACTTTCCTAATTTATGAAGCTATAATGAATAGTGTAATTTTGATTAAATAATACTCCAACAATATACTTGTATTAAAATAAAACAAGTAAGAGATAAAAAAAAAGTGCATACACCATCTTTCCTGAGATTATCTCTATGCATTTTGAATGATCATAATTCTATTTTAATACCTTTCAAGCGTGACACGACCATTTCATCCTCAATAACATAAAATGTTGTATTCATTCAATAATTTTAACGTCTATATTCCTTCGACGCCATCCTTCACTCCTCCTTTTTCTTGTCCTTTATGTTATTAGATAATACTTTAATATTGCTTTTCATTGAAAAATAAATAAAAGAGGAAAAAAGAGAAAAACTTATTACATCAAAATTTGTTGTCATATTGAAACTCTTTTGCATATTGAAGTTTAATTAATTTGTGTTACATAGATTCAATATTCCTTGACATGGGTCATTAAGAAATTAGGCTTAGATTCAATATTCCTTAAGATTGGTCATCAATAAATTAGTTAGGCTCGCGTACATATAAAATTTTTAAATAATCTGTATTGTACAAATTCAATATTCCTCAAGATTGGTGATAAAAAAAAATAGTTAAATTTTGATACATTTGAATTAGAAATGAAAAACATAAAATTCAAATTCAAAATTAATGATATTATAATCTATATACAGTTTTTAAAAGAAGATAATTGATCTTACCTTGATGAGAGCAAACCTATTTAAATATATATAGAGAAAAAAAATTAGATCATACATGAGGAAAGAGAAAAAAAAAGATGAAAATAAAATTTACAAAGCATATTATTCACAAACGACAAAGTGGATTGTTGAACTTATATTTAAAATTTAAAAGAAGAGAGAGAATTGTTGAACTTACCAAATTTTAATGGAGATATTACAAAGAGAATGAAAGTGAAATCAATTTGTGCCAGAAGGAATATGACATTTTCAGCTTGTATTTGTAAGTAAAAATTGGCAGATTTTTTCTCATACATTAATACTCATAATGGTGATATATAATTTATCCAATCAAAAAGAAAAAGAGAAGAAAACCAAAGTAACATAAGGAAAATGGAGAGATTCTAAGAAAGATTAATATTATATTAATAAGGAAAGAAACAAATGAGATATAATTCATCTAATTAAAAAGAAAAACTTTTGTAACATAAAGAATATAGAGAGATTCTAGGAAATTAATAGTATTTTATTGATAAGGAAAGGAATAAATGAAATAACGTTATTAGTTAACATATATGATTAGTAGGAGTGATTTCAATAAATGCTAATAATAATTAATAAGGAAATATATAGTTTTTCATGAAGGTTTTAGAATAGAAAATAAACAAAAATTTCAAAATTTTGACAAAATAGCTAAATAGTCATTCTGGCCATTGAGACATGCCACATCATCATTCTTACATTCAACTTTATATTATTATATAGATTGATTTCCCACGTAGAAATCGCACTCTCTGACATTGGGATATTCATGTGGGCCTCATGAAATATTAATATTTAGAAACTTTAACATTTGAGGGTAAAAAAACAATAGTATTTGTCATTTTCACTTTTCGAAAGACAAAATTATATTAACTTCTACCAATATTTAAAGATATGATTCTCACTAAATATCTAAAATTGATATAAGAAAAATTATAACTTATAATATTATTAGTATAACTTTTGAATATCTAAATTGTAATTTTAAACAAAAACAAAACAAGACAACTAATGTGAGATTGAGGAAGTAAAAAACGTTATTAACAAAAATGATAAGTCGATATACAAAATATTCTATGTTCAGGTCTAAAAAATAGTTGCCCCAAGGGTTAATGATGTAGGTACGAAGTTATCTGACCCAAGCATCAGTAAAAACTTAAATACATAACTTATCGATCATACAAATTAAAAGAAAAAGTCAAAAGATGGAAAATTCAATATTTATATGGCAAGATTGGATATATATTCTAGGGTGTGTATCGGTCGGTTCGGTTTGATTCGGTTTTAAGTATTATCGGTTTGGTTTATCAGTTTTCGGTTTTTAAATATGCTAAATCGATAACCAAACCAATAAGATATTTGTCATCAGTTTTTGGTTTATCGGTTTTGGTCTTTAACGGTTCGGTTTTCGGATTAACCAATAAAAAAATGATTTCAAAACAAATATATGACTTGTCCAACAATTTAACGCGAAATAAAAAAGAGAGAAATCTAATTACTCATTGAGTGCAAAAATTCTGCTTAGTGTAGTAAAAGTATAGCAAATACTCATAATTCACAACCCTAGTTGTTGCCTAAAAGACTAAAGTAATACTAAAACCTAAAGAATAAATGCAGAGAGCAGAGTTAATTAAGTAATGTTAATTGTTTAGGGTCCTTATAGTTAAAGTCTAATATAGTGATTATATTAATATTTTTTGTATGATATTATGTATGACTAAAAATTAAAATAGTAAATTATTATATTCTTAATGGGTTACCGGTTAACCCAATATTAACCCAATAACCGAATATTAAAAAACCAATATCGAGCCGATATCTCAATAATTTTTTTTATAAAATCATTAAATAACCGTTAACCCAATAACCCAATAACAATAAACAAATAACACATTTTTCGATTCAATTTATCGGTCGATTCAATTTTTATACGCCCCTAATATATTGAACGTTTGATTTTGACAAAAGAATAGCAACTATATGTTTAATATTTGAACTTTAAATAGTGGAGAATCTAAACAAAATAAAAATTGCAAAATATTGAAGTTGAAAAGAAAAAATAATTTTAAAAATTGGAGGAGACTCTACAGATGTTATAGTATTTGGTTAGTGCCATCAACTAGATAAGCTTTGAACATATATAGTGTTTTGACTTTTTGTATCAGCACACTGCCCCATTACAGTTTACGCATGCAATATAATGTAAAAAGGTTTAACTATGTCTTTGCACTATATAAAATTGAGCAATTTATCATCATTAATACTTTAACTTATGTATATTCTTATCGTTAAATATTTGGTTTAGATATACTTTTACTTTAAATGATTTCCCCATTTAAGTAAAATCTTCGTAGTTTCTTTTTATTGTAATTTGAAAATTTGATGATATTCACAACTTATGAGATCTAGTCCCTGAGTAGAGCATGTCTCTATGGTCATATGGTGAACAACTATAAAACTGTCAATTCTGATATGGTAGGTGAGCACAGAAAACGATAACAATGTACTCAACCAATGAGAAAACACTAGGTTGTTCTGCTCAGAGGATAATATATCCTTATTGATATGAAACAACCTAGTCAAGACATTTAAGCATATCAATTAAAAAGTGCATTTTCTCTTTGAAGAACAACAGTCTTCAAGAACCTCAAGGGACTTAATAGAGTTATTGAGTGTGCCTTTCGAGTGTTGTGTGAAAAAGCTTGTGTCGTGTGTGTTTAACTTGTAAGATTCGTTTCTAATCTATAAAATGCATCGTGTCTTTACTGTGATAACAAACAATGAGTATGATTAAAGTTAATTGTGTAGGATGTGATTGTAGTCTATATTAATTAGAGATAATTAGTATAGCGGGAAATGATACAAAACAAAGTTCAATGACTTTGCTAGGTAAATTGTCAAAGTTGAATGACCTTTTGAGATATTAACTCAGTCAAGTAATTAAGTTTTTGGTCTCTTAGATTATATGACCGAGGGGTTCGTGGGTTCGGATGAACCAATAACTTTTCTGTGAACCCCGTCTTTTTATTAGAAAATTAAATAAATATATATGTATATTAACTTGTGAACCCATTAACAAAATTGGTTGATGGCTTAGTAGAACCCCGAACTACTAATTTTAGCTCCGCCTCAGATTATGACATGAGTGATATAATGTTAATATTGAGTAATTAATTTCATAATCAGGTTAAATGAAAGAATCATTCTACTATATTATTAAAGGGAGTTTAGGCCAAAGTATAATATATAATATTCAAAATTGGGACTTTTCCCAATCTTCAATAAAAATATCACATATCATTTTAAAATTACCAAAAAAGTATTATAAATAATAATAATTAACAACTTAAAATATCATAAAGACATTTTAAAAGGGTTAATTTTGTAATTTTATCCATATCACATAAATTAGGACAAAGTGACCAGTAATGTACGTTATTTCAAACTTACATAAAAATATTATAAATCACAATAATTAATAACTTAAAACATTTTTTAAAAAAATATGAAAATTTGGATGACTCTCCAAATTTCATTTGTGTCACATAAATTGAGACAACAAAAATAACATATATTGGGTCCATTTTAATTTATTTGTCTTATTTTTTTTTATATTTAAAAATTGCGTAAAAATACTATAAATCATGATAATTGACAACATTAAATATGTTTTGAAAAAAATACAAAAAATTCCACTGATTCTTGAAGTGAATCTATTGTAAAAATACTATAAATCATGATAATTGACAACATAAAATATTTACAAAATGTTGTATGCGGGTAGTCTTATTATGCCTTAAATACCGTCAAAGAAAGTACAGGTTTGTGATTAAAAAACTTATTCCTTTATCCACACAAACAATCGATTCAAAAACTCGGTTATTAGCCCCAAAACATGCCATTTATATTATTGGGCCTGCGCATAGCAAGAACAACATTATCTAGTTTAAGATAAGAGCATGTTTAGACTAAATATTTGACGATAAAGATATATGTAAGCTAAAGTATTATTGGAAGGAAAATATGTTCAATTTTATATAGTATGAAGTCCTATTTGAATCTTTTCCATTTTTAATATCTAAATTACATTATTTTACTTTGAAAGGGCAAAAAGGACACTGCAATATTTTAGTTTTAAACTTTGACTCTTCAAGGCACTATTCTTCAAAGAAATAAAAAGGAGCAAATTAAAGAGGCAACTTTGTGTGATGAGACTCGACGCAGGAATAGAATAGTCATTTATTTAATTATCCCTCCCCTCCCCCCCCCCCCGCCCCACCCAATCCTAATTTTTGTCACATCTCATTTTTTATAGTTAATTTAGATATTTAAAAATTATATAAAAAATATCATAAGTTATAATATTTTCGAACCAATTATATGCTTCAACATACGTATTCAAAATCTATGTAATTTAATTCTCAAAAAAATAAAAAATGTCAAGTGACTCTTTGGGGTGGTTCAGTGGTTTGGGCTTAGGACTTTCATGTTAGATGTCTCAAGTTTAAAACCCCTTGTTAGTGAAAATAAGAGATTTGCCTTCTGGATCGAGCTCGTCGCACCAGGCTTACCTAGTGCGGGTCACCTCTCTTGTGCGATTTGCGAGCTATTGTATAGAAGTCGAAGGTTTTACCCTATGCGCACCTAAAGAGTAGCAGATACGGACAAGTATATTGGGACGGAGGGAGTAGTATTATATAATACTCCTATAAACTATAAAATCAGAATGCAATTTATGATCTATGACACCCTTGATGATGTTATCAAAGTCACCCCAGCTCAGCACCAGCAAATTGAAGTTAATTAATTGCTTTAAACCCTAATCTAATTAAGTCCTTGTTTGTCGTTTTTCACTCTAGGTTTTATGATCACTGCCTAATACATATAGACTACTAGTTAACTTTTTCATTTAGTTGATCTCAAAAAGAATATTATTTTTTATAATTAAAAATAACTTAATTTTAAAATTCTCTTAATAAAATAATTTATAGCTTTATAATAAATGTCTAAAGTTTGTTTTAGATTCTAAATTTCAAAAGTGACCCTAGTAAATATACATGTATGTATGCAATGAACAATAGTATAGAGATTGTTTAATTATATGAATAATCAACTAGGAATGATTATGTGACTAGTAACAAAAGGCATGAATTACTATTTTACAGAGATTTTTATTTCTAAATAATCTTATTCATAATACTCCTACTCTTAATTAATAAATATTTTTTTTTTTGTTTTTCATCCTATGTGAGGTATTCATTTTGAGACCTGACTAATTCAGGTCTGCGTCATGAAGATTTTACATTGAATGTTAAGCATTTTCTACTGAATGCGACTCCATACCTAAAAAATTCAAATCTGAAACTTAAAGTACTCATCACTCTACCAAAATTCAAATCATACAATTAATTCATGTACTATCCTCCAAAAAGGAAAGGAATATTGTTTCAAAACATTATATATATACACATATTATTTTCTAAAGTAACAACTAAAATACATGAAAATGAAATGAATGTTGAATATAATGAAATTGGAACAACTAACCTAGAACAAAATCCACATGAAATTGACATGTGAACGTCGGCAGTCTCATGTTCCTACTAATTATTTTCTTATAATTAAATTAACTTTTTTTTAACGATATCTAGCTAATATATATTATCTCATGACTAGGAGCTTTATCAACATTGGCATCAAATGAAAGTAAACGCCAAACAAATATGTCCATTGCTATTTATAAGAAAAAATAAATTCAACATGAGTATTTTGCAGCCATTTAAATTAGAGTTATGAGTTAAAAGCATATTTAAATTATTTTACTTTGTTCAGTTTCATATCTCAACTAATGAGAGCATGGATTTTCTACATGAACTATCACCCAATAGTCAGCGAAATATATCTAGACGTTGACTATACCAAATGTTTGTCTAGAAGTAGTTTGAGGCATGTTTATTCATAAAATCTTCGTCCACCTTGCATAATTAACAATTCTATTTATTGATACATTATTTTTTAAAATATATTTTTAATTGACTTCTTTAAAATTCTAGACTCTCCCCTTTCAAATCGGAGATATCCATTGTCACGGACCACAACTAAGAAGATGGTGGATGACACGGTTGAAATAAATTAACTTGTATGATGATAATTTTAGCCTTTTACCTAATATTAACTTATTTAAATTTTTCTCGGTGAAATTATGTGGAGTGCCACGTGTTAGTGTACACACATCATCAAAAAATAATCGAGGTGTGTTTCACTTACTATTGAGAGATAGTTCAGATATGAAATTCACACTCTTATGAATAGTTTAAGTATGAAACTCAAAAAATAAAAATAGTTAAGATATGTTTGTAACCTTTTAAGTTTTAACCTTTAAAATTACAATTTTAAATCTACTTAATTTAATTTATTACAGTTGGAAAATAACTATTGGATTAGATCCACCGATAACTAAAAGACACCAACATGTCATGTGAAACTCACTATCTCAAAATCTAAAAGAATGATCGAGGACGTGGCGCCACGCCTATTTAATTAAAAATAGATAAATTTATTTTATGTTGCACAAATAATGCTTATGATATAATAAATATAAATATATAGGCAAATCAAATGATGGTTGAACCTAAATAAAAAATAATGGCGCCGCCAAGGCATGATAAAATGTCTGTCTTATCATATACTTATTAGTGTATATAATATATCATCAACAAAATATAATTAATTAACATTTTCTTCAAGACCAGGTGTACAAACTACAAGCAATGGTGGTGCCCCATTATGCTTATATATATTTTTTTTTTCAATTTTATGTAATTTTAAGGATAATGCAATAGTACTGAAGGACAAATAATTAATGTATAAATAATTGATATGAACTCTAGGAGCAACAGACAGTCAAATTGTCTATTTGCAACTGCTTGTCAGGTGATCGTTGGCTAAGCCAACTGCCAATATATACTAGGGGCCGTTCGACCAATAGGATGAACGAGTTGAATTGAATTTGAGTTTGAATCGATCTAAGTATGAATTAGTAAATCATTAACTTGCACAAAAGTGTCTAAGATTAAGATGAGCTAAGTAATTTAGATTGGTTCATAGTTCAACTTGTCCAATATTTACTAATCTAGTATTTTTTTTAAAGAAAAATAATAATTTGTTTAATGACCAAACAAAACAAATAATTTATTTATTAAGATGGTATACGACATATTTTGACATGATCTTTTATGGATTATTTTGAGCTAAATACTTGGCCCAAAATAGCCCTTTTACTTGTGTTGAAATATGTTGATCGATCAAAATAACTTGAATAAATACATGAGCAAATTAGTTATATCACTTTTTTATGAATTAATTTTATCATATAATTGGAACAGATAATAAAAGAACTAGAATTTTTTTAAAATATTTTAAATGAGATAATCACAAACTGATGTAAACATTATCAACCATGGAATTTGGATAGAGATGATTATGATTACTATGAGATGAGGTTAAACATTATCAACCATGGAATTTGGATAGAGATGATTATGATTACTATGAGATGAGGTTAAACATTATCAACCATGGAATTTGGATAGAGATGATTATGATTACTATGAGATGAGGTTAAATAAAGTAACATGATCATGTGGGAGTTTATTTAGTCAAAAGATATAATTGTATTTTCACAAGAAAAATCTCAGATTTTGTTGAGAGGCATAGGAGCTAGATAGCTAGAGTAGTAGAGTATTTTTGTACGCCAACGAGTTGATATACCTTTAATAAAAAGTCATTATGTATATCAATAAGTTTGTTCCTTTAACTATATAATAAAATATATACAACTTTAAATTAAGGCAAAAGAGGCGGACTTTGAATTAAAATTTCACAATATCAAACCTTTACGGCTAACATTTTGGTTGTTTTAATTTTTAGCCTCTATTTATTCCTCTTTAATTAGCAGCAAAAGAAGAAACTGACTCATTTTGTGGGGAGAATCTTATCTTGATGCTTCAGATGACTCATGCTAAAGCAAACAAGTCGCTTCGTCTGTTTCAATTTATGTGATATTTTTTCGTTAGTTTTGAAAAAACTAAAAAAATTAAATTGCAATCGATTGTAAACTTCTCATTTTACTCTTAAGTAGAGATTTTATAATAATACCAATATTATGGAACATTTGAAGCAACAAATTTCAAAAGTTTTATCGTTACACAAATACAAATATATTTTAGATCACAAATTTCAGAAGTCTTCAACTCTCTTCTTAAACTTCAGGCAGATTCACAATATATATATATATATATATATATATATATATATATATCAAATACTAAATTAGAATGGAGGGAGTATTTAGTGTTGATATAAGTTTCCCAAATCTTTTGAATATTTGTTATATGTATCATATAGCAATGACGTAGCTACATTGATCTAAGGTGGTCAGTTGAACACTCATCGTCCAAAAATTGTTTCTTGCATAAAGAAAATAATATTATAGGTCAAAAACAATTTATATATACAGTATATACTATAGTTTTGAATATCCTTAACAAAATCTCTAGCTTTGCCACTACAATGAAATTTAATGAAGAAACTCTTTGTTTAGTCAAGACATCATTTCAATTCCTTATGATACTTTTTCAATACCTTAATTTGACTTGGTAAATTATATTACTGAATTTCACACGCACCAAAATAGAAAAGAAGAAATAGAGAAAGCTACAAGCACTAATCATAGGTATAATAATCACACAATTACATTGGTTCTACTAAATTGACAAAGCTTCCATCTATGTTCTATCCTAGGTTATGCTTTTGTTTTTTTTCATTTGGTGGAGTAAAAGTGGAATTCTCCCATATGAATATATTAGAAAAAAAAAAACATCCTAATAAAGATATCAATTAAAAAATCCAGTAAAGACTAAAATCTTTTAGATGATATTGGAGAATCCATGCCAGAGGTTTGTCTGTTTTAGTCCACCTAACTACAAAATTAATTTTGATCATGCATGTTCTCTCCATTATCAATATCATCATATAATATCCATTTTTCTTCCTTATAAATAGAATTATCCATCATAATCTCCATGCAACAACAACACTTATACACCCTCTTTCAGCTCAATTAGCCAAAAAACCCTTCATTAATTGTTCTTTGCTTAATTAACTAATATTCACATGGCTAATTCATCATCAAAAATGTTACTAATCCTCTTCATGATTATTTTTCTTTTTTGTCACTTCATTTCTTTGGAGGGTCGCATTCTTGGTGATCTTCAAGTTGTTCAGACCAAATATGATAGTCATTTTGTTCTTAGTAAGGCCGGATTTAGCCTAACGGAGATTGAGGAGTATACGAGGCGATCTTTAAAAGGCCGTTCAGATAGAGTTGCACCTGGTGGACCTGACCCTGAACATCACTCTTCGCCTCCAACTAACTAGCGTGCCATCATATGATGCTCGGATCCTCTAAAAATGTCTCTATTATAGCTGTGTCGAATCTTTTAAAAATGTATCCTGCACGATATTTTTGAAGGATACGAGCATAGGTTGGAGTTGATGATCAATTGCTTTTTTACAATTTTCGTTTTTCTTATTCCTTTTTGAAGTCATGTCCTTTTTTTTTTTCTTTCTTATTTCGTTAACGAGAAATAACGTATTTTTGCAAGATCTCATGAAACAATATGAGAGAAAAGCATCATGCTGCATCCATCTTGTAACTTATGAGATGAGAGATATGATTTGTAATGAGAATTCTCCTTTGTGAAATGAGGCTACATGTTGGAGGTTTAATTATCTCTTCTCAACCCCACCAAGTGAATTCATAATACAATTTTCACGTGACATGCTTAATACCACAAAATAAAAGAACATTTTAGTAAATTCAACATATCTTTAATTTAAGATCATCAAATTCAAAAGTCTTTTTTTACTTTATTAAACTCCTTATCAATAACTCAAAAACAAGACAATCTAATAGAAAAAATATGCGTAGTAGATCAGCCGTTAACAGTAATAACAAGCAATTAATCCCCTTCGTATTTCTTCTTTCCCTACCCTATTTTTTATTTTTAAAAAAGGTTATACTATATAGTTCAGCAGTGTACTACTCTCTTCGTTTTTATTTATATGTCATTCTTTGTTATTTCATAGGTTTAGTGCATAAATGAATTTATTCTTCCTATTTTATCCTTGAGAGTTATAAACTTTGAAAGTATGAATTTGACCAACATAGAAAAACTAAATGATTAATTCATATTCATTGGTTAATTTAATTAATCAAAATAATATAATTTATATTCATTTATTGAAAACTTGACTCCAAAAAATCACTAAAGAAGGGCACTATGATAAACTTATATAGTTTCTTAAAAGACGTAAAATCTATAATTGTACTGGTCCTTTCAAACCAATCTTTCTAAACTTAGAAAAGGACTTTGGCTACGATTAATCTTGAAAGCTCAAACTTCATAAAAGGCGACTAACTCTTCCACTGCTACATGAACCATCCGCTCCCTTTTCGATTCTTCTTCTATATACGTGATTAAATCGATATATAAATAGAAACAGAGAGAGTAACCTTATCTTAAGCCATGCAAGTAGAGTTGCAACTTACAAGCTTCACTTTTTCTTTTTTCTTTTTAACAAAAAAAGTAGTAGGAAGTGGGTCTTACCATAAACATACCACATTGTACGACAAATTTAATTTGTGGATAAAATAAAGAATGGATACAAAGATCCTATGATAGTGACACCAAACGAAATTTAACATATCACTAGGTTTCATTTAATACGTTGCCCTAGTACTCAATGATAGATTAAACTAATATTTTCACAATAATTAAATATTAGGCACCAGAAACCCTAAAAAATATTCCATAATCCTACCTAAACCCCGTGCGTGCTAAAAGTATACATCGTCACAGGATTAAAGCAATACTCCATTATTTATTTTCAAGTACTTTAAATGTTTTGTCCTTTAGTATCTGCCAGACAAAATGACTAATTGTGATTACGTGTTAATATCGTGCTTAGTAGATGATTTGTCTCTCTTCCTTTTTATCGACTTGTTTCTCTACAAATAATCATTAAAAAAAGCCTTAATTACTCCGCTTCTTAATTATTTATCCACTTTTAAATTGACACACCTATTAAGAAAATAATTATTGACATAACGAGTTTACCATTTTACCCCTTTTAATTATAAAGTTGATGGATTAAAAACTTAAGATTTTCAAGAAGTTCTATCTTTTTCAAAGTAATTAATTGAGGGTATAATAGATAAAAGTATTTTGTCCTTTCTTGATTTATCAAAATGGACAAGTAATTACGGACAACTAAAAAAGGAAAAATGGACAAGTAATTAGGGTATTCAGCAAACCAAGAGTCAAAGATAAGTAATACTCCAACGTTTCAATTTATTTAAGGACAAATATACCCCCAAACTTTTGAAAATGGTATGTCAATACTCTTCGTCATACTTTTCGTTCATCAAGGCCCTTGCCGTCCAATAATCAGTACACATTTACCCCTCCCACTAACGGAGCACTTATTGTGTACACGTGTCGCAATTCTACGCCACAACCCGAGTTGACCAATTTTTTAACACAAATTTCAAAACCTACCCATAACCCATTTAATCCACCCAATTTACCCACAAATAAACTCTCTAAAATTCTAAAGAAAATTGAAAATCTTTGTTGATTTCATCAAGTCCCTGATAGTATCCTTATGAACATTAATATAATTTTTAATCTTCTTCGCATTTTGATAATCCACATACGACACTGCCAGCAACAGGCGGTGGAGGTGGCGGTGGAGGTGGCGGCGGAGGCCGATACCTACCCCATCCATTATTACTGTGAGAATGATAATAAGGAGGATACTGATTTTGATAGATTACAGATCTAGTACCATAACTGGACTGACTGAAATTAAAATGGTAATTCGAATTGGAAGGAGGCGAATAGTTGGGTGGGGGAGGAGGAGTTAGTAAAGGATAAGGGTTTCGGAAAGGGGGAGGTGTTGTAGAAGTTGCAGGTAAGGAGTAGGTTGGGTGGGGAGGTGGTGGGGAAGGGAAGGAAAGGGCGGAGCAATAGAAGAAGACGACGGCGGCAACATTGGAGGAGGTGATGATTTTGATGCCTTTTACTCCATGAAATTCCCATTTTTTCTTCATTGCAGGAACCAGAAGAACAGTAAATCAACAGAAGAATTAGAGAAGAAGAGTTACAGAAAAGAATAATGGAAAATGTGGGACCCACATTGTTAATGGAAAGTGATTAGTATGTTAAGTTGTTGAAAAATAATTTCAAAAAATAAGTTTTACAAAAATAATCCATTAATTAATTGGAGTATTACAATAAAATTCTTATTATAATCAATTTTTTTAAAACGCGTGTAAAGTTTAACATAAATAAACTTTAGGATTTTTCTTTGGGATTTTAAAGAGTTTATTTGTGGGTAAATCATGTGGGTTAATAATTGGGTTATGGGCGGGTTTTTGAAATTTGGGTAAAAAAATTGGTTAGCCGCGTTGTGGCATAGTATTGCGACGCGTGTACACAATCAGTGCTCCGTTAGTGGGAGGGGTAAATATGTACTTATTATTGGACGGCAAGAATTTTGATGAACGAAAAGTATGACGAAGGGTATTGACATACCATTTTCGAAAGTTCGAGGATATATTTATCCTTTTTCCCTTTATTTTTTTTAAAATATATGTTTCTAGTTTGACAATTCTTTAATTTCAATATCTCATACGATTTACTTAATTAAGACCAAAACAACTAATAGATGTATATGATTTTAATTTAAGATTACAAAAATTTAGAGTCTATCTGGATATGAACTAAATTATACTCCCTCTGTCCCAATTTATGTGACACATTTCGCTTTTCAAAGTCAAACAATTTAAGTTTGATCGAGAATTTGCTCATGAATTTTTCAATTTTTAAAAAATGAAATTTATATATTTGTAAACTATATAAAAAGTATTATAAGTCTCAATAATTGATAATTCAAAATATTTAAAAGATATAGGAAAAATTTACGGTCAAAGATACACTTGTTTGAATCTCGTAATCCAAAATGTGTCACATAAATTGGGACAGAGGGAGTAACATATTTTATACATCATTTTGGGTTAAAAATATTTCTATTTTATTTTGTGAAATACTGCCAAAAAAGTTGATCGTAAAATACTATGTTCAACGCACAAGTTATTATTTACATTTTCCTTAATAATTCAAAAACCTAAGAATTTCTCAAAATACAAATATATAATATAATTTTTCGAGAATCGAAAATATGTCTATTATTTGTGCAAGATAGTGTGCATGTATGGTGAATTAGCCATGCGCTACGCCAGCTTGTCTTGTGCGTTGCTTCTATATCGATATGTTGATCAAGTATTTTTAAAGTTTAATGATATCTCCCTCAATATGTCTTGCACTATGTTAAACCAGAGTTCTAACACTAATTATTAGTACCTCCGTCCATTTTTAATTGTCATAATTTCCTTTTTTAAATTTAAATTATAAAAAATTTAGCTAACATTTTATGATGTATTTTTTCATCATCTAAATTTTTTTGTTTAAAATATGAAAGTAATATAATCTAATTAAACATTAAAAATTAATTATATTAACTTTCGAAATTTTGTGGACAACCATCAATATCCCATTAAGAACAACATATTTGTATCCCTATTGTAAACAATTATCAACTCCCAATGCTTGGTAATTGTTGTTCATAAGGAGAAACGATACATCGTAGGCTAAATGTTACAACAGAACACTATTATTAACATGAGAACATACATAGTACACAAGTCTACGCGATTTATGCTAATTATTATTCAATAGTCCAAAGAAACAAAACCAACTCGAAACCAAACCAAAACGAAATGATGCATGTCCATCTCAAGTTTTCTTCATTGTGGTAGTAGACTCTTTCTCAATTCCCACAACTGGTTCATCTCCACCGCGACCTGCAACAAGTTCAGTAGTTGTTTTCCCAATCTCAACTATAGTTTCGCCAATGGCTTGCAACACCACCGCTGCACCTTCCACCGGTTTGCTTTCTTTTCCGACTCCTGATTCTTCTTCTTCCTCGAAGTAGGATTCTTCTGTTTTCTCCTTTCTCCTTTCTTTTTCATCAACCTTTTCTCCTCCTCTGTTTTCTCCCTGTTTAAAATACATTACAAGATTCATAATGCAAAAACTATAATCAAAATGAACCATTAATCAACACTAATTACTTGAGGAAAAAACCCAATTACCGTTTGTTTACCTTGGTGTCTTCTTGTAATTTCTTAGCTTCTAATTCTCTTTCTGCTTCCGCCTTTTTCCTAGCTGCATACTCTGCTGCACTTTCCTCAGCTGAAACTACATAATCCTTCGCAGCACCTAACGTATCCTCTGCAAATCCCACTGTTTTCTTTCCAGCATCAACAACCAAATCCTTCACGGCCACTGTCGTCCCTCCCGCGTACCCTGCAACAGTAGAAGTAACACCAGCTATAGCTTTAGTTGCATCTGCAGCTTTTTCAGCAGTGAAGTGTGCTGCTCCCCATCCAGCTACAACCGCTTTGTCCTTCACTGTTTCAGCTACTTTCCCTGCGTATCCTACCGCGCCTTTCCCTGTTTCTAATGTAACATCTTTAACTTGTGCTGCCTTTTCTCCTACATAACTTGCTGCACCTTTGCTCTGTTCTTGAATTTCCCCTGTTTTTTGAGCAACATAATCTTTGGCTTCCCCTGTTTTTTGGGCTGCATAATCTTTAGCTTCCCCTGTTTTTTGCATTGTGTAATCTTTAGTATCCCCTGTTTTTTCCATAGTGTAATCTTTAGCTTGTTGAGCTGATTGAGCTGCAGTTTGTCCGGCACCCGAAAGGGTATCCTTAGTTGCAGCATAAGCTTGTTGGCCTTTTTCGAGAGCGACGTCTTTAGCAGCTCCAGTTTTTTCAGCAACATATTGAGATCCCTTTTGCAGGCCTTGAGTAATGGTGCCTTTAGCTTGTGCACCCTTTTCTGCTGCATAAGTACTCGTAGGACCAAGTCCATGAGTTGTAGATTCTTTAACATTCTGCAATGTGGAACCACCCATTTCCTTCGCTTTTTCGTATCGCTCTTCAGCAGCCCTTATCGCGTTCATCGAGTTCTGCTGTGCCGTTGCTCTGTACTGAGAAATTTCCTCCAAAGACGGACCACCTTTCGTCTCTTCAGCACCACCTTTGCTCTGTTTTCCTTTGTTAATGTCGGAATCTTCGTGTTCTTGGCCCTGAACTCCAAATTTAACACCACCTGGTTTCTCTTGAAATACTTGTTGCTTCCTCTCTTGAGTTTTATCGATTATATCAGATGATTGTTGCTTCTCCGCTTGATGTTCTTGATAAGGAACACTACTAGTAACAGTAGTCTTGACATGAACAACATCAGGAAAAGTTGTTGTATCCTCATGAACTTTATCAGCTAGAGACTCAAAATGACTAGCCATTTTATGAACTCTGTCTTTCTCAAGTTGGAGTTTCCTTTCATCAGTAACATTCTCTCTTCTTGCTTGCTCTGAAGCCATTGTTGATAACAAAACAAAAATTATAATTCTCTTGTAGTTTTATATATATATAATTGATGAAGTAATTGTGATGATGATGAGTTGGTAACAAGAAGAAAATAAGTCTTTTATACTAAAGAATTTAGAGTAACATTGTGATAACTATTTCTTGAGAATTGACAAGTGGTTCAATGTGAGCAATTTTGTCATGCAACGTGGTGAAAAAAGATAGCTGATTTAGGGAACTGCATGACTCAGCAGCTACATGCTAACGTGTTGCCTTTGCCGTCGTGTGTATCCCTTTATTATTATGAAGTGTAAATAGCTTAGTCCAAAGGTTATCCTAAGTGGATTATAACTAGTTCGGTGACATCGTTTGACTTAATAAGAAAAAGTTTGGACACTTGTGATTTAGAAGAATTTTTAGTTATTTATGGCGATAATATTTTAGATGGTAACTTAAATTTGAATAGTTTACTTAGAAAGTCATTTAACTTAAAGTAGGTTACTTAAAAAATTATTAAATTTTATTTTCTAACTCAAAAGTCACTTAATTATTACTATTTAATTGATATTTTACTTAGAAAATCACCAAATTAATTTAAATAATTTTTTAATCAAATTTTTATTGAGATACTGTTACTGTTTTAAACTTAATTTTTTAAAAATAATAAGTTGCTCATTTTAATTATTTTATTAAATTTTGTTGCAATGCATTTTTTGTTATGAACTATTTTTAAAAAAAAGGTTAAGATGGCTACTGTGCGTTGGATTACTATCGATTCCAACCTTTTTTTTTTTAAAAAAAAAATCATATTTCAGCATATTTAGTTTTATTTTAGACAAAGGCTAAAATGGAAAAGGGAATTCTTTTTGTCATTTGCTACTATACGTTTTTTCAAAAATATGTAATTAAATAATCGGAGCAGGATTGATAAGATAATTAAAATAGATATTTTATTATTTCTTTAAAATATAGTTTAAAATAAAAATTAAATTTTGTTGTGAAATAAATTTACTCAAATTGATTGGGTGACTTTCTAAGTGAAATATCAAATAGTTGAATAACTTTTAAGTTATAAAACAAAGTTGAGTGACTTTCTAAGGGCCCGTTTGGCCATGCGATATGGTATCATGATATGAAATCATGATATGGTATCATGATATGGAATCATGAGATGAAATTGAAGGTTTGTTTGGACATGCGATATGGAATTTTTGTGTTGTATATTTTCTCATAAACATAAAAATCCCATGAGTTGTAAAACTATTAAAATAGCCCCAATTGTTTATTCAATCTTATCAAATAAATAAAAATTATAAAATCGCATAATAAATTATTACAAAGTTATTTGTTCTTCAGTTAAATGATTGTTTCATCTAACTTTAATTTAATTAAAAAAAAATGAACATAAATTGTACTTGATATGTTCATATCTCTCAACTACTCTTACAAATAACCTATAAAGTAGAAAAAAAACATACATTAGTGAGTAAATATTAACTTAGAAGTTAAATGCACTAAGATAAAAATTAACAAACATCACTAACTTCTAACTATTTACAAGAAAAATCAATAGTTAAATATTATTGAATAGCGAAATTTTAAAAAGTTACCACAAGTTTGAGTCAAAAACAGTTCTAATAAAATTTAATCAAAAAAATTATAACTAGTCCACTTGACTAAATATTAATAACTAATTGATCAAATTTTTCCTAAGTCCTCAATCAATTGGACTTGATATCCTTCAGTCATGTGAACGAACATTTTGCAAATACTAAGATTAAGAAAGTGCGGCACCGCCAATGAAAATTGTCTTTTATCAATATTATGCTTAGTCATAAGATTAAGACGTTTTTTTTTATTATGAAAAATCAAAAAAGTATTACTCCCTTTGTTCTCATTTATATTCACCAAATGAATTTCTACTTTATCATTTATATTCACCAAATTTAAAGTGATAATAAATTTTATATTGGTGAGAATAATAAATTTTAAAAAGTAATGATGTGATTATAAATTTTATTTACATATGAAACAAATGGTTAGTAGATATAAATGTGGGGTTGTTTTAATAAAATATCTCATGGATCAATTATTGTATTAAAATATCTCAAATCATGATATGAAATCACATGATGATTCCATATCATGGTTTTTGGAGAATATGATATCACCTCTCATGATATGGAATCATGAGATGAAATCAGCGTAAAATCGCATGTCCAAACGCTAATTTCATCTCACGATACCATATCGTGATATGATATCGCATGGCCAAACGCCTACTAAGTGAAAAAGTCTAAGTCAAGTGACTTTCCAAGTGAGTTATTCAAAGTTGAGTAACCATCTTAGATATTATCTCAATATTTATGTAATTTCAAATCATTTTATTAAGGATAAAAAGTGAACTTTAAAGTTAAATTATTTATAATTAGAATATAGTAACATTCTTTCAAGACAGACTAAATAAAAGGTGTCACGTAAAATGTGGAATAATTATTTTGATATTGATGATTTAAATTTTATTTTTGAATTTTAAAATATAAAGAAAATAATATAAGTAAAAGATAATAATTAGATGGAAATACACAATCGAATCATTTTTTTTGATTTATTTTCAAATACTTATATTGCTATAAAATAGTGTCAACAATTCTTTTAATAGTTACCTTTAAAAAAAAGTTTTTCAAAACAAATTGACTATAAAATAGTTATTAATGACTTCACATCTAGAAAAGTTAAAAAGATAAAAGTTTAATTGAGAATTCTTTTTAAAACAAATAGACTTTAGGGCTCTGATATCTTATTAAGTTGCTCTACTTTTTGTCATATCCTCTCCTCCTAAAATGACCAAAATCAAAATTTGACTATATAACATTTCTAGTCTCGAATTTCATATTGACACACTTGCAACAGAAATTGGATATTTACTCAACTTATGATGAGCAAAAGAAACTCATTAACTTGAAAATATGTCCTATTAAATAGAAAAATTATCTCATTTATCGTTCGACATTGTATCAATAGTTGCATAAACTTTTTGATCATTTCTTTAAGAAATGTTCAAAAAGTTTATGCAACTATTGATATTGTGTCAAACAACAAAAGGGGAAGTTCTATAAACTATTTGATCGATTATTAAGATGTTTTTTAAAATTTATATATATATATATTGATCAATTTATATATATAATTCATAATTATTCAATGTAAAAAATAATTATATTTTATTATATAATGAAAAAGATTCCTTCAACTTAATAAAATGATAGACATTTGTTGCAATAAAAAACATTGGTTCCTCTTCTTAAAAATCTTTATTGATGAATAATAACTTTTAAATAATTCAATTCAAAGTTCTAAAATACCAACCTAAGTTACTATCGTATAATTAAAAACTTAAAATTAGTGCAATGTTATGACTTTATAATTAAATAAAGAACTTTTCTAAATATTAATTGTACTACATATATAATAATATTTTTCTAGTGGTTATAAGAAAACTTTTGCTAAAAACAAACTACAATTAGTTTCTAGTAATTATAAGAAGACTTTTGATGAAAAAATTAAATAATTGTAAGTTAAGTATTGAAATTTAAAACACAATGATCGGGAAATTTTTATTTGTTTCAATATACAAGAAAGTTATACAAAAATTATATAAAAAAGAGTAGGAATGAAATTTGACGCTATATAATTAACATTTACTATAATATTTTTAGTTATCATTACCAAAAGATTATTTTTCTTAGTTTTTAATTTGAGTTGTTCAATTAAGTGAGTAAACTAAATTATCACCTTTAAGCTCTCTTTATTTGTTTGAAATGTACCTTTATTTCCATGCATTGAAATACACTAATCACCTTTCATTTCTCTATTCTTTAGAACATAATCAATAATAATTAAAAAAATCATTATTTCACAGCTCTGTATGAATAGTATTCATGAATCGATATTTCATCTTAAAAGTATAATCTCCATATATTTTCAATCATTGGACCGCACATGTATCGGCGCGCGCCAATGCTACCGAGTATATATATATATATATATTGTAATGACCCGGAAGATCATTTTAGAAAAACTTTCATAAAAAAAAATTGATGATTAGTCGGTGAAGTTGGTTTGAGAATTTTAAACTATTCAATAACTATGGCTATTTTAACTAGCGGGTATTTATTTAGTAATTGATAAAAATGGGTCAAGTCTGAAAATTCATTTAAGAACCTATACAATTTGACTGATACCTATTAAAATAAGCTATTAGGGTTTGTCACTTTTTGGTACAAAAGTAATTTATTTAGAAAAGAAAAGAGATAAAAGGGAATAGGCGAGGACTTACTCGCAGCGGCGTCAGACGAATGGAAAATGGGAGGCGTACTTCTCCAGGTCAGAACTAATACAGTTCCAACTCTTTCCATTTATATTGAAGTTAGGATGCTATATATATATATATTAATATAATAATGTTATGAAAGAAAAATGGACAATGTACTTAGACTAGTCTATAATTGTTGTTTTGTTTAGTTTTTTTTCTTAGTGTGCAGTGACTGATGTATATGAAACAACTACATGATAAAATATATTGGTAAGTTTTGAGTTTTCACTCTTTATAGAGAAATATTGTAACATTGTTAGTGTTGTTTTGTAAGTCTAGGATACAATAGATAGTGGATCAATTATGGCGCAATGATGAGCCAATTATTAAGCAAATTCATAGAAAGGTGGGTGTAGGATTTCTACCTGAATTGATACAGTTTTCGTGTTTTAGTTTCATGTTGGAAATCTCTTATGAACATCGTGTCACAACTTCAATTATTATATATAATATTGGGTGCATATAAATAAGTATTAAGTATATTATATAACATGAATACCATTCGAATAATGATATTGGAAAAATTGGATTTAACCCTAGACTTGAAACTTGGAAAATATGATAATTGAAATGTTAATTGGCATCAAGATTTTAGAACTTGATTATAATTTTGAGTGAGTTTTTGGGTCTAGGCTAGACCTATAGTAATATAAGTGTTGTTAGTTTTGAAAACTTATTGTGAATATTTATTTGAATAGATCGAATTGATTTAGAAGTTCAACGAAAAGGGAAGGTTCAAGTCCCGGAGTGATTGTTCGACTATTTGAGGCAAGTGGATTTCTAAACCCTTGTTAAGTGTATGGAATTCATGTATTTCCTTGTAATATGTGATTAGGGTAATGAGGCTTGGTGATGGGTTGACTTGTCCACATTGATTAATTCTAATGATGAAAAAGGAATAATAAAAGGCAATGTGATCAATTGTTTGTGTGATGTGTTGAGAGTTGTTTGAAAGGCTTGTTGAATCATTGTTGATGTTGTATCCTGATTGTCTTGTTGTGAATTGTGCAATGTTATGAAAATGGTCATCTCCTCATTATTTGTGTGAACATGTCATTTGCATTGTTCTGAGACATGGTTCTGACAAGTGTTATGTGCATTGAGAAAGAATAAGAAAATAAAGAGGATGTACCATTTCGAGGGACGTATCGCGCGCCGCGATGGATACTATATTTTGAGGGACGTGTCGCGCGCCGCGACAGATACTATATTTCGAGAGACGTGTCGCGCGCCGCGATGGTTACTATTATCGAGGGTCGTATCGCGCGCCGCGATGGATGCATGGATAGATATGTCCCCCATGGGTCCCGGACTGAGAGACAGCGGGTGTGTATCATTAGGTCAGACATGCATCACTATACTTGACATTGCATTTCATTGCATTGCATTTTTTTATTATTGGTGAACTTGATCTTGTGTGTTGCTGATCTTGTGAGTGCTTTTCTATGGAACTTGTGACTGATGAATATTGAGCTTGTTGTTGAAGGTATGCAATTGTTAGAGTGTTGTTGTTGAGGATATGAAACTATTGTTGTTGTTGAGGATATGAAATTGTTAGAGTGTTGTGTTGAGCTATGTGTTTTGTAAATTGTGAATTGTTAGGTTGGGCTGGTTTTATACAGATTGTAGTTGTGAAGGTTCGGTTGGGGTGTAAGGAGTACTTGTATTCTATCCCCTTAACTCGTGTTTAGAGGTTTACTTGCTGAGTACCGTGTGGTTTGGTACTCACCCCTTGCTTCTACAAATTTTTGTAGGTTACGAGCCTGGATTTTTGTGGTACTTGTTATTCTCTCCTTTTCCGAGGCCTCTGGGAGATTTGTGAGGTAGTTGGTTGTCTTCTCAACGATCCTTCTTACTCCTGTTTATGATATTGTTCTACTCTAGAAACAATGTCATATGAGACTTGTATTTTTCTTTTGATTCAATTGTAATACTTTAGAGGCTTGTACACGTGACAACCAGATGTTGGGGGTATATTTGAGTTTATTATAAAAATTTCCGCATTTTATTGTAATGGTTGAGTTTTAGGCTGACTTGTCTTGGTGGGTTAAGACGAGTGTCATCACATCTATTTTTGGGTCGTGACATATATATATGTATATATATATAAAATATTGATATTGTATAACGATGTATATATGATATATAATGGTATGGGTGGTTCTAATTTCTTTTTGGTATTGTAACAATACAAGCAAACTAAATACGATGCTGACCTTCTTGTATAAACCGTTAAAGTTAACATTAGCAAAACAATGACATTTCTAATTGAATGAAATAGAGAATTTCTTCACGTAAAAAGAATTCTTAAGAGAATTACAATTAGTTGCCTATTACAGTCTATCGTTATTGTTAGGGATGACAATGGAGCGGTGCGGGGTGGGGCAGGTAGAGTTTAACCGTAAAATTTTTAATCCATCACACCCAACCCCGCATAACATTTTTTTTTCATTTTCAACCATCCCCACCCCACCCCGCCCCACATAGACCCATTCCACATGAACCCGCCTCACATAAATTTTTTAATTTTTTTTTTCTAGTTAAGTTTGATACTAAAAATAAAATTCATAAAAATGCATTCATTTTTTCATTAAGTTGTATTAATTTAATAGGATAGTGACTTAAAATTTTATTTTTTTAGAGGTCAATTGAGAAAAATGTAACAAATTGAATTATTTTTTATTAAACCATCTTTTTTATTGAACCATTTTCACTTACTATCTTGAATATTTTAGTAGCTTTAAAGAAATTATCTTAATAAACTAATGCTCTATCACTCTTATAACATGTAAAAAATTAAAATTAAGTTTAACCCCACATAAAATAACATATATCCACAACCCGTCCCGCATTAATTTTTAAAAACTCACTTCAGCCCGCCCTGTACAACCTTAAACCCGCTCCCCTCGCATAGCTTTAAATCCGCCCACCCCGCATCCCCTCGCCCCATTGCCATCCCTATCTATCGTATCCATGGTTCTCAAAGAAAGTTCAAGTTTGCAATATTTATACAATCCAAAAACCACCCTCATTCTCCATGTAACGTCCGACCCTGCAAGTGATATTGTTCGTTTTAAGCTTGGGCGTGCACAATTTTAAAACGTATCACTAGTTGGTAAGACCTCTACTCAACAGTGAAGTTTGTCTCGCTTTAATGGAATTTGCCTAATTAAACTTAGTTGAACTCTGGCCTGCATCACAAGGTTGACATATAAGTGATTCTAATACCATTTAAAATGGTCCAGCCTATTAGTGATATTGTCCACTGGGCCTAAGTCCGCACGACTTTAAAATATTTCACTAATTTGTAAGATTTGCTTACTTATATACCCAATATCTCTCATTTATTTTAACGATATAAACTTCCTCTTAAGCTAGAGTGTCGCACCTATTTGGTTATATACCATGAGCACAATCCAACTCATTCTCTATGCAAAGAATGATTCAAGTAAAATTTGCTTTTAAAAAAAAAAGATCAAGTCAATTTATAAATGTCCGAATAATGCAAAAATGGAAACACAGTGAATTACCAAATAGAAGCACGAATCGTCACATATATGTCTTTTTAAAATAAAAAAACTCTAGTGAAGTTATTACATTCTAATAAGATTGAAGTTGTTTCTCTTCAAAATAAAGATAAAATAAGTAAAATTAATCATTGATTTCAGATTTGATCTCAAAAAATAAGAATTGTTTTAACATATTTAAAGTCACATCTTAAAGAAGTTATGCAACATGACAGTACTTATATATCTTGAGATAATAAAAAAAAACTCCATTTCATCCAGTTCTTTAGTCATTGTAAAAAATATAAAAATTCTCAGATTGCTCCTAAATAATCAAATTTCAAAGTCACAATGAGTGATGAAATTACAATATCCTAAATAACGACGTTCAACGATACATAAAGAGAATACAAAAGAAAACACTTTGAGACGTATCAGAAGAAGGTCCCAAAAAGGTGGAAGGAACAAATTAATAGCATCACGGTGGCATACTTTCATAAATTTAGAAATTAAAATACTTATTTGGAAAAAAAAAAGTCTAAGAATTATAACAAGAAATAGACTAACTTACGATAATCCAAATTTAAGAGAAGTAAAATTGAAGCCACATGAAGTCCAAAAAAGCTCAAAAAAAGGAGCTTAAAATTTAGACTCAAAGGAGACGTAATTCTTAATGACGCCCAAGTTAGTTGAATTGGGGTGTGATTTTTGGAGCAAAACAATTCTTTTTCTTAAAAAAAATTATTTAATAGTAACTTTGATATTATTTTTTTATATAATTTTTTCTAACAGGA
Organism: Solanum verrucosum; assembly: GCF_900185275.1. Lineage (NCBI taxonomy): Eukaryota > Viridiplantae > Streptophyta > Magnoliopsida > Solanales > Solanaceae > Solanum > Solanum verrucosum. The sequence continues at coordinate 535,415 of NW_026019982.1, read as the reverse complement.
GTGAAAAAGTAAATTTAAACTTTTTATTTTTTTAAAAAAAAATTGATTTATTATTTTAATGGTCAAAATTACTTTTCACTCATTTTCTTGTAAGATTTTTTATAAAATTTTCTCTCTTTTTTTTCTTACAACTACAAAAAATAAATTACAATATAAAAGCAAAAAAATTAGTTTTATCTGTTTCCTAACTTTTTTTTCTTTTTATTTCTCATATTTTAACACTAAAAATGACAGAAAAAAAGTTTTAAATTTATTGTTTTCACTTCTCTTAGATGAAAGAAGGTATACATGAATCACTTTGTAATGATAGGAGTATATGTGAAACACTTTTATAACGATAAAAATACACGTGAATCACTTTTATAATGATGATCTATTAGCTCTAAATAATAAAGTAGAGGTATATTAGACCTTTTTTTTCCTATTTACTTTATATCCTAAATGAAATCATTCAGCAGTCAGGCATATCATTTTATACTTATAAATCCTCTCCAAAAGTAATATTGAAGGTCCTCTGTTGACAAGTCTTTATCAAGCCTACACTACTGTGTTATTATCAAAAAGTGAAACTCGACCTTTCCCACCGGGGCTATCCCATTCTAAGATAAGATAATTTTAAAAAATGGTTAAAACTAAATGCGTTTTTCCTCTCTATTGTTATACCCTAAATAGAATCAATTAAGACCCTATGCTATCTGACTTTGGAAAGAATTCAAGTCAGTGAGAGGATATGATAGAAGATTTCTAGCATATCTTTTCACAGACATGAATCCTCTCCAAAAGCAATACTAAATGTCCTTTTTTAACTAGCCACTAAAAATGACTAAAACTAAAGTTTCACAATATAAAGTTATTCGTCTCAAATTTCATATTGATGTGCAACAAAAAAAAGTATTTTCTTAATTCTTGATGAGCAAAAACCTCATTAACTTAAAAGCATGTTACATAAAGTTAAAAATTTACTCTGATTGTCGTTCAACATTTATAGTATCAAATAGTTCTGGAAATTATTTGATTATTTAAAAAAGGTAAGGGTTCGCCTCTTAGGCCCAAAAACATTATTTATATATATAACTAGTATCAAATGTGTGTATATATAGTTTATAGTTTTTTTAAAAATTTTATTATATAAAGAGAAAGATTCTTTCAAATTAATAAAATAATAGTCATTTGTTGTAATATAATACATTGATTTTGTTGTCAAAAATCTTATTGATGGATAATAAGATTTAGATAGTTTAATTGAAAGTTCTAAAATATCAAATAACAATTTAATATCATTTAATTAAAAGCTTAAAAAATTGAATAGAAAATTGACTTCATCCTAATGCTATGACTTTATAAGTGAGTAATGAACTTTCTAAATATTAATTGTACTAATTATTAACAATATTCAGAAATGAGAGTTGGGCATACGAATAGGGGTACTTTAGTATTTTTATATATGTCCTGTCATGTTCATCTCTCTGGTGCCACATGTTGAGTCAATTGTCTTCGATAGGCACTTCTAGCTTTTCTATTCATTTGCCTTCTTCATTGGGGTTACTCTGCCTATTTTCTTTCATTTGTTTCTTCTCAGATAGAGTATATACTTTTTGGAGAATTGGAGTGGTAAAATTAAATTTTTATTCTTCCAAGTTCTATGGAAAATGTTAGTATAACTAATGTTGAATATTCTATCATTTTCCTATGATTCATGATTAAGAAAAGCTCATGAGGGTGTATGAAATTCACTTTAGTGAAAAGCCAGATGACAAAGCATTCACAAGGTTGTTAGTATGTTAAAAGTTCTATTGATAGACAAGTCAACGTTGAAGTTGACAGGATTGTTCACATTTAGATTATAAATAAGTTACTACTCATAATTTTAAAAAAATATAATATGTGGTAATGCAAGTCTTTTCCAATGCAAGAATGAGAAAAAGTTAATTTGTACTCATTAAAAAGCTCTAAAACGAAAGAAATTAATTTAATTTTAGTGTTGCTTAAATCCTATACAATTTAATTAAATATGTATTCTTAAATGCTCTATTTTACATTGAGTATTCTCCCTTAGTTTTTGTACAAATCATTACTTACTTGGTAATTTAATGTAAAAGAGGTCTTATATTTCTTAGTATAAATTATAGGAACCACATATTATAAATACTAAATAACATCCTATCCCTTCTAGTTTTTTATTTACCAAAAATCCCTTAAAAATGATGTTTGCGGGATACATAGCGTTGTGCACGGGATACATTAGGTTTGATACATTCCACATAGCGGAATACATAGCGTTGTGCATGGAATACATTAGGTTTGATACATTCCACATAACGGGATGCATAGCGTTGTGCATGGGATACATGCGGGATGAATAGCGTTGTGCACGGGATACATAGCGTTTGATACATTCCACATAGCGGGATACATAACGTTGTGCACGGGATTCATAGCGTTTGATACATTCCACATAGCGGGATACATAACGTTGTGCACGGGATACATGCGGGATACATAGGTAAAATAAGGGATTTTTGAAATTTTTGAAATAAGTAGGGATAAATGGATATTAAGGTAAGTAAAGGAGTGTAGTTAAGTAATTTGTCATATTTCTTATCCTTGTGCCAAAAGTGGATCACTGCAAAATATTTATACTATAATTAGCCAAATTATATAATATAGAGGTCATAATTTGCTTCAAAAAAGATATTTAGACAAATGTTGAAATTCTAATTAATAGTGGTGTTGTGTTTGCTATTATACATATTTCAATGTTTTTCATTCTTACCGTTGAAGTTGAATTGGCAACTAGGGGATCAATTTTGTTATCTTTTCTTTTGTTTTCTATATGTTGCCATTGCATTCCCAAATGACTGCAATTTTTATAATTTTTGCATATTTGATATTTGTCATTTTCACTCTAGACTAGATTATTGAAATTATAAAATTCTCAACAAAAATTAAAACATTTAATTTAAAATGTTGGGCCCAGACGTCTTTATCTAGTACATACATTTAGTAAGTACTAGTATTTTTCTAGTGGTTGAAAGAACGACCTTTGTTAAAATAAATTACATTTATAATTTTCAAGTGATTAAGCAGATTTTTATTGAAAAAATTAAAATGAATTATAATTTGAGATATTGAAATTAAAATTTGATAATATAAAAAGAAGATTTAATGCATTCTTAGTTGGAGAAAGAATAGAAAAATGATATTTTACTCTATATGATTACTCCCTCTGTCCCTATTTAGTTGTCCACTTTAGAAATGACACACATATTAAAGCAACAATAATTAGCATAGTGAAGTTACAATTTTGCCCTTATTAATTATGATTCCAAAATAAATTTATTCAAGATAACTAATCAATGTTGGGGGGAGTTTAAATTTTCAAGAAGTTTAAATGAGGGTATAATAGGAATTTTTTTTTTGTCCTTTCTTGATTTGTCAAAATGAACAAGTAAATATGGACATCTAAAAGAGGAAATATGGACAAGTAAATAGGGACGGAGGGAGTAATATATAAAACACTTTATTTACATTTTCTGCCTAAGGCCCCTATCAATCTGGACACTTTTTTTTTAATGCGAAAATTTTACGCCTAACAACTCTACATAATGATTTGATCTTTAGAAACATCCATCATTTAACTACTAAGCCATAAATAAAACAAATTCATAAATTTCACTTTTAAATTATTATAATAAAAAATAATCTTACAACATCAATTGAATCAACAGAAATTAAGTACAAATTCAGAGGCAATATGCCTCATCAAATTCAACTAATTAAGGCATCCTCTCATGCCTAAAAATCACATTTTTTCTATATTACACTTCAACACTCACTAACCATTCTTATTTTGTTGACTATCATCAAATGACAATTTAAAGTCAAACAAATTCCTAAACACAAATCACCTTACAATTGAAAATCATTCACCACAATCAAACCTCTCTATAACAACACCATCTGTTCAGATATGTTTTGGCTGTTACAACAAGATGTTGTTATAGAAAACATAAAATCCGATCGCATTTTCGTCTTCAACTAATGAGTGATGTATAGAGAAGAAGGTTCCAAGTATCAGGCAATCCAGGGAGACACCAATGGCTACAATCTAAAGTATTGTGATCACTATAAGAAGTTGGATGTGCATCTTTTCTATATTGAGAAAGTGTTGTAATGTCCAATAAATGAACTGATTTTTTAATTCTGCTTAGTACTTTGTTAACCACAATGGCTGCTTGAGTTGTTCCTGCTGGATACCTTATGCCAAAGAAGGGTTGTTTCTCATTCTTGCATGATTTTGTTGGATCATTCCAATCTTTTCCCCTGATATTTTTAAAATAATAAGTGCATGTTAAAAAAAAAGAAAAGGAAACTTATGGTGATAAAAGTTAATTTATAATCATATAACTCGTTCAACTCGTTTAAGTTTGGACATACATTTGACCTAACCAATTCAAGAAATCTAAAATTTGGATTGGTCTAGACTATATATGTAGTTCAAATTGACTCTTTTTTAAAAGAAAAAAAAACTATTTTTCGTTCGATATCTTACCATAATAAAGAAAAAATAAAATGAAATAATAGGTAATTAAGCTAATTACTATAAGAAAATAAATAAATAAATAAATCAAAATTTGGCAAGAGTTGGATGGAGTGGTCTATATCCCATTATTTAGCTAATCTTGACCTAAATCCATCTCCACATTAATATTTGTGTGGTTATTGACATGTTCAATATTTACTGATTCATTTTATTTTAATTTGTTCAAATTCAACTCAATATGCAAATTTGGCATCCACTAAATGTAATCATTGCTACTTGAAGAAATTGGAAAAAAAGTTTAAAGTAAATCACAAATTGAAATGATTTGAAGAAAAAGTAATTACTTACTCGTAATGAGTTGGTGAAATTCCTTGAAAGAAGACTTTGGTTTTAGATGAGTCAACATTTCGGTCAACCCATTTTGCCCACGTGTACATCCCTTTGTAATAAGCCACCAAACGGTTCATATCTTTAAATACTTTATTACCTTCTTGCATATAATCCCACCTGCAATTATATTAAAAAAAAGTTTTTTACTTTACATCTACTAACATCTCGAGTCAAGTCGATTGATCTCGAGAAATTGGATGAACCAAGTTGACTGATATGTCATCAACTGGTCTCGGCCTCTAGGGCCGGATCTAACTGATGGATTAGGCTGGTGGAACTAGCCCAAGTCCTTAGGGTCGAGCCATAAGTTATAAACTCATTTAAATATGTATTTATTTAATTGAAAAAACACGGATAAGATAAGAGAAGATCGTACGGTTGAGAACTTTTAGTGTGGGTCCACCAATGCCAGCTGTTGAAAATCAAGACGTCCATTCCTCTCCAAGCATTGCCACTTATTATAGAATCCAACTTTAGAATAGTTCCAACATTTTCTCTCACCATGTCTACCAAGTAAGGAGTCCGGTACAATAACAATCTTACTCCATAATCCTATATTACACAATCAGAGTTTGATAAATATTTGACAAAGATCGAACGCGCTCACTTATAACAATAATGATAATAACATATCTATGTAGTCTCATGAAGTGGATTTGGGAAGAGTGGAGTATAATCAGACCTGACTTGTATTTTTATAGAGGTAGATTGATTGTTTTTGATAGACCATGGACTCAAGATAAAAAAAGTCTAATAAAAAAAAGGTAATGGAAATAAAAGAAACAACAGATAGTAGAAAAACAATACTACAACAAAATAATATTATAACAAATTATTCTATACAACATATACGAAACAAGAGTAATGCAATGTACTCGAATGGACGACAATTTAGTACACTCCTACCTATTGGTACGGACACCTTCTTACCTATTATCCTTCTATGTTAATTTGTGTTCTTCACACACCTTCTTATTTAAGATCGCGTCTTCAATGAGCTATAACTATGTCATGTCCTCAGTAAATAGAAGTACTCACTTGTGACAAATTTAAAAGATCAAAACTACAAAAGGGACATTGCACATGTAAATATCTTTTTCATTATGGAGAAAGTGTAATGTTTTTTCAAAGAAAAGTAAAGTTATTTCTTATTAAAAAAACAATGCAATTTAATATACTTGGCATAAGTAGTAAAGAAGTGGTCCAAGTATGTTGTTTGCCATATATAAACTTTAGACATTAGAGAAGAAAGAGTATGAAATAAGTAATTAATGGGCTACCAAACTTTTACATGTTGTCTTGTTCTCCTAATTACTTCTTTTTCTCAAACAATAACTCTAGTGGAGTGTCTACCCACAACTACTAATATAACAAATTAAATAGGTATGGCCTCATTAGCATAACTTTGATTCATATACACTCCAAATATACTATATTTGAAGTGTAACATTCCTATATTATTAGTTAACTTTAACTTGTTATAGTATCCAATAATTTGATTGTGTAAATATTATTTTCGAGATTGGTGTTTGACAAGATAGGCAATCTAGATATTACAAAAATTACTCTCTTCGTTTCAATTCGTGTTTTACTTTCTATTTTAGTTCTTTTGAAAAATAATGTCTTTTTAATATAATTTTTTAACTTTTACTTTCTACCTGACATGTTTAAAATCATAACATTAAAAGACATTTTGATACATTGTAATATTTTAAACGGGAAAAAGGACTAATATACCCCCGAACTATCGTAAATGGTATGCAGATATCCTCTGTCATACTTTTGGGACATTGGTACCCCTGCCGTCCAAAAACTAGAGCTTATATACCATTTATACTAACATGCATACACGTGTCATAATTTTATCCACCGACCCGACATTTATTGAGTTTCAGATCGACGGATAAGTTTGTGCCACGTGTCCCTATTTAGTCTTCCGTTAAAGTGAAGGGCTTATATGTTCTAGTTTTTGGACGACGGGGGCATCAATGTCCCAAAAGTATGACGGAGGGTATCTGCATACCATTTATAATAGTTCAGGGGTATATTTGTCCTTTTTCCCTATTTTATATATATTTAATTTAAAATCACATAATTGACAAGTGTTCTTCACATTCTTAAACTCTGCATCAAATGATCCCGGCTCATAAAACAAATTCATAAAAATGTCTTTCCTCATAAAAATTGGAAAAACAAATTTCACAATTTGACATTTCATACTAATGGTCTCCTCCACTAGAATAAATCAATAAAAACAATTTCCTTGTACCAAATCACCCTTAATTACGACGTGATCTCCGGCAAAATTGATGACAAATCCATATGCTTATAATACAATTTTCAAAAAGAAAATTGTGTTCAAATTTAGTCATGATTGTCGTGTGTTCTTTTTCCAATATTTGTCAATTCCAGCTTTAGAAATATTTGACGATTAAAAAGATTCAAAGAAGTGTGGAAAACGAACAAAAAAAGGAGTAAAATTTAAATTCCGACAAAAAAAAAATCAATTCTCTTAAGTGTTTCCGTGATTTGCTATGTGTGCTTGGTTAGGAGGAAATATATTTTTTTCATTTTTTGTGTGTTTCGTTGAACAAAATTTTGAAAAATATTTTCTTTACGAAAATAAGTTCATTAAAAATAAAAAGAATGACTTTCTTGAAAGAAATAAAAAAAACGGGTTTTATAAGTGACATTTATACATTCTCTCCTCCCACGCAATGCCCCCAACTCTACCAATTGACCATCCCACCCCTGACTCCCGAAGCCCCCACTTCCCACCCTTCTCATTCCTACGGTGTTTTGTTAGATCATATATATATATATATATATATATATATATAATTTTATTATTTTCCTCTCCTCTGTGTGAGAAAAAAAGGCAATAAATATATGGAGCGGCTGCCACATTGTTGTCTTTATTATGCCAAACAGCAAATAAAAGTGAAACTTGAAATTTAAAACACGCTGCACGCTTTATTTATTTTTTCACAATTATTATGATTATTGTCACCTCTTAAAAGTTGAAAAATAAAAAATATCACAAGAATTCCTAAAAGCTCTATTATAACTAGTAATTCAATTTCAATGTTTAAAACACCAATTTATCAAAACCAAAAATTCCTAATTTAAATCGAACTACTTTGTTAATTAATTTAATAAAATAAAATTCAGCCGAAAAAAACATATGTCCTTGTAATTAAAGCATGCATTATTATAACACCTATAATAATTATGAAATAAGCATCCTATAAGGTTAGAAGACAGAAGTAATTACTGGAGTGTGTTTGGTATAAAAAAATATATTTTTTAACGTTTGATAAGTAAGTAATAAAAATATTATGTAAAAATATTTATATGTAATTTATAAAAATATTATTAAGGGGATGGGACGAGGGTAGGACAGTTAAGAAGTGATGGTGATCTTGAAATGACTGTTAATAAAAAAAAAGACTTGTTTTTCCTGGTTCCAAGGAAAATCATTTTTTCTGATTCTTAGAGCCGGTTTGGATGGGCTTTTAGAGTATTTGACAATTATCAAAGTGATTTATTTTAAGTCAAAAATGACTTATTTTAAGCCAAAAGTTAAAAGCTAGGGGAGGGGAGCTTCTTTTTTTTTTTTAACTTAAAAGCCCTTTTATGTTGACCAAGTATATTACCTTTTTGCGCTTAATTCTTTTATACAATTTCCAAATTGCCCATATTGAATTATTATTATTATTATTATTTTATTTTTAAAATTATTATTATTATTTTATTATTTTATTATTTTATTATTATTATTATTATTATTATTATTTTATTATTATCATTATTATTATTATTATTATTATTATATTATTATTATTATTATTCCTCTTATAAATAATTTGTGGTGGTAAAGAAATATGTGATATTTTATTATTATTATTATTTTATTATTATCATTATTATTATTATTATCATTATTATTATTATTATTTTATTATTATTATTATTATTTTATTATTATTATTTATCATTATTATTAATATTTTATTATTATTATTATTATTTTATTATTATCATTATTTTATTATTATTATTATTATCATTATTTTTTTTTTATTATCATTATTATTATTATTATTTTATTATATTATTATTATTATTATTATTATTATTATTATTATTATTATTATTATTCCTCTTATAAATAATTTGTGGTGGTAAAAAAATATGTGAATGATAGGAAAATATTATTACTTATGGATGTAAAATATAAATTAATTTTGTTTTAATTTTTTTTTAAGTATAAAAACCTTAAATTAATCAACTTTTCATCATGTTAACAACTTAAAGGATATTTCAGACATTTTGATAAAAAAAGTGTTTACCAACACTTATTTGCCAAACACATCAACAACTTTTTTTCAACTACAACACTTTTATCCAAACACATAACTACTTATTTTAAAAATAAGTTCCAACACTTTAAAAAGTTACTTTTTAAAAGTTACTTTTTTTAAGTCAATCCAAACGGGCTCTTAATTAAAAGCTTATTTTTCAAAAAATTGATGACTTAATTAATCAAAATAAAAAAATTAAAAATATTTTTAAAATTTTCTTCCGTATCAAACACACCTTATGTTATATTAAATTTGATTACTCAAAATTTTATACTTAAATACATGCATATATGTAGCAAAATTTACCTTCCTTTAAAAGGCTACATAAAGACAAGGACAAGACAAGCATGTCTTAAATAAAGCTACTCCAACATTTTCGCCAATCTTTTTTTAAAATAAAACAAAAAGAGTAGAATTAGAAATTCAAATAAAAAGATTAAAAAATGAAAAAATCATAAGCCAAAAAATTCAAAAACTTGTATATGAACAAAAAAGAAGTTTCTCTATCTATATAATGTATTTTTTTTAATAAAGGATTCAATTGCTCGCACAATTCTGACTCCATCCCTATTATGAGACCGAGAAAAGATACTAGCACGAACAAATAATAGTAACAATATGTCTAATGTAATTTTACAAGTAAGATATTAAAAAAGTAAATATAAGTTATTTTCGATAGATTCTCGATAGAAAGAAAAGACTTACCAGAAATACAATTTCAGAAATTCCTTCTTTCTTTATGACAGCAGTTTTAGCATTTGGCACCCATGAATGAATCATACAAGCTAATGATTCCCACATATTCAAACTCAATGAATCACCCACAAACATTATATTCTTCCCCCTATATTTCTCCAAGAAAACCAACCCATTAAACCTGCAAAAAAATCAACATTTTCCAAAAAATAAAAATAAATAATTAGTAACAACTAAAAACAACCTAACTTGTTCCAACTCTTCAAAAATGATACCGCACATATGTCAGATCCTCCAACAATGCACCAATAACATTTCTGAAGAGTCGGAGCAAAACAGAATGAGTCAAAAAGATTCTCTTCTAACAAACCTTGGCAGGTTGCAAGAAAAAGGCTGCCATCTGTATTTAAGGTACAAATTATCAGGTCTTTTGTACTTTTGGCAGTTGAATTCATTGTCAATAAAAGGACAACTTGAAGAATCATAGAGAGGATATGAAGAATCATAAACCCATTTTCCACTGTAAATATTACAACTACTTTTAATTCCATTTATGGAGTTGCTACTGCTGGTGCTGGTGTTGTTCAGAAAAAAATGCTCTGTTTTTGCTTTTGTTTCTACTGAGAAAAGTAATAATAGTGAGAGAAATAGGAACCCCATGTTTTCAATTTGGGTGTTGAAATTCAAATGAAAGTGTTAGTACAGTGTATATATAAAGAGAGGGAGTGGGGTAGAACAGGGGAAAGCAGAGAGGGAGGAAGAAAGCAAGCACATGGTGAAAGCCAAATTGTACTACTTCACCATTTCAATTTATTTGTATTACTATGTTTTTTTTCAAAAGTTCATTTTAAGAAATACTCATATTTTTCTTTATAGTAATTCTTTTATAAAATAAAGGGAAAAAAGATAAATATACCCCTGAACTGTCGTAAATGGTATGCAGATATCATCCGTTATACTTTTGGGACATTGATGTCCCTGCCGTCTAAAAACTAGAGCATATATGCCCTTCACTCTAACGGAAGACTAAATAGGGACACATGACACAATCTTATCCGTCGATCTGATATTTATTAAATGTCAGGTCGGCGGATAAGATTATAACACGTGTGTGTCCGTTTGTATAAAGGGTATATATGCTCTAGTTTTTGGACGGCAGGGGCATCAATGTCCCAAAAGTATGACGAAAGGTAGATGTATATCATTTACGATAATTCGGGGGTATATTTGTCATTTTTCCCTAAAATAAAATTATTGACTTGATACATTTTACATAATGAAATATTTATTTTTCGTATAAAGATTAAGTAAAATAAAATGGAAGGAATATAACTTTTTCATATGTCATATTTAACCTCACAAGATTAAATAATATTTTAGTACATTTTATATATATAAAAAAATTAATCTTTTAAATTACTATTTTTCATACTTAGTTGTTCACTTTTCATTTTATAAAATTAAGAAGAAATCATAAATAATATGAGTACCGTTTATTTATCAATATCATGTATAGAAATATTAGAATCATTTATACAAAATATTTATCTATATTGAGTCAAAATTAGACAGATACTTTCTATTTTTCATACTTAATTGTTCACTTTTCATTTTATAAAATTAAGAAGAAATCATGAATAATATGAGTACCGTTTATTTATCAATACCATGTATAGAAATATTAGAATCATTTATACAAAATGTTTATCTTCAAATATAGGATAATCAATTTTAATTTTTCCGTTCCATTTCATTCTTTGATACTCCCTGCATTGCGTTTCTATTTATATGTTACCAATTTAAATTTCATGTTCCTTGAAAAATTAAATAAGTTTATCATTATACTCTTATTTAGTGTTTTTTTAAAGTCAAATTTTCAATAAATGGACATAAATCATTTATTTTGATTAATTAAATTAACCGATAAACATGAATTAATGATTTAGGTTTCATATGTTGGTTAAATTCATATTTTCAAGTTTAATAACTCTCAAGGATAAAATATGAAGAATAATGTTATTTATGTAGGAAAAAACCTTTTGGCCAGAAAATTTGGTCAAAATGGTAAAATAACATATTTCACACTATGTTATTTTACCTTTTTGAACATTTTTACCCTTTTAACTTTAATACTTTTTAATTAAAAAAATATCAGTTTATTTTAAAATAAAAAAGATATTATAGACTTCTTAAATTTCTGGCCAAATTTTCTGACCATTTAGCATTACCCATTTATGTATTGGTTTTGTGAAATAGTAGCAAATATTAAGATACATCTATTTATAATAAGAACGATATATAAATAGGAACGGAGGGAGTATATTTTTGCTTATGTAGTTCCCTTAAGAGTCTTTCTTATACTTCCTCTGTCCAACAATATTTGTTCACTATTGACTTTGCACACTTCTTAAGATTTACTATATCACTCTTTGAATATAATAAATAGAATGTCTTGAATAATGTAATAGGGAAATAACTATAATTAATGATAAGGGTAAATCAGTAATTAAGTATAAAATTGTCTATTGATTTCATAAAGTGATCAAGTATTGTTGGACATTCCAAAATAGTATAGTGAACAACTACCGTTGGACGGAGGGAGTAGGGTAAAAGATTCGAATGGGTAGGAGCAAAAATTTAGGCATTTAATGAAGTCATTGAAAAAGAATTTTTTTTGGAACTCTATGAACTTGTCTATTTATTCGAAAAAACTTTTTACTAATTATAAAGGTAAAATAGAATATATTTTTTATTAATTATATTTTAATTAGTAAAATAAACAAGAACTAATTTTGAATAATTTTTTTAATAAGATGAATAACTAATATGAGAGGGAAGGAATAAATTTTAAACGAAAAAGTACCATCCATGTACTCAAAGTCAGCATATAATATGAGATCTTGCATCAGTGTATGGATTTGATATAATTTCTTAAATAAATTGAAGTTGTATACACCTTAAAGAAAACATTACACCTTATTTTATCTAGTCGAACATAACAAATTATAATTTTATTTTTTAAGATAGGATATTAGAATAGTATTAATGTCACGGATTAAAATGAGTCAAATTGATTATTTTTTTAAAGAAGATATGACCTACCTCCTCCTCTTTTATTGTTTTACTTTCTCTTCTTTCTTTATTTCAAATAAAAAAAAAAAAAAAGAGAACTTGCTTTTTCTTTTAAAGAAAAGTGATTTTTTTTTGTTTTTCGAAATTTAAATTATTTTTGTATATCAAAGTTGATCCAATCGTTTAATAAGTCATATTTGGGTTCAATTGGTTAAGTCAAGTCAACACGATACAACTCATTTGAACTGGGTTGAATATTAAAAAATAATTAGTAAAGAGTAAATTTAAGTGGTCACTCACTTTATTACTTAAATTAATAATAACAGAGAAATACATAATTCATATGTAATATGTGTACAATATTATTGTAACATTATAAATTGTTACTTTTGCTGCCGTTGGGATAAATCAGATCACTCCTTTCCACGTTCCTACCTACGTATATAAATAATATTTTTAGAAGTGAACATTCTTTTTAATAGTAGGATTCGAAAAAGGACTAAAAAAACGTTATATCACTATATTTTATTAAGCCAATAAAAAACAAACGGTCATTTTCTACTTTCATTTCGGAGAGAGATACGATTGAGAGAAGTACTATATAATAACTGAATTATTAATATATACCAACTAAAAATTTCCAAGTATTAATTAATAGTAGTGGCAAAAATAAATTCATTTTGTATCTTTACTCAAATAATGCACCAAACATCAACCACATACACTATGCATATTTAAGAACTAACATGTTATTGTAATTTTAATCAACTTATCGATATAATAATCAATATACTATTAATGCACCAAACGTAAACTTTGAAAAAGGTGGGAAAGATTAGCATTAATTAGAAAAAGGAAAGCACTTAATTATTCGCATGGATGCTCTTTAATTAAGTTTGGTAGGTGATTATAAAACCTTTCACATGTATAATTTACTTTTTCATGATTGAGTGGGCCATGGAATATAACATAAGTTTCTGTTAAACTTTTTTTTTTTTCAAAAAAAAAAAAACTAAAATATTGAAAACGTTATACTCGGAATTTAAACCTATAATCTAAAACAAATTTTGAACTCTTTCCCATCACACTAGAATATTCTTTTATGTAAAGGAGATTTGACAGTTCATATATAATAAAAAAATGGTTTTTACGCTATTTGTGTCATACGATATAATTTTTTGACGGAGGAAATATATTTGAGTTTTTGAGTGCCCCTAACCTTTAGGGGGGCGTAGATCGAGTTCTGGGCTAAGGTTTCTACACATCAGCTCCTAGCCAACTGGCTTATTGTTATTTATTTGACGATACTCGTAGTACTTGATCAACGAGAATTAGTTATTGTAAACAAACATATTGTAACTATATATTAAGGAAAAAAAGAAAACCATCTTTTCTGTCTTTTCTGACTCAGGAATACATTATTATGATAGTTAAAACGATAAATTCTTTTTGACATTGTTATATATTTTTCCTTACACAAGAATAGCTCACCGTAGAATAATAGACATTAGGTATATGGAAAATAATTATTTCAATTTATTGTCAATTAGATCATGTATAAAAGGGATTTTTGTAGAGAAAATGAAATAACTTAATATATATCTTTTCATATATAATAAAAAGATGGTTTTTACGCTATTTGTGTCATACGGTATAATTTTTTGACGGAGGAAATATATTTGAGTTTTTGAGTGCCCCTAACCTTGAGGGGGGCGTAGATCGAGTTCTGGGCAAAGGTTTCTACACATCAACTCCTAGCCAACTGACTTATTGTTATTTATTTGACGATACTCGTAGTACTTGATCAACGAGAATTAGTTATTGTAAACAAACATATTGTAACTATATATTAAGCAAAAAAGAAAAAAACCGTCTTTTTGTCTTTTCTGACTCAGGAATATATTATTATGATAGTTAAAACGATAAATTCTTTTTGACATTATTATATATTTTTCCTTACACAAGAATAGCTCACCGTAGAATAATAGACATTAGGTATATGGAAAATAATTATTTCAATTTATTGTCAATTAGATCATGTATAAAAGGGATTTTTGTAGAGAAAATGAAATAACTTAATATATATCTTTTCTAATGTAATAAAGCCCTCATATAAAGAAAACAAAAATATAAGACATTGTAGACTGAGACAACACTTTGGAATATATATATATAGGTCCAGAGGCGGCTTTTGAAAAGAAAAATAAAAAATATATTTTAAAACAAAGCATATTTTTCATATCGAAAGTCTGAAAATCTCTGGTTAAAGATAGAAAAATTCGATGTTTTCCACCCAAACCTTTTGTGTTGTGATGTTTATTAATTGCTTGAAGCTCTTAGTCTACATTATATATATACTTCATATAATTTATGATATTACTAATTGCATGAATGTAGTTGTCAAGTTATGCTGCTCAATGAGTATCTATATCTATATCTATATTCTGATGCATTTTAGTTATCTTATAGAGTATCGAATAATTCTATCCAATTAAATTTTGGCATTAGACCACCCATTCCTCAGATTAATATCTATCTTTATCCTCTTTTCTTTTTTGTTGCCCGTCGATTTTCGAAGGCAACAAACGGAAATATATAATGTTAGTATATCGTCCATGTGCGTTACTTGTACAATTATTTTCTAAGAAATGCTGGTCCAGGACAAGATGAATTTTGAATAGTTTACTAGTGGATGGATTATGACTTGCACTCATGATTTCAACATGATATATGCTTTAATTACACTCTATCATAACAAAATTGATTTTGATATCTTATTATGGATTTATATGTTATCTTTCAATCAATCTAGCATCATCATAATTTTAACAACCTCACTTGTATATTAGTTAAAACATCTTTATAACAACTTTTAACGTGATCTCAACTAGCATCTGTGTCTTCTAACTTTGAATGTGAATAAGTAGACACATGTCCTTCATGG
Source organism: Solanum verrucosum (assembly GCF_900185275.1). NCBI lineage: Eukaryota > Viridiplantae > Streptophyta > Magnoliopsida > Solanales > Solanaceae > Solanum > Solanum verrucosum. Next base: position 519,406 of record NW_026019982.1, on the reverse strand, counting down.
CTTTATACACATAAGACGCCATGTAGGACATATGTCTAGCTAATTGTTCAACTTTATTCAAGTTTAAGTGTCTGCTTGTGCAAATCCAAAGTTGGAGGACATAAATACAAGATGAAACCAAGTTAAAGAGCATATTTATCTATTATACCTATTTATTTAAATATTTTTTTGTTGCTTTAGTGAAAACATTTTTATACCGATTAGAATGCATATAATATAACATAACATCAAAGATTAGTTGCTTTTAATCTATATAGAAAAGTTTGACTATATACATGTATACCAAGAATCTATCAAGACTATTTTGGACTTGTCTATAAGTGTAATCAACTTTTTTCCTATTATAATGGAATCATTGTGAAGCGATAGTCTATCGAAGATCATTTTTTTGCTTGCTCAAGAATTGAAATAGAAATAACAGTGCATACACACCATCATTTTCAAATTCACTTAGGAAATTATATGAAGTATGTTATTGTATATTGTACAAAAATATTTTATTTTTTAGGTCCCTATCATTGAATTTAAATAATCTATTTTTTTTCATATAATTAGACTCCATATAGTCCATAGATGAATCTTCTGCCAAACAAATTATTTTAAGAAGGAAAAAAATAACATAAAGAACCAAGAAAAAGTAGCAGCCACCAAAAGGAAGGTTCACATGAATACTCTAACACAACCCACCAAACAAAACATCATATTTATTTTTTATGTATAAACAATTAAGTAAACAAAGTTGTTTTGATTAGGACATGAATAATGATGATGATGTATATATCATGACTTTTCTTCTACATTTCCAAAAAAAATAAAAAAATATAGTATTATTTTAAATTTGATTAAAGAAAACCTGGATAAAACTCTCAAAATTTCAACTGTGCTGCATAAATTGGGACGACGGAATGAGCTTTTTTAATTTGGAACCTTAGAAGAAAAGGCACGAAATTGAATCTGTTAAAGGGATGGCCTACTTAGAAACAAATTGGAGGGACACAATTGCTATTTTTGCAGTATATATGTTGGAATTATGCTTTTGTATTTTTAAATATGTCAATTTTAAAATACAATGAGACACTGGACCATTAAGTAAATTGGTTGTATTTACCTAACTTTATACTTTAATGTTTTTGGGCTGCTCAAATTAATAATGGATTAGGTGGAAATATTAAGTTTAAGCAAAGATCTTATATTGGATTTATGTGAATAGAAACATTTTTATTTAGGAAAAATCCTTTTGGCCAGAATTTGGCTAGAATGGTATTTTTCCTGTGTTATTTTACCTTTTCGAACATTTTTATTTTTTTTAAACTTTAATACCTTTTAATTAAAAAATGAAAAAAAGATTAGTTTATATTAAAATATAAAAAATTATACACTTTTTAAATTTCTGGCCATTTAGCATTACTCTTTTATTTATATCCCATTGCCTTAGATTCTGGAATTATAAGGATTTTAGAATAGAAAACAAAAATAGTAGTATAAAAGTTAGCATTTATCTTATTTCTAACTTGCAAAAGAATGATCTTGGATATGGATGGATGGTTTTGACCTTTTGACCTCGTTTATACTTCAAGTTTTGACTTTTGATCTTGAAGGTTTGCTCGTGAGACAAATGAGGAATAAAAGTTCAAAACCAATTATTTCCAAGGTCACTGGATGTAATTTAGGCTCCATTGTCCCTTACTGTTCTCGCTCAGTTTTTCAACGGCTTGATTTGGAATTTTACTTTGATTTTTGCTAAATTCACCCACCACATCCTTTATGATAGATTTGCAATTCTTCATAGGTAGACATGGTAGAAAAAACGTTTGAATAATTCACTCGACCGTCTAAAGTTTAAAGAGAAAGGGAAACGACTCTAATTGTTGAGTACCCATACCATATCGACTTCTATTTTGTAGCGAATCTTACTTACATCAATTCTAGCATTTTGTCTTGATATTATATCCTCTTCTTCATTTTAACTTTTTAGTTTTTTTTTCCTTTTTAAAATTATTCAACTTTTATTTTTCGTAGGGAGGAATTTATTTTGCATGAATTAGGTATAAGTTTTTTTTTTTTTGATTTCTCACCAGATGTCCGGTACCCACAAAGAAGTCCGACTAAATCTAAATTCGCGCCGAGAGACCCCATATTGAGGGTAAAACGCTCCCTAATAAAAGCGACTTTGTACCAAAAATGACTTGAACCCGAAACCTCTAATGGATTAGGTATAAGTTATTATTTGATGGACAAGTTGACATTGTGGGAGAAGTGGACATTGTTGGACGTTGGGCCAAAGTAACAAATCAAGGAGATTTGCACCAGTAGCCATTTTATGGTGCTATTTAAAACATAGTCACAATTTAGAAATTAGTTTAAAATATAATCACTTCTTACTCGAAGTCATTCATAGTCTAGCAACTCATGGTACCTCATGTTCTTATAATAACAATTATTGATCATTCTTCCAAAGACTTTGGGTTCGAATTTCGCCGTGATATTCTCTATTTGTACACCACTATTTAATATATAATTGCTTCTTTAAGAAATTATACATTAATTTGTGCATGAAGTTAAAAAAAAAAAAGTGGTTCTTCAGACGTGTTGTACACGTTTACAACACGTCTGAAGATACATATGGCTAAAATTCAAATATTTGTGCATGAAGTTTAGAAAAAATGGCTTTTCAGACAACATGTCCGAAATAACTGAACTTCAACCATATGCGCATTAACTTCAAAGAGAAGTACCTAAATTCCAAGCAATTACCTTTTACCAACTGAATCAAGATATCACCAATATTCTCACTATTTCTTGGTAAATAACCAAGAATAGTGAAGTTATAAACACTTTCATGAACCTCAATACTATACTCAAAGACACGCAAAGGGTAGCGGCCGCAGGATTCTACTAGCAGAAAGGAAATATGGACAAGAAGTTACAAGATAGAACAAGGAAGAAATAGATCACTTGTTCTATTCCTTCTCATTAATATTCTCACACAAGAAACCAATAATCAACTGGAAACCAGCTCGAAAACACATTCTAACACGATTAACAGGATATAACAAACAAACAAACAAACAAACTTTTCGGATTCTAATTTCCAGGCATGCCTATAGAGAAGAGACTCTCATAATAAAAACCACACCACTCAAACTCTACCTTATTTAAACTCTGCAATTCTTTGAACTTTTGGGTATCAGTTTCATAACAAAAGAGATTACCTTTTAAGGACTGAATCAAGATATCTCCGGTACTCTCGTTATTTCTTGGTAAATAACCAAGAATAGTGTAGTTATAAGCACTCTGAGGAACCTCAACGCTATACTCTAGACACCATGCTTCACTCACACGGTCCTTCAACATCCAAGCATTTAACATATCAGCATCTGTTTTATTGTGAACAAAACATAGATGTCCATTTATCTCAGCCAAATGTGAAAACCCAAAGTTATAGCCATTTGGACAACAGAGGGTATTTACTTCCTCATTTTCCAAGTTCATTTCAAGAATTGTCATACGATCGCTGCTAAAGGTATTATCTTTTGCAAAGGCTAGCCAATAAACGAACTCGTTGATGTGGACTGGTTGATGACATGTTCCAGAATATTGTGTGCAACTCAACAACAAGTCTCTCCATGATCCTACTACACTTGTTTCTTCTAACTTAAGGGTTAAGATATTGAAAGACAAAAGTTCTTCATAATCGGACTCGAGGTTCCAATCATCAGAATTGTCCACTCTCCCCTCGAATGATACTACAATTTTGTACTCATTTGTTGAAGAGACATAGCCTAAACAAGCTTTACCAGCAAATTCAGAAAGAATGATCAGCCATGACTTTATTGACTTGTGTTCTTCTTCATATCTCATGTGAGACGAGTTCGATCATTCTTGAAGATTGAAGGGAATTCTCTCAGCTCCCTAATCAACCTTTTCTTTTGTATCAGAATTGTAAGATATAAATCAGTAATAGAAACAATAATTGTACCTGTTAACAACAGCGGGAGTTTGTAGAGCGATCACCATGAAGAGAAAATTGCCCAAGTCAAGTGATTCACTAGAAAACAAAGTTGGTATCCACTAACTATAAATGTCTTTTTGTATGTCAATATGAAAAAACCTGAGACTTTTTTCATAAATGATCAATTTATGAAGTTGACTTTAAAAGGAGAATATGACAGATAACCAGTTGAGTGGCAAAAAAGTCAGCAAGTAGCTTGCATCATATGATTAAATTATATATATATATATATATATATATATAATAGAAGAATCAATGGATGACCAGGACGTTTAACAAGGCATTGCTGATGGAACTTTGAAAAGTTTTGCCTTCTATATAGTTTCTTACATGTATTTGTTTGATTGGTAAAAGATCAATTTGTTTCCAAGAAGAACACATTAGTCCATTTGAAATTCATCATAGGAAGCTACATCAATAATATTAAATGGCAATTTACTCCTTTCATTTCAAATTTTGGTCCATGTTTGAAAAATGGCAACATACTAAAGCTCTATTCATTGTGAATCAAAGTACTACTTACACAGTTACACTATCAAGGATAGAATTGGAATCGTCACCTAACACGTTAACTAGGTTTATTAGGACATCTGTAACTAATTTCTATGCTAAACCACATAACGTCTAGAAAAACTAAAGCAACGTTATTCCCATAAAAATGAGAATTAGTTTCACATATGAACATTTAACTTAATTCACAAAACAGTAAAGTCAGAAAACCAACTTTTTTTATCAGATTAAAGTAACTAAACTTTATCCTTTATTACAGAAGTGGAAATTGACAACATTAAACACAAATCACAACAGAAAATGAAACCCTTTACAGTAAATTCAACATATAATTGGCAATATTTTCTAAAAATGTTGTTTCTGTCTCAGTCAATTTTCCTATTTCTTGAAATTTCCTATGCACATGCATGATTTACTATCCATCTATAGTTCGTTATCTATTTATAGTCACTGAGATATTTAATGGGAATAGGTCCATAGTATCATGAATGCAAAAGCATTACCTCACATAATGCCATAGAGAAAATGAGAAATGTTTAATATAATAGTAATTTGGTATTTTTATTTCCTTTTCATACGTAAATAAATAGCCTGTAACATTATAGTTAGTGCACTTGAATTCTACTAGCAAAAAGGGAAAAATGGTACGAAAATTGTTTAGGTCATTTTCAGGACAAGTAGTTGTAGAAGAAAGCAGAAGGGTAGTTGACTAGCTTCTCACCTATTTTCCTAATCACAAAGACAGTTATATTGTAAGAACCTTCACAAATTATCACCTTGAACAACTTCAATTTACCTGCAAACCACTTGTTCAATGTTTTATCATTAATATTAGTTACTGCTCCTCACACAAGAAACCAAGAATCAACATGGAAACCACCTCAAAAATCACTCAGAAATGGATGTTATGTGCATTCGGGAGCTTCATTAGCTGCTTCATTTTCTTGCTATACTTAAAGCACAACAATGAGGCAGTAAATTTCAGGGCTCTGCGACATGCCATGTTCAATATGGCCTCGTCTCTAGACGATAGCTTTTCCCCTCATGGAAATTTAGAAATCTCGAAACCAGCAAGAAGAAGAGAAGATGAAGGGGATATAATACAGAAAAACAGTAGGAATAAGTGCAACATATTTGAGGGAAGATGGATTTATCAATCAACGGAAAGCCCATATTATGAAGCATCACAATGTCCATTCCTGAGTGAACAAGTGAGCTGCCAGAAGAATGGAAGGCCTGATTTTGACTATGAAAATTGGTCTTGGGAAGCTCATGATTGTGTGATCCCACGGTAGGAAAATTGTTTCTTCATTTTCTTGTTTCACACTTTTCTTTATTTTGGATTTAACCGACAGTGTGAAGGATTTTGCATGATCAGCATATAGAAAGTTAAACTCTTTCTCTTTTGTTATGAGCAAATTTCAGCTTCAATGGCAGAGATATGTTGAGGAGGCTTAGAGGCAAGAGGGTCATCATAGTTGGAGATTCACTAAACAGGAACCAATGGGAATCTCTTGCGTGTCTTCTTTATTCTACAATTCCTCCTTCAAGAACCCATCTTGATCTTAGCAGTGGCTACTATAAAGTCTTCAAAGCTAAGGTAAATCAACTTAGGGACTTACTTTTTCCAATGCAAGTACCCTCACAGGCACCGGCGCCCCTGATGCAATAACGCATGGTAAAACAGCACTGGTGCAATAATGCATAGTCACATGGACACGTCCACTGCACCCCTTGAATACCATGAATTTTATTTTTGCGCACTTTCCGACATGTCTGATGTTATCATACATGTGATTTGAAATCACTCTTTGTTTTGAACGTTCATACTCATATAAAGTCAATTTTTGGTTTTTCTAGGACTACAATGTTACTGTAGAGTTCTACTGGAACCCGTTTCTTGTCCAGTTCGACTCAATAAATGCTCCTAAAGTATTAAGGCTGGAGAAACTGGATTTGTCGTCTCAGCATTGGCAAGGAGCTGACATTATGGTATTCAACACAGGACATTGGTGGGTGCATCGTGGGAAGTTCAAGGCGTAAGTTCACTAATGAACTTTCTTAAAAGTTATATAACATCTCTACGCTGATAAAGAATTTTCAAACTATCAGATGAATATATGCACTGTCTGTAAAAAGTGAGATTAGTAAACTAACCGAAAAAATAAGACATGTTACTTGGTGCAACATGTTAAAATAAATAAACTTTGCATGCAGGTGGGACTTGTTCGAGTACAAGGGACGATTAGTTGATGAGCTGAAGCTAGAATCAGCATTTGAGGTGGCAATGAGAACCTGGGCAAATTGGATAGATCAGAATGTTAACTTGACAAAAACAACAGTTTTCTTCAGAAGCATTTCCCCAGAACACAAAGGTCAAAACGGATGCTACAATAAAACACAGCCAATCACAGATATGTCCTATGTAACACATTTTTCCGAGTCCCTGACAAAGATTGTTGATAGAACATTGTCAAAAATGAAAGTCCCTGTAAGATACTTAAACATCACTAAGCTCTCACAGCACCGCGTCGATGCACATCCATCAGTCTATGCCAAAAAGAAAGGACAAGAACTGATAAAGAGGAAACTAAAGCCACCCCAGAGTATTTCTGATTGCAGCCATTGGTGCCTGCCTGGAATGCCCGATACATGGAATAGGTTACTATATGCATCTCTGCTTTTGGATCACCCCATTGATTCCCCTAGTCTATCACATTTGGTCTCTTGAAAATCAGAGATTTACCATCAGTAGGCTATATTAGTTGTTGTATTAGTGTGGATAGTGGTGGCAATTTCAACCCATATTTTCTTAACCCGCCCGTCATAAACCCATTTGGGTTAACCCATTTTCAACCCGCAATATAATGGATCAAATGTGATTTCATATTTCTATTGGATTCCTCCTGCTAGCCTAAGCGAGATATCTACTGAGGGAACTTTTGAACTTTCATATGAGTGTATAACTGTGTATGTTGATTGTTTCCTTTCTTTTCACATTGACCTCACAATGCATTTATGGAGGACAAATATTTTTACTTGTTTATGTTGTTCCAATTAATTCCATAACATTTTACATAGTTCACATTTTTTTCTGAAAACATCTTCTGATGATATTAAGAATACTCTCTCCGTTTTAATTTGTTTGTCTTGCTATCTTTTTTAGTCCATTCCAAGAAAGAATGTCAGTTTCCTTTTTTTAGCAACTCTTTAATTTCAACTTTTCACATGACATGTTTAAGACCACAAAATTGAAGGATATTTGGTATATTCTACACATCTTTAGTTTAAGACCACAAGATTCAAAAAATTTCTTTACTTTCTTAAACTCCTTGTCAAGTCAAAACCAAATTGAAACGGAAGGAGTGGTATTATAAAAGTGTTTCTTCTTTGTATCCATTAGTTATACATGTGCAGTGCAATTACTTGATTTCCGATAATGATTTCAGGATTAACCAAATTCATGGAAATCAATTCTTACAAACAACTGCTTTAGTTAGGTTATATTTGGAATGCTCAAGTGAATACCACATGTACTATTGTAAAAGTTGCACTTTACAGGGCGCAACAATACCCTCCAGCAATTAAGCAGTTATTACTACTGATGTACGCGCACAAACATTAAATATAAAATGCAAAACAAATCGAGACAGATAGTAGAAGAACTACAGTACGTTGGCATACCAAATACCAATTAATGACATAGAATAAGTTCATTCAAGATAGACTTTAACACTGTAAAAAGTTTCCATATATATATATATTAATTTATGAAGATTGGCTACAAGATGGCCATACCTCATATATGGGTTGGTTCTTCAAGGTACCACTACGTATTATTTACTGGCTCGCTCTACTAGAGGAACGGATTGCTGATACTTTATGCAATTTTATAAGAGAATAATGCATAATAATATCACTCTCTAGGACGCCATGGATTGATTGGAAAAGCAATAATACTATTTACAGTATCATCAGAACTATAAAATCTCCCACTCAGATTCAGGATGATCATTAGCAGACAACATTTTTGTGTTTGAATTCATGGCAAGAACAGGCATCACCTTGTCCTCCTCAGCCTCTAGGTTGAATTGTTGATCTCCATATAGTGCTCCAAGTTGTTCATACTCTTTCCTTGTCAACCTCTTTTTCGTGGAGAAAGCTTCCCGAAGCTTATTCTGAGAAAATATTGACAGAAACGGTCAACAAAGATCTAAAAGATGCATTTAAGTAAAGAACCAGAGCCCCCCTCTGCTCCTCCTAAAAAGCGGACTAAAGGAATAAATACAGGAAAGAAATATATATGAGAGAGAAAGATAGAGGACCAACCTTATAGGACTTCTTTTTGACAGGACCATGTGGAACATGAATCCTGTCCTCTTCAACCAGGACACATGTTTCATCCAACTGGGATTCATCAAATTTCTCAACAATTTCCAAATCAGACTCAGTGCTGTCATACTTGGACATAGCAGAAGACAAATTATCTGATTTTTCTGTAAGAAAGAACAGTGGTGTCATAGAGATAGAATTGAGAAAATTATAATCCAAGAGACAATGAAGTGATCTGAAAGGCAGGCACATGGTTTGTTTCACAAACATCCCTTTGATTCAATTTATCTCAAGTGAATAGGATAGGAGAAGGAAGACAACCTAAAGATCTACTAATTTTTCCTTGAACGAGCAAGTAACGTGGACGTGGAGTACATTTATTTGCTGGGATGGAGGAAGAGTGATGCAGATACTGTAGTTTTCTCTAAATTCCCAAGGAAACAAAAGGTGAAAGTGCAACTGTAGAACCTTATATTGACTAATAAAACATAAATGATACATAGACATACTGACTCCTAGCACTCTGGCGCACACATGAGCATCTGACCTCCTGCAGGTTCTCACGAATATGCACTGCAGAGGTATAACCAGTGTGAGCCTTACTGGATGAACTAACTTTTGATGGCTTTAACTCTTACAGTTGTGCCAATTTAGTACTATTAGACATTTCATCCAATATAACACAACATAAGGTCCACCGTGACTCATAGTTGCGATCCACTGTATATTTTCTGCTATAATAACATAATTTTGGGTAATTAATTATAACATCTGACGATTTACCATTTGGTATATAGTTTTCCTAGAAGTAACACTCAGCAGTCAGTCTTGAATCAGTGTTACACAACAAAATGGGAACAGAGAGAGAAGAGAGATCTATCAGCGTTACACAGCAAAATGGGAACAGAGAGAGAAGAGAGATCTTTCTCCAGTTTTAGTTATTAGAGTAGCTAGAATTAGTCAGTACCTTCATGGGACTCATTGATCTCCTCATTAGCTAAATTGTTCCGAACATTACTGCAAATTTCGTATCTTGTATTACATGCTAACTCCTTTGTACAAGTATCTGTTGCCAATATAGAAGTTATCACAGAGAGCAAATAAGAGAAGAAAACTGCAGACAGTATACCACTAGAGTTCGGTTAAAAAGCCACCAACTGAGATAGAGCTGGAACCTGTTTGTTTCTTCCCGACAGATTCAACAGACATCGTAACAGAAGCCTCAGAAGTAATTGAAGTATCAGCTGCAGACACATTAGTTTGAATAAAGTGATCGCGAACTTTACTTGCTGCTTCTCCAGAGTCAGATCCTTTAACTGAGGCCAGGGCTGAAGTCAGGGTCACATGATCAGATGCCATTTCAAAACCACCCCTAACCTCAGCACTTGAAGATAATTTTAGTGCATCCCCTGATGCAAGACAAATAGCATTAGGCTTCTTAGCTGGGTGGCTGTCTCTAACAATTTCTTTGATTCCCACATTTTGACGTTTATAGACTCCTCCACTTTTGCATTTCCCTGAGATCTCAAGAAAAAATGATCTTAGCAGATCTGTCTGACCAAAGAGATTAAATAGTAGTTGGTGAATAATCAGCATTTGCATTTTGTACCCTTGATCACTTGAGTGTCATCATTTAATTTGTTACTAAAACGTCTGGCACTTCCTTTAAGATTTGCTTTCAACTTCTTGTCAATTTCATAGTGAGCATAAGGGTTAAGAGACAAGTCAGCAGCTGCGACTTTCACAGGATCAATATTACATTGAGGATGAACATCTTGCATCACCTCAGAACAGAATCTCTTGACATTTGTACCAACAGTGTTCACCTGATTCTCAACATATTTAACAGTGTCCTGTAAATGGTCACAGTCTCAGTTATTCTGATTATAAACATTTGGTCGAAATTAGCAGGGTGGATAATACGCAGTACAATTTCAGAACCTTTTAACATATCCAGAGACGTTATTGATCAAAATTGACAGACCACTGTTAATGATGCATGGTGATATGCTGTCATTTGTTTCAATACCATGACGAGGATGTATGTCATCCTTCCTGGCAATCATAAATTACTTACTCTGGGTGGACACAAATACAACTTTTCATATAGGAAAAGAGAGAATCCATTTAATGAAAGATAAGATTGTAATAGCAGTAATGCTACCTCAGAAAAGCACTTCTTTGCCAGTCGAGGTAGAGCTAGACGTACAAAGCTATTATGCATCAATGAGTATTAGTAAGAATGGTTTTTGATGGTATAGTCCATCAAGATGTCTGCATTTGTGCCTATCACCCTTGAGTAAGTTCCAACATGTAATATTTCCAAACTGTTACAGAAAGTGTAACAACATAGAGGAAGGTAAGGGCAATGAAAGTATCAATCAGTCTTTTTACACTCTTCCTCCAATCAAACTCCACATCTATCAGCGAAAAGGTGCAACCAACCAAGTCATTGCGTATCCAAGTCACTGATTACCCATTGTGTATCCTGGAGAAAAAGAAGACCCAAGGAATAACCTAAATAGAAACATGCAGGATGCAATCTACTTGGGACCATACCTAGAGATCTGGGGCTGAACACTGGATGCAGAATAGGATTAGTTGAGTAATAGGACGGATTTCAGCTATAAGCAAATTAACTTAAGGAAATACCAGCAACAAATAGCAATAATAAAATAGGGAGTAGGGATATTCGAAAGAATGAAGTTCACCTGGTACATAGCCTCTTCCATCTCCAAACACATAGTTTCAAATTTTTGGTATATGTTTCCAACCCATGATATAGATTTCAAGTCCATTGGAGAATAGGTACTCAAGTTAGTTCCGCAAGATGTTATAGCTTCCCAGCTGCAAAAATTTCAGACAAGTCGTTGCATTGTTAAGATGGATTTTTTTATGAACTGCACAGAATTATAAAATTCTCTTGGGCCAAGTCAGAAACCAACTTCAATCTGTTTCAAAAACAATGAATTTGTTAAATCTAACATGACTAATTAATGTTGACTCGAAGGCCCTCTTTCTTAACGAGACACCAAATGTTATGTCAGCCAGATTCCATCTGGAAATAGTGAGACAGTGAAGTGTTGTAGTTTTAAATGTTTCCACATTAATTAGATATTGTCATTCAAGTTATCAAAAATACAAATCTCGATAAATCAATTGTATGCATACCAATTTCCTCCAAACAAACATTATGGGTAAAGAGGATTGAGCTAAATTCAGACAGCCAAATATTAGATTAAATAGTAAAATAAGATATAATTTGATCTACCTCAAATATCCCAGTCAGACACTAGGTTCTAATGGGAGGGTTTACGTCTTTTATATTTTGCATGCTGAACAAGAGACTAAGCGAACTGTTCAAAGTGGAGTAAAAATCGTTTTCCAAAACCCTGCTAGGGCTTCATGAAGTTGTGTAACCAAAGCATTTGCAAACTTATGCTCGAATTTCCTCACAGCCCTCTACTCTCGTAATTCTCACCTTAGTTCATGGATGCAAGACGGAGAATTTTTTTTAAGAGGATTAGGTCAAGGTGCACTGCAGTACTCCTACTCAATATACCAAGTCTTCTTGATATCAGGAGCAAACAAAATTTAAGGCACACAAGAAGCTTTTCAACAGAGATATATAAATTTTAGTGTCAACCTTACTTGCAAATGATTTCATATTAAATGTGTGACAAGGCCTCACCATTTTTCCCTTAAAGACAGATTTTTATCAGCTCTTTCTTCCAAGGAAAATCACAACCTTTCTCTCCACTAATATTTCTCCCCATGTTAAGTATGCAACACTTGAATTAGGTAAGAATTAGTAATAAGACCAGCTAAAATTGATTGTTCAGCCACTCAAAATTAGAATACCAATGAGCCACCCCACCTGAATCGCCAGGCAGAAAAAATCAAATTCCCGTGTGCTCATAGGATCAACTTTGCAATATTAGCAGATTTACATACATCATGCATTTGAATCACCACACAAGTAGAAATTATTCTAATAAAAAAAATCAACTATAGCAGATAGTTTAAACAGCATAATCCCCTTCATTCATTATATTCATTTTGTTCATCTGATAACAGAGACATGTTGAGATCATTATCCAGGGTAGGATGATCGACAAATTAACAGATTGACTGACATTGAGACATCTAAGGTCGAACATATGCAAATGTCTGAAAGGTCTAACCATCTAGTAGCATTTTGATAAGCTCACCTGTTAAGCATTTCCCACATTCCGACATTCAAACACTATGTCCATTGTTTCACAAATCCAACAGCAAACCAGACTCCTAAGACAACTAGAGAAGGGAACAGAAGGAACTTCTTATATAGTATACTGGTGAAGCCAATTGCATCCCAGGGGAATTAATCGAGGTGTGTAAACTGGTCCAGGTTACCACACAAAAACAAAATGCATCCAAGGGGTTCCTTATAAGAGTGGCTTTTCAATGTCTTAAGCATATAAAACTCAGAATTGTCCAAAGACATCTTTTTATCAAGAGAAGTGCTCTAAAAGACTAATATCATGTAATTAGTTGAACCTTATTGGCAATCTCATCTCTTGTTTTCTAGATTCCAAAGCCATTTTGGTCATCCAAAGTCAAGAAGGTCTAAGAGCTTCCTTATTAGCTAAACTAGGTTCATACCAAGTTTCCAAGAAAAGCTAAGAACACAATCACACACAAAAGAAAAGAAAGCAAGCTACTTCACCCAAACCCCACAATTTCACATAAGCAAAAAATCACAGCAAAGGCAAAAAAAAAACTATTTCTTTCCCAGAATTTCTTCACAGAAACACAAGAAAAAACCATTATTACCTTGATCAAGAAGCACAGCTCTACAAAGAATCAATCTTTACTATCTATACTACATATGTACACAAATAACAACAGAGATACAAAAAAGGTGGAGTCTTTATCAACAAAAAGTAAACAAAAATAAGAATACTCCTAGAAAGACAAAAAGGGGTTGTGTTAAACAAAGAAAAAATGATTTTTAAAGCTGAAGTAGAGGAACTTACTAAGTAGGAAGAATAGAAAAGGCAAACCCACCAAAGATTTTCAGCAAAATAGAAAAGAATCAAGCTTTATAAGATGGATTCTAAAGAAAAAGTAGAAAATACAATTGGGATACAGAGAAATGGAGTGGGTAAGATAGTTTTCTTGAATAGGAAAAATTCTGAAACGTATAGAAGTGTACAGACGCTGTTCACCTAGTTTTCCTCAAAATGGATTCTTGACACGTATGCAACAAAATAGAGTTAAATATGAGTATATTCTATCCTTATCGGAGCTTGACTAGTCTTAATTTGTGCCTTGTATGATCCGATAGAGGGAAAGCCGCTTCCTACGAAATATTTTTTTCATATTCAAAGTTCGAATTTGAGATCTCTTCTTATATTATATTAAACAAATATAATGTTCTCGAAAAGAAATATTTAAGTAAATTTTGACATATTGATAATCACATCAAAATCAAAATTCGAATAGTTTAAAAAACTGAAGAAAAAAAATGCATAGAATTGTTAATACTGTCAAACATTTTGAGACATAAAATAGAAATAGTGGAAGGAGAAAAAAATTCCTTTTATATATCTTTATTTAATATACTTTTTTTTTAAAATCATCCTAACAATTAATTCAATTCATTTTTTGTATTTTCTTTTTGAGCAACTTTCACATATAGCAAACACAAAATTCATATTTGTATGATATAGCAAAGTTTGCATAATTGCGCTCCATAACAAACATAAATATGTATATTTCGCTATACATATACAAAAGAAAGTAGTTGTATAATCTGCTTTGGTATACATATACAAAAAGATCAATTGTATAAAGTGAGAGAGGCGAGTGAGCGAGCGAGATCTGGGAGAGGGGAGAGAGGGGAACGAAAATATATGTATATATACAATTTTCACGCATTTTATACATTTGCGTTTTTGTATAAAGTGAGAGAGCGAGATCTGGGAGTGTGGCGAGCGAGATCTGGGAGAGGGGAACGAAAATATATGTATATATACAATTTTCTCTCACTTTATACAAACACAAACGCATTTTATACAATTTGCGTTTTTTGTATAAAGTGAGAGAGCGAGATCTGGGAGAGTGGCGAGCGAGATCTGGGAGAGGGGAACAAAAATATATGTATATATACAATTTTCTCTCGCTTTATACAAACACAAATGCACTTTATACACTTGCGTTTGTATAAAAAAGAGAGAGGTGAGGGAGAGAACAAGAGTGGCGAGCGAGATTCACCAGGAGAGAGGTGAAATAGCAATAGTTTGCTATGAGGTACAATTAAATCAAACTATATTTATAACATTTAATTTGAATTAATAGTTTGCTATTATATACAATTTTTCCTTTTTTTTCATCCTCCAATTTAAAAAGAATAGAATATACGTGAATCTTATTCAAAAGGTTATTTTCGAGAGATATTCGATTCAAAGTCTAAAATAGAAAAATTATAAACAAAGTTTATGCCTTTTCTATTTGTGGCTATATCACCCTTATCATCAATTCATCATTAGCTAAAGAAGGGGTGATAAGTATTCTAAGGATAAGAATACAAGCAATCATGAAATTGAGAGGAAAAATAATAATTTTATTTTCTTGAAAATGATATCAAACATATTTTCTTATTAAAGTAATTATTCCTTTCCTGAAAAAAATAATTATTTGGAAATTGGTGTGCAAGAATTAGTCTTAAAAGGGCACTTGGAAATCAACTGAGTAATATAGAAAATCCACTTGCTCAAAAGTCAACTGGACCCCAAAAGAAAATATTTTTATAACAGTTATTTTTTATACAGTAACATTTAATAAGGAAAAAAAAAATGTCTTGATACTATGAATTTAAATAAATAGTACTCATAGATAGGATTGTTGGTGAAACCAAACACGGGATAATTCTAATATAATAAAGTTGAATCCGTTTACAAAATAAAAAATGAGTTCATCAATCATTAACGAGTGCAGTGGAATGATAAACTTTTTTTTACCTTTAATAGGTAATTAGTAGATCGTTTCGACTATCATTTTATTTTGTTGTGGTTACTCTATTTATGCTATTATTTGATATTTATTGTGCTTCAGCTATTATTTATATTTTGTTGTGGTTATTGTTCCTTTCATCTGTATGCTTTAGAATGTTCCCCTATTCATTACTTATATTTTCTCCTTTTAAATCTGTTTTGAGGCGTGTTACTTGCGTCGAGGGTCTTTTGAAAACAGATTTTCTACCTCCACTAGGTAGGAGTAAGATCTATGTACACTCTACCCTCCACAGATTCCACCTATTACGGTGTGAATTTTGATTAGTCAGCCAATAAATTTTCAGACATCACTTTGGTTAATATAAAAAATGAGTTCATTGGCAAACAATCAATTGAATTTAGCAGAGAACTTGTATCTCCCACCAGATAAAAATTTTGCTTTGAAGAAATTGAAAGATTCTTTAGGCAAGTAGGTGTATAGGCAAGGCAATAAAGATATGGAATGAAAACTATAATACACATCATATGTACCAAAGACTTTCAACAACAGTATCTAGTGTGAACTTTGAACTTTAGTTTTCCAATTGTACTGAGTTTCCAACAAAACATCATCCAGCTGCTTGAAAATCTCCAAAGTCATCATCTGCAACATCTTGTGGACCTTGCTCTTTAACTGATTCTGATTTATCTGGTTCCTCTTTCGCTGTTGCTGAGTCCTTCGTTTCAGCAGATTGCTCGAGACTCAATTTAGACGGTGATACTGGGGGAGACCTTGCATCAGTAGCAACAGGTGAAAGTGGTGCGGGAGGAGGTGGTGGTGGCTTGAGTAATATTGTTGAATCTTTTCGGTTGGCCTTTTCCTCCAATGATAGATTATTTAGACCCTGCTCGAAGAACTTGGACCTTATGGTGCCACCAGGTTTCTGTTGCCCGGATAGAAAAAAAAACACGGTTATTGGATGACAGAGCAACATTACTACAGGTCAATATATTAAGACAGGATTTATGGAGACTAACATTCTTTATCTGAAGTTTCAGGGTTTCCCCCTCTTTCAAACTGTAGTCGACTGATGAGGATTTCTGGTATTGCTGCTCCATCTCTTCTGCAGTTTTCTTCTTATTCAGGTATCTGTTTAGAATATTTTGAATCAGATCAAGAAAAACAAACAATTGAACATAAAACATAAAGGAGCATCTCAAATGAGTTTAACGCCCCTTCCTACCAATCCTAACATTTCGACCTACAGGAAACCAAACCCTCCCCATCCAATTGACACTCCTTTGCTGGAAAATTACACTGTGTAACTAGGTAATAAAAATGTTCTTTCTATGTATAACTATATGTTGAATCCCTTTGGTTTCTTCATGTGTTTTACTTTATATTTTGACTACCTTTACAGTGAAAATTCTGCTACGTCACAGTCCGGGCCAAAAAGAAAAGGCAAGCATACAGCTATTAAAAAAAGGACAGAATGCAAAGAGAAAGGCAAAATTGAACATGTAAGGTGATGCAAGAAAGCAAGATACTTCTGATGGTCGTGAAGAGCAGCTTGGAAGTCATAGGCTTCAGGTCTTTCTCGAAATCCAATGCCAATAAAAGCATGTCTGAGGCGTCCACCTGTACAAGTAACACATATTGAAGTAAACGGTGAGAATCTACCAGTTCAAGAAGAATGTTGGTTTTAAGTTAGCTGGTCTCAAGGAACACTAATAGTAGAGTTGCAAGCATTATGAATAATGGTTTGACAGCATGGTTGAAAACCAAGGGATGCAATTCCAAATAGCATTATACATTAACATATCCTACCATGTAAAGTTCAGTGATGGACTTAATGGTGTTACTGCAGTAATGAAGTGAACATCAAAGCAGTTCCAAGTTTAGACAGGATAGAATCTTAATACATTAGAAGGTACAAAAGCAGAGGAAGAGAAAAAATTCCAGCCAAAACTACATGAAGTCTAACAAAGAAAAACCACACAAATTTGAGGTTCTATAATGCCTACGAGACAGGTTATAGTATGTAACAGATGCTATGATTGGAAAACCAGAACAAGAAACTTCTTATTATTAACCTCAACTGCTCATAGGTTTACACTTGAGATATGTCTAACCTCGAGTGAAATTGGTATAACCTGATATGCATATATAAGGTGACACAAAAGAGAAAAATTGTTTGGGACCCATAAAGATCTTGTATCTTTAGTGTGTTAAGCTAATAATGGATACTAACTAGAAGCCTACGCTAAAACGATCAGAAACTTTGTTACATCTTTTACAACCTCCCTCAGCAAATCTGTTTCACATGCATGTGTGTGCAGGCATGAATTATTTCTATATCGACCAAAGGTAGAATTATATGATGGATTTCCTGTTCTACTAGAACAAATTAGATTAGAGCTAAACATTAAACAGAAGTAAATGGTGGCTAAGTAGATACCAATGTTCTCTTCAATCCGAAGAACAAAGTATCTGCAAGAGAAGAATATAAACAGTTAGTACTAGAGCAGCTAATATTAATTTGAATTTGTAAATCAACAAACTGTAATAAACTGTTAAAATCTGGTAGAGAAGTCTATGATGCCGTTAGAGTACTTATAAAGCAGAAAAACAGTGTCAAAAGGAGGTGAATCATTTTGATTACAAACTATATAAACCTGCTACTATCGATTACAGCCTCCACTGGATGTGGTTCCCCATCTCTGAGAAATGCACGTGCATACAATTCACCTACATTGAATAAAGTGGTAATAAAGGAGATCACAAGTCAACATATGCAAATCTTAATCATCTCATCTTCACAATTAGTTGGAGAATATTTGCTTTTTGCCCTCTCTTTTTTTCTCTTTGGTAATAAAATGCTTACTTTTTAAAAAAAAATTGGTAGGAGAATAAACTGAAATGTTATGGGGCTATAAAGATTATCAAATCGTTAGCACCTCATAAAAGAATGCTTCCTAGAGTAGCTTTTAATAAGAATAAGAGAAACTCTATTATAGCCATTTTTTTCATTCAATGTACTCAACGGGATAGAGGAATCCATAGCATTGAACATGGAATAATAAAAGATCGAAAATTCTCGTTGATTGTTCGTTCGGAAAGTTAAGCTAATCCTCAAGTTAACTAACCTGTTTCCTTGTCTTCCAATTTGATGATGCACTCTTCGCCCTTGCTTAAAACCTTTAATGTACCCTCCCATGCCCATTTATTAACATTCCACTCATCAGCCCTGCCACGAAGTGAAGAACTAAAAGTGAATGAAAATAGTTGGCCTCAAATATCAAATAGCTAAGGTTCCAGCATCAAGCACTGCCATTGTGTCTCTCAATCAAGATTTATATGTTGTGCACATGCAGCTAAACATGAAGGAGCAAATCACTATTGTGCCAACAAAACCAAAGTAGGAATTTGATCAGGAGCTCTTGAAGAATGTAATAACATCAGACTCACAGTATATAGCTTCTTTTTGGTTCTTTCAGATCAATAAAATCATATTCCTACCAAACAGAATACCAGGAAATTTTGCGGGAAATTACAAAAGGTTATCAAACAAAAAATATCATAATCTCCTTAAAAATAATATTGTTGACATTATGAAGTATGTGACTACCTAATGGTTATCATATCTTGTGCCTGGAAGACTTTAAAACAACAGGGCAAACATCGCTCACACAGGCTTAACCCTGTCCAATGTTTGTTCAATTTGTTTAACCATCAGACAAGCAAGTTTCACATGTATATTGAGATATCTTTTCTTCAATCAAATATAGGCTGAATACTTAAGATGTCATGCAAACTGGAATGTTAGAAAGAAACATGAAAAAGCTACATCACAAGTTACTACATAGAACTACGGAAAAGCTAAACCAAAATTTACTATATGCCATTTATCGTGATATAGTAAGTTCTGATTGTGCTTATCCTGGACTCATTGACTTTTCCTTCTATTATTCAGTTATTTGTCTATTTATTTATTTTTGATAAGTTCATTTACTACACCTTTTATTTGTCTTTGAATGGCTTATTGGCTTTTGCCAAAATTATTCACTAGAATCTCCAAATTTTTGGAGGAACAAATCACAGCAAAATGTAAACACAAATAATTCGATGGAACTATCATAAAAGTAGACAAATATTAAAAAAAGATATTGAACTAACAAAGTTTTCTCATTGATGAATGAAAAAGCTAAGTGCAAGAGACAAATTTTTAGATGAAATGAATTGGCTGAACCTGTATGAAGCTGCACTTTTCCTTGGAGGGATCTGCATATCAACAAACATACAAATGTTAGTTTGAGTAGTACTTCGTCTTTTTATGAAGTAAGTAATATCATTGATGGCACCAAGAAAATGCAAACACTACAAGTTTTAGTGGTACTTCGTTCTATCTTATCAATGTCACGACTGCAGCTAATGTGAACATTTCTCACCAACCAACAGAAAATTAATGGATGAAGGAACGGATCCTCCAGGGGCCATGATTTTCCAATAGATGCATCAAGCTCAAGATTTGGCATAAAATGTAGTAGTCAAAAGGACTAAAATGCATAGAGACTCCATTCTTGTAGGTACACTGGAAGATGAAAACCCTAAAATCAATAGAAAAGGATAGAATGATAGGCAAGGATTATCAGCCAGATAAAGGGAATATTGTGCATATGCAAATACAGAACTTCAGTTATTAGGTGCAAATTTTGAGACTCAGATCCACCAACTCCAGCATAAAGACCCATAAGACACACTTTAAAAGACAGTAACAAGCAAAAAGGATAGACACACAGCAACCCCTAAGTTAAAAGTCATATAAACTATAATTCCAGAGAAAGATCAAAGTGTTCGGGCTTCACTGGTTATAACACACTCCACATATCACACTCCAAAAGTGAAGTTTGATGTTCTTTTGGGAAACTTTCCTGTTAGACCAATCCAGGTTGTGAACAAGGCTCACTAACTTATCACTTTTCAGTTTTCTCTAGCTTCCTTTTCTCCAATTTTTATAATTAAACCAAGCATGTAATCAAAATTCACCTAAGCATAATGATGCTACTTATGGATATGGGCTCATAGGTTGGAATGAGAAGACGACATTCTAATCATTTACTGCCTGGAGGTATGCTACAAGCAAAAGACCAATATCTCATTTTCCTTTATCTTCAAAGTGTTCAAATCAACTTATTTGGACACAAGAAAAGGTACGAATCACAACTCTTCAACCTAAACAGAAGTCACATTACAACGCTACAGCAGTGTACAGTTATCCTAATCAAAGAATGATCTTACCACAGGCAAAAAACCATAAAAAAAAAATCACAGCTTAATGAAGTTGCAAAAGCTAACAATATCACAAGAAACCATTTTTTTTCCACACAACAAAAAGGTATGAAATCAACATTGAACATAAACAAGACAGGATGGAACGCCACTAAGACACAAGCAATGCCACCCTAAAAGTCCATTGACGTAGCCTCGTAGGCATCAATATCACCTGTCTAAATACAGGACTATCACCTTTGCACAACAAATTTCAATCTTTTTCCAGTAATCCAATAAGCTGTCCAAAATATCATACATCCAATAATAAACACAAAATCACCCAACTTTTCAATCAAAAGAGAAGCCACATTACAACCCCAGTTTATCCTAATCCAAGAATTATTACCTTACCACTAAGCCAGAAGTAATAATACAAATGACACTATATTTCAATCTAATACTATATTTCATAAGAACCATATCAAATAACGAAAGATTCAATCAATCAATCAACTACACCTCAAACCAAGACTAGCTGAGTGAGCTATATGAATTACCCATGATTGAACTCAAATGGGTATCACTAAATTGGGATCAAAACTAAACAAGAACCTAAATTTCCAAAACCCCATGACGACATTTGCAAGAAAGAGTAGAAAAATTACAAGAAAAAGGATGATAGAAGTGAAAATTACCAAGTAAACATAACATTCAGGGACTTGAAATAGAGGAACTTCAATGGGTTCTTCGATTTCTGAGGTGCCTTCTGTTAATTTATTTTCTTTCTCCATTGATCTAAATCTCTGTTTACACAGCTGATGCTCCACCAAAGCTTAATTCAATTGAAAGTTCAAGATCAGAGTAAAGGAGAAAACTCACCAAACTCGGTATCAAATTTTTGATGAAATTTAAGGGCCTGTTTGGGAATTTTGATTAATCAGTTCTTCTGTTACTACCAAGACAAATGCCCTATTTTGTTACATCTTTTTTGGATGGTTTTTTATCGGTTTATTATATTGTATTGTTAGTTAAATATAAATAAAAAATTATACAAATGGATCATAAAACTCAAAATAATTATATGTTCATACCCCAATTCAAAGTAATTCAAGAAATATCCATTTTCTCTAAAAAAAAAAATTACAGTTCATACCCTCATTCATTAAGGCTAATAATTTTCATTTAACTTATGATATTGTATTAGTATCATTAAGGTTGATAATTTCGCTTAATTGATATATATATATATATATTGTATTGATATCATTAAGGTTTCTTGTTCAGAAATTATTCATTATTCAATGATACTATAAGAGTATATGTATATTATTATGGTATCATTAAGGTTTTTTGTTCATAAATTACTCATTAGTCAATGATATCATAAGAGTATATGTATATTGTTAAGGTATCATTAAAATTTCTTGTTAAGAAATTACTCATTAGTCAATGATAAGAGTATATATATATATGTTTATGGTATCATTAAGGTCTTTTGTTCATAAATGATTTAGTATCAATTAAGTGAAATTATCAGTTTTAATGATATTAATATAATGTATAATACTACCAGTTAAGCGAAATTAATTGGAGATATATAATGCAATTATTTAATGGAGTATAAATGTAAAGAGGTATATATTTATAATTATTTTACTTTTTTGGTTATTTGCTTAGTTTCTCCGAATATAGATGCATATGTATACATTATTATAATAACAACAAATTGGAGAAAATCTACATTCTTTTTCCATATGACTATCAAAATGTAAACAAAAAATAATGAGCTGATTAAACTAATAATTCCTACAACTTAAAGTGATTTTTTGGCCCTTTAGGGCAATAAAGTAGAATTGTCAATGGAGAGTGAAAGTTTCAGGTTTAATTTACATATATATTTTGATAGTAGAATATATTTTTTATACTATTAACAAAATTTAATTTGTTATAATAAAATTTTTATGTTTCAGGTAACTGATTTTACTTAAAGAAAAAGTTTAAATATATCATCGAAGTAAACAAAATGACTTATCTATGTCACTTGTTGATAATTGAACACAAGGATGTTTAGTATCAATTCTTTTAGTATTATTTAGGGAGTCATATTTTATATATATGTATATACGATAGATGTTGTATATTTCTCTTAGTTTTTTTTATGTTTACTTTTTTTTCTTTTGAACCTCCTTAGTAAAATTCTGATCTATCACTGATTAGACATAAACATAATACCACTAACGTTACTATTTTGGATCATATATGTCGCCATTACCCATTAACAAAACTCTTTTACTATCAAAATAGTGTCACGTGACATTATTTAAATCCTTCATTACTAATCATCACTCACCTCTTTTACGTATATCACACATAAAAGAATGAGAAGGATAATCTTAATACTAAGATGTGTTTTTAACCTTTATTCCTTGCTTGTCATTTTCAAATACTACTGTAAGTTTGTAACTATTTTAATATCTAAAGTGCTAATTGATCTATTCATTATTGTTTGCCGTAGGGATAAAGAAATGGGAAAGAGAATATTATTTCACCTACTAGACCAGTAGTTGTATCTTCCTCATGGACTTGATCAACTTAGATTTTAAAAACTTTAGGTTATACGATTACTGGAAAGTAGATAAAGGCAAATGGCAGGAAAATAAATATGAAAATTCATATGACCGACTTCAAATTAGTTTAGTACTGAAATTCAGATAATATAATTAAAGGAAAAGGTCCAAAATATCCTTATCATATTTGATTTGTTTATGAATATCTTTCGTTAACATATTAGTTCGTAAAAAGCCCTCGCATAATTTTTGGTCCTAAATTAAAAAATGTTACAATAGTGACGAGTCAAAAACACACTTAAAATATTTTGACTTTTTTGAGTTTTATACATGGATTATCACCAAATGTTTATCGAAATACATCCTATTATTAATTGTTCACTTTTCCAATATAGATAGGATAAAGGAACAACTTATATATGCTAAGGTGTGTTTCGATAAATAGTTATTAATAAATCAGATAGAAAAAGTAAATACATGATAGTTTAGAAATAGAAAGAATGAAATACTTTAGGTGTTTTTAGCCCTTTATTCTACGTGTGAATTTCCCATGATCATGTGATTTACAATATTTGAGATGGTCCAGTACAATATGTTGGAGTCTCACGTCAGTACATTCAAACTGGGGCGGATCTACCCTAGAGCAAGGGGTGTCGAGCGATACCCCTTTGTCGGATAATTTACATTATATATATATAGGTCAAAATTTAATTTAATGAATATATTTACAAGTGTTGACACATCTTGAAAGTTTAGTGTAGTGATTAAGGTGTTGCAAAACTTGTTGGAGGGTTTGTATTCCATTCTTGATATCGGCGTTTACTTTTTTATAAAAATACCATTTCGAATTTTATGTTTTTATTTTTGGAATTTCATATAAATTATTAAATTCTTTTGACATTTCTTTTTGTTTTGAATATCCTTATTAGAATTCGTGACTCCGCCATTATAAAAAGTTATTTCACCCTAACAACAAAATTAACCAAATAGTCTTAAGATATTTCCCCCTCTCTCTCCATATTTAATCAAACGGGCGTTGGCAGCTGAAATGATGCATATAAAAGAAAAAAAATCAATTTCCAAGATATTAAAATCAATATCTCAAAGCATATAGAGTAATTTATAACAAACTATGTACTACCTCCATTCATTTTTAATTTTCATAGTTTCGTTTTTTAGAGTCAAACTATAAAAACTTTGATTAACATTTTACGATATATTTTTTTATCATATTGATATGCAAATTGAAATTTATAGTATATTATATATAGTTTTTGAATAGCTAAATTTTTTGTTAAAAATATCGAATTAATATAATCTAATTTAACTTTGAAAATTAATCAAATTAACTTTCGAAAAACGCAACATGACAAATAAAAGTTGATGAACAGAGTATATAAGAACATAACTAACAAGAGCTACTCCCAAAATGCAGTAGTGAATTGACAGTTGTGTGTTGTATCATCTTAGGAGAATAAAAAATAGTACTTTAATTATTATTAATCTTCAAAACAAAACAAAAAAAACTAGTTTTATTCTTATCTAGTATTTGTGTAAACGCTCAACTACTCAACTTTTAATGTGATATCTATCACTTTCTAAAGGTTGAAAAAAAAGGCAAATATCTCCTTGTATTATGATTTTTTTGTTACAAGCAGTGGGGGTTGACAACAGAGCGGGGCGAAGCTAGAGTTTTAGTTAAAGGAATTTCGTAAAACTTGATATTTTTAGTTAATATTTTGTATTTGTGTTAAGAAATTTATTTAATTTAATCAGTGTCTAGTAAATTAATTTTATATAAAAAAATTATAATTTATAAACTCAAAATTCTGAATTTGTCGTTAATCGGCAAGGAGGGTTGATGGTTAACTCTTAAGTTGTAACATTCTATGTCAAAAGAGTTTGAAAACGCTAATTTTATATAGTTATTGTTTGATTAAACTAGTTAAAAATAAGTTTAACAGTCAAATTAAGCAGCTAAATGATGCAAGTTGAAATCATAATCGTAATGCAATTTGGTTACTCAAGAAGTCAAAAGGTTTGGGTGGGGGTGGGGTGAGAGGTATTCTAAATTTAGAGGCGAAATTAGGATTTTAATTTTATGGATTCTGAATTTTATAATGACGATTATAAGTGATAATAATTGGGTTCTAAATTTAATATATTTAATGAATTTATTAATACAAATACACTATTTGAACAAAATCTACTGAGTTCAGCCGAACCTACATGTAGGCGCTCGATTCCTAATTCCAATACTCTATGCATGGTTAAGGAAAAAAAGAGTGTAATTGTATAAATCATGTATGTAAAGAAGCATGAAAAAAATCCTATCGAAAGCGCCATCTCCAGAAATAGGTCCTGAAATATGTGAATCTGAGTTAATCGAGAATACTCCAATACACTATGGTTAGGGAAAAAAGAGTATAACTGTACTATAAACCATATGTATGTTAAAGCATATAGTAGTAACAATGTATTGTCATGAAAACGTAGTCTCCAAAAATGAATCCTGCAATGCGTGAATTCGAAATAAACTTCGTGTCCTTTCTATCATTTACCTAACTGTTCATGTTGCACAAATCAAACAATTTACAATCACATGCAAAGCCCATCACAACACAAGTACACAACTCAGCCAAACAGTTACAAATGTAGTACACAATAAAACACCAAATCTAAAAGAGAACAAGTCACACTAAATATGTATGTAAAATCTTGGTACATGATACATGTTTTGCTCAGTAAAATATTTTGTAACTGCAAGTAGAAATTTTCTCATGTGCTGACTTTATCAATTGTAAAATCTGACCCCATACCAAAATAAATGAGTGGGATATTAATGGTATTCTTACCTTATCCTATGTCATTGGTAACACCAACTCTTCTATTTTAAGGGATATTCATTTATGTAACAGTATTCATTTTGTCAGTCCTGAAAATTTGGCAAATAATAATAGTGATCCAGACAAAATTACCAAACTCCCTTTAAAAAAAATTAAAAAAAATTAAAAAAATTTACAGAGAATCGAACTTTCACCAATAATGTAAAAATTTAAATAGTCAACTAACTGAGTTACTGAGTGGACGTTTGACTATGAAAACCAAATATTATTCGCTTTTTTTTTTTGGAATTCTTAAGTTGGAATTAGAGTAGAAGTGTGTTTGGTCGTAGTTTTTGTAAAGAATATTTAAAATTTGAATACTTTTTTTCCCGAATATAGTTTATATCTTCCAAATTCTAAAGACGAGCAAAATCACCTAACTTGACTAATTTACCTAAAACATACAATCAAATACTGCCTCTGTTCCTATTTAGTTGTCATCATTTTAAGTTTTACGTCCCTTAAGAAACTAGGTAAGTTTACTATTGTACCCTTATTTAGTATACTCTTGAAGTCAAGTTTTCAATAAATGAACATGAATTAATTTATTTTGATTAATTAATTTGACCAATGAACAATTAATTATTTAGTTTCCCTATGTTGATCAAATGCATATTTTCAAGGCTAATAAATCTTAATGGTAAAATAGAAAAAAAAAGGATCATTTATACATGGTTTTTGTGAAATAACATATAAATAGAAATGGAGGGATTATGTTTTTCATAGATTAGATCGCATGTACGAGCGACTACATACTATTACAAATATTTTCAATTTATATGGAATTTTTTATGATGGTGATTTGATCAGTTGCAAATATATTTTGAAACTGTCAAAATGAGCCAACTTCATGACTTGCATTGCCATGCCCTACACAATTCATGTGTATATTATAGCCACTTTATGTCATACTTAGTGCATGCATGCAAATAGTTTCACATTAGCTTACTGTCTAACAAGTACTATAAAATAGAGCCCATTTTCTTGAGTTAGCTCATCTACTTTCTTATTCACTTTCAACTTTAAAAACTACTTTTCTATCTTTTTTTCCCAATGGAAATTTTACCTGTGAAGACATCAAATTCTGATAGATACAAAATTGAAGCTAGAAATCTTTCCTACAAATTACCTCCTAAATATAATGAGTTTAAATGGATAGGCAAAAAGTTGGCTAACAACAACAAAACTAGTACTTATATACTAAGGAATGTGAGTTGTGAAGCCAAACCAGGAGAAATTACAGCAGTTGTTGGTCCAAGTGGCGCGGGAAAAACGACGTTGTTGGATATTCTAGCAGGAAATGTTGGTCCATCATGTGTTTCTGGTCATGTTCTTGTTAATGATCAGCCTATGAAGCCTGCAAATTTCAGGAGAATATCAGGCTATGTGACACAAGATGAGGCTTTATTCCCTCCTCTCACTGTTGAAGAGACTTTGATGTATAGTGCGCGATTCAGGCTACGTGCAGGGGATGATAAGGCCAAAGACAGAGTGAAAAAGCTGTTGAATGAGCTTGGTTTGGACCATGTTGCTGGTTTAAAAGTTGGGAGAGAATCAAGCAGGACTATTTCAGGTGGTGAGAAGCGTAGAGTGGCGATTGGAGTTGAATTAGTCCATGATCCTGCTGTTGTTTTGCTCGACGAACCAACTTCAGGTCTTGATTCTGCTTCAGCTTTTCATGTAATGCATCTGTTAAAATCAATGGCTAAGAATCATGGTAAGACAATTGTACTAACCATCCATCAGCCTGGTTTTCGAATTCTTGAACTTTTCGATAAAGCTGTGTTGCTGTCAAATGGCTTTGTCCTTCACAATGGATCTTTGCATCTTCTTGAAGAGAAACTTAAGTCCACAGGACATTTCATTCCTCATCATGTCAATGTTCTTGAATTCGCTATCGATATAACAGATAGCCTTGCAGAATGCCTGCATTCTGGAGATCAAAGTGACATTGAAAAATGTGAAACAGAACAAGAAAGTGTTAATGTGCTTAACAAAAACACCAATAAGGAAGTTCTCTACTCCAATTCTCCACTGAAAGAAGTACTAATTCTGAGCCAAAGATTCTGCAGGAACATCTTCAGGACAAAACAACTTTTCTTGGCTAAGGTGATCCAAGCATTACTTGTGGGGCTAATTCTGGGATCAATATTTTTCAATGCTTATAACAACAACACCAAGAATTTGGAGCTGCAATCTCAAGTTGGATTCTTTGCTTTTAGTCTCACATTCTTGCTGTCATCCAACACGGAAGCTCTACCGATTTTCTTAGAAGAAAGGCGAATCCTAATGAGGGAAACATCTAGAGGAGCCTACAGAATTTCCACCTACAATATAGCTAACACTATAGTATTCCTTCCTTTCCTTTTCATAGTGGCTCTTCTCTATGCTATACCAGTATACTGGCTAGTAGGATTAAAGTACGAATTCAGTGCATTCGCGTACTATACTCTGGTGTCCTGGATGATTTTCGCGATGGGGAATTCATTTGTGGCAGCCTGTTCTGCACTAGTGCCAAATTTCCTCCTTGGAATGTCATTTATCGGTTGCCTAATAGGTGCATTTTTCCTTTTCTCAGGGTACTTTATATCGAAGGAGTCAATTCCTATATTCTGGCTATTTGTGCACTATCTGAGTCTGTTTAAGTATCCGTTCGAATGTTTCTTGATTAATGAGTATGGAGGAGAGAGTGGGAAACTGAAATGCATACAGAAAGTTGATGGAGTGTGTCTAATGTATGGTGAACAGTTGTTGACACGATACGGTCTGGAGGAGTCACAGAAGTGGTCTAACATAGCTATTATGTTGAGTTTCATCTTTTGTTACAGGTTTTTAAGCTTTCTGATTCTCTGGTATAGATCTATCAGAAACAAATGTTGAAAAGAATGACTAACAAAATTCCTTTAATTTTATCTATGAAAATCTAAGTACATTAGTTTGTTTTCTTCATATTCTTGCAACATTTTCAGATCTTTTTCCATGCAAATTTGTTGTTCCAAATGAAACCTTCCCTATCCCTTTCCATTTTCAAAATCAAGAAGAGTTGTTTCCAACTCCAACTTGCTTACCAGCCGCGAAAAAGAGAGCACAAAAATCATCATTTGAGTTAAAATATGGCAAAAATGAGGTCATATATACAGCAGTTGCAAGGTAAAGATACACTTGATGGCTCAACTTGTCTAGTAGTAGTAGCCAAAAGGAATATTAAAGCATAACACATTGCAGCATTTGCCATTTTATATTGACTATTGAGAGGAACACTTCATTTTTCGCATATTTTATAGCAGCAAAAGACTTGACAAAGTCTTCAAATGCAGAGTTTCAGCCTACTGTCTTCAAATGCAGAGTTTCAGCCTACTTTTCACAGAATATAAAAAACCTTAGAGCTGTCTGACCTGTTGACGTCTCACATATAATTGGATGACAACATTCTAAGAAGCAATGTACTTAGTCCAATAATTCATGGAACAATTTTACTAAAATAAAGACTCAATAGGCCCACAGAGGATGATCTTCTCATACTTGGAAGAATTTTTTATACTCAACTTGTTACTTGTCAACCCTCTTTTTTGTCTGTCATTTGTCAACCCTCAATTTGACACT
Source organism: Solanum verrucosum (assembly GCF_900185275.1). Taxonomy (NCBI): domain Eukaryota; kingdom Viridiplantae; phylum Streptophyta; class Magnoliopsida; order Solanales; family Solanaceae; genus Solanum; species Solanum verrucosum. Next base: position 489,248 of record NW_026019982.1, on the reverse strand, counting down.
ATTTACTCTGGTTATCAGCCTACATGATCCTTCTGTTCTCGGTTCGTGGGAAATGCTTCCATCACTAACCAGTTCAGCTCGATTAGTGGGTTTTTGTGTTCAAATCTCAAATTTAATTTGCCTGACAAGCTTCCTCAGGCCAACTTTAGGACAAAATACAGCCTCTACCTCACACCTTAACATGAAAAATAATGAAATGACCTAGTAATATTAGGAAGGTTTTTAACTTTATGTCCTAACCATTGTGAAAAATGTTACACTGTGAGGTTATTTAAAAGTCAATTATGAGTAATTTGGTAAAATAAAGTCAGTTGGTAACATAAAAAAGAGGTTGAGTAGTATCTTATACAAACTGTTTAAACTAGTGATGGTGTAAATTTTGTTACATTACATTGTTAATGTATGTAAGTTAAGAACTACAAAATCTCTAGTTTGGTAGCATATGGTAATGTAGAATAGGCTTGATAGGAGAAAAAAGTTGTCCAAATCCAATATTTATGTCAAATCAATAAATGCTAGCTAGTCATATGTCCGTTATATAAAAATCTACCACTTATTTGTTGTAAATGGACGCTCGCTTTAATTATAAAGTGATAGTGTAAAATTTGTTACATTACATAATTTGAAGGAACTATGCGCAGAATAATCTAATTATAAAATGTTGTACAACTTGGGCCTGGGATGAGTTTATTGGTCTGAGATGAGTTTAAATGAAAAGACATGAACAGTGTAGGATTCATATAACGGACTTCCAAGTGTTTAGGATGGATTGAGGCATAGTAATTGATTGGTGTTATTGTTGGAAAAATTAAAAGAAAAAAAATAACGACATAAATAGACTTGGGCAAACCTTCCTTTATGAGCTAGCTTTTATAGTTAAGTCCAAGGGTCATATCTACACTATTCAACACTCTAACCTTCTAAGGCCGCGACAGCTCCCATTCTTTAGTTTACACCCCCTTAAGTAGGCCAATCTGTCGCAAATCCAGATTAGACAGGCTAATGGACTTCAAATACTGAAGGATTATATACAGGAAAACAAAATAAGAAAAAGAAAGAGCTCCATGAACCCACAAGGCATGCCACAGGCCAACATTAAATACATTATAGCACTTGTGTTGGAGTATCAATCAAACACCATCCTTAAATAGGCAATAGATAACTAAAGATTCAATACTTTCCAGTTTCCAGCAAGTTCCATGTTCATAGTTAGTATTAGCAAGAAAAATGTTATTACTACCTTCCAAATTGTATGATGCTAATACACTATTAGATAGATTCCAATCTGGAGGCAGTCGCGCTCTTTTTCTTTAAAGTAATATGAACATAAATAAGGTTAACTAATTTAGAATGAACAAATAGAAAATGTCTCATAGCAATACACATGCACAACTGGTGTCTTTAGAGGAATCTGCAACATATGTATATAAATTTTCTGGACAGCAACATCATGAAAGCGAAGGAACGGTTACATCAGAATAATTTTGCTTATATTTTTACTGGTTGCAACTTAGTGCAACACGTTCTCCATTTACAAAGGGAAGACATATGTAGCAGCATGCATATCCATTTTATCAGAGGATATGCATGCTAAGACGTATGCCATTAGCCCGTGAGATCATTACGTAATACATTATATAGTTGATAAATAAATGCAGTAAATAAGACACATTATTCACCAGAAATCCCCTAAAGAAGATGAGCTCGAAGAATTGAGAAATGAAACTCTTCGTCTCTTGCTTGATAGTGTACTTCTCGAAGAGAATTCCTCGGATGCATAAAATTTATCAAGCACTGACCTCAAAGCCTGACGAACAGAAGTTATAAGAAGCTGGCACCTTTCAGTATCCTCAATATTCCCTTCATTGCCCTCAGTAATCACGAAAACGCTAACCATTCTGCTCCCTAGCGTAGCAATCTCTGCCCTTAGAGTCTTTAGGGGGAGAGTATCCAGAGCTTGTCGCAGATCAGAAATAAGCTCATGCTTATAGTCACAGCACAAAGATGCCTTGACAGAATAAGTGGCTCCGTCAGATCCCTCTGCTTGTTGTTCAACTTTAACTTCATCAATGTCTGTTGGAACTAGAACACCTTTGGTAGCTTCTGCTGCATTTACTCTCAATTCTTTTATGTGGCCGATGACTTTGGCAAGTAAAGCAGCCTTGTCCATCTATAATAGAAATGCGCAATTTAGCTAGAATTAAACTCAAAACACTTCAAAGGACATGTGAAATAGTGATGGAACCAAAATTAACTTCACCGTCATCAAAAGGTGAAGTATCTCACCTTTGCCCCTCTAAAATGTAAAGAAATGCATATAACGCTGGATTAAACTAACAGGGGGAAAGAATTTTCCTTCTTACTTAACAGTTCGAGCACTTCTAACAGTGAAACTAGTCCTCTTCTTCTATCTACAGTTGCTTCATTATAGTCTGACATACTTTAAACCTATGTTTCATGCAAAACCAAATTCTAAAACCATTTATACAATATTGCTTATCAAAAAAAATTAGTGGCATCCATTCTTCCAAGAATCGATAAGCCCAATATCCCTATGGCGACAAGTTACAGAGCTTAGGATGTTTAGAGATCATAATAAAGCTCGAGTGTTACCTGATGAATTCATTGCAAGGACTCAACTGCTAAATCAGGTGTCATGCCATTTCAAAATACTTCTATTATTAATTGGGTAAATTGTTGTAGCCAAAGTTGCTAAGCAATATTAACAATTCAGTCCAAAGAAAAAAAGAACTATTCAACCATTCAAAGAAATCGCTTGACATTCAAAGCGTAGTATGTAAACAACACAATAGACTCCTCTTCTACTTACCCAAATATGATCTCTAGATTGATTAGAAGATCCTTTCAGTTAGCTAGAATCCGTTACTTGAACAAAACTACATCTTGTGTAATCATATTAAAATATTTGACGGTACATTCTATACCTTGCTAAAAAACCGATCCTTGTTTACCAACCACACATCAGTGGAAGAAAAATCCGACTTTCCAAGGGAGTTGAAGTGGGTAAAACAGTACTCATTATGGAATTAATTTCACCAAAAGACAACGTTGGGACTAATTGTAATTCTGCTCAATCTACTTATGAGCTAGCCAATGGGCTTCACAAGTTTCAGTGTAAGCAGACCTTAACCATGCATCACAGAGGTAAGAGAGATTGTTTCCGAAACACCCTTGTAAATCAAAGTAGCTAGGAAAAAGGAAATACAGCAGTGGAGAAAACAAGTCAATTAATACAGAAAGCAGTACAGGTCATTCAGAAAAAGAACAGTACCAACAGCACAAAAGACAACAGATGTTAACAGCTATCAAAAACAACAAACAGTAGACAAAGTTTGATTCTTGAAACAAAACCAACCAAAATAAACTGAAAATTTACCTTATTAGTGCCAGGTATAAGATTCCTAAGAGTACCCAAATGACCATTAATCCTCTCCCTCCTCCTCCTTTCAGCTTCACTATGATTCTTCAAAGCAATCAAAGCTTTTTCTTGATTATCCCCTTTTCCCCCTGGTTTCACCATTGCCTTCACAAGCTGACCACTCTCATTATCCAAAACCAATGAAGAAGATGATGACAACCCATTTCCTATTATACCCTGAAACCCCCCATAAACCTCATTCAACCCATTAAAAGAACTTAAAAAATCCATCTTTTTTGCAGCAAGAAAAACACCCACTTCAAAATTACAGAACAACACCAGGAGGACGGTTTGTGGGTGATGACCAAACAGAGATTCTTGGACTGGGTTTGCTTATTTTTTCAATTCTAGTAGGTACTTCCATCACTTAAACAGAGATAACTTATTGTTATTGGCAAAGTTTCTGAACAAGAAAAGATACAATTTTCTTCTTGAATTGAAGCATTATTGAGGGATTTGTGATGAGCCCCAAAGTCCAAATTTTGGAAGATAAAAACAAGAAGATTTTGAAGGGTCCCTCAAAGTGAAAGGGTAGCCAAGAACAGTGATGGACACTTTAGTATTGTTGATAAGACAGTCACTATGTACTACTACTACTGCTAGTTGTTTCTTGTTTTGGAAATTAGTGGAGAACTCTATTTAAACCCAACATTAGTTTCGTCACCTCGTTCGATTGGAAACAAATTATTTTGATTGTCCCAAATTAGATTATTCTTGATAACTTATTTCAACATATATATGAAATAACTTATCTCATTATTAATTAAAACTGCCTAATACCTCAAATTAAACACAAAATAAAATAATCTTATATTTATTACTAATTAAAAAACTACTCCTAATATAAAAAGGGGTAAGAGGGACAGCAATGACTACCAAATCATATAAATTTTTTGCAATGTAATAAATTTTAAAATGTCAGAAACAGTAGTTGTCTCATATCTGTGACATTTATTATAAAATCCTGCTGCAAATATTGACATGTTTTCTTTCAAAATATATCTCATAAAGTGAGGCTTTTGAAAATATAGAGTATATTAGTTTTTACAACTACCTTACGGTAGAAATATTTTTTCTGATACTTTCGGTTTAATAAAAAAATAATTTAAATTAGTCTAAAAGAAGAAGTAATAGAAATACCAAGTAATAACAAATTGTAACAAAAACAACAACACAGTAACAGAACAATAAACATAATAAAATAGTATAATAGTTGAAGTACAAAAAAAAACAAATAATAACATAAATCGAAGCATAAAAAATTATAGAAATAATGTCACAACTACTAGTAATCTAGTATGAACGAATAACAAAACACAGTATTATCTACTAATCTTCTAACTTAATTTGTGTTTTCCACAATCTCATATTTAAAGTCATTTCATCAGTAAGTTAGAAACTTTATCTCATAGAGTATGATGTACCTTTTCGCTATTGCAGTCTAAATTTTTTTATAAATTAGAAGAGAGAGTTTGAGGCAGTTTCAACATGTCAGTTTTCTGACATTAAATTAAAGTTTGAAGGTATTAAAGTCCTTTAAAAAAATTGCAAAATAAGCTTGCTTAAAAATATTGTAATTTTTGCATTGTTATTTTAATCTAAGTAAGAACTCTTATAAATATCTTCTTTTTTCTATTTAATTACAAAGTATGCCCTGCCCATGCTGAATTCTATTTGCCATAAATGCTATTAAAGTCTTGCAAAAGATTTTGCAAGATAAACTTGCTTCAAAAAATTGTATTTCTTTCTTTGTTTTTTGTACCTCAGCAAGAGCTTTAAAAAAAGTCCAATCTTTTTTTATTTAATTACAAATTCTGCCCTGTTATTGAAGAATATGATGAACCACACTTTTCTATTTGCCATAAGTATTATAAGGCGTGGGCTTTGGTCCACTTCCTTTTTTCCCTCTTCCATTTGGCATAAATTTCATAGATACTTTCTCCATTTTTATTTATTTGTCAAATATATTTAACAAATCAAGAAAAAAAATCTTTTTCTCCTATTATACCTTTAATTTATTAACATTAAATTAATATTTTAAGAAAATATAGTGAGTAAATATGTTTAAAACTTTACCAATTAATAAGAGTAAAATGATAAACTCATTATACCAATCATTATTTTCTTAAGAGGTGTGTCAAGTCAAAAGGGTCGGAGGGAGTACATACTTCATCCGTCTTTTACTTGTCCATTATTTAAAAATAAATTATTATTTTTTATTGTCAATTTTCATATATTAAGAATAATTTTTTAAAAAAAATTATATTATATTTTTAGTATTAATTATTTAACCTATAAGTTATTTTTTTAATGAATATATAAGTTCAAATATGACAAGTAAAAATGAGATGACATAACATATAATATAATAAGAAGAGATGGTAGAAAGGACAAATAATAAGAAGAATCAATTATAGGAATCAAGGAAAATGTTATCCTCTTATTGGCTGAGAGTTTTCTCGAAAATCAATTCATATCCACTAATTATAATTAATAAAGTAAATAGTAAATGTTATCTTTAATTTGACTCTTATAATAATAAAATAATATTTTACTTGTTTATTTTAATAAATTAAGAAAATTAATTTTTTTTTCCTGACTTTATCATTATCGTTAAGTAATTCTATAAAATACTAATAGTCAAGTTAACGGAGAAAGACATTATCAATGTAAAATATCATGTGTAACTTCTTTTTTTTCATACGTCTATTATAGAAATCATTTCCTCATTTTAAAAGGAAAAAAAAATTATTTCCTAGAAAAAAATATATTGCAAAGATTTTAACTGATTAAATATTAAAAAATTAATATTTTACATAACGAACACCACCTTACATCCATCAAATTTCTTTTCTTTAATTTCACGTAAAAATAAACTTAACAAAAAAATAATAATACTTAATAATATCGGGCCCATACTGGCATGGACAATTGCTTTCTAGTATATGAATAAATAACATTATTATAAAAAAAAAATACTACTTGTTATAGCATATTATTAAATAATGTATTTTTATTTTTGTTAAGATTTTAAATCTCACATGTGTAAGTTCTTTTTTAACTTTATAATGTATTTTCCATATGAAAACAAAAAAAAAAAGCAGGAAAAGTGCTAATGTGAAAGGAATGTGGTAGTGAACCTTCAGAGTTGTTTCAGTCCAAAATCTTATTTTGTCCTTTTATGGTGTAAATTAAAGGGGTCCTCTTTTTTCTCATATAATTTGTCGTTTACCCACTAAAATAATTACACTGTCCATTTCATTTTATTTGTCTCAAATTCTTATTTGAACAGTTAAAAAATAAATTTATATTATAATTTTTTCAAATAAAAAATGGATAATTAAACCAAAATCGATATATCTATCATATTGATTTGATTTTTATAAAATTGATTATATAAATTTAATTTTGATTTTAATCAAATATTGATCCAAATCGAATAATTAACATTTAACACCTCCTAACTGTGATGATTCAGTCGTTTTTATCATTGTTGTTTGCTCACCTCTTAATTTGGGAAAAAATAAAAATTGAGCAACAATTAATGTTTAATCAAATTTTTCAAATATATTTTCTTATAAATACTTTCAAGTTTAGTTTCTGAAAATCAATTTTTGCTACTCCCTAGAAGCACTTATTTTCTCTTTAAAAATTGGTCAACCAATCTTACCTTTCTTAAAATTAAAAAAAAAAAAACTTTTGGTCTAGTAAAAACTTAACCAACTAGACTATTAGTCAAAAATAATCTAGAAAAAGTAAGTTTATAATTGTTCCTTACCAAAGTGACTTACTGACTTCCATTATAAACTCACTATTCTTTATTATTGTCCCTTTTTGAATACTGTCATAACCTCTTTTGTCTTATATATAAAATAATCACACTCATTCGATATCTATATTGAAGTTGGACTAAATTTGAATTTGCACAGAAAAGTTTCATATTGGAGTAATGTGTTCCCTAACAAAAGTGACTTCATACCCAGAGAAACTCGAACTCAAAACTTCTGACAATACAACTCTGATCGGTATCTTGACTAATAAGGTCATATTTTTGACAAAATGCTTGAAGGAAATTAAATTTGTTTACCAAAGTCATGAAAATGCACTATTAGACTGTGTGTGTGTGTGTATGGTCAAGTTAGGCCATCAGACAAAGGCAGTTGGGTAAGGGGGCCACTTTGTGGGTGACTAGTAACCAGCTCACCTCATCACTTTGCCAAAGAGCCAATCACTCACTTACCTACTCCATTTTTCAACTCTAATATTGAGACCCTTCAACTCAAATGACACATTATTATCTTTAATTTTTTTAATAACGTAGTGTACGGATCAATTAATTTGGATGTACCTCGATTAATTTGATGGTATATATTTGTTATTTCTCATTAACATAAGTATCAAATTTTGATAAATGTGATAAGTCACCTCCTTCGTTGGAATTAAACATGTGTGAGCGTACTTTCGTGATTCTCAATCAATAACTGTTTATTTTGTTGTTTTGTAATCGTTATTTTATTTTCAATTCTGCTTTGATTCCACTTCTCTTAAGTCGAGGATCAATAAGAAACAATTCATCATTTCTATAAAGGTAGAATGAGGTTTATGTATATCTATTCTCAAAATTTATTTATGAAATTATATTGAGTGTATTATTATTATTATTATTATTATTATTATGCCTCAGAGAGATATGTTTTAGATCTCGTAGAAATGTTTATATGTACAATTAAGTATTTTATATTGGATATAACTCTATATAGATAAACTTTTTGATAAATATTATTTAATTAAGAGAAAATGGTCAAATGACCTCCAACCTATTACTGGATTTCCAACTACACACATATTCTTCGCGGGAGTTCTATTACCCCTGAATTACATTTAAATGGAATAAATAACTCGTTAAGTGCTGAGTAGACATATAAAGTGTATGTCACTTTCTTTGAGAGAGTGAGTTGCCTATTTTTTTCTTTATTTCCATTTTTTTTCTAATTTTCTTTCTCTTTATTTCTTCTTATTTATGTATAAAACTATACATTTTTCACCATTTTCATTATTGAAGCTTTTTCAATAGATGTTTGGTATAAAAATTATCAACAACTAATGCATTTTATGAATAAATAATTTTTCAATAGACTTATTTAAAACATATCTAACAAATTAAATTTATTTTTAAAAATCATACCCATTAATTAATTTTTTTTAAAGTCATGTACTCAAGAGTAACAAAATCAAAGTGAAGTAATTGTATATTTAAAAAATATCTTCAAACTTATTAAAAGAAACTAAAACAAAACAATTTCTTCTACATTTTTAAAGAAGCATCCTACATGTTCTCCTAAAACCCATGAAGAATCAAAATCAAAAACTTAAATTATAAATTAATCATGAAAATTTTAGAGGAGAAAGAATAAAGAATAGGGAAGAGAAAAGGGGACTTGAATTTTTGTTTTTATAAATTTTTAGAGATATAGAAATTTATTGAGGTAAAAAATAGTGTTTATTATAATTAGGATTGAAAAAATGATTGGGGAAGAAAGGAAGAGGAAGGAGGAGTACCTTTTAAAAAAATAAATATTAAATGGTGAAATATACGTGTCAAGTGTGTGTATTTCACCCAAAGATACATGCCTGATAAAGACATTTCAGGGAGGAAATAATTCCACTCTAAAATAACTCAGGGAGGTAATAAAACCCCGTAAAGTATAAGTGTGTAGTTGAAAATCCGGTAATAGATTGGGTGATCATTTGGCCATTTTCTCTTTAATTAATAATCTAATAGAAAGTGATAAAGTAACTTGCTATCAAAGATTAAAAAATTCATTAATATTGTAAAGAGAGATTTTATACCACCATCAGTATATATTACTTTTTTTGCCTATTTGGTGTCCAGGGCATATATTAGAGTTCTAATTAAATTTGATTCGCGCACTATAGAGTTCATTCGGGTGTAACTCTTCTAACAAAATTTTCTCTATATTCAAGGCTTGAACTCGAGACTTCTAATTAAGGGAAAATTAATTACACCACTACACCACCATCCAGATTCATCAATATATATATATATATATATATATATAATAAAACTTGAATACATTATACATACTCTTTTAGAGGCTTTTCCCTTTGTCATTATGCATCTTTGGGCTGATCCTCTTTGTTTTGTTTGCCATTGTTCTACAAAAGCAACATTGTTAAAGTTGAGACACAAAAACCAAGATTTAGATTTTGGCATTTCATATTAGTTTCTTTTTTCTTTAATGACTATAGGTTTAGACTTGGAAAATATAGCTAAACCCATTATAGCTGCTTTAATTAAGATCGATTTTATGTTGCTGTACTTTGCTGATCTCAGTATCTAGAAGAGATCTTCCTAGTGTCTCTAGTTTTGGCATATCTATATCCTATTTTCCCTCATAGTTACATGGTCAGAATTTTAACGGAAAAGGGTCAAAAATATCTTTATACTATTCGAAAAGGTTTAAAAATATCTCTCATCCACCTATTGGGTTAAAAATAGGGAAAATTGAATGAAATAACAAACTATTAATTCAAATTAAATGTTATAGCCATAGTTTATTTTAATTGTATTTCGCAGCAAACATCCCCTTTTTTGTCATCTGATTCGATATACAATTAGTCATTTTCGGTATACAATTAGTCATTTTATACATTTCGGTATAAAATGTATAAAATGCGTTTGTGTTTGTATAAAGCGAGAGAAAAATGTATATACAAATACAAATACATATATTTTCGTCATATACACTTATAATTATACAAATACAGATCTTATTATACAAATTACAATGTGTAAATGAATTTATACAAAACTGAACAATTTGTATAAAACTGGATGTTTGTAGCGAATTATACAAATCAAAAGCTCCATAGTAAACATAAAATTTGCTATGGGGTGCAATTATGCAAACTATAGCTATAACATACAATTATGATTTTTATATTTGTTATATGTGAAAGTTGCTCTTAAAAATACCCATCAGTCAACCTTTTTGATCCACTATTACCCTTTAAACTAATAACTTTATATTTTTTTAATTAATATTATTATTATTAATTATTATGTGGCGTCTTTCTATTGGATAAAGTTTAATTCCAACCCACCAAACTTTCTCCTACCCCACCCGACCCATATTGACATCCCTTGACCCAAACCCAATTACAAGATCCATTAAAAAAATAAAATTGAATCATCTCTTCTCCCCTAAACCTAATATCCTATTTTTCTTCTTTCCCTTTTCTTATTAAGCTATTTCAAGATCAATTTCATCCAAAATAACCATAAGTTGTTGTAATTATAAGGCACATAAGCACTATGGTCCCTCTATAATCCAATAGAAAGACGCCACATAATAATTAGTAATAATATTAATTAAAAAATATAAGGTTGTTAGTTTAAAGGGTAATAGTGGACCAAAAAGGTTGACTGAGAAGTATTTTTAGTCAATAGGTGGATGAAGAGTATTTTTAAACTTTTTCGAATAATACATGAGTATTTTTGGCTCTTTTCCAGAATTTTAATTAAGATATTTAAAATATATAAAAATAAATACATAAAGAAGTCGAATAGATTAAGAAAATTCAATATCTATGTATAAAAATAATAATTTTAATTATATATATATAATGTAATTTTTTGCTAAAAATTTTCTAATCCCTTGGTCCCATTTAACTCCGCCATGCTTCTAGATTTATGCCGACCATAAAAATTAAAGAACAAGTAAATCTTTTTTTTAATTAAAAAAACAAAAACATCTTCAATTCATATATATTTGGAAGATCTTTTGTACACAAAACAAGAGGTTGACTATATGGCCTAGTGGTTCAAAATTCACCTTGAGGTTTTGAGTTCAAGTCTTAGGTACTATATTTTTGTCTTTCAACCCCTCTTGGTGAAAATCTTGTATTCGTCAATAGTGACGTAGCCATGATTCAAAACGAAATATTATTTTTATGTTCAGTGGATTCGAACAATTTATATATATACTTAAGAAATATATTTTTACCCTATTTTTATAGTATAATATTTGAATACAAAATCTTAGTAACTCAATTTATTGACTATCTGAACTCTATTTTACTGTGAAAATTTGAATCCCCACGTAAAATCATAATATTACTGAATAATTTGAAGAAGGATATGTATGTTTTGTTTAAGTACCTGTTAGTACGTACGTGGATACAAAATATTTTTTTTTAATTGCTTGATGTTGGGGGAATTAATACTAATATTAAAGGGGGCAAGGTCATGTATGCTCATGCAAATTAAATTAAATTAAAGAACGTAACACGTCGAGATTAAATGACAAGAGCATCAACTACTCAATTCATATTTTAATTATTAATTAATTATACATAATTAGTCAACGGATTAATGTGAATCTTATCATTATTAATTCAAAGCTCGTGCCTTTTACACTGTTTCCTTGTAAGAGGCAAAGTCGATATCGATTTAATTAAACTTCAATAGAAGAGAATTTGAAAGAAAAAGAAAACGTCATTATTATTATTTGGTTCATTAATTATATATATTTGTCTTTTAAGATTTTTGTACATTTTTTAGAACGATATATATTTGATGGCCTTTAATCATAAAAAGTATGTATTGGTCTAAATCAAATTTAATTTTACCTCTCTTTATATGTCTTGTTTTACTTCACTAATTGAAATAGTAAAGATGATCTTTAAAAAAAGAGAGTAAATAAGGACATATTCTTTTCCTATATAACTTCAAAAGCTATGAATGTTGATGATCGAGTTTCATATCGGATGGAAAAAAAAAGGATGGATTGTGATCACCCACTTCTTTTTCATCTGACGTGAGACTCTTTGGGAATAATCTTTCTCTCATGAACTAATTAATTTCTTTACGATGAAACAAAGAAGTTTGTTACAATGGATACAAGGACGGAGCCCTAGGGGCTAGGAGGCATGGTAAATTACGTGTGTACCTCTTCGTCTAGTTTAGGTGCATGTGCACCACTTTATTTGTAAAAATATTGACTCTGTCACTGATGGAGTAATATATAATAATTAATCGTCAATCAGTACTGCGCTCAGTTGGAGCACATTAATATTAAACATAATCAACCTTTCGATATATACCTAAGATTTTCATGAGCAATATTTTCCAATATGCCTTTAAGTTTTCTATTTTTTTTATTTCTAAATTGGTGACCTAAATTTCTTTAGAAAAATATCTTAGTGCATCGGCCTTTTAATTAATCTGTCATTGGATTCCACTGTTTAGTTGAGGTTTAGTTGGGAACGTATAATCAGAAAAAATAAATTTTATAGGTGAGGATATAAAAGGAAAATAAATAAAAATTAAATGGTTGGATATGAGTTTAATTAGTTATAAAAAGAAATAACTTTATTTAACTACTCCAATATAAATTATAAATCACTTTGAGTCAACTCTCAGAATAATGAAATTCTGTAATAACGTATTTAGTTTTAATTAGCCTAGTTTTGTAGCAGGCCAGAATGATTAACTATGCTTGTAATTTTTCTTATTCGATGTTATTAATTAAACATGACAAACATATGAATATGCCTTCATTAATGTATCAAATTATGTACTAGTAATAATTACTCTATTTGATTGTTCATATGGGTTGTAATCAATTCTAATTTCATTTTCATTTTTGGTAAAGATTGCTAATCTAGTAATTTGATTCATGTTGGGTATATAATAAGAATAATTGGAAAATTGAGGGGAGATAAAAGGAGGAAATATGAAGTGTTTGAATAAGGAAATACTTCTACTAGTTGTTAAAAGGGTTGGAAAGAGGGATCTCCTCGTGTCGTCATTGTCGCTCGCTCGGCTTTGACTTTGAAAAATGACCGAGAGATTATTTTTTGGACAAAGTTTTCTTTAATTATTAATTAATTAATGGCCAGCCCAAAACGACACAATCCAAATCGGATCCGTGCGACTCGATCTTGGGTTAAAACGTCTTTTTCATTTTATTTAAATTTTCCACTGTTTTAAATGACTATTCTGAAATGTTGTAACTTTTAGAAACAACCATGACTATTCTCAAAGGTTGCAAACTTTCATGAACAACCATGCATTAGTGATTGTTCTGAAATGCTACAAACTTTCAGAAACAGTGCTTGTTGGCTATAAATACTTATAATTCCTCAGACTTTTCACTACGAAATTTCTGAATTTCTTCTTATTCTCCTACACAATTAAATTTTTGTGTACTTTGCTCTCGTTGGGTGGTTCGCTGACAACATTATTTTTGTATCAATACACTAGTGAATAAAATCGTTCTATCATGGGAGGATATATTCCTTTAAACGTCGGGTACTAAAGGAGAATAATTTTCTTAAAGGGACATTGTGCATTCAATAAACTCGATTTTCTTTCCTTTCTGTTTCATTCTACATATCCTGGTATGTTTTTACAGACATTAATTTCTTAGTGAGTATACGTTTTAAACTTTGTTTTTATGTTTCTGCAACATTGTTGTTATAACTATTTGTTAGTACATATTAAATAACGATTCCTACGCAAATAGTTGAAAGATTTAATAGTTCATCAGAATTTTTACTTGAGTATACATTAGACAATTTTTTAGTGGTTTGTTCTATGTAAAAATTAGGCAAATGACATAGTATAAGAAAGAAATTACTTTATTTCCCTACTCTTTCATTAATTACCAAAAATCCCTTTTTTTAGTGTTTTTCGGATACATAATATAGCAGTGTGGATACTTAATATAGCAGCGCAGATACTTTAATTAATAACGAGCGGATACTTAAATTATTAAGTTGTTAGCAACACGGATACTTAATTAACGGGCGGATGCATAATATAGCAGCGCGGATACTTTAATTAATAACGGGCTGATACTTAAACTAATAAAGTATCCGGTTAAGTTGAATTGAGGGAAAATAAGGGATTTTTGTATTTTAATAAAAGAGTAGGGAAATATTGAGAATAGGTAAAGAAGTGTTGTGTATTTAAGTAATTTTTCCTTGTTCTCTATCGTAGTAATAAGAATTTCATAAGAATATTTGCACCCAAGTAGCGATGGAAGTCTACTTTAAAGTCCAACACCTTTCAAAGTGGGCCTCATAAGTGGATAGGCCCAATTAAACCTATTACATAATGGGCTTGTGGATCTGTAGCCCAGGATTACCTATGGATACCAAGTTTGCTTAGACTTGTAACTAGTGGATATGGATCAGCCCAGCTACTAAAATGATCCAACTTAAATATAGACTATGACCCAATATTTAGGGTGTGTTCAATATCCTATTTTCTCATGTTTGATTGGTTGGTTTAATTTTGAAAATAAGAAAAAGTGACTTCTTTTATGTATTTAATAAATAAAAGTAATAAGACAAACAAATGATATCGTCTTCTCCACCCTCACAACTACCTACACCCACCCAACCAGGGGCGGACCCACGTGGATTCTAGGGGTTCATCCGAAATTTCTAAGCAAAAAATTGCATTGTATATATAAGGTAATTTTTGTATATTTATGTAGTTATATTAGTTTTGAACTCCCTCGTGAACAAGAAGCAAGTTGTAGCGCAATGGTAAGTCCTTTTTAATTGATCCTCACGTCCAGAGTTCAAATGATCCTCGTGTCAAGGTTCGAATTGCATTGTGAATATTTTCTTTTATTAGCTTCTCTTCATTTAGTTTCGGGGTTCAAATGACCCTCGCATCGAGGTTCGAATCCCATTGTGAACATTTTCTTTTATTAGCTTCTCTTCATTTAGTTTGAGGATCAATTTTCACGTTTTTTTTTTTAAAACGTGCTAAAAGAGTAGATTTAAACCCTAAAAAATCCAAATGTGAAAGAAAATCTAAACATGCTAAAAGGTCTCTTGTAACGGAACTAACTTTTTGTACCTAAAAACTATATACTACTACTTCCTTGGAATTATGTTTTGTTGACTTATTCACACGTTTATACTTTTATTTTTCGAACCCTGAATGAAAATCCTAGATCTGTCTGACCCAACCCATCAAACCCCACCGTCCACCACCCATCACTCTATCCTCGTCCATCATCGTAATTTGTGTTAGATATATATAAATACTTTTAGGATGATGTTTTATTTACACATCAAATACAAAGAAAATATTTTTTTAAAAAAAGATTTGTTTTGTAGAAAATATTCTCCTCTGTATTGAAGACACCTCTAGTACAAAATTATTAATTTTGCTAGGCCTAAATGGCCAGAAAGTCGGTGTTAATAATTGAATGTCGTGCGTAAATGCAATTTAAAAGACGGAGCTTTCAAAAAGATTATACTGATTTTATTTCAATTCAATTAAATGGAATTATTGTGCCACAAACTTTGATTCCCTTTTTAAAGAAATTAATTAATTTTTGCTAACGATAAATTCAAATTGATAAAATCCAAATTATATATTGTATCTAGACGCTAGAGCCGTCAATATGGGCTAGGCCCGTTGGGCCAGCCTAGCTTTACCCGTGATTTGATAGGGCTAAGCTATGATTTTTGGAGCCTATTTAAGAAAAGGACTTTTTAGTCCTGCCTGAATAAGCCTGTCGATTTGTGGGCTTGAGAAATATAGATAGGGTCTGCCCGTGGACCAAATAAAAATAAAATAGAGTATTAAAAATAACAGGAGTCAACACTCAAAATCTGTTTAAAGTTTGAAATATTAGAATTTAAATACAAATTATGTTTATAAAATATGTACTACATAAAATAAAGTTCCTAAAATTTATAGGGAATCACTTTTTTGTGTTTTATTATGATCATTGGAAAACAATTAGGTTAATATTTCTATTTAACTATTTATGTTTTTACTTGAAATCAAACTTAATAAATATTATATTGATAATTTTATTTGTGTATTTGATTAACAAGTAGTAACACTAGTC
Organism: Solanum verrucosum; assembly: GCF_900185275.1. Taxonomy (NCBI): domain Eukaryota; kingdom Viridiplantae; phylum Streptophyta; class Magnoliopsida; order Solanales; family Solanaceae; genus Solanum; species Solanum verrucosum. Next base: position 472,904 of record NW_026019982.1, on the reverse strand, counting down.
GATATTTATGATAATATTTTTAAATTATAATTTAATTTAAAAAAATTATAAAAAATATACTTTTAAGAAAAGAGGGTTGGCCCGACAAAGCCCGTAGGCCACACACTTGTGGGCTAGGCCGACCATTTTTTGGCCCATATAAAAAATGGGATAGCCCGGCCTGGCTCGTCAAATTGCAAAGCCTGTATGAGTTAGCCCGGATGGGGTGAGCCAACCCATATTGACAGCTCTACTAGCCGCAATAAAATTAATTTATAAAATTATAATCCAGCTAATTTATTCATATTTAAATTGATTATTAAGTCAATTCATATTAACACGCTTAATTCAATTCATTTAGATTTTAAACTAATTCAACTTTAAATTAATTGTTCAAATTAAAATGTGACAAATATTATAAGCGAAAGAAGTGGGTATTAGTAGTATTTTTTTAATGCATCGACTGAAGTGGGCAACAAGTATATTACGTGAATGCAATAAAAAACTTATTTAGTGGACCAAACGTTCTTTAAAATCTCATTAAATAGCATAAATTTGTCTCTAATTGCTACCAAATAAAAGAATCGGCTAACGATCATGCTTTTAAATAAGATTAATGTCCAATTCATTTTTACGAATTATTATATTTATTTATCATTTTCAAAAGCGGATCTACCTTAATAAGTGGGGTATATTTGTACAGAACTAGAATATAATTAACAGTGCACAACGTATGAGTGTTCTTGTGTCATTGGTACAAGGCATATGAACCACCCGCGAGACCATGATTTGAATCCAGCTAAAGCGTTATTTCTTTATATTTATTTTAAGTTTTGCTTAAAGATCATATTTGATGCACCCAAAGTATTTAAATCCTGAGTTCGCCTCGAGTCATTTTTACCTTATAAAAAGTATTTTTGCTTTCCTGTCGTATTCTTAATATATTTATTACTTAGTTTAAAGATTATTTTTTACAACCTAAGATACAAAGACTATATAATAATTAAAATAAATATTATAATAAAATATATGTATTAATTATTATTTTTAAAAAGCGTGTAAGTTTCAGAAAAATATATCACTGTTGGCTCTAATTTTGTCTTTTTTTTATAGACATGACACATTTCACGTTGATGCCCCACGTGCGCACTATAATCTTACATCTCGATATTGATTTGATGAATTAAGTAATTAATGATGAAGTAAAATAAAAAATATATAATTATATTTTTTATATGTTAAAAATGACAACTAACAGTGAAAATTTTAGTTTCAAAATATTGAACAAATAAAAATAAATAAATAAAGTACTATTTAGAAAATATATATATAAATTTTTTTATTTTCATGCTTATCCTTATTCAATAGAAGTGAAAAATAAAATGATAAAAAAGAATTGTAAAAATAAATAAAATTAATTTAATTAAATTATATTTCAATTAATATTTTATTAAAAATATAAAAAAAAACACGACAACTAAAATGAATCGATGAATTAAAAGAGTAACAAACCATAGTCTTAGTTCTATTTTTTAATGGTCTTAATTTATTGTCTCGTGAAACTTGACAACATTACATTTAAACGGCTCTTGCCTTTCTCAAAGGGTTCCTCCAAATTTATTTTAAAATTTTAAAACTAAAGGAAAATTCTAAACTTATTTTTGGTCATTAATTTAATTAAAACATAGTGTTTGTTCATATATTTAGTAACACTTGAAAAAATATAATGACTTTTAAATGGTGTATTTCTAGTATAGTTTATTTTTTAGATTTTTTTTATGTGTCTGATATTTATATTATGATTTCAACTAATTTAAATTTGTATTGTATAAGAAACGTTATTTTCCATAATTTTTTCTTTACTCAAAATTTGAACACAAATCTGATTAAAAATTGGAGGAACTCTATTCATTCTATCAGGACCACTACAACTTTTATTGTTAGTTCAATTTCTTTTTATTATGTCCTTCAAATGAATTTCAATTTGAATTGTTTTTCTGAGTATATTTTTTTTTTTTTTAGGTCTTCTCATCTTGTTTGATATCAGCTTATAATAGGATTTATGACCATATGGGAATTCCCTATTATATAAAGAAGTACTTTTTTTTTCATTTTTATTTCACGTAATGATATTTTAAGATGTTGAATTAAAATGTTTGTCGTTATTCAAATCCCAAAGGAGTGGTATTGTTACATTTTTTGCTAATCAAACTAGCTTTGATTAATAATTGATTTATTTTAATACCTAATTTTAACATTTTCAACTATGAAATCATATTAATAATACTCTTTATAATAGTTCCAATTACGTGAATATTAATTGAAAATTATGGGAAATTGTTCATTAAACTCGCTACATGCTCAAAGGAATTTATTTAACACATTAGATAAATTACAATTGAATCGATAAAATAATAACATTTGATTTATACTGATAAGATTAAAAAGTAGATTTGTGTTGAAACAAAAATACAAACTAATATTCACCCAATTTCCAAGAATTGGTTAGGTTTGTAATTACTTGTGTTACAATTATTATACTATTTTGTTATGTAATATCGTTCGTTTAAACTTATTACAATGTAATATCTACTTTATTACTTGCTATATTTGTTTTATTTTGTATATTCAATTTCTTATTTTTGAGATGCAATATGTTAGTCAAAAATCTTCTAAAAACAACCTCTTTATTTCTACGAGACAAAAATAAAATTTGCATATATTTTATTCTTTCAAAGTACACTCATTGAATTTCATTGAATTTTTTTTTTTGTTTAAGATGATTTATGCATTGATTTGTCTGTAATGATAAAGTGAATTCATAATCATGAAATCTCAAATTTAAATTTCAATAAGATATTGATAAGTATATACTGGTACAATTACAAGTTGGCTCAACAACTATATATATATAGAATTTTTTTTTGAAAATACTATACGTTCTTTGCAATATGTTTTTTTAATTTCGAGTTTAGACCTTTGTCGTTTGATTGGGAACTAATGAATTAATTATCCTTAGGTTAGTTATCATGAGATAACTTACCCCACCCTGTATATGTGATAACTTATTCCATCACTATAATATAAATGGTGGGATAAGTTATCCATAAGTTATACCAGACATGTCAACCAAACAAGACATCAAACTTTTATTCTAATACTATTTTTTTTATCTCACGACTATATATTTTTATTCCTTACACCAAACGATCTCTTAGAATTTATGTAATGAGTCGATTTTGTTAGTGAACGCGAATACGTAAAAGTACCAAACCTTTACCCTAGCAAAGTACCACTATCACACTGCAACATCTATAAAACGGAACTCTCCATTTATCATTTTCTCCCTCTGCTTCCTCTTATCCCTCTCTGTAACACTTTCATTTGTCTGCTTTCCACTTCACAATCATGGCGGCGGCGGCGGCGACTTCCTTCTCCATCACCACTTCCACTCCTCCTTCCCCCTCCTCCTCAACCAAATCCCTAAAACCTTCTCTTGTTGGTAACTTAGGGTTTCTATCCTCGTCAACACCATCGCTTAAGCCTCTCAGAGCTCAAGCCACCGTTTCATCTGGCAGCTCAAAATCCGGTGGCGGCGCACTCGCGGCTCGCATGGTTGCAGCACCTGCTACCGTCAAAGCTCCTGCTTCGTTCGATTTTGAAACATCCGTTTTTAAGAAGGAGAAAGTAACCCTCGCTGGAAATGATGAGGTGCATTCCTCATCTTCTCTATTTGTTTGTCCAGATTCAATCTAATCGTGTAAATTTATATTTTTGATTGATAGAATGAATCAATCTAGTCTAGTTTAGCTTGAAAGTTAGTTAAAGTGATGCTTATGAGCGAAAAGTGGCTAAAGAACTGTGTTTATGCTGAAAATTTATCTGTCGTTTTTTTGAAGTTTTTGACCATATGAAATATTGTGGTGCAGTACATTGTGAGGGGAGGGAGAGATTTGTTCAAGTATTTGCCTGATGCTTTCAAAGGAATCAAGCAGATTGGAGTTATCGGCTGGGGGTCTCAGGTATATCTCATGGATTCAGTTTTTGTCAAATCCATTTTTAATTAGAAATTGCCTTTGATTGAACGATGTTCCTTAGTCAGAAATGACTTGTAATGAGATGTTCTTATTCCAAGGAATTAACTGGTATTTGCAATATAAACTTTAAGGAAAAAGTTCCTTATAGTAGTACTTTAGTGTTGCCCGTCTAAAGTATAAGAGAAGGATGATATTTTTGAGTGCTATCTGATTGGTGAAAATTTGTTAATAGAATTTTTGAAGATTCCTTTTTCTATAATATTGGAATCTGGCAAATATTCCTTTACATTTTCAAATTTCCTAGTGAGCTATTATCTTTTGATGTAATCAGTCACCCAGCTTTGAACTGCTTTTTTCTGTTGCTCTTTCTGAATTGCTCGTAGCACTTCATCCTATGTTGAATTCTTTATCTATTTGCTATTGGATTGTTGATGATATGGTTTCCATGAGTTATCTTCGTCTAATTTTGCTGAACATGGAAACTTTTTTCCTTATATGTGAGATAAAAATATTTTACATGCTTCCTTTCGTGTTTTGTGCTCTTTTTTTTGGGTGTTTTGAAGAGCAAAAAACAAGAAATGAAGCACACTCTTCTTTGGACTGCGGGGTAAAATTTATGAGAAGTTAAAAAATGTCAATATACATTAATATAGTGCTATACTAATTTCAATTTCCAATTCAATAATGTCAATATTAATCGAACTCCTCGAAAAGTTGAGATTGAATGAGCCTTCAAACATTTCTTTTGGATCACTTTGCGCATCATTGTTTGAACCACACTTCTCTGAACTGCATGGTTTCACCCGTGAAATAATAGCTCCTTGGTCTCATCGCTTCATCACTGGAAGTGACAGCTTTTAACAGCACTGCTCTTTTTTCTTCTCTTTTCCATATTCAGATTTGCTTAGTAAATACCATTTCTTTTGTAGGGACCTGCTCAAGCCCAGAACTTGAGGGATTCTCTCGCAGAAATAAAATCTGACATAGTTGTTAAGGTAATACTTCATCTTCTTCTGCTTTCTCCTTCCCATCCCACAGAGACAGATAACAGTGGAAGATGGTGTTTGAAATGGTGGTGAAATGTGTTATACTTTTGGCATATTGTTAAGCTTACAAGTGTAATTTCTGTTTCATGTAGATTGGTTTAAGAAAGGGTTCAAGCTCATTTGCAGAGGCCCGCACAGCTGGGTTTACTGAAGAGAACGGAACCCTTGGTGACATATACGAGACTATCTCTGGCAGTGATTTAGTGCTGCTTTTGATTTCTGATGCTGCTCAGGTTGGACATTGTTTTAGCCTCTGTTTTTGTTGTGGCAACATTTGGTAATTACGTTTTTTGATGGTTACATTTTATTGAAGGCTTCCTTCACACAATAGTTCAACCTCTTGGCTAACTTGGTAGATATTTTTTGGTTGAGTCTACAATTATTTTGGACTAAGATATGATATTGTTACTTTTTGTCTTCTGTTCGTCATCTTTTGAAATCACATTCACGTTGGGGTGCTAAAATGTGTGAATTACAATGTTAGGGCCAACTTTTGTCTTGGTATAACTATTGCTAAAGCATAAATTTTTAGTATTCGGAATCAATGTAAACAGAAGCATTCTTGGGAGGCGGAAGGGGTTTAAATATTGCTGTCTAATTTTTGTGATGTATGTGCAGGCTGATAATTATGAGAAAGTGTTCTCTCACATGAAGCCAAACAGCATACTTGGGCTTTCACATGGATTCCTCCTTGGCCATTTGCAGTCAATGGGCCTTGACTTCCCAAAGAACATTAGTGTGATTGCTGTATGTCCTAAGGGAATGGGGCCCTCAGTCAGGAGATTATATGTTCAAGGAAAAGAAGTCAATGGTGCTGGAATTAATTCAAGTTTTGCAGTTCACCAGGTCTATTTCAATGACCTTTCTCTACTCTCTTTCCTTCAAGCCATTAATTTATGTTCAATCAGTCTCACACGGTCACACCTTTTACTATCTCCAGGATATTGATGGAAGAGCCACAGATGTTGCTCTAGGGTGGTCTGTTGCCCTTGGTTCTCCCTTTACTTTTGCTACTACTCTAGAGCAGGAATATAAAAGTGACATTTTTGGAGAACGAGGTTAGTGTGTTTTCAAGTCTATTTCTAGCTTACTAAAGCCGTTATGGTTGAGTAATTGTGGTTCCCTCGTTAGGTATTTTACTTGGTGCTGTCCATGGAGTTGTGGAGTCACTTTTCAGAAGGTACACTGAGAATGGAATGAATGAGGAGCTTGCATACAAGAACACTGTAGAATGCATAACTGGAGTCATTTCAAAGACCATATCAACAAAGGTCGGTCTTCAATTTTTATCTTCCGTAAGAGTATTATGTCGAGGAAGATGCTTATGTAGCACTTTTGTTAAAAATTTCCCTAAAATTGTGGTATGCACATGTATCCGTTTTCCAGGGCATGTTGGCTGTGTACAACTCATTGACTGAGGAGGGCAAGAGGGAGTTTGAAGCTGCATACAGTGCTTCATTTTACCCCTGCATGGAGATTTTGTATGAGTGCTATGAAGATGTAGCTACAGGTAGCGAGATCAGGAGTGTTGTCTTGGCTGGCCGCCGCTTTTATGTAAGTCATCTTTTACTCTGTAGTTTTATGATAGTAACTTGGCCGGGTTTGGACTATGGTTTTAGTTTAGTTCTTTAATGATTAGGTTTCGAGATGTTTTTGAAGAACAATTCTGGGGAAATTTTGCACAAGTGGATTAATTTGAGAAAATGTTTTTCCCAGTATATTTGGACTAGTTTTTGTCAGACCTTTGGTTTTTCAGTTACAGGAAAATAAGTAAGATTCCTGAAAAGAGTCTGTTTTAGAAACAAACACAATTGTTTCAGGTTTGGAGCACTATCTAAAAACTATGCTAATTAATGTGGGCTTATTTTTTTACCCAATCAGCTATGAGAATAGCAGAAGGGCATTGGTTTTTTCTCTATATAAGTTTCGAGACTATAATCCTCCTACTAAGCCAATGTGCCTTTTTTCGGTGAAATCTTAATTTTGTTCACATGTTAGACCTAGTACTATAAGGTCTTCAAGGGGATAGTTGAAGAAAAACGTCAAATACTAAAATAAAATGATTTTATCTTTGGCTTCTGTACACGCAGGAAAAGGAGGGCTTACCTGCCTTCCCAATGGGGAAAATTGATCAAACAAGGATGTGGAAGGTTGGTGAGCGCGTCCGAGCAACCCGACCAGCCGGTGATCTTGGTCCTCTGTATCCTTTCACTGCTGGTGTCTTTGTGGCATTGATGATGGCCCAGGTTAGCATTTCTACTTTATACCTCTATTTTTATTCTTATATTTTATGCTTGAGCCATGGAAGTATTGCATGATATTTCAGGATATGCTTGAAGTGCTCTTTTGCTCTGGTCGCTTTCTCTTCCTTTTTAGATAATCATATTTACTCTTTTGCTTATGTGCCTTGGATTCGATACTTTTAGGACATCCAGCGTAAACGGTGTTAGCATGCCACTTGAACATCTGAATCTTGAATTGAGAAAGTTGTGCTTTTTGAAGAATTTTTTGCCTTAGAACTCAAATGAATCTTACTATTTTTTTTTAAGTTCTATAAAATCACTATGGAAAGGGTTGCCAAATGATGAAAGATTACGTGAATATAAAATGACCTGTTCTCTGACATTCCTTGTCATCTAAAATATTGTCTTCGGAAAATATGAACAGATTGAGGTTCTGAGGAAGAAAGGTCATTCTTACTCCGAGATTATCAATGAAAGTGTCATCGAGTCTGTAGATTCATTGAATCCGTTCATGCACGCTCGTGGAGTATCATTCATGGTTGACAATTGCTCTACAACAGCACGTTTAGGTTCCAGGAAGTGGGCCCCTCGATTTGATTACAACCTCACCCAGCAAGCACTTGTAGCTGTGGATAATAATGCCCCTATCAATCGAGATCTCATCAGCAACTTCCTTGCAGATCCCGTGCATGGAGCTATTAAAGTATGTGCGGAACTGAGACCCACAGTTGATATTTCTGTAACAGCAGATGCTGATTTTGTCCGCCCCGAGCTCAGGCAATCTGGCAATTAAGGGTCACTTTGTGAGCGAGTTAGAATTTTGTGTAATTGTGAGGTTGAGATTTCATATTGTTGATGTGTGTTGGTGAAGGCAAGAATACTTAAATCTGTTAGCTTATAAGAATCTTAACCTTTTTCGGGTACTAGCACTTTCTTTATGTAACCTTTTGCTGAATAACAGATTCGAAATTTGGGAACCCTTTTAGCAAACTATAAAATGTGGGTTATGTGGCAGTAGCATGTTTCAGTCTCTACATGTGTAATTTTAACAGTTTTAGTGCGGTATTTTTCTACCATTTTTGTCCAGTTTTCATCTAAAGTTATGAACGAGAGCAACAACTTATTATAAAGAAATTTGTGTAAAATACCAACTTTACAAGTATGATAAAATTTGTGCAAAGTGTCAATGTTAATTTTATAGATATCAGAAGGCGTGATGCAACTTCATAGATATAAAAAGCAAGTACAAAAAGATTAAATGCGCAATAACATCATCATAATAGACAACATATTAAACACAAATTTTTTTTTTTTGATAAGGTAACTTTATTAAACACAAAATTAGTACAAACTTAACAATAAAGTTGAACTTTTGCATTGTTAAGCGAGATAAATAGTACAAAATAATCAAATTCATATATGACATCTGTACTTGACAATTTCACCATAGGAATAAAAAAAGAGTAAACAAAAATTTCGTATGTAATATATTGAAATGCAATGTAATATTAATAGTTATGACCAAAAATTGGAAAGAAAAAAAAAAGAAAAATTCACAATTAGAAGTTTTTCTGAATATAAAAGTATTTGCAAATCTCAAGGTTAAACTCGTATTAAGGCCCTGATAATACTAAAATAAGCACTGAATTCACCTGGCATGAGAACATAGAGTAAAAGGAGAAACTACAAAAGACTAAACTAAACACAAAATTTCATTATTTTCAATCCATTGGCAAAGCACTAACAGTAACTATGAAATTCATCCATGGGACTGTTAATTTTACAGAAAAAATGGTAGGCAGGCTACTAATCCATAACCATGTGAGCAAGAAACCAGAACAACGATTAAAGTTCTGAGTTTCAAAAATTATTTCATGTTTTTTTTTGTCACCCTGATCCCAAGAAGACATATTTCCTCTTTCAGGGTAACAGATGTAACTACTCGCTATGCTAATGCCAATCATATCCTTGTTCATTTTACGTTAAGGTCGCAATCATCCTGTATAGCAACTTCAGAGAAGAGGGACTTGAATGCACCTAGGGAGAATTCAGTCAGATTCAAGGCAGCATTGGCAATGGATTTGTCTTCCTCAAGTATTTCTATTTTGTCCGATTTTCCCTGTATGAATGACGCATGGAAAATGCTACACTTAGTACAGATGAGAAAATTAAGCAAGATAAAGTAGAGAGAGTGCTAAAACATGTGAACAGTGGACATAGTGATATGATAATTAAACATCGGCAAGCCAACTTCTCTGTACATCTTGGAAGAGGGTAGACAGGAACTTAAATGTTTATCAATTATATCGTTTTTGCAAGTATCTGTCTAAGCCTACCACACAATCCTACACAAATTTGGAAAAGACTTCAGTTGCTGTAACAGGAAAAATATGTTTTGGTTACAGTATTACAACAGCAGAGAGTGTTTCTGCTGTAATCATATGGAATGTCTGTGCCATAAACTCGCAAATGGACTCAGTAACAGGTACATTAATTTTGTGGGTTTGACTAATCAACTAAAGCAAGTATGAGATGCAAGCATACATATCATCGGAGTTGTAGGACCCAGCCCCATAGATAGAAATAAATCCGACATGGCAATAAAGGTATCCGATGGATTTCAAGTAGTGGTTCAGTAGTTTGATGAGGATGAAAACTTGAAGAAAAGGGAAGTTTCTTAGAATGTAAGAAATTCTAAGGAGGTCTGATTTCTGTTCTAAAAAGTAATTCTCTTTAGGAACTATTTTTATTGGAGGAAAAATTTTTCCTCCTATAAGTATGGTTTTATTCACTTAATTGTATGACAATCGAGAGATAGAGAAAGATGTAGTTATTCATACAATAGCAACACATCCAGTGAAGTCCCACAAAGTGAGGTTTGGGGAGGGTAGAGTGTACGTAGACTTTACCCCTACCTTAGAGGTAGAGAGGTTGTTAATGATAGACCCTCAGCTCAAGGAGTAGTTCTCCATAAGGGAAGAAAAAGAACTAAAGTGAGTGGTATTCTTGTGAGGGTGTCAAAGAAAATGTATTCCGAGTGTGTATAACCTAGTGGGTTTCCTCTTTTGGGTGGGTGAGTCTCTCGAAGACTTTGAAATTACCAGAGCAAAATTTTCAACTATAGTGATATTGTTTTGCTCCTTTTGGGTTGTGGCTTTTCCCTTAAGTTAAAGAAGAGTTTTCCACGTAAAAATATCATTATCCTTCCTTACTTTCATCCTGCTTTTACTATGGTTATCATCCCAGTGTTAATCCTTGAGTTTTAGCTAGTATAGGAGCATGAGAAGGGGTTTTCATAGGCACGGGCATACGATCAGTACTATTTACATGCAACAAGAATAAAGTATGTGCATGCCTAGCCATTTGCAGTGTTGTAATGGATGGAATACGACGAGACCCTTGTATACCTAACCATTGATGGGGTTGCAATGGATTGGAAGGTGTGAGACCCCGGTTTTGGTTGAGATGTTTTCTCAAAAAGAGAGTTGGGCCAAGGGTTTTTTCACAATGTAGATCTTTGTGAGGAAAAAAAAGGGAATGCAGGAGTGAGTGGTACTTCTGATAACCGAGAAATCCCCGAAGACCCCGGCACACGGTTCGAAACTTGGTGGATAATAGGTCCACCCTTCTCCACTTAAGTATCAAGTTTTTGTATGTGACCGGATTCGAACCCATGATGGAGCCCAATATATTACGTATATGTGCTCTTGCCACTAGAACTGCCTTGAGGGCAAGGGTGAGTGGTATTGCAGTAAGGGTATTGAATGTATTTTGAGTGTGTATAATACAGTGGATTTTGGGTTTTCAGTTTTGAGTAGGGGACTCATGAGGAAACTAGAACCTCCAAACTACTCTGTTATACTGATACTATTTTGCTCTTTTCGAGCTGTTGTTTTCCCCATAAAAATCTTGTTATTCGTTAATTTTTACCATGGTCACTATCATCCCGGTGGGTAATACAGGAAAATTAATAAAACTATCTATATCACCTCATCGTGTGATCCTCTGATGTAACCTACAATCACAACTTCCATTTTGCCAGGCTGGATCTGTTCGTCACTTGAATCAACTATACAAGCTTGCTGAAATGGAGTAGAAAAACGACTATGGTCATCTTTAAACTAGGAAAACATATAAGAACGAGAAATTTAAAATAGCAGCAGATAAAAGATAAAAGAGATGATAAAGCTAATGTATGTCAAGTAGGAATTAGGGACTATGCAATTAGACAAATTGTAACTATAAGCAACATCATGCATGAAGCAATTAAAATGCCTCGAGAAGATTACTGACAAACTTTTTCTTCTGCTAAAGAAAATCAGTGAACTTTTTTCATTGCTTAGAACATACGCACTTCCAAAAACTGTGCTACACTATTTGATGCTTAGTAGACAGCATGTCAAACTATATATAGCAGTTGTCCACTACACAGACACATTGAGTAATGCTCAATAAACACTTTATAACAGTCACAATAAGTGCACAGTTAAATACAGTATTCTGCAATACCCCTAACTGAAAACAAATAAGCAACCATAATACCGACAGTTCCCTGAGCATCAAACAGTGTCAAGTGAAGCAGCATTGGGTTAGTTTACTCACCATCTTCCTCTTAGAACTGCAGCAGCCATGTCCCCAACCAACGCCAAGAACAATCTTTATGAACTTGTACGCCTCAGGTTTTGCCCAGCCAAAATAAACTCCAAACACTTGATCTGGTAGAGTAGACGGCCCTTCATCTGGATATGATCTTTAGTCAGAATTCTGAGAGTCTAATAACACAAATAAGAAGGAATCAGGGAGGGAGGATATGGGGCTTGTCCAAGACCTGCAAAATCATGGAGGAGGCCATTTTTGTACAGACCCCTGAAATGAACAGGTTCAACCAGCAACGCATTATCAACCCCTACAATCATCAAGTAATAAAAGTTGCATTATGCTAGAAGGACATGCAGGACCAAAGCATAAAGAAGGTATACTGGAAAGAAACATACAGTCTTCAAATGGTGGGAGACCCCATACTTCCGGCTTTAAATCTAGGAGTGAACGAAGCACAGAATCAGCTATTGTATATTGATCAAATTCAGAATGGAAAGATGGCACAGCTACCACCTTCATTCCAGCAGCCTTGCCTGCCCTGACTCCGATACTGTCAAAGTTATTGGGTGAGGAACTACTGTCATATCAGTTTCGGTTAATAAAAAATGTTCAACAGTCGTGCATTAACTGCACAAACAAGGAGCAAGTCAATTTAAAGAAAAACAGGATTACTTTGATTTCTAAGGAAGTATCTGAAGCCCTTCACATGCATTAGTGTGTGCCACAGCACAGCACAAAAATTGTCAGCTTTGACTAGAGTTAAGATGGCACACACTCACATCTCATGTGAATCATGTTTAAGCTGTTCTAATTAGCAAAAATGATATGCTGGAATAGATCACCAGCTTTTGATACCAAAGCAGCATTAAAATTAGTAGAATTACACACTGTAGAAATTAAGACTTCCATGTGTAGGTACGTGTATCAATGAGTTATTTCAGTCTTGTCCAGAAAAGATCAAAACCAAGAGGCATTTATGGTTAAAGCCTCATGTCCTAAGATAGGCACAAGACTCATACTCACCCCAGTTTGCGATTAATGTTTCTATAGGAGGTAAAATAACTTAACATGCTCCATGCACCAGGAATGTGAAATTCAAGAACCAAATTTTTACACACATAACGCAAATTCACTTCTCAGTCCCACAAACATTGTTAGATGGAATTACGTACTCATGATATCATCATATCAACATATGTTAAGAATCAAAATCAGCTTCGAGAGTGTGTTCAGCTAGTCAAGTTAGCTATTAGTATGGGAAAAAAAAAGGAGGAATGTCAAACTTTTTGAGGTACATGTTAATCTGGTAAGAGTTTACATTAAGAGTTTAAGCAGTAAACTAATGCTAGACAGCTAGTTATGCTGATCGCTTGTGACGATGTAAGTTTGATCCTTGAGAATAGAAATAGTCACTTACATGAAAGGTGGATGATTTCCACCACTCACTAGCACACAACATAGGCATGCAAAGAACTGTCCAACTTAAACAAGCTAACTAGAAATGAGAAAGAAAAGGCGACTTACACAGAATCCTCTATCACTAGGCAGTGAGCTGCATCTGCACCCATTTGTTTTGCAGCTTCAAGAAATCTAAAATCAATTCAAGAATTCACAGGAAATTAGAAGAAATATATTATCTCACAGGTGACACCAATTATCAACCATTGGAAAAGAAGTTCAGTCTGTCAGTGATAACACACAAATTTTGCAAGATTTTAGACTAACAATAGCTTCTGAACAATGAACATGTATAGCACAAAATTGTTATTCGGTACTTATTTTAGACATAATAGGAAAAGGGGAGATTAATTGAAGACGCTTTAAAGGAATTAGCTATAGGGCTCTTGAATTGAAATACTTTTGCTTACATATTTAGTCTTTTTAGTCAACCATGAATATCTAAATAGCAGAGATCAAATGATAGATTTCAGTAACTTTATGAGCTTTTGAAAGAATAGTATCATGAGCAGTTTGTACATGCTATCGTAATTAAGCACCTTCTTGGTTCTCCTGCTATCAATGAAATATTCTCAGATTTTCTTCAAGAAAAATGTGATAACACAAACTTCGAGAGGAATAGAGGATAAAGGAGTATGTCATATCTTATGCATAGCAGTAACCAGAACTATTCAGAGAATCACCCACAGTAGAAAGCCTAACTTACATGTCTGGAGAAGGCTTCCCTGATTTAACCTGATCACTTCCAAGAATTACAGAAAAACATTCTTTCCAACCTAGTTCAATGAAGAAAAAGGATTATGTTAGTTTATAATATACACCTTCACAAGGAAACAACTGAAAGAAAATTGATGTGCTGACCATGATTGAAAGTTCATAAAGGTGACCTCATTTAGGAAGAGAAGGAAACATTTTTTTAACAATAAGATGATTCAAAAATAACACTTTGCTGGCTTTAACAAAAAGAATTTTCTCAGTCCTAAGGAACTGTCTTATGGACTATTTACTTCGAAAATAACAACACTAATTGATGAAGCAAGAAAATAAAAGGATAATGTGAAAAGGAGCATAATGAAGATAAACTACGTTTTACATTAATTTCTTAATGCGTTATAGCACAACCTTCTTGGAGAGAGACTTTCCCATCTATGTTTTTCCTTTTGGAATTTGAAGCAAGGGCAAAGGGAACTCCATGCTTATGGAGATGTCTTATAAGGCGATTAGCACCAGGAAGTGCTTTCGCTTGCAACCACCTGCAACAAAATAGGAAAAAAACTATACGTGAATACTCTGTTGCGCATTTGCTTAATCATTGAATATCTTAAATCAGTGCAGGGAAGCTGAAACTAGCTAATCTATCACACCGTCAACACAATGTAAGAAGATGTGCAAAATTATTGACAAGTGGAGGCGACTAGTGCATAGTGTTTTACTAGATTCTGTTAGTTATACAGAGCAGAGCATTAATATCGTGCGGCTAGTCAAATTATTAAAGATGTCATGGAAACAAATATTTCATTCTCATCATGTCATCAACTAGAATCGGAGACAATATCACAGAACATTTCACTCGAAGACATTAAGATATAACTTTGTAACAGAGTGTAGGAAAACGGGAAGATGCATGTGCTCTTGAAGCAACACAAAGAAGACTTCTATTCAACATGTAAGAGCAATAGGAGGATGTAAGGATCAATAACCATGTTACTTATCCAATATGAAGTAAAATGAAATGCACAAATATGATGATTTTGTAAGAAGATGACATCAAACAACATAGGCGGATCCAGGATTTGAACTTAATGGCTTTGAGTTCCGAATTCTACCTCAACCTATTAATGTGTTGTGTTCGGACTCTATGTTTGATACTATTTTAATGGATTTTTTAACACATATATTAGGTTTGAACCAAATGTATCAGTTTGGACACAGACAAATCCAAGATTTGAAGTTTATGGATTCCTATAGTGACCTCAAGTTAATATACAGTAATAATTGGGTTCACATTCAAATATTTAGTGGATTGATACATATACTGGGTTTGAGAAAAAGCCGATGAGTTCACATGAACCCATAAGTTATGTTGTAGATCCGTCTCTATTTTGGACAAATCCATAACTAATGCACTGGGTCTGCCACTGTTAAGTGTCAACCAATTATGCTTTATAGTAGTTTACAAGTGAATATCCATATAACAATATATCCAAAATAAAAAGAAACAACTAATATATTGAGAGACATGGTTTAAAAAACACTTACAAGTCATGATAAAAGGGCATGACTGCTTGGACATACTGATCGGGCGTGATAGGGAGGTCGTAATCACTGACAATGCCAATAGCGTACTCTTTCTGCGCCATGCCCAATCTTTTCTTTTCCTTCTCCTTATCTGGCACCTTCCCATATCCAGCCAGAAATTCCTTCAGAATTTCCTTTGTCAAGTGCTCTAAAACATACACATCCAAGATTTAGTATCAGTGGGCTCATAGTGAGGTGCATACAACAACATACCCCAGTTTAATCCCACAAGTGGAGTCTGGATAGGGTTGTGTATACACATCCTTACCATATCTCGTGCACTTTACTTTTAAAATTGTTTCTATGGGCCTAATTTAGATTATAAGTTTAAAAACTCAATCTTTCTTTCTTAAGCTTTATCCCACATATATTGCATCCCACAAAATGGAACTGATAGAAGCACCCAAAGGCGTGGCCTAGCGGTTAGTAAAGTGGATTGAAAATCATGTGGTCTCATATTCAAATCCCAGCAAAGACAAAAACACTAGGTAATTTCTTCTCATATGTCCTAAACTTGGTGGACAGAGTTACCTAATACCTAATACATGTTGCTGGTGGGAGGTGACAACCGACAGGTATCACGGTAATTAGTCAAGGTCATTGACATCAGATATTGACCCACCTGGTGAACTGCCTAGGTATAAGTCCTAAGCGCAAGCTGACTCAGACACCATGGTTTTTTAAAAAAAACAGGGACTATATCCCTACATTGTCAGAGTCAAAAACACCATTCAGTTGAACTCATAGTAAAAAAAAAAATTAGATCCCAAAACACAAATGCTACAAACCCAGAAAAATATAAAACTAAAAAGGGAGTGGAAAAAGAGGACCTGTACTCAAAAGGGTACCATCCAAATCAAAAATGACAGTTGAGATTTGAGTATTTCCATGTTCTTCTGCAGAATGAAGATCCCCCATTGTTGTGTGTCAAAGAAGTTTTAGGCTTTGCTGTGAAATCTGATGAATGAGCAGAGAAAACATAGAATATGAAGGATTTTAAAGAAATATTTTAACGAAAGGATCAAATTCCATTTGCAATTGGGCAAAGGTGCTTACACAGTATGGGGAGTCTTTTTCCCGCCTTCCAAAAGTAATTATTCGGTATTCCAAATATTATTGTTCCACTACGTATATCCTAAATTCCAATATCCTCTTCTTCCTTTTTGAGTGATGTTCCAATCAACAGGCACTTACATTATTTAACTTGTCCACTATGGTGAATTTTGGATTTTCAATATGAGGGTTTGGAAAAACAAAATGTTGTACTATCTGAAATTTTGAACCACCTCAATCCCTAAGCCAATTATCATTTTGTGTCTAGGAGATAGAATCTCGAGTTCGGAGCCAAAAGGACAACAAATTTTTTCGAAAATTTTAAAAAGGCAACAAAATTATTTATCAAACTAAAAGGGTAACAAATTTAAACATATCAAGGTTTCCGTCGCAAGGCGCGGATACCCATGCGACTTGTAAGGGATGGCATCTTTTAGCCTTGTAAGGCTCAGCCGCCATGAGCCTTACAAGGCACAGGGAATCTGCGCTTTCCAGCATTTTTCTAAAAAAAACATACTACTCTTTTACTGATATTAATTCTTTTTGTATTAATTATTTATCCAAAATTTTCACTAGTCTATAATTAACGGATGATTTTGAATGTGTGTGATAAAAAAATATACTAAATTAAAAAATATTTTCAATTTCAAAAATTATTTTCTACTCTAGTAAAAATAAAAGATATTTCTCAAAAACATTTTTCATTCATAAATCAAACACTAAAAATCTTTTCCAAAAAATATTTTCTACTCACCAACCAAACATGAGAAAACAAGTAAAAAATCTACTTGTTTTCCAAGAAAACATTTTCCATTGAAAACATTTTCCTTCATACCAAACACACCCTACATGTGTCTAATTTTAACAGTTTTAGTGCGGTTTTTTTCTGCCATTTTTGTCCAGTTTTCATCTAACGTTATGAACGAGAGCAACAACTTACAAGTTTTATACGTTTATAGTGTGTATTAGGAAAAATAATGCATGCATTAGATGTGTGTATTAGTAAAACCTTATTTGGTACATTTTTTCATGTCATGTATAATGTGTATTAAGTTGTGTATTACTAATACCAAGAAATTCTAGGTATTAGTAATACATAACATTTTAACACTTGCATTAGATTATATAATTATAAAACTACCCTCAAAACCATTTATAAAAACATTTTCCAAGAATCTCTGCAGCTGGTCTTGTGCTCACCAAGGATACCATTACTCGTTAACACATTTTCTTTACAAAGTAGTTGCCTGTATCCCCTGGAAGAGGTGGTGTAGAACTAAAGATTTCTCATGGGTGGTAAATAATTTGAATTTGTTCAATTTGACAAGCTGAGCTTTATGGTCCTGTAGAGTTTTACGCGTCTTCATCGCTGGACTCTCTCATATTGAAATATTGCCCTTCTTATTCAATATAGTTTAATCAAAATATTTACTATTGTGACGATTAGTTTAATAAAAAAAAAAAATTTGCCAACTTTTCACAAAAATATTTTGACGTAATAGTAACAACTATTTAATTTTATATTTGAAAAAAAGAAGAGAAGAGGAGTTAATGATGTTTTAACAAAGAAATCTTTTTTGATGTTTTAGCAAAGAACCTTGTTGCAAAGGTAATGTACAAAGAAATAAAGTGTGAAGGGTATTTTTGTAAACATACATTTTTTTAATAGAAATTATGCAAGATTTGTTATTTCTAATACATCAAACCAAACATTGTATAAAAAATAATGAAGGCATAACTAATGCAAACACTACTAATGCATACATTACTAATACACTCTATTTTGCATTGTTCTTATACACTCTACCAAACGACCCTAAATGAAGAAATTTGCGTAAAATACCAACTTTACAAGTATGATAAAATATGTGCAAAGTATCAATGTTAATTTTATAGATATCAAAAGGAGTGATGCAACTTCATTGATATAAAAAGCAAGTACAAAAAGATTAAATGCGCAATAACATCATCATAATAGACGCAACATATTAAACACAAAAATTAGTACAAACTTAACAATAAAGTTGAACTTTTGCATTGTTAACCGATATAAATAGTACAAAATAATCAAATTCATATGACATATGTACTTGACAATTTCACCATAGGAATAAAAAAAGAGTAAACAGAAATTTCGTATGTAATATATTGAAATGCAATGTAATACTAATAGTTATGACCAAAAATTGGAAAGAAAAATTCACAATTAAAAGATTTTCTGAATATTAAAGTATTTGCAAATCTTAAGGTTAAACTCGTATTAAGACCCTGAGAATCTATATATGTTTATAAAGCTGAATAAAATCACGCTGATGTGGCATGCTTCATTGATCAGTATTACTATTTCTTAAAATTTTGATTTTTTTCTCTCATTTTCTGTTCAATAACCTTTTAAAATAATTATTCACTTTCCTTATTATTAGCCTTTACTACATTTAACTCTTCCTTCCAAAAGAAAATATGTAACAGCTAAATACATAATGGAGCAATTAATGTGCATTATCACACATTTTTTCCTATTAAATCATTGCTTCAACCCACGTAATATCAGTTTTTTTGTAATCCTTAATCACCTATAATTAATTAGACAATTCATTCCCCTATTTATTCATACCTTCTTAGACCTTCCTTTGGGGTTTCATGTAAGTATTTTTTTCATATCTTCTTATACCTTTTTGGGGGGTTTCATGTGATTTTTTTGTTCTTCTCTTTCATCTTCTTCCTTTTATTTTATCCATCCTTGATAGCATCATTTTAAACAGGATAATTACTATGAAGCTTTTTGATATGAAGAACAGAAGAGGAAAGCCAGGAGTTGATTGTATCCATTCTTGATTTTATTTTTAACGTATGTATATATGTTACCATCCTTTGAAAAGGATTACTATGAAGCTTTTGATATAAGCCAAGAGTTTTTTATTATTATTATTTTATCAATATCAATGTTATTTAATTTTTTAAAGATTTTATTTTAGTTTTAGGAAGTTAAAGTTCTAATTCTATTCGATACGTCTCTCTCCCTAAATCTAAATTTGTATAGTATAATATTAAAGTTAAGTATACACAATGTAATATTAAAGTGATGTGATATCTCTCTATGTTTATTAAATTTAATTATGTTTTTTGTTTGAATTTTTTAAATATTTACTATTGTAATAAATTGTCAATGAAAAAGTGTAGAGAAAACTGAACATTTACATCAATATATATACTTCGGTGATGTGGCGCTCTCTAAGGCCACAATTCTTTTTACAATAGTAAATATTTTAAAAAATTCAAATAAAGATAACATGATATTTAAATTTGTAACTGGTAATGTCTCAAAAACAAAAGATGGCTTGTGGTTAGTATGATTTTGATGTTAGATGAGGTTAAGGCTTAATTTGGACATGGTATGAAAATATGGATGATGATTTTATAGCTATGAAAGTAGTTGTGTCGTGTTTTTAAAAAAAAACTCAAACACATATATACACACATGTGTTTATTCTTTTATTTTATTTATTTGTGTTTTTCTCCTTTATTTGTTTTTAAAGTTTCACCTTCATGACTCATAAGTCATACCTATTAAACTTCCACTTTCAATAATATAATTTATCATTTTGTCTTATATAAATTCACCATTTTTTGTTTCATAAGATATATTTCTACTCAAAGATATTACTTTTATTTTTTGTTCCTTATATTATTATTATTATTATTATAGTATCAAAATTTTGTGCATTGAATTTGTATTTTTATTTTCATCATCTTTTTTATTATATGATTAAGACCCTAAGAAAGATATGTATTCTCTTCATGTAACTGTTTTAGTTTGACTTCTTATGATTTTTTAATTATCATAAGTCTATATTTTTATTTAGATGCAATACAACAATGTCGGGAATATAGTAACTACTGATGAAGGCTCAAACAATACTATTAATGATTTACAAGAAATATATATATTAAATATTGAAATACATTCTTTTAATTGTATAAAGAATTATTTATATTTTCTTTAAAGATTCCTCCATTTTATCTACATAAATTCATAATTTATTGTTTGATGAGACCCCTACTCAAGATTATCCTTTTTATTTCATATTTGAAGTTATATTTTTCTTATATTACTATTATATATAAATAATTTTGGTTAATAAACACATTATTAAAGGAAAAATCTTCTAAAGAGCAAAGACTCGTAAATAATTCAAAATTGTAAAATTCATAATTTATTGTTTCATAAGACCCTACTCAAGAATATACTTTTTATTTCATATTTGAAATTATATTTTTCTTATATTACTATTATATATAAATAATTTTGGTTATTAAGGAAAAATCTTCCGAAGAACAAAGACCCATAAATAATTTAAAATTGTAAAAATCATAAAATTTGAGTAGGAATAATAAATTGAACTAAGACTCTTTAGTATAATTTTTCAGCACTCAATATTTCAAAATATATATATTTTATATTAATAAGGTATTTCATTATCGCGCAAAGCGCGATCAAATTCACTAGTGCTAAAATAAGCACTGAATTCACCTGGCATGTGAACACAGTAACAGGAGAAACTGCAAAAGACTAAATTAAACACAAAATTTCATTATTTTCAATCCATTGGCAAAGCACTAATAATAACTATGAAATTCATCCATGGGATTGTTAATTTTACAGAATAATTGGTAGGCAGGCTACTAATCCATAATCATGTGAGCAAGAAACCAGAACAATGATTGAAGTTCTGAGTTTCAAAAGTTATTTCATGTTTTTTTTGTCACCCTGATCCCAAGAAGACATATTTCCTCTTTCAGGGTAACGGATGTAACTACTCACTATGCTAATGCCAATCATATCCTTGTTCATTTTACGTTAAGGTCGCAATCATCTTGTACAGCAACTTCAGAGAAGAGGGACTTGAATGCACCTAGGGAGAATTCAGACAGATTCAAGGCAGCATTGGCAATGGATTTGTCTTCCTCAAGTATTTCTATTTTGTCCGATTTTCCCTGTATGAATGATGCATGGAAAATGCTACACTTAGTACAGATGAGAAAATTAAGCAAGATAAAGTAGAGAGAGTGCTAAAACATGTGAACAGTGGACATAGTGATATGATGATTAAACATCGGCAAGCCAACTTCTCTGTACATCTTGGAAGAGGGTAGACAGGAACTTAAATGTATATCAATTATATCGTTTTTGTAAGTATCTGCCTAAGCATACCACACGATCCTACACAAATTTGGAGAAGACTTCAGTTGCTGTAACTGGAAAAGTATATTTTGGCTACAGTATCACAGCTGGAGAGAGTGTGTTTCTGCTGTAATCATATGGAATGTCTGCGCCATAAACTTGCAATGGACTCAGTAACAGGTACATTAATTTTGTGGGTTTGACTAATCAACTAAAGCAAGTATGAGATGCAAGCATACATATCATCGGAGTTGTAGGATCCAGCCCCATAGATAGAAATAAATCCGACATGGCAATAAAGGTATCCGATGAATTTCAAGTAGTGGTTCAGTAGTTTGATGAGGATGAAAACTTGAAGAAAAGGGAAGTTTCTTAAAATGTAAGAAATTCTAAGGGGGTCTGATTTCTGTTCTAAAAAGTAATTCTCTTCTGGCACTATTTTTATTGGAGGACAAGTTTTTCCTCCTATGAGTATGGTTTTATTCACTTATTTGTATGACAATCGAGAGATAGAGAAAGATGTAGTTATCCATACAATAGCAAGACATCCAGTGTAGTCCCACAAAGTGAGGTTTGGGGAGGGTAGAGTGTACGTAGACTTTACCCCTACCTTAAGAGGTAGAGAGGTTGCTTCTAATAGACCCTCAGCTCAAGGAGTAGTTCTCCATAAGGGAAGAAAAAGAACTAAAGTGAGTGGTATTCTTGTGAGGGTGTCAAAGAAAATGTATTCCGAGTGTGTATAACCTAGTGGGTTTCCTCTTTTGGGTGGGTGAGTCTCTCGAAGACTTTGAAATTACCAGAGCAAAATTGTTTTGCTCCTTTTGGGTTGTGGCTTTTCCCTCAAGTTAAAGAAGAGTTTTCCACGTAAAAATATCATTATCCTTCCTTACTTTCATCCTGCTTTTACTATGGTTATCATCCCAGTGTTAATCCTTGAGTTTTAGCTAGTATAGGAACATGAGCAGGGGTTTTCATAGGCACTGGCATACGATCAGTACTATTTACATGCAACAAGAATAAAGTATGTGCATGCCTTTGCCATTTGCAGTGTTGTAATGGATGGAAGACGACGAGACCCTTGTATACCTAACCATCGATGAGGTTGCAATGGATTGGAAGGTGTGAGACCCCTGTTTTGGTTGAGATGTTTTCTCAACAGGTGAGTTGGGCCAAGGGTTTTTTCATAATGTAGATCTTTGTGAGGAAAAAAAAAAAGAATGCAGGAGTGAGTGGTACTTCTGATAACCAAGAAATCCCCGAAGGCCCACCCTTCTCCACTTAAGTATCAAGTTTTTGTATGTGACTGGATTTGAACCCATGATGGAGCATAGCATATTAAGTATATGTGCTCTTGCCACTAGAACTGCCTTGACGGCAAGGGTGAGCGGTATTACAGTAAACCCTATATTACTAATCCCTGAGGGCAAGGGTGAGCGGTATTACAGTAATCCTTGTATTACTAATGAACCAAACACTTGATAAAATAAACCTTGCATTACTAATTCCTACACTACTAATCCCTGCATTACTAATCCCTGCGTTATTAATTTTTGAACCAAACGACCCCTAAGGGTATTAAAAGAAATGAATGTATTCTGAGTGTGTATAATACAGTGGATTTTGAGTTTTCAGTTTTGAGTAGGGGAGTCATGAGGATTTTATGACGCTGAAAACTAGAACCTCCAAACTACTCTGTTATACTGATATTATTTTGCTCTCTTCGAGCTGTGGTTTTCCCCATAAAAATCTTGTTATTCGTTAATTTTTACCATGGTTACTATCATCCCAGTGGGTAGTACAGGAAAATTAATAAAACTATCTATATCACCTCATCGTGTGATCTTCTGATGTAACCTGCAATCACAACTTCCATTTTGCCAGGCTGGATCTGTTCATCACTTGAATCAACTATACAAGCTTGCTGAAATGGAGTAGAAAACGAGTATGGTCATCTTTAAACTAGGAAAACATATAAGAACGAGAAATTTAAAATAGCAGCAGATAAAAGATCAAAGAGATGATAAAGCTAATGTATGTCAAGTAGGAATTAGGGACTATGCAATTAGACAAATTGTAACTACATGCAACATCATGCATGAAGCAATTAAAATGCCTCGAGAAGATTACTGACGAACTTTTTCTTCTGCTAAAGAAAACCAGTAAACGTTTTTCATTGCTTAAAACATACGCACTTCCAAAAACTGTGCTACACTATTTGATGCTTAGTAGACAGCATGTCAAACTATAGATAGCAGTTGTCCACTACAAACACATTGAGTAATGCTCCAATAAACACTTTATAACAGTCACAATAAGTGTACGGTTAACTGAAAACAAATAAGCAACCATAATACCGAGAGTTCCCTGACCATCCAACAGTGTCAAGTGAAGCAGCATTGGGTTAGTTTACTCACCATCTTCCTCTTAGAACTGCAGCAGCCATGTCCCCAACCAACGCCAAGAACAATCTTTATGAACTTGTATGCCTCAGGTTTTGCCCAGCCAAAATAAACTCCAAACACTTGATCAGGTAGAGTAGACGGCCCATCATCTGGATATGATCTTTAGTCAGAATTCTGAGAGTCTAATAACACAAATAAGAAGGAATCAGGGAGGGAGGATGTGGGGCTTGTCCAAGACCTGCAAAATCATGGAGGAGGCCATTTTTGTACAGACCCCTGAAATGAACAGGTTCAACCAGCAATGCATTATCAACCCCTGCAATCATTAAGTAATGAAAGTTGCATCATGCTAGAAGGACATGCAGGACCAGAGCATAAAGAAGGTATACTGGAAAGAAACATACAGTCTTCAAATGGTGGGAGACCCCATACTTCCGGCTTTAAATCTAGGAGTGAACGAAGCACAGAATCAGCTATTGTATATTGATCAAATTCAGAATGGAAAGATGGCACAGCTACCACCTTCATTCCAGCAGCCTTGCCTGCCTTGACCCCGATACTGTCAAAATTATTGGGTGAGGAACTACTGTCATATCAATTTCGGTTAATAAAAAATGTTCAACAGTTGTGCATTAACTGCACAAACGTGTTCTCAATATGTAGAATCATGAATGATCAGTTCACTGAAGAGAAAACGAAAAAAACAAGGAGCAAGTCAATTTAAAGAAAAACAGGATTACTTTGATTTCTGAGAAAGTATCTGAAGCACTTCACATGCATTAATATGTGCCACAAGCACAGCACAAATATTGTCAGCTTTGACTAGAGTTATCAGTTAAGATGGTAGACACTCGCATCTCATGTGAATCATGTTTAAGCTGTTCTTATTAGCAAAAATGATATGCTAGACTAGATCACCAGCCTTTGATACCCAAGCAGCATTAAAATTAGTAGCATTACACACTGCAGAAATTAAGACTTCCATGTGTAGGTACATCATCAATGAGTTATTTCAGTCTTGTCCAGGAAAGATCAAAACCAAGAGGCATCTTATGGTTAAAGCCTCATGTCCTAAGATAGGCATAAGGCTCATACTCACCCCATTTTGTGATTAATGTTTCTATTGGAGGTAAAGTAACTTAACATGCTCCATGCACCGGGTATGTGAACTTCAAGAACCAAATTTTTGCACACTTATCTCAAATTCACTTCTCAGTCCCACAAACATTGTTAGATGAAATTACATACTCATGATATCATCATATCAACATATGTTAAGAGTCAAAATCAGCTTCTACAGTGTGTTCAGCTAGTCAAGTTACCTATTAGTAGGGACAAAAAAAGAGAAAAGAAAGAGGTATGGCAAACTTTTTGAGGTACATGTTAATCTGGTAAGAGTTTACATTAAGAGTTTAAGCAGTAAACTAATGCTAGACAGCTAGGTATGCTGATCGCTTGTGACGATGTAAGTTTGATCTTTGAGAATAGAAACACAGTCACTTACATGAAAGGTGGATGATTTCAACCACTCACTAGCACACAATATAGGCATGCAAAGAACTGCCCAACTTAAACAAGCTAACTAGAAATGAGAAAGAAAAGGCTACTTACACAGAATCCTCTATCACTAGGCACTGAGCTGCATCTGCACCCATTTGTTTTGCAGCTTCAAGAAATCTAAAATCAATTCAAGAATTCACAGGAAATCAGAAGAAAATATATTATCGCACAGGTGACACCAATTATCAACCAATGGAAAAGAAGTTCAGTATGTCAGTGATATACACAAATTTTGCAAGTGATTTTAGACTAACAGTAGCTTCTGAACAATGAACATGTATAGCACAAAATTGTTATTGGGTCTACAAGACTTATTTTAGACATAATAGGAAAAGAGGAGATTAATTGAAGACGCTTTAAAGGAATTAGCTATAGGGTTCTTGAATTGAAATACTTTTTCTTACATATTTAGTCTTTTTAGTCAACCATGAATATCTAAATAGCAAAGATCAAATGATAGATTTTGGTAACTTTATGAGCTTCTGAAAGAATAGTATCATGAGCAGTTTGTACATGCTATCGTAATTAAGCACCTTCTTGGTTCTCCCGCTATCAATGAAATATTCTCAGATTTTCTTCAAGAAAAATGTGATAACACAAACTTCGAGAGGAATAGAGGATAAAGGAGTATGTCATATCTTATGCATAGCAGTAACCAGAACTATTCAGAGAATCACCCACAGTAGAAAGCTTAATTAACTTACATGTCTGGAGAAGGCTTCCCTGATTTAACCTGATCACTTCCAAGAATTACGGAAAAACATTCTTTCCAACCTAGTTCAATGAAGAAAAACGATTATGTTAGCTTAAAATATACACCTTCACAAGGAAATAACTGAAAGAAAGTTGATGTGCTGACCATGATTGGAAGTTCATAAAGGTGATCTCATTTAGAAAGAGAAGGAAACATTTTTTTTAACAACAAGATGATTTAATAAAAATACTTTGCAGGTTTTAACAAAAAGAATTTTCTCTGTCCTAAGGAACTGTCTTATGGACTATTTACTTCGAAAATAACAACACTAATTGATGAAACAAGAAAATAAAAAGATAATGAAGATAAACTAAGTTTTACATTAATTTCTTAATGAGTTATAGCACAACCTTCTTGGAGAGAGACTTTCCCATCTATGTTTTTCCTTTTGGAATTTGAAGCAAGGGCAAAGGGAACTCCATGCTTATGGAGATGTCTTATAAGGCGATTAGCACCAGGAAGTGCTTTCGCTTGCAACCACCTGCAACGAAACAGGAAAAAAATTATACGTGACCACTCTGTTGCACATTGCTTAATCATTGAATATCTTAAATCAGTGCAGGGAAACTGATACTAGCTAATCTATCACACCCTCAACACAATGTACGATGATGTGCAAAACTATTGACAAATGGAGGCGACTAGTGCATAGTGTTTTACTAGATTCTGTTAGTTGTACAGAGCAGAACATTAATATTGTGAGGCTAGGCAAATTATTAAATATGTCATGACAACAAGTATTTCATTCTCATCATGTCATCAACTAGAATCGGAGACATTATCGCAGAACATTCCAGCTCGAAGACATTAAGGATACAACTTTATAACACAGTGTAGGAAAACGGGAAGATGCATGTGGCTCTTGAAGCAAGACGGAGAAGACTTCTATCAAACATGTAAGAGCAATAGGAAAATGTAAGGATCAATAACCATGTTGCTTATCCATATGAAGTAAAATGAAATGCACAAATATGATGATTTTGTAAGAAGATGACATCAAACAACATAGGCGGATCCAGGATTTGAACTTAATGGCTTTGAGTTCTGAACTCTACCTTAACCTATTAATTTATTGTGTTCGGAGTCTATGTTTTATATTATTTTAGTGGATTTTTTAACACATATATTGGGTTTGAACCATGGACGCAGAGACAAATCAAAGATTTGAAGTTTATGGATTCCTATAGGCTATAGTGATCTCAAGTTAATATACAATGATAATTGGGTTCACATTCAAATATTTAGTGGATTGATACATATACCGGGTTTGAGCAAAAGCCACTAAGTTCACATGATTCATAACTAATGCGCTAGGTCTGCCACTGTCAAGTGTCAACCAATTATGCTTTTATAGTAGTTTACAAGTGAATATCCATATAAGAATATATCCAAAATAAAAAGAAACAGCTAACATATTGAGAGACATGGTTCAAAAAACACTTACAAGTCATGATAAAAGGGCATGACTACTAGGTCGGGCGTGATAGGGAGGTCGTAATCACTGACAATGCCAATAGCGAACTCTTTCTGGGCCATGCCCAATCTTTTCTTTTCCTTCTCCTTATCTGGCACCTTCCCATATCCAGCCAGAAACTCCTTCAGAATTTCCTTTGTCAAGTGCTCTAAAACATACACATCAAAGATTTAGTATCAGTGTGCTCATAGTGAGGTGCATATGTTGCTGGTAGGAGGTGACAACTGACAAGTATCACGGTAATTAGTCAAGGTCATTGACATCAGATATTGACCCACCTGGTGAACTGCCTAGGTATAAGTCCTAAGCGCAAGCTGACTCAGAAACCATGGTTTTTAAAAAAAACAGGGACTATATCCCTACATTGTCAGAGTCAAAAACACCATTCAGTTGAACTCATAGTAAAAAAAACACAGAAATGCTACAAACCCAGAAAAAAATAAAACTAAAAAAAAGACAAAGGGAGTGGAAAAAGAGGACCTGTGCTCAAAAGGGTACCATCCAAATCAAAAATGACAGTTGAAATTTGAGTATTTCCATGTTCTTCTGGATCCCCCATTGTTGTGTGTCAGAGAAGTTTTAGGCTTTCCTGTGAAATCTGACGAATGAGCAGAAAACACATAGAACATGAAGGATTTTAAAGAAATATTTTAACGAAAGGATCAAATTCCAATTTGCAATTGGGCAAAGGTGCTTACACAGTGTGGAGAGTCTTTTTCCCGCCTTCCAAAAGTAATTATTCGGTATTCCAAATATTATTGTTCCACTACGTATAATCCTAAATTCCAATATCCTCTTCTTTCTTTTTGAGTGATGTTCCAATCAACGGGCACTTGCATTATTTAATTTGTCCACTATTCTGAATTTTGGATTTTCAATATGAGGGTTTGGAAAAACAAAATGTTGTACTATCTGAAATTTTGAACCACCTCAATCCCTAAGCCAATTATCATTTTGTGTTTAGGAGATAGAATCTCAAGTCCGGAGTCAAAAGGAGTACAATTTTTTTTGAAAATTCCAAAAAATAATTTTGTTCACTGAGACCTAAGTAACATATTTAAATTAACTTATTTTTAGATGCTTTCAACTTTTAAACACTTTTTTATTTAAAGGTTATAAGATAGTTTTAATCACCCACTTTTAGGCTTTTTTTTTTTTTTAAAAAAAAGTCAAAAATAGGATAATATCTACTTGTCAATTTATAACATACTCCCTACGTTTCACAAAAAGTGACCTGGTTTGACTTGTCACAAAATTTTAGAAAATAAAGAAGATTTTTGAATCTTGTGGTCCTAAATTAAAGTTATGTCAAATGTACTAAATTGCCCTTCAATCTTGTGGTTTTAAACATGCCACGTGAAAAGCTAAAATAAAAATGTTACCAAAAAGGAAAAGAGGTCATTCTTATTGAAACGGAGGGAGTAACTTTTTAATATTGTCATTCTAACTGGCGACACCTTGAAATGCCATATTCGTCTTGATGCTCTGTAACATTATTATTGGTGGAGTAAAATACTAGGAATTTTTTAAGAAGTTAATTTGATTAAAACACTTGTAACGATAGCTATACGGATATGAGTTTCCTTTTCAAGTTATTAAAGATGTTCAAAATGAAACAAGTGGTTATAAAGAAATTTATTTTGAAGAGTGAAATTTCTCCGAGATGACAAATTGTTGCTTATCAAATGCCAAGGGACAATTTTAAAATTTGCACTGTGCCAACAGTGGCGAGAGCTGGATGCATATGCATGTCATCAAGTTATAATAGATTGACAATGACAAGTCTGTATACTAGTGAATATTTTATTTGAAAAGTATAAGACGGCAGACTAAGGGGAGGCACAATTAGAAGTGGATTTTAAGCTAGCGTTTGGCCATAGATTTCCAAATATATATGGCAAATATTATTTGGGTGAAGATTTGGGTGAAATTTCACCATGTGTTTGGCCATAGTATTTGGGAAATATATTTCAATTTTTTAAGAAATATGACTTATGCCCATAAGTTTTTAAAACTATCAAAACTAACCATAAATTTGTATTACATAGCAAAATAGAAATGTCACGTAACAAGATTCATGACTTCCGCAACAAATCAAAAAGCATCATTACAGTAAATAGTCGCATCGTTAAAAAAGACTAGTACAAATACTAGAAAAAACTATAAAGTGTTTTTGTAAAAGATAAAAGTTTGGTGTTAAATTTGAATTTTTAAAACTTTCCAAATAATGAGATTTGGCCCAAATACTAGAAAAAACTAGTATTTGGGAATTTGGGTTATTTGCCAAAAAAATTTGCCAAATAATGAGAAAGTGTATGGACTAACAATATTTGCCAAATTTTTTCCCAAGTTTTACTTGGGAAATCTATGGCCAAACGGGCCCTAAATATAAGCTAGCACAGGCAAACTTCCCTTTTTTTTTCCAAGCATGGGCAGCTGTAACCATGCTATTTGGTCAAATATAAACAACACCTGATGGCAGTTCCAAGAAACAGATGATAGAAAAGATACTCAACATGAATACGTAAACGTCCACTCTATTTAAGTAAGCAGAGTTCAGACAAAATAACTTATCCTTCTTGAATCAACTACTTTTGGCCACATGCAAGGAGATAAGAAAGTCAAATATAACCAATCAACCTCCATCAAGATGTAGAGAAAAAAGAAACGTGCAACAATCTTCCCCCAAGAAAAACCAAACAGCACAACTCCTTGGGAAAAGTCATTAGTTATCAACAATCTACCCCCACTAAATTTGTCAAGGCATTTTTGTCATTGCTTTGGCTCAATAAGCAAGAATAACTGGCACTAATTCTAATTCTTCATATCCTTTATTTTGGGGTAAAAGACTACTCATGCAGAGAGAATAAATACTATTGGGGTAAAAGATACCAATAATATGCACCAACATAGAGTAGCAAATATGCTCAGCTTCAAACTAAATGAAAAAGGAGAGAATAATGGAAATTAAGTGACATTGAGATAATAAGGGTGAGAGGACAAGCAAATAGCTGATATCCTCCATTTGGCTGCGGCAGTCATCTGAAAAATAAAACCACCTATAGACCAGCAATTATCTAAAGACTGAAACAACTCACTATACGGAGAGAGGAAATAGCACAGGGATACAAATTACACACTGAGTTGCAGACAACCAATTAACATGTGAAGAATCTGACACGACAGACCCATAATAGAAGTATCTACTAAGACTCAACAAACAAACACCCCCCTTGGCGTATCCTTGTCCTCACACCTCCAAATACACATAGTAGTTCTAACCATTAGGCCCACTCACTGCAAGAACACAAAAAAGAATATTATGATTTGGAATGACTACGTAATTGAATTACTACCAGTCTAGAAAAATCTAAAATCGACTCAAAAGGAAGGAGACTGGATATAAAGAATCTACCTCTGCATCTTCACCTCCACCAGCTTTGTTTGTGGCATCTCCCTTTTGGGCATCTTCTGTGAAAGGGCAACAAAATTTTAACACGCAAAATTAGTAAGCTTTCCCCTCAGATTCAGTAAATTAGGCAATATATTCATCTAGCTCAACCCCCAATACTGCTATTAATATCACGTTTTTATGCCTTGTCAAACTATCTTGCGCTGCATTTATCATATATTTCTAAACGAAATAATTACTCACTGGGGAATAGCATTTTGATTGAAGGGCACATGTAAACTAACTGAAAAAATTGTACAAGTACACTGTCAAAATACAAGCAGATACCCAAGATTTAGCTGAAGGTAACACCAATAAAACTGCATGGTTAATCCTATGTCAAGAAAAGAAACCCATGACATAAGAAAAACCCTTCAAGAACTAATACTTCCTTGCCTGACTCTTTTTTTCTCCTTCAAGGAATAAGCAATGCCACACTTCTTCTTTATCACCCTGGACTTATTTTGTGAAAATAGTGAGTTAGCACTTAGTATTACAATATCATCTTCTTAATTTTTCCTTTCTGAAAACCAAGAAATCTCGGGAAGGCAATGGCGCACATTTCAAAACTCAGTTGATAATGGGCCCTTCCTTCTATTACTCCACTTAAATACAAGGCTTCTATATGTGTCAGGGTTTGACCCACGACAACTTCCCAACTCGCATATCACACGCTATGCTCTTACCTTTAGACCAAAGCCCTTGGGGCAGTTCTCTTAATGCTATCTAAAAGGTTGCAGAACCAAATTAGTTTTTTCTGTAGACATCTCACATGTGATTAAGCTATCAAAACCACTAAAGAAACTATAGCAACTACTAGCAGAAAAGACATGCAAAGATCTCAACCAAGCCTGAGAATAGTAATTTCAAGCTAAACAGAGATAATTATAAGAAACGAATAAGTAGATAAATAAAGTGCCGTCAACCAGGGAAAATTATGAACACCAGGAAAACTCTAGATTATACAAACGCCAAGGTGTCATAGGATATGAGTCAAAGCATACCAGCATCCTCTGGAAGATCAGAAGTCCACAAGGTGAGGTTGTCCCTTAGAAGCTGCATAATCAAGGTGCTGTCTTTGTAGGAATCCTCATTCAGGCTATCCAGCTCAGATATTGCTTCATCGAAGGCCTGTTTTGCCAGATGGCATGCCCTGGAGAAAACAGATTATAATCAGCTGAGCCTAGAAACAAGTATGGACACACCGATTAAAAAAAGGTATGGACAGCTTCAAGAAGATGAATATACAAAAGACAAACCTTTCAGGTGAATTCATGATCTCATAGTAGAAAACAGAGAAATTCAAAGCCAGTCCCAAACGAATTGGATGAGTGGGTGGTAATTCCGCCTCCGCAGCAGTTGTAGCTGACTGCACAAGTTTTAGCAACAAACAATAAGTGGAAGCAGACAGACACACATATATCGCCAAACTAATAGGGAATTCAACATCTAAATGCAGCAAACAGAATTGGAGAAAAGAAAAAAGGAAAGAATTGTATTTTATTATACAATACAAGAATTGGGTTGCAGCCTACTGGTAGCTACTCTGACCCACTTCTCTTAGATGCAGGTTCTAATCCATAAAAAAGACACTCCCTCTTCTACCTTCCTTCCACTATTCACAGGCCTACCGCCACCCAAAAAAGTTTTTAAATAATGGGACACAGACTATCCTGGTCAAAGAGGACTGTGATAATACCCAAGCAAATGCTAACAAAAGGAAAAGTGAGCTCTAAGTTCTGGTGGGGTTTTAAGCACAAAATGCAAATGAAGTGTGGGATTTAAGAAAAAGTAATAGTTTCATTCTAAGACAAGCTTTTGAACAAGCAAACTCCTCTCACTTTGCAGGTCATTAGATTATGAATCAACCATTCACTGACAATCAACCTACTTTTACTGCTCAACTTTTTACTTGTGTACTTGAGAACTGCTTTGAAGAGTATATATATTAAAAACAAGTAAAGAAGCACTATTCTCAGAAACAGCGAATATTTGTTTATTTCAGATTAGAGACTATAGAAAAAGTTTAAATTAAAATTACAGTTAGAAACACTGATTCTAACCAAAAAAAGAAAGATTCAAGGGATTAATGATAGCATCTGGGACATTTTCCACTATCAAGAATAAGGGGGAGCATGGGAACTGACATGTGAGTCACTCTATTTTTGAGAAGCCAAGTCGCAAGCAAACCATATACCTGATATGCTTTCAACGAAAGCTCAGCAACCTCCTTCTTGTCATTACCAGCTTTAAATTCTGCAAGATAACGATAATAGTCCCCCTTCCTGCAGGCAGAGACAGATCAGCTTAACAACTCCAGTTTTCTGAACTTCCCAAAACAACATATATTTAGAACTCAGACCGACAACAACAGAAATCAGAACCTCACATTTTGTGGTAAAACACAGTTGATTCGCCTGCAGTGCACGACGGAATTAGATGCTGATCAATGACCACCATAATATCATTGCAAATGTTGGTGAGCTCCGACTCCACCTTTTGCAGGTACTCCTTGATTCGCTTGACATTTTGCTCATTCCCTCTAGATTCTTCCTTCTGCTCAATAGAGGACAAGATCCTCCAAGATGCTCTCCTAGAACCTACCACATTCTTATAACCAACAGAAAGAAGATTCCTTTCCTCCACAGTCAATTCAACATCCATGTTTGCGACATTCTTCATTGCTTCAACCATTTCTGTACCACAATTCACAATTCCTTAAAATCTCAACCAATTACATAAAATATGAAATCTAGTTGCATTTTCCATGCATTTAACCAAACAGATCAAAAGAAGGTAAATCTGTGTAGAACTTCCAAGCAGATAAAAAATATTTGCTAACATATTAATTCTGAATACATTTTTAAAAATCCTTAATACATCAAAAGCACCAACTGTATCATATCAACGAAAACTCAAATTCCAAGTAACCGGTAATCCATTTATGAGTAGTTCAACATTCTTCAAGCGCATCAACTCTCTCCGTACGAATCCTTAAAGGAACTGAAGTCCTACAACCTACATGAAACGATCAGAGCCTAATTGCATTTCTATTGCATTTAACCAAAGTGGATCAACAAAGTTTGTGTGCTCAACTGCTGACCTAAGTCCGTTTGCTGATATATGAAACTTCAAAAGCACCAATTGTTGCATCTCAATATAATCAACTTATGAGTAATTCGTCCTTCAATCGGATCAACCATCTCTGTACTAAAGTCCTACAACCTACATAAAATGACTAGAGTCTAACTGCATTTAACCAAAACGGATCAACAAAAGTTAATCCATGCTGACCTAAGTCCATTTACTAATATATATAAAACTTTAAAACATCGAAAGCAACAAGCGCAGCATTCCAGTAAAATTTTACGTTCTGAGCAACAAAAACATAACTAACAGTTCCATTTCCGAACCTTTTCTGAGTAATCACATGAGAGATACATCAAATTAAAGCATATACTCAAAAGAAACAGAAACAATAACAGATCTACACACAGTAAAAAGTAGAAACCCTAACCATCGTAGCGTTCGGCTTGCTCAGCGAGCTTAGCGACGTAGACGAAGTTCTCACGTTCTTTGGAAGAAGCCATTTCCGATCTCTCTCAAATTGAAATCAAAGATTTTTTGTACTGAAGACAGAGAGTTTGCTCTATTCTCTCCCTTTTTGCTTCTCTGGTTGTGTGTGAATGTGCTTTCTCGATGACGATTTTACGGCAGTAGCTACAGTGAGTGGAGTTTTATCTAACAAGGGCTTCCTTAAAAGGGAAATAGCACTTGTCATCCTTTAACTTTTGTTTTCTACTAGAATAGCCCCTAGAGAAGTTCAAATTAAATTTAACCCCTCCAAAAATTTACTTTTTACATGTGACTGTCCTGTTAATTTGTGACAAATAAAATATGTGGGAATACGTTGAAACCTTTAAAGTTCCATAAAACTTTAGGAGTCGTTTGGTAGTTGATTAGAGTTATACATGTATCTTTAATATAGAGATTGGTTATGAGTGAATTTATGTATAATTTTATGCAAGATTTTCATGTTTTATCCTGCATAAAATAATACATAGATTCTCTCATAACTTATACATGTATTAGTTATGCAGATTTCTAAATTATCAACCAAAACATAAATTAGTACATGGATAATTTGTTTCTCATCCAGCTACCAAGTGTGCCCTTAGTGCACTAACTTCAATCAAGATCTACTAGGCTAACGGAAAGCAGGAATAATATGCACAAATGACTCAAGTTATCAACTTCACCATTAACTCTCTCATACATTTGCCAAAAGCCAAAACATAGCCAAAGTCAATAAATCAAGTGCAACATAGCTAATTAGGTAATGAAGATCTTTTGTTCTTCCTTTCTTTCTTCTGCAACCATTTCCCTTTCATTTTTATCACTTAAAAATGACTCCTCACAAGCATCTCCGACACAATTATTTGTCCATTTATCAGGTAAAACTAAGCTCTCTTTGTAATAATCAACATAACGCGGATTGTAACACCAACCATTTGTAGAGTTACCAAGGCCAACATCTTTAAACTTTCCAACAACATGATCAACTGAAACCAATACTGTACGATTCGCTTTCCATATGATTTCACCATTTTTCCTTATAGAGTCATTGGCCTCACCAATTCATGAGTAACCACAAGCTCATCTAGAGCAGACCTTCCATTATAGTAAGCTGTCAAGAAATAATCATCACGAAGAGGAATATAACGAGACATAATACTGAACTTTTTCACCCCTGAATCTGCTGCACCATACTCTCTCATCGAAGGACTGACTTTATTGGTAGTTTTATGAAGATGTCAATCATCACTTCTTGTGGCAAATATATAATCTGACATTTTTTCTTATCCTCAAATAGGTATCTCTTCTAGTGGTTAAGAAGTGTGTGTATTTTCTTCTTGATTTTATTTGTGAGATGTGACTGTTCAGTGTTCACTTTGAACACACAAAAGCCTTTTGGAAGTCCAATGTGGTACTCTTGGGAAGATACAAAAACACTTCTAGTTCTCTGTTTGAGACTCTTCAGTTCTAAAAAAGAATTGTATAGGCCAAAGAACCATTTCTCCGCACACTTTCTAAATGATCAACATCAGTAACAACAATATGATTTAAAGCTGAAACTGTAGCTACAAAATCAATTTACTTCTATGTTAGTGGCTAAGCTGTTCTTGGATCCAAATAGATAAATAAATATTTACTATAATGGATGAAAGAAAATTATTTAATTTGGCAGCAACTCACGTCATGAACAGCATCTGGGATCAGTTTCATTTGGTTTTCACCTGTAAAATTGAAAAGCAAAATCACTTCCAATGGAAATGGTTTCATATATCATATTCATAACAAAAATTAGCATGAATAGTTCATTGCACCTTTCTATCAATAGCCCAGACAACATCTGTGGTACTGTTAGGGAGAAAATATGTACCTAAAACAATAAAGGTTTGGACTTGCTTTTCCTATTTTTTTTTGAGATAAGGGTAACTTTGTATTCACAAAAGATTCATCATCCAAGAGATGACGAATTGGAAACTTACATCCCATAGTGTGATGAGCACACCTCCATGATGTTAATCAGATTACAAGTTTCCTAAGAAATCAACTAATTCTACCCCATCCCCCACCAAGTCTTGTTTACACCAAAAAAATAGAAGACTATTACAGTTTGCTTTAATCCTCTGAAAATTGATTTTCTGTCCTTCAAAACACCTAGCATTCCTTTCCTTCCATATAGACCACCAGATGCATGCTGGGATGAGCTTCCACCATTCTTCCTTCTTGCCACTACTTCCAACTCCTGGCCAGCTGTTCAGGACCTCCAAAGTAGTCTTTGGCATCACCCAACTAATCCTCAGACTGCACAAAAACGTATTCCACAACCTTGTAGCGGTTTGACAGTGAATGAACAGATGATTATTCCACAATCTTTAGACCATCCCCCACACTGATGCATATGTTGCTCCTGAAGTGTGGCCATAATCTTCTAATGGTCTTCCAAACACTACATCCAAAAGTGCCCATAACCTCTTTAGTTGTCCATTGATTAAATAAACCATATTTGCCTGCAATGAATCTTCTCCATAAGGCTCTGTCTTCAGTACAAAATCTCCATAACCATTTCTGAAGTAGACAGCTGTTCTGTAGACTCAGGTTCTTCAGGCCTAAGCCTCCTTGGATTCTATTGAGTGTGATTGACTCCCACTTTACCAGATTATAGCCTCCCTTTTCCTTGTTACCCTGCCATAGAAAAGTTCTCCGTAGCCTATTAATTTTCTTCTCAATGTTCTTGAGGATTGGAAATAAGCTCATCATGTAGGTGGGCAGTTAAGCACCAATATTTATTTGTTTTGCCTTTCTTTTGTTAAGAGCACTACTTCAGCTGAGCAATCTGAGAAGAATAAACCAAATTTGACATAAAAATTGGAAATTGAAAGAACAAACGAATAGGAAAGAGTAAGAAAGCTCCTCTGTGTTGGAGCAACAATGTTCTGGGTGTAGCAGGCATGAAAGGCATATCAGTGGAATAAAAACTCTGTGGTAGCCGATGACATGAACAACTGAAATAAGCAAAGAAAAATATTGTCAAAAGGAAATACCAATATTGACCTTGGTTGTAACATCAAGTTTCACTTATTATACGTCGTGTACAAGTAGAAAGAATATCAGAATAAGCAGAACAGGCTCACATACCTTAACAGAAGTTTGGAGCCGGTGTAAACCAAAGTTCACTTGGCAGCAGATCATTGCTGAACAAGCGGTTGTGCCAACGTCTAAGAGCTCGTTGATGAAATATCGCTTGTTCAACAATAGTTGTGCTGTCAGGGGAACTATAGTTTAGCTTATGGTAGATCCAATGGTCACTCTTTCAGAATTCTGAAGGGAAGAAGATAAATCAGTTGGTTAATAATTATATATGTAGATTAAGTCTAATGGAGGAAAATGTTGCCAGTAAAATAAGCAGTGATATAAAGAGACAAAATGCTGACGGATATATGAAGTGACCAAGGACGGTTCTCAAAGTCATTCAGTTTACGTGGAGTCAAGGTTGTGATCCGAGAAGAAGTTACTGAACTGTAATGGTTGATAAATAGTACACTATATTTGGCACAACAAAATCCAAGAGGCTCATATTCAAATCATTTTGCACAACAAAATTTACAATTCAAATCCTTTAAAATGGTACATAGTTTGAGCCTAGTTCAATATTCAGAGCAGTTCTTTTATTTTGCCGGTGACCTGGACACTCTAAAAGGTGCAAGGAGTTAAAGAATGAGAACACATACTGGTATGAATTAAACATGAGACTATTCACTCTGTTTGTATTATTGTAGCCCATCATATCACAATTAATTGTATTATATTGTAGATACAACGTTTGGATAAATTGTACCGTTTGTTGTTGTTTAATAATATTTTTCACGTTTTGTTTGATTGTATCGTGTTGTATTGTAACAGGTAAGTTTACTACAATACCCTAAACTATTGTATGCATTAAATTTATCACCAATTTGGAAAAACAACTAAGACATTGTATTTCTGCTAATTTTTTTGCCGACTTCCTTGCTTACACTGTATCAACATTAACTACTCAATAGCACATGCTACATAGAATAGCATCAGCTTCACTTCACAAAAAAAAGAGACATGCAACTCAAAGACAATTATTTTCAAAAAGAATTTGAAAACATTCTTTTCTTTTGGATCAAGCATATCATGTATGGTCCAGAACTTATAACAAAGTAAGTGTTTTCCAACAAGTCATGTTATTAATTGTTAATGGTCCAGGTTCTCTTAGCATCTATACTATTGTTCGCGTGATAAAGTTCATACTAATAAATATAGTGATGAAAATAAGGAAATGCAAAAAACGTTCTCCATAAACTGAGATATAGTTAAAGCAGAATAATAACTTCAAGAATATAGTTATGGACAAAAAAAGTATCTGTATTTCGAAACAAGGGCAGAAACCTGAGCAAATAAAATAGTTAACTATGAAGAAAGAAAAAGAGTGCAAACGTAGGGTATGGGTATTTCAGTGGAGTTAAATAATATAGGCTAAAGGGTAAAATAGAATTATGAAATATTAAGTAAGGACATAATTTGAAAGAGAAATTAGGTAACGACGCGATCACACCATATAAAGTCATTACATAAAAGGGCGCTTTTCACTGTTACGTAATGACAGAATTAGCAATATAATATAATATATTTTAGTTAACAATCAAAATAAACATTGTATATACGATACAACAATACAAACACTATGTAAAACAAACCTTTAGTAATGGACGGCTTGGCTGTATTGCAGTTTTTATTACAAGCATCTGATGTAGAACCTAACATAAAAATATTTGTCAATATATATTAATGATTTTTTGTAGATTTGGCTAAAGTTATGACAACTTTCAGTAACTTACCTTCCTCATAGATAGAATGAAGACTTCCTATGTCAAAAGCGGGAAATGAGGGAAGCTCAGTAACTGCGTAGATCAGGCAATGATCAGAATAGATGTTCAGAATAGTAAGTGAAAAGACATATTCATGCAGAGGAAGAAATAAGCATTTGCACAAAATGGTGAAATAGAGTTTGTGTTTTTTTGAAAAAGGGTAATTGTAAAACGGTGAAATAGTGTGTTCAATCCAGAGTTCAATAAATTTTAGATCTGATATGTTAACCAGTTTTGGAAGTCTAGCAAGAGTTTTTCATATTAAGGATATGCTTTTCATTAGCTATCATAAGTTGGTAGAGTTCACGGCACCTAAAATTTCTATCAGCTTATTTCTTATCAGAGTTGGGGCATTAGCTTGTTTGTCCAGCATCCATGGATATTAAACTTGTTGCTCCCAAACTTTTTGTTGCTGCAAGTGTTCTACCCCAGTGTTATCAAAGGCAAAAAGCGCAAAAAAGCTCTAAGGTCCGTTGGGACTTTAAGCGCAGAGCACAAATAAAGTGTGAGCTTCAATGAAAAAAGGCGCAAAGGGAGAAAAGAATACAAATATATATGTTTAGTCCAAGACTAATAACTATAAACATGAATGACTAACATATGACCAAAGAAATTGAAAAAAATCATGATAAAGTGAAATATTAATTGTTTAGTGTCACTTCTTCAGAAGAGGCTCATTGGCAAGGAAAAGTTTGCCTTAAAACCTTGATGACGACACTGAAGCGCACATAAAGCGAGGCAAAGCGCTCAACACGTTTTGAGCCTCACTTCAGGGCTTAAGCGCGCCTTTGACTACACTGTTCTACCCTCTTTACTACTGTTGGACCTGTTTCCCCTAACAATTTATCAAATTAGTATTATTATACGGAAAATTTTGGATAAAGAAAATCTAAAGCAATAAAGATAACTTTAAACAGACAAGATTTTTTATCAAAAAAACTTCAAAAGTCATGCCACATATTTAGAAAGAAGATCAAGGAGAGAAATGCGTAGTTATCCATGCAATCAAGCCTAAGCTTGATCAAGACTTTAGCCAAACAATTGATCTGCAAGTTCAACTCTTTCCTCTACTTCACCTTTTAACCCCGAAGTCGGTAGAAACAAACTAAACTATTGGGAAAATGAAAGTCAACCAAACTATCAGCAGAGAAACCAAGTACCAAGTTAAAATACAAATTTAAACCCTTAAATGCAAATAGATAATAAATAATGGTTTATTCTATGGAACCTGATAACATGATATGGAAACACCATCACGATGGACTATTCTTAATAAATGGGGTGTACAATAGGAGGCTGACTGAAGTAACAGAGAGGTCAACAGGACTGGAAGTTTGTATGGAAAAATGTGGCACCAATCAAGTTGAAATGCTTCACCTGGCTAGTAGTCAGAAGAGCAATATCTTGTCGGACTCATGACGCACTACAGAAAAGGGAAATCTGCATTGCTTCAAGATGCTCATCATGTAAGGAGGCTTTAGAGACAAACAACCACCTTTTCCTACATTATAAGAGTTACAGCACAAGGGTGGGCATCATTCATCAATTTGGCTAAAGCCCGCTAAGGTGAACTGGTCTATGTCAGAGCATACTGCTAATCTTTTAAGTTGTTGGATTAGGATGGGAGGTAGCAAGTGCCAGAAGATTTGGTGGAAAACAATACCTGCCTGTATTTGGTGGAACATTTGGAAGGAGAGAAATGAGAGGATTTTTGAAGGCAAAGAGAGCTCCGTATAGAAGATCAAGTGGAAAGTCATAACTTCTTTATGTTCTTGGTGTAAAGAACAATGTATAGAAGAGGAAGTTCAGTTACTTGACTTCATGGGATTACTGCAATTAGTTTCTATAAAGTATAATTTTTTGGAGGTGGCCAACATTAGGGCATGCTCAGGAATAAAAAGTTACTGGTTCAAAAGAATGCAAACAAAACCAGTTCACAGGCATGGTGATGAAGAAACCAACTGCAAAAGAAGAGTGAGGAGGCTGGAGATGTTCTAGAGTACAAAGAAGCTTCAGAAACTTTGGCAACGGAAGATACAATAGGAAACAAAAAAATGCAGTGTAAAAACCTGGAAGAGAAAACGGAGGAACCTAGCAAGATCCAGATGTTGCATTTTAAAGCAAATAGCCAGGTAGGCATGTTGACAAAACAGAGGCCTGAAGCAGGAAACAGTTGCTTCTCATATGAGAGAAATGTACAATTTACTTACTAATGTTTTGTCTAATGGCCGAGTGCCCCATGATGTTTTCTGGGCTCCTCCTTCAAGGCCTCCTCCATCTTATTTATCGACTTACTTGAATTATACTTATTAGTTACCCTTTTTCAGAAATTTCTAGTTCTCTTTGAGTGTACAAGGATGGCCGGTTATTCACCTAGACTTACTGAATTAGGAATTCCACCAAGTTCTTGAACACATGCTGATATGAAATTAATGCACTGTATTTGTCTTTTAAAAGAATGAAAGATCTCTATATCTTTACCTTCTCGTTTTTCATCTTATCTTAGAATCTAAAGATCGACGAAATACCTTTCACTTTTTTTAAATCCCTCTCTTCTTAGTTGCTCATCTTTCTGGGAATCTAATGGTCGTAGACTACCTACTTGTGGCTATGTTGAAGAATTATTTACCCCTAGCAGTAGCAAGGAACCTTGATCCAAGGGTCTTTTGAAAACAGCCTCTCTAACTTCACGAGGTAGTGGTAAGGTCTGTGTACACGCTATCCTCCCCAGACCCCACTTTGTGAGATTTCACTGGATATGTTGTTGGTGATGACCTAAAAGCCATTGGACCCTATACCTCACGGACCAAAGACAGAGGTGTATTGTATTGGACTGAAGTATGACCACTGTATACCTGTGTGACTGTGTCATTGACAAATATAAGCCAGTCAAGTACACATCATCTTGTAGCAAATTTCGTGCAGAACGAGCAAAATAAAAGTAATGCTAAAGGAGGAAATACCAGACAAAGAAACCCAAACAGTTTCCTTTCTAGAAGCAAATATACTTCTGCAAAGACTGGTTGCATAAAATTTCTAGCTAGTACATCAAAAGAAACCCTAGCGCAACTGCATGTTAATGGCAACTGAAATTGGAATTTCAGCTACGACGAAGACTTAAACTCCTATCAGCAAGATGTAGAAGAGAAGAGGAAGATGAAGGAACCAGAGAGGATAAGCCCATCACAACTTGTTGTAAGATCAACAAAATAGAAAGAAAGGCATGTGATCATGACAACTAAATTCAGTTCATAAGTGGTCTTTAGAATTACTACCGAAAAAATTGGCTAGAAACAGTAATCAGTTAGTCTGCAAACCACAATCCAAGACTATTCTACCATTCTTAATCCAAAAGTTTAGCACCCAAGAGCAAATGTGCACTTCAATTTATGTAGTGACAGGCAATTGTTGGATCTGTGATTACGGTTTATTAGACTG
Organism: Solanum verrucosum; assembly: GCF_900185275.1. Taxonomy (NCBI): domain Eukaryota; kingdom Viridiplantae; phylum Streptophyta; class Magnoliopsida; order Solanales; family Solanaceae; genus Solanum; species Solanum verrucosum. Next base: position 429,468 of record NW_026019982.1, on the reverse strand, counting down.
TGTGAGTTATGCCTATATCCCTAAAATAACCGTTATGTTGCGGTGAAGGAAGAAGGATCACAAGGCATTTGAAGATAACCTGAAAGACTGTTCCAGCATATACTGTTTGGTTGTTTTGGAGTAATAACAGCTATGCTACGGGTGCTACCCAAGGGGGAAACACAACAGATATCCTCTAACAAATCCAATTTCAGTAAATAGACGATGTAAAAGTTTTCTAGTATACTAAAAAAACCAAGGTGCCAAGATAAACACACAAACCTTGAAGTATCATGCACCAAACATTAGATAGATATATAAACACACAAACCTTAGAAGTATCATGCACCAAACATTAGATAGATAAACACACAACCCTTAGAAGTATCATGCACCAAACATCTATCAAGAAAGTAATTAAGACAAGTATTTACAGTCTGTCTTTAGAACAAAGAGTTTCAGTACCCTAGAGTATTAAATATGCCATACACTTCTGGCTCATGGAAACTTTGACCTTCCAATACATCAAAAGAGGTCTTCATTGTGAGACTGAACCCTGCAAAATAATGTAATGTTTGCATGAAATTGAGAAGACTTTTAAGAGAAAATAAGTTGGCATATGCCTAAGGGATCAACACCTAAACTTCAGTGAACTAACTTCAATCAAAAACTTACTGAGCTAAAGGACTTCAAGTGCAACATAGCTAATTAATTGGATGAAGGATCTTTGACTTGCTTGATCTTCCTTCCTTTCTTCCGCAACCATTTCCCTTTCATTTTTGACACGTAAAGCAATCCACTCATGTGCAAAAGAGGTGCAATCCGCATTCTATATTTAGATTTTTCCCTTGAGATCCTTCTTTTCCTATCTTTGGGCTCTCGCTTCCATAAATTGGATGACTCCTCACAAGCATCTCCAACACAATTATTTGTCCATCTATCAGGTAAAACAAGGCTCTCTTTGTAATAATTAACATAACGTGGATTGTAACACCAATCATTTGATGAGTTACCAATGTCAGCATCTTTAAACCTTTCACCTGTATGATCAACTGAAACCAATAATCTTCGGTTACCTTCCCATAAGATTTCACCATTTTTCCTTATAGCCATTGGCTTCAGAAATTCATTAGCAATCTCAAGCTCAGTTCGAGCAGCGCTTCCAGAATAAGGTGTCCAGAAAATGTCATCACGAAGAGGAATATGTTGTGCAAACTGATTATTTTGGATGCTGAACTGTTTCACCCATGAGTCTGGTGCACCATACTCTTTCATCATCCAAATATCAATAGGTTCACATTTGTCATAGTTATTATCAACCAAACAAAGAGATTCCTCTGACACAAAAAGGAACATTTCATCATAGTGTGATCGTGACTCATTGATTAAACTACTCGGCAATATCATCTCTAAGAATGTCTCATCATGCATGTTGAATAAAACAATCACATTCACAAATGATAATACATCCCATTTGGAAGCAATCCAATGAGAAGCTCCATTCACATACGCCTGTGATGTAGTGGCAAGGAATAGGTAAGACAGAGAGACATGGCTAATGTCTTCCCAAACACCAGTACTTAACTTATAAAGATCAACATGAGGTGGCAACGGATGAGACGAAGTGTCTACTACTCTTACCACCTTGTAGTCATTGGTAACATGATCAAAACCAAACCCCAACGCATAAGCATATGTATCACATTTCTCACATGTATAAATTTGTTCTGGGAGTTCTACAGGCTTTCTGATAGATGGGTTCCAAAAGTAGAAATGATTCAAGTAATTCAATTGGTCGGCAGCAGCAAGGCACACAATCCCATTACAACTACCCACAATAGTTACGACACCGTTACTGCACTTAAATGAAAAATCTAAGTGGTTATTTTGATCCAATTTCTCATTATAACGGAATAAAGCATAAATATCTATTTCTGTGTTTCCAGAGTAATTTTGAATCAGGATGTGATCATCTTGTTTCTGATTGAGATGCGTAGAGATAAAATTAGGGCTAGTGAGAGTACCATGACTTGCAAACACTTCTGCATCGAAGGATTGATTTGATTGGTAACCTTGTGAAGATCTTAATCATCAAGTCTTTTGGCACATAATCCGACATTTCTCTCCCGCGGCGAATCTGTTCAACTGAATTGAATTTCTCTGTTCTTCGAGAGCTAAAAAAAACTAACTCCACTCTTCTACACCTTCATGGTTGAACCCACCCTAAAATCTGCTGCTAATTTATTTGTGCAGCTTCATATCTCGATTATCTATTTCTAGTTTAACACAAAACTTTTTTGAAGTACAATGTGGTACTTTCGGGAACAAAAAAGGTTAAAACTGATAGAGAAATATCCTTTATTGATCTATTGGCCCCAAAATATTTTTGACATCAATCTTTGTATCCTTTTATTACCTTTATTAGATTCACCGCACTTGCAAAGCACGTTATGTCTATTCTTGATATCCACGTAACCGTGAAATAACGTGACACCGACACTTTATATAATTTGTAAGTTGCTAAGCTCGAATCAACATTTGGGTCTCGGATATATGTAAAGAAATACAAGTACCTTTCAATAGTACCAAGTCACTTGTATCCTAATTTTTAATAGTTTAAGTCTACATGAAAGTAGCATGTTCTACGGTATTTACATGGTGATGATCATCTCATCTCTTATTCAACCGAACCTATGAATACAGCCAATGAACTTTCCATTAGCTAATCATGCAGTGCATACTTACTTTGTGGGCACTTAGACACCTTGAATTTTTAATTTTTTGAATTTTTGGAAAGAAACTAACAAGAAGTGATAATTAGGTGTAAACGTATTAAATTAAGTATTCCATTCCCACTTAATCATTGTAACGGAACAAAGCATAAATATCAATTTCTGTGTTTCCAGAGTAATTTTGAATCAGAATGTGATCATATTGTTTCGATTAAGATGCGTAGAGATAAAATTAGGGCTAGTAAGAAGAGAATACCATGACTTGCTAACACTTGTGCATCGAAGGATTGATTTGATTGGTAATCTTGTGAAGATCTTAATCATCAATTATTTTGGCATATAATCCGACATTTCTCTCCGGCGGCGAATCTGTTCAACTGAATTGAATTTCTCTGTTCTTCGATAGCTAAACAAACTCCACTCTTCTACACCTTCCTGGTTGAACCCTAAATCTGCTGCTAATTTATTTGTGCAGCTTCATATCTCCATTATATTTCCAGCTTAACACTAACTTTTTGGAGTACAATGTGGTACTTCCGGGAACAAAAAAGGTTAAAAACTTACTAGAAAAATACCCTTTATTGATCTATTGGCCCAAAATATTCTTAATGTCAATCTTTGTAGCTTTTTAATTACCTTTATTAGATTCGTGCGTTATATTTGTATGTCTGTTGTTGTACGTGTGTATATTTATTATTGCACGTGTATGTCTATTTTGAGATTTATATAACCGTGAAATATTATCCAAATGTCTTTTACAAAATTCTTTATTATTGTCATCGAGAACTTGCACTAACACTTGAATCAACATTTAGATCTCGGATATATGCAAAGAAATACAAATTACCTTTCATTAATACCATTTCACTAGTATCCTAATTTATAATAATTAAGTCTACATGAAAGTAGCATGCTCTTCGGTATGTGCATGGTGATAATCATCTAGTCTCTTATTCAATCGAACCTATAAATACAATCAATAAATTTTTTATTAGTTAATCATCCCGCATACTTATATTTGTGGGTGATTACACTCCTTAAATTTTTCATTTTTTCAAAAAGGCTAACTGCCAGAAGAGACTACGAAACGGTAATTAGGTGTGAGCGTATTAAATTAAGTATTCAAATTTCATCCACAAAAATGAGAATGTGGTAACAATTTATGTACATACAAGGAAACATGGAATATTGAAGCGTATATGGAGTGTGTCATTTAAGTTTGACTTTTTATTTTTAATTTAAAAACTATTTTTTTAAATTAATCCAAACGGGCTCTTACACTTAATAATTGAATTTATATATAAGATACTCAAAAAAAAATAAAACATCAAACAACAATATTACATAATATTACAACCACGAGGATTCTCATCACTAAATGCATCACCAACACGACTACCAAATGTGTTTGAATTGCCCCTGTAAAGACTATAGGCACGGCCATAGTTATCGTAGCCGTGTTTGCGATAGTTATAGGCGGAAACCGGTGGTTCTCCGGCGTAATAAGTGGCCGGACCACTGCAGCCTTGTTGTTGATAATAATGATCAGTGACATAACTAGGGTTATTTCTCATCTCAGGATTATGAGGAAATTGCCATATTTCAGCTCTTTTACCAGTTCTTCTAACTGTTTTGAGTATTTTCTTTTGATCAGCCCATCCTGTTACTGTCACTTTTTGCATAGCCATATCTATTTCTACATTATCAACACCTGAATTTGACATCAAAAAGTATGTGGAGAATATAATTAACGAATAAATGTGTGCTCTAACCGCTTAAACTATTTCAACATGGTATCAGAGCAGACAGAAGTTTTGAGATCGAATCTATTGTCTATAGTGCATATAAGTATATTACCTTTAACTTTCTCGAGAGATTTTCTGACCTTGCTCTCACATCCGGCACAATCCATATGTACTCTCATCTCTGTCATCTGTACTCAACCAAAACATAGTACTTATTAAGGCATATAAAATTGGTTCAAAATCTTTCGTTACGATTGAATTATATATAGATTATAGAGAAAAATTAAAGATAGAGGAGATAGTGATTACCGTTGTCATCTTCAAGCTCTTGATGAACTTTAGATATGTTCTTGTTTTGTTTCTTTAGTTACAAAAATATAAAGCTTCTCCAACATGCAACATTTAGTATCCAAAACTTTGGCTTTTAAAGACTTGATACACGCTTATAAATTAATTATATTTCATTCCTTCCTCCTTTTTTTTAAAGGCGAAGTCAGAATTTTAATCTGGTGTATTCTGAATTTTATAACAACGATTCAAGTGTCAATAATTGAGTTCTAAAGTTAATATTTATACACATTTAGTTATATTATTTGAACAAAAGTTACTGAGTTCGACTGAATCTGTATCCAAACTTCTAGCTCCGCGTCTACTCCTTCTCCGTTTCCCGCGTTCTCTCCTACTTAAGAAAATAATATATGTCACCGACTTGTCTCTTCTTTGCTATTGCAACAAGAGAGGGTGCAAATGGGAATATGATTAATGCTTGAGCTGTCACTTAACATGTAACGTAGGATTTATTAATATGATTGCTTGAGCAATTAGAAAAGTTTAAGCACTTTGACTTTGATTAATAGTAATATTTAAAAAATATTGAAATGGGAATTTAGATAATTATTTTTTAAGAATATTGAAACAGAGTAATCAAAATACAGTAATTACATGTGAAGGCGGAATTAGCGTTAGAAAAATTGCATGTGGAACAGGCGTCGATTCCGATTTTAGCTTCCCCTGTTGTCGCACGTCTGTGGTTTTGGGGAGCTGCTGCAGCTTCAATAGCACCACTTCGATTACAATTTACAATCTACTACACAATGCGTTAAATGGAAATAAATTTAGGTGATGGGCCAAATAAACGAATTGATTATTAATTTGCATAAAGATTGCTTGAACTGAAATGAACTAGATCAAGATAAATAAGTAAATAAATAATGGGTCGTAACAATTAACCCAACTTGTCCAGCTTCAACCAAGAAACTAAAGCGTTACTCCGATGCAAATTATATTTGTATGTGTAATATTTCGATTGCAACTGTCGTGGGCAGGGGCGGACCCATATAGGTACCAGGTATTTTAACTATAATCAAGGGTATTTTAGAGCCAAAAAGTGGATGAAATGTAGTTTTGTACCATTTCGAATACGTCAAGGATATTTTAGGTCCTTTTTAAATTACAAATTAACTTTACATTTATCATGTCTTATCATTATAATTAATAAAAGTTGAATAACATAGCTACAAAATTATATATACATAATTTCTTGAGTAGTATATATGTATATGTTAATTTTCTTTTCTATTTTTATTTTCAAAAATATCCTGGCCTGAAAACATGATAAGTTAACCTTACAACAACAACAACAAAAACAAAACAAAAAAATTAACTAATCAAGTAAAAACTTTAAAGAATATTTAGTTATGAGTTAAAGAAGGACCATGTTATCAACATAACATGATCATGCAAGCACTAGTTCACTAGAGAGAAGCTCCAACTTCTCACTAAAAACTCAAAATACACCATCAATATGTCTCAAAGCCAAGCAATATTAAATCCACCAGTTCCACCAGACAAAATAGGGATTAATGTGACCCCAAGCCAAGGTCCAACTAATGGGAGAACAATAACTTTCAAGAATATTCTACTTGCTCCAGTGTCGATACAAGGTGGGGAAACCAAGCAATGTTCGGACCATATAGCCGACATGATCTTGGACGAACCGAGCGGTAGTATTAGCAAACTGGACGAAGGAGAACATACAACCAATACTGAAGGGGAGGAGGAAGAAGGCAACTGCATCTTACTATCCGAGGAGGAGAAAAAAAGAATTTATCGGCCCTGGGCATACTCCATCATTATCAAGCTACTGGGAAAAAAAATTAGCCACCAATACCTGAAGAAGAGACTCGCCCAATTGTGGAGGGCCTCAGAAGAGATCATTTTAATAGATTTGGGCCACGATGTTAAAGAATGACAAAAGTCCCACATCGGTGGTTAATGAGATGGGTGGACTCCTTATAAAGCTTGGGCAATCCTCCTTCCTTTGAGCTAGCTTTTGGGGTGTGAGTTAGGCCTATGTAACACCACCAGTATGTAGAAAAACATTACCGGAATTAGGATTAGAGATGTGCTTAACATCAGATAAAATCCTAGGACTATGGACCATGTGATGAGTGTCCCATGTATCCACTATCCAGTTAACAACACCAACATGAGATGTGTTATAACTAGACATACATGCTGATAGAGCTGTACCATTACCATCATTCCCTTAGTCAAGCATATGCAGGATTTGATGATACTGCTCAGGAGTAAAGGTGGGTACATTTGCATGTGTTCCATATGAGGTCAGTATCTGTGATGATTTTTTTCCAAGATGATCTGCAGAGCTAACACCAGGATTTTCCTGTCCCCTAGATGCATTGTGGAACTTCCAGCATAACTACCAGGATCAAAGGAAGAATTCATGTTCCATTGAGATCCATATTCACCAGCAGCATAGTTTGCAGCACCTCATCCTTCAGAATTGTTACTGAACTTCTTCTTGAAGTTGTGCTTGAAATTAGCTGGGTAGCCATGTAGTCTGTAACAGTTGCCACTAGTATGGCCAGTGTGGTGACAATAGTTACAGTATAAATGTTGATTACTCTTTTTAGACTTGAAATTTGAGTCAGATCCAGTAGCCATACCTGAACCAGAGCTAAAACCACCACCTGAATTGGAACCAGTACCTCCACCGTAACTAGTACCAGGCTTGTAGGAAGCATTGCCGGAGCTAGATCCAGGTTTGTGATTGCCTTTGTTGCTATAGAATGCAACATGGAGTAGGCTTGATTAATGGAAGGTGTTGGAGTAATCATGAGGATCTGACTACGACTCTGAGCATATGAGTCATTTAGACCAGTCAAAAACCGAAGCAGTCTCTGATATTCAAAGTGATGTACATATGTCCTGGACTTTGGACAATTGCACCCTGGACATGGCATAATTGCATCAAATTCATCCCAACGCTCATGTAATCTAGAATAATAGCTAGATACAGTGGAAGTGCCCTGAGACATTGTACGAATTTCCTTATAGAGAAAATGAATTCTGGATCCATCAACCTTATCAAAGCGTTCCTTTAGATCTATCCATACTTTGGACTCATTCGAAACATAAATTACACTGCTTAGGATGTCTTTTCTGATAGAATTGATGATCCAGGAGAGAACTATGGTGTTACACTTTTCCCATAGATCAGGAAGAGAATGAGGAAAAAATTCTCTAGGATGCTTACCATCAACGAATCCCAATTTACTTTTCCCTAGCAAGCCCAGACGTATCGATCTACTCCAGATAGTGTAGTTCTCCTGGTCCGTGAGTTGAATCGAGACCAGAGAACTACCAGGGGTATCACTTGGTTGAAGAAATAAAGGATGATTGTGATCAATCTCAAGTCCACGAGCCACTGGTGGTGCATCAACAGACTGATCTTCACCTGCCATTGAAGATATCTTCGAGGAAGCGCAAATTACAGAAATTACACTAACAAAGTGCAGTCGAATCAAAGAGGAAAAATCAGATCTCTGCTAAATCGAATACAAAGCTTTGATACCATGATAAATTGTAGAGAAAACAGTGATGAAGAATGAATCTAGATAATAGATGTTTTGAATGATAATGAGAATTTTCTTTAATTTTTCTCCCATGTATCTTCATGCACCTCTTGTCTAGATTCATTCTTCATCACTGTTTTCTCTACAATTTATCAGGCTTGGGCAATCCTCCTTCCTTTGAGCTAGCTTTTAGGGTGTGAGTTAGGCCTAAAACCTAATTTAATATTGTATCAGAGCAGGGCTCATGCCACCCGATGTTGGGGCCCCCAAAAATCAAAATTGTTCGCGCACTAGATGCTAAGCACTGGGCATGAGGTGGGGTGTTAAAGAATGACAAAAGTCCCACATTAGTGGTTAATGAGATGGGTGGACTCCTTATAAGGCTTGGGCAATCCTCCTTCCTTTGAGCTAGCTTTTGAGGTGTGAGTTAGGCCTAAGACCTAATTTAACACACAATTATTGCATAGTTAAATTCTACAAAGAAGAGAATATGCAACGCACCCTACAACAAGGTCTTTGGTTCATTAACGGTTATTATTTATCGGTTAAAAGATAGCACCCAAATTTCGTGGCCTCAGAAGCTAGAGAAAATATTTCAGCCATTTGGATAAGACTACCGAAATTACCGATAGAATTTTATGACCACTCGATTCTAGCACGCGTCGGGAAAAGGCTAGGGAAATTAGTTAAGACGGATGTATGCACCTCATTTACATTGAGAGGTCGGTATGCACTCATATGTGTTGAAGTTTCCATGGGTGTTCCGGTTAAAAAATCTGTTCACATAGGACAACACAAGCAACCTATCATCTATGAGGGATCCGACATCTTCTGCAATAGATGTGGAGTCCTGGGACATAACGCCATAAACTGTGTGGTGCCACAGACAAATCAACAAAATATGCAAGCTATGGAAATAAGGCAAGGCGACAATGCAAGAGGTTCCGATGTGCAGACGTCAACTCCTTATATGGCAGATCCAAAAGAGAAATGGCAAACAGTAACCTTCAATAGGCAGAAGAAGGAGAACAAAAGAACGCCGGAAAAAATCAATGACGAACCAGGTATTAGCGTTAAATTATTTGAAGCCAGTACATGTAAGTATCTTGAATCTAAGATTTTTAAATACAAAAAAAACACCTCTCTTAATGATAATATAGATCGACAACCCAATCTGGTACTAACAATAATTATACTAACGTTCTTGGAGCTCGACTCCAGGAACATACCCACAATCCCCCCAAACACCATACTGCTCACGTCATTAACTATGATGTCATTAATAAAGATAAAATAATTGAAAAAGAAACCAAAAAAAAATTCATAACAATTAATTCCCCATATGTAACCCCCAAGAAAATGTATAATGTGGCAAGTACAGTAGCCTACCCAGCTATTTTACCCCCTAACGTGACCCCTATAGACACTGACAATCTAGCGCCTAATTCACAAAAGAGTAACTTAACCAACCCCTACTCCACCAATGAGAAAGTAGAAGCCAAAATTGCTCCACTAGATATGGTACACGTGGATTCTAAATTATCCACACAATCATCCAAATTGATGCCATTAAAGGAAAAAATAAACGATATAGATATTCAACCGACTCTACAAAAAGAAGCATTACTTGAAAACTTGGATGCTCCTTCTCTAATAGACAAGCTTGCCACAGATAATAAAAAACAAATAACTAATAATTCTATTAATGCCTTAGAAAGTCATCATACCAGTAAAGTATGTATCCCTATTGATTCTATAACAATAGAACTCCCTCATTTAACACGTAATGTCACTACCCACTATATAACATCAGAGGAGGCATCTAGTGACTAGAACTCCATCTCGCTACACCATGAAAGCATCGTTAAACCTATCACCAAAAAACTTCATGAGAAACCAGAACACCTTTCTGGAATCCCTCTTGAAAACATCGATTGTACCACAATAGACTCTCCCTCCCTCTTCTCTAGAAAGCTTAGATCCAAACATATAAGTGAATCTAAAATTAGAGGAGATAGATGAGGCTCTAGAATGTATGAGGAAAATATGAGAAAAAATCATGATTCTAAAAGAATAAAAAGAATTGCTATCCACTGAGAAATTCGTAAAAAAACGCATACTTATTTATCCTCCGACTCTATAAAAAAGCTTGACAGATATAAAAACTCTGCGCAACCTGAAGATAGGGAACTTTCTGTAGCGATGAACCCAAATCTGAGGATCGGGAACCCATAGCTTCCGGATCCAACTCTGAGGATAAATCCACCCAGTCTGAACAACTCAATGAATCTCATAATATGGAATTGTAGGGGATGGAATGGCTCTGAATTTAGGAGGAACTTTAGGTCCTTAATAAGCTGTCATAATCCACCATTGGTAGCCCTAATTGAAACAATAATGCAAGACCACCAAAGTCTAGTTGACGACTTCCAGTTCATAAGAATGATCCAAGTTCCCGCAGTGGGAAACTCCGGTGGATTGGTTATTTTATGGGACAATTCCCTAATAGAAGTGGATGAAATCGCAACAATAGAACAAGAAATTCATGCCATGGTCAAGGTATGTGCTACTAATGAGTATTGGCTTTTTAGTTGTATCTACGCTTGCACATACCTTAATTCGCATAAAATCTTATATGAAAATCTGAAAAAAATAAAAGATAACTATGATGGTAAATGGTTAATAGGAGGAGATTTTAACGAACTTATGAAAAGTTCAGAAAAAGCTGGATGTAGGCCCATAAACAATCCTCGTACAAATGAGTTCTGGGATATGGTTAACTACTGTGAACTTATAGACATGGGATATAAAGGAGGGAAATATACTGGGCTAAATAAACGTTTTAACAATAAGTCAAGTTTAATCCTTGAAAGGCTTGACCGTTTTTTCGCAAATGAAGAGTGGCTACATAAGTTCCCTGATGCACAAGTACATCACCACATACACACTCTGACCACTGCCCCCTACTCCTATTCGTACTACAAAATAGCCCTAGAAAACGTAATAAACTATTTCGGTTTAAATCTATATGGACGACACACCCAGATCTAAGGAACATCGTACTAGAAAGTTGGGAGGGAAAAAAGGACATCTTAGATGCTATTCTAGACTTCTCAAAAAAAGTGACCACTTGGAATAAAAACACCTTTGGGAACACATTTCACAAGAAAAAGACTTTACTACGGAGATTGGAAGGAATACAAAAATCTACTAACTACACCTCTAGTACCTTTCTTCAAAACCTAGAACTAGAACTTAGTCAGGAGTATAATCAAATTCTTCGTTTAGAGGAAGACTTCTGGAAACTGAAATCAGGAGTTACATGGCTAAATGAGGGTGACTCCAACACTAGGTTTTTTCATATTACTACCCTTAACAGAAGAAGGAAAAATCGAATAATGGCATTACAGGATGCACGTAGAGGGTATCAAAAACTTAACGTACAACTACTTTAATAATCTATTTTGTACTTCTCAGGATTCTTCAGTTCATAATAAAATAACTCCAATAACCAACCAACACTCATTAGATCTATTAGAATTAGGGAACATCCTGTCTATCAACGAGATCCAAACAATTGTATTTTCCTTTCAACCTTATAAAGCTACAGGACCTGACGGATTACACCCTTTCTTCTATCAAAATTATTGGAACATTGTAGGGGAATCAATTGTACCTCTTTGTGTAAAAGCCTTCTAGGAGGAATGCATACCAAAAGATATAAACAAACTCATGTATGCCTAATTCCAAAAATAAATGGTGCAAACACTCTTAAAGACTATAGACCTATAAGCTTGTGCAACATCACCTATAAAATAATAACAAAGATTATCTCCAATCGATTAATATCCATCATGAATACCCTGATTGGTCCATGTCAATCAAGCTTCCTAAAAAATAGGCAAGCCACTGATAACGCAATCATAATTCAAGAAACCATGACTCACTTTCAAAAGATGAAAGGCAAAAATGCTAGTATGATTCTAAAAATTGATCTCGAAAAAGCCTTTGATAAGATTGAGTGGTCCTTCATTAGGAATACACTTATATATTTTGGCTTTCCCCATAATATCATCAATCTAATCATGTCATGTGTCTCCACAAGTAGTATATACATACTTGTAAATGGGGATCATACTGAATTTTTTCAACCATCTCGAGGAATACGACAGGGGGACCCAATGTCTCCATACATATTTATATTGTGTATGGAAATGTTGTCACGAAAAATAGAGATGGAAGTTCAACTAAAAATGTGGAATCCCATTAAAATCTCAAATAAGGGTCCAAAACTATCTCATCTATTCTTCGCAGATGACCTCATATTAATGAGTAGGGTTGATGTGAAAAACTGTAACATAATCCAAATAGTTCTTGATAACTTTTGTAATGAATCTGGTCATAGCATTAATTATGGAAAATCTAAATTAATATGCTCCAAAAATTGCAACACTAACCTTAGGAAATATATATCAAACAACCTCGGCATAAAAATTGCCAAATCCTTTGGGAAATACTTGGGGTTCCCCATTTTTAATAAAAAGACCCAAGATAAGTTATTACCAATTTATTATAGACAACTTACAACAGAAACTAGCGGGTTGGAAGATAAAATTCCTAAACATAGCAGGACGAACAACCCTAGCAAAGTCCAGTCTTAATAACATACCAACCCATGTAATGCAATACATACGCCTCCCAACTAAAATCACCAAAAGAATAGATCAAATTCAAAGGAATTTTATTTGGGGAACTACGAGTGCAAAGAGGAAACTTCATATGATTAACTGGAAGATAGCAACAAAGAGTAAACAAGATGGAGGCATAAGAGCACAACAAACTGAGACAAAGAACAAAGCTCTTCTAGCTAAGCTAGCAGAGAGAGCCTTCAATAACCCAAACTCCACATGGGCTTCACTCCTAATAAAAAAATACACTGGTGATGAAAAATTTCCAGTAAAGATTCATGTGAAACCATCACATGGGAGAACCTGGAAGAACCTTGCTTTGGGTTGGACTATATGTAAACAAGGTCTACAATGGTCAATTGGGGATGGATCCAACATATCTCTATGGTACGATAACTGGCTACTTAACAACACGAAGCTAAGAGATCTACTAATAGAACCACTAACATTAGAAGATAATCATTTAAAAGTTAAAAACATCCTTACGAGCATGGGTACTTAGGAATATAACAACTTGTCTTATGATCTCCCATCGACTATAAAAAATATGATAGAGAGCGTCTATGTACCAACAACTTCTGAAATTAATGATAAACCATCCTGGAGCCTTAACCCCAAATGAACTCTAACTACTAAAAATGTTTATCACCATATTAAAGATAAAGGGGAGAAGCTCCATAAGACAGACAAGGACCATACCTGGATATGGAAACTACATTGCCCTAACAAAATTAAATACTTTCTAGGGCTTTGCAATCACGGAAGACTACTGACTAGCTACTATTTAAACTCCCTGGGAATAGATGTTAGTAAGTCTTGTCACATATGTAATATCCCGAAAACCATCCAACATGTTTTCATTGAATGTACAAATGCCAGGAAGTTGTGGTCTGAGGTAGGACTTATAAAAAGCATCAACATATTCACATCCAACCAAGACATGAACTGGCTAGATTTCCTTAGGAACATTAGCATAGTGATAAAAAACCGCAATTGGAAAGAACTTTATCCATTCTACTTGTGGAGTATATGGCTAAACAGAAATGAAAATTACCACAATAATAAAAAAGGGAAAATAAATGCTAATATTTCATACATACATGCCATCGAATTTTTCTCACTCACAAATCAAAGGACCAATATAGAAAAACCTATAGTAGGGTATGTAAAATGGAAACCTCCAAACATTGGATTTAAGCTTAACACTGATGGTTCTACCTCAACTAAATTCGGCACTAGTGGAATATGAAGAGTAATAAGAGATAACCCTCCGGTGCAGCATAAATACAGGGAAGAAAATCAAGTGGCAGATACCTTGGCTAAGGAGGAGTCTAGACTGAAGGAAGCTAACTACCTCGTACTTTGGACAGCTCCTCCATTGATTGTTTCTAGTAGAATAGAAGCAGATAAAGTATGAACTCTTTATGTTAGGCTAAAAAAATCGTCTTCTACTATATAAGGTATTACTGTGTATAATGCAAACCCAATCCCTTTCCCAAACGTTACTAGCCATACTCGGCCATTTACTTGTACTAATGCATATTAAATTATAATATTTCATCTTGTTTACCAAAAAAAAAACATAACATAATTCAATTCTCCAAAACCTACAAAGAGAAGAAAAGAGTACAATGAATCAGATTCCTTAGAAACTACAAAAAGAAGCAATAAAAAAAATTCTCAAGAAACTACAAAGAGAAGCAAAAGAGAAAAAAAAAATCATTTTTTCTAAAAAATTTCATGATTTGTATCATCAAGAATCTAAAAATAACAATATTAAATATATAATTGCAATAGAAAAATCAAATATTCAAGAATGTCTAACATTAATATTCTCTAGAAACTACAAATAGAAGCAAAGAGAAAAATAAATCATTTTTTCTAAAAAAAAACTCATGATTCGTATAATCAAGAATAAAAAAATAACAACTACATATATAATTACAATAGAAAAAGAGATAATTATATTATGCATGTCAAATCATTTTACCTTGTAAAATCAAATTATACAAGAATGTCTAACATTCTTCATTATACATCTCTCTCATGCAAATCAGATCGAAGAGGATAAAAAATTGACTAACCAAAGAGATAAATGATAAAGAATAAGAAAAATAATAATAAAATAGTCATCATATATGTCTTATTTTTTTTATAAGTGTGATTTTAAGGAGTTATACATTTGTATATTAAATAATTTAAAGGTTACGAATATGAAAAATCGGGAGTTATAGACATTACTAAATGAATTAAGAGTTGAATTTATGTAATTGAAGATGTATGAATTAAGGAGATGATTTTATAAAATAAAATAATTAGAAAAAAATTGGAGAAAATGTAAAAAAATAAATAATACAAAACACAAAATAGAAAAAAGATAAATAGGATCCTTGACCATTGATGGAAAAGCTCTACCGGACATACAACTAGTGATTCATGTGTAAACTAACAACTCTCGAAGTCATTCAAGTGGCGTTGTTATCATTTTAAGTACCAGATGTTGATTGAAGCTTTCAGACCTCCATAGGGTTGTTAAGAGCCACTAACCAAAAGGAAGTTATTGCTACCTGGGCTATCTAGAGCACATGAGTGTATCGTGAACAAGAAATTTGATAGTACGACCACCATCAAAATTCAGCATCTCAAGACATTCATGCAAATCTGCATCATTTACCAACATCACTCATTTCTCCTCGTCATCAAGATACATGAGTTGGAATATCCCCGTCTGGAGTTTAAACCTCTTAGAGCAATCCTCATAAAGTTGGAAGCACCCTGTTGAAAGGTCAAACTTAAATTTGACGATATCTTCTCTGTAAGTGGATTTTTATTGATCCACTATCACCATAGTTCACCTCAATTTTAGAATGCTACTCTGCACCACGATTGCTAGAGCTTGATGAACTATCATTCATCATCGACCCAGACCCATTGGATGAATCTGTCTTGGCTGAAGAACTGCTTGGTTATGTTCAATCACCCCACAATCATTATCCATTTCATTATTTTCTTTCATCTTACTGTCAACATCACCCCTAATAATCATGGGATACGAGCACCAAAAAGTGAAATGACAATCAAAATTGTCCAAGGTGTCATGGTTCAATCCCCACCTCATGCATCCTTCTTTTATAAGGAAAGATCCCAATGATGCATTTTCAGAATCAGTCAATGGCATCGCTTTCAAATTTGCATGTCTAGATGACTATGCATCTAACGCTGTCAACTTGGAATTATAACAAAATTAGATCAAATAAGACAAATAATTGACCAACCAAAGAGACACATGACGAAGAATAAGAAAAATGAAAATAAAATAATCATTATATATGTCTCAAAAGAGGTTTTTTTTTTTTTTTTAGTTTAACGACCCTTGGGGGAGGGGGGTCAGGGGCTGAGTAACACCCCCATGCCTTGAGCAACCCCTCCCCCCCCCCCCCCCCATGCCTTAACATTAATAACAAAATATGCAAAATACAAAGAGGGGGACATAAAACCTTACCTCCGACTAGGGGTGTTCACAGTTTGGATAAAAAACAATCCAAATCGAAAAACCAAACCAAACCAAACCGATTTTATTTGGGTTTGGTTTGTTTTGGTTTTAGATTTTTGAAAACTGATAGTATTTGGTTTGGTTATGGTTTTATTAAAAAAAAAACGAAGAAATAACCGAACCGAACCGATGAATTATATACATATATTTTATTAATATACATACTTAATATATTATTTTATAAACAATTTTAAAGATCTTATACATATTTTCATAAAAAATTCTTTATAATTTACTTATTGAAAGCAAAAATGCCCAAGATGAAACATTTATCTTTATTGATTTCATGTATATGAGTGTCTCTGTCAATTCTTTGTGGGACTGAAAATGTTATTGTCTCTTCCTTCTAGGCCAATATAGTGAATTTTAAAGCTTTATTGATAGTAAATTTAGTGATTGAAAGTTTAGTAATTTAATTCATTCTAACTATTTTTCGTTTTGAACCGATTGTTGTCACTTTTTTCACATTTTAAATGAATTGTTTCTTTTATTTTTGTGTATGGTTAATAACCGAACCAAACCAAACCGAAACCGATAATCACTAAACCGATAAATGTATATTATATTTGGTTTGATTTGGTTTTGATAATTTTAAAACCGATTAAGTTGGTTTGGTTTTGGTTTTTGACCAATAACCGATCCAAACCAACCCGTGAACACCCCTACCTCCAACCTATGGTGGTTCATAAATCAGTCATCCTACTAAGACTAGCCAACTCATCCCCAATACTAGAAAAAGAAACCTAATAGTTATGCACCTAGAAGAGATGACTCATCTCGATACAAGAAACTAAGAAAACATAAATAAGGGAGACTCTCCCTTTACAAGTGAAACAAGAAAAAGAGAACCTATACGAAAACTAGAAACCTATCAAGAAGACAATAAAAGAGTAAATGAATGCACAAGTTTCGAAGCAAACTGAAGCGCGGATTATGGTGGTTTTTTTATCCTAATGGTCTTCATTCGTCTGAGGCTAGCTAGACCAATCTTGTCCAGTTTGTAGTAACCTTTAACATCGTGAGGAAGCTGATGGGTAGTAGTGTAATGACCTGGAGAAGTAAGTGTATGACTATGCTTAGATAAAACATCTGCCGTGAAATTAACTTTTCGATAGACATAAATGCAAGTAAAAGAGTGGAACACTCTCGTAATCTCCACTAGCTATTGATTAAAATTATGAAGGTTCCACGAGGGCTTCATCTGATGACTAACCCATTTAGAGAGCAATTCAGAATCTACTTCAAGAATGACATGTTGGAAGCCTTGTTGCACACACCAACGAAGTCCATATATAGCTGCTTCCATTTCCGCTTGATTGTTAGTTCCTACTCCCAATGAAAAGAGGTTTTTATAGCATGATTTTAAGGAGTTATAAATTTGTATATTTTTTAAGGTTATGAATATAAAAGGTTAGGAGTTGTAGACTTTACTAATTAATTAAGAGTTGAATTTATTTAATTGAAAAGGTATGAATTAAGAAGATGATTTTATAAAATAAAATAATTAAAAAATATTAGAGAAGATGTCAAAAAAATCACAAAAAAGATAAATAGGATCTTTGGCCATTGATGGAAAAGCTCTACTGGACATACTACTATTGATTCATGTGTAAACTAGCAACTCTCGAAATCATCCGAGTGACATTGTTATCATTTTAAGTACCAGATATTGATTGAAGCTTTCAGACCTGCATGAGGCTGTTAAGAGGCACTAGCCAAAAAACAGTTATTGTTGCCTGAGCTAACTAGAGTATAAGATGTAGCGCGAACAAGAAATTTGATAGTATGACCACCACCAAAATTCAGTATCTCAAGACACTCATGCAAATCTATATTATTTACCAACATCGCCTATTCTTCTTCACCATTAAGACACTTGAGTAGGAATGTCCCAATTTGTAGTATAAACCTCTTAGCACATCCTCATAGGGTTGGAAAACCTTGCTTAGAGGTCAAACTTAAATATAATGATATCTTATTTACAAGTGGCTTTCACAGTAATTGTTGACCCAATATCACCACAATTCACCTCAACTTTAGAATGCTTCTCTGCACCATGACTGCGAGAGCTTGATGAATGATGAACGGTCATTCATCATCGACTTAGACATATTAAATGAATCTGTCATGGTCGAAAAATGAGCATGCTTATGTTCAGTCACCCCACCATCACCATCAATTTCATTATCTCCTTTCATCTTAGTGTTAACATCAACCCTAACAATCATGGGATACGAGTACCTAAAAGTGAAATGATAGTCAAAATTGTCCAAGGCGTCATTGTTCAATCCCCAACTCCTGCATCTAAGTCTGTTTACTGGGCGGGGCGGCCCAATCTGACTCATTTTTTTTATTGATATACCGAACCCGATCCTCCCAATAATGGAGCGGACCGGTATCGATCAAAATAGTGAAAGAAGACAAAAAAACTGGTCTGCACTCAATTAGGGCATTGCTACCGGGCCCGATTTATAATAATGGGCCGAACCGACCATTATTTTTTATTAATTATTAATTTGAAAGTTTGATGCAATTAACAATATAGTATATTGTTATCTATTAAATTTTGTAATAATTAAAACTATTTATGACAAATATGCTAAATATACTTATAATGTATACCAAACAGTCATATTAGAATACTTAATATTATATTATAACAAATTGTCAGAAGATGAAAATAAAGAAAGAATTGTAAAATTGATGAAATGTTGAACACTTGAAAGTTGAAAACCTCCACTGAATATTGTTAATTGCAAAATATAATATGAAATTGCTATCACAAAAGAAAATTGAGAAAATGAGAAAGAATTACAATGTATATCAAACAGACATATAGACACACTATATACTATCCATTATAGTAGCATACTTACATTATATTATACCAAATTGTCGGAAGACGAAAATAAAAAAAGAACCGTAAAATTGATGAAATGTTGAACACTTGAAAGTTGAAAACTTCCACTGAATATTGTTAATTGCAAAATATAATATAAAATTGCTATCATAAGAGAGAATTGAGAAAATGAGAAAGAACTAGAAGATTTGATTTAGGAAAAATAAAGAAATGTGTAGCTATCTATAGAAAAAAAATTGTGTATTAATTTTATTTTTTAAATATCATTTTGGCCATTTTTTTCTCCAAAAAGTGGATAGCCGTTGGCCAACGGATATCACCTACATTTTAGTTCCTTTTAATTTTAGTTTTTTTAATTACTGGATCGGTCCATACCAATTCACTATTTGCCGCGTATCGATCTCTTACCGGCTTGTGAGAGAAAATAATTTGAACCGGCTCACCCCACTAATATAGGGGTTGGCTTCCGGTTTGGGCCTTATTGGGACGATCTTAATGAGCTAAAACTGTACGGGCCGACCCAATTGACATGTCTATCTACATCCTTCTTTTGTAAAGAAAGATCCCAATGATGCATTTACGAAATCAGTCAATGGCATCACATTCAAATTTGCAGTATGACCCTGCATCTAACACTGTCACCTTGGATTCATAACAAAATTTAGACGCAAAATCAGATCAACCAAAGAGAAAAATAATGAAGAATAAGAAAAATGAAAATAAAATAATCATTAAATATGTCTCAAAGAAGGTTTTTATAAGTGTGATTTTAAGGAGTTGTAAATTTGTATATTAAATAATTTGAAGGTTATGAGTATGGAAGATTAGGAGTTATATACATTACTAAATTAATTAAGAGTTGAATTCATGTAATTAAAGAGTTAGTATGAATTAAGAATATGATTTTATGAAATAAAATAATTAGAAAAAATTAAAGAAAATGTCAAAAAATCACAAACATAAATAAATAGGATATTTGGCCATTGAGAGGTGTCATGTCACTCATTTTTTATCTAGCTTTATATATATTGATTGATTGATGATTGATTTGTTGATCTTATTGGATATTCATGAAGTTCAAGTAAATGATTGGGTTGTGGGTTGCTATTTCCTCTTGTTATGGCACCATGAGTATCTTATTATACTAAAAAGTTTTGTTAAACTAAGTAGAACAACTACTAGAGTTAAACGTGTTTAACACAATTGCAAACTAAAATGTTCGAAAATAGTTCAAAATCTATCAGGTCAAACCATTATGATAATAAATCAAACCTGAGGAACATCTAGTACTTACTCCTCGTTAATTAGGGTGTACATAGTCAAAGTTGGTTAAAAAATTTCAATATCAAATCAAATGAAAGATCTAGTTTTTATATTTATAAACTAAATCAAGTCAAATTAATAATAGACGAGTTTTTCAAATTTCTATTATTTTTTTTAATCTTTTAAATAATAGAGAAAAGGACCACGCCGAACTTTGAAAAACTTTTAGGGTTAAACTGAAAAATAAATAAATAAATAAATAAATAAATAAATAAATAAATAGAAAGACAAAATACCTTAAAGATCGCTAATTGCATATCCAAATTATCATTAGTCTTAATATCTCATGAACTTGGCTATTTGATAACCTTAACTCCTCCCGGACGATCTCATCCTACCATAGTGATACACTCGCATGTCATATAGATTTATTTTTTTTACAGAAGTGTCACCTTTTATATATATATATATATATATATATATATATATATATATATATATATATATATATATATTTACCTTTTAAAATTTATTAAATTTTGAGTGTAAATTTTTCTGGGTCAAATTAGTAAAAAAAAATACTTGGCCATAACTCAACTTATGAGGTGATTTATTGGCTCAAAATAGCGAAGTTTTAGTCATTTTTAATATAAATTTTTCCCCAAAAAATACACTATCAAAATTGCTAATTATTATATTTAAATACAATATAATAAGAGAAACTTCATTATTATGTAAGATTTTTTATTTTACTAAAATAAAAACTTGTAATAAGATATTTATTTTTATAATAAGATTTACCCTGAAAAAAAATTACTTGCGAATTGGATCGAATTTAATTATGATAAGATTTTAAATTAGAAGAAAATATTTTATCTAAAATAAATGCTACATAGGATAATAAAATTGAAGACAAAGAAATGAGAACTAAAGGTTTAGAATAAATATGTGTTCAAATTTAAATTAGATTATAAAAGTATGTATCAACAAAAATAGAGAGATGGAAAATGGGCAAATACTTCCCTCAATTTTACGATTTAGATTGATTATATGACTCATTAAAAAAATGGTGTATATGTACCCCACAGTCTAACAAATTATTCATATTTATCTTTTTCGTTAATAGACTTATATTTACTAAATTAAAAATCTAAAAGTGATTTTCTAATTCAAAAAATCTCACGTCAGTTTAAAAAATCACATTTATTATTTTTACCCGTCCAAACTCAATTCAAATGAAAAAAAAAAGCTCAATCTCTTTTCTACCCAATCATAAAATAAATTTGGATCGAGCTTGAATAAAAGAAGAATTGCGTTTATTTAGAAAGTCAAGTCTAGAGAAATAAAAAATGAGTAAGTTAATTTTTTAAGCTAGATGACAAATTTGAAACTACAAAAGTCAATATAAATATTTAAAAAATAAAATAATTCAATATCTTTACGAAAAAATAAATATATACCATTTATTATAGACGACCAGTGTATACATGCACTAAATGCAAAATTGACTGTATATAACTTTTTCTGTTTCCAGAAAGTTTAGTGTTAAACTGAAAATATAATATAGAAGCTGATTTTAGGGTTCAACCACAAAGGGGTAGAAGATTGGGGTTTGTTTAGCTAACGAAGAACGGAGAAATTCAGCTCAGGTGAATAGATCCGTCGCCGGAGAGATATGTCGGATTATTTGCCCCAAGAATTGCTGCTTGACATCTTCACAAAACTACCAGTCAAATCAATCCTCCGATGCAGAAGTGTTTGCAAGTCATGGTATTCTCTTCTTACTAGCCCTAGCTTTACCTTCACACATCTCAATCGAAAACGAGATGATCATATGCTGATTCGGAATTTCGCTAAAAACACCCGAAGAATAGATATGTATCCTTTGTTTGGTAACAATGCGAGGTTGGATCCGGACGATTTCTTAGATTTTTTATTTCGTAGAGGTTCCGTTAGTATAGTGGGTAGTTTTAATGGTATTTTGTGCCTTGCCGACACCGACACCGATACTGACACCTTGACCCATTTATATTTTTGTAACCTATCCATCAGAAAGTCGGTAAAACTCCCAGAACCAGTTTGTTTATGTAATGATCGCAATACCTTTGGTTATACACTGGGGTTTGGGTTTGATCCGGTTACTAATGACTACAAGGTGGTAAGAGTAGTACACACTAAGGGTCATTCTGTGTCACCTCATGCTGATCTTTATAAGTTAAGTACTGGTGTTTGGGAAGACATTACCCATGTCCTTGGGCCTTACATATTCATTGCCATTGCGCCACAGGTGTATGTGAACGGCGCTTGTCATTGGATTACTACCAAATTGGAGTTTATACCAGCTCGGAGGGATTGGAGGGTGATTGTTGTGTTCAACATGCATGATGAGACATTCTCAGATATGATATTGCCGAGTAGTTTAATCAATGAGTCACAAACACATTTTGATGAAGTCTTCCTTTTTGTGTTAGAGGAATCTCTTTGTTTGGTTGATAATAACTATGACAAACGTGAACCTATTAAGATTTGGATGATGAAAGAGTATGGTGCACCAGACTCCTGGGAGAAACAGTTCAGCATCCAAAATTATCACTTTCCACAACATATTCCTCTTCGTGATGACATTTTTTGGACACCTTATTGTGGAAGCGCTGCTCCAACTGAGTTTGAGATTGCTACTGACTTTATGAAGCCAATGGCTATAAGGAAAAATGGTGAAATCTTATGGAAAGGTAACCAAAGATTATTGGTTTCAGTTGATCATACAATTGATAGGTTTAAAGATGTTGACATTGGTAACTCATCAAATGATTGGTGTTACAATCCACGCTATGTTAATTTTTACAAAGAGAGCCTTGTTTTACCTGATAGATGGACAAATAATTGTGTTGGAGATGCTTGTGAGGAGTCATCTGATTTATGGAAGAGAGACCCCAAAGATGGGAAAAGAAGGATCTCAAGGGCAAAATCTAAATATAGAATGCGGAGTGCATCTCTTTCTCACATGAGTGGATTGCGGAAGAAAGAAAGGAAGAGCATGCAAGTCAAAAAACCTTCATTGTCCAATTAATTAGCTATGTTGCACTTGAAGTCCTTTAGCTCAGTAAGTTTTTGATTGAAGTTAGTCACTGAAGTTTAGGTGCTGATCCCTTAAGCATATGCCAACTTGTTTTCTCTTATAAGTCTTCTCAATTTCATGCAAACATTACATTGCATTGCAGGGTTCAGGCTGACATTGAAGACCTCTTTTGATGTATTGTGGAAGGTCAAAGTTTCCATGTGCCAGAAGTGTGTGGCACATTTAATACTCTAGGGTACTGGAACTCTTTGTTTTAAAGGCAGACTGTAAACACTTGTCTTAATTTCTTTCCTGGTGGATGTTTGGTGCATGATACTTATATGGTTCCTGTGTTTTTCTATCTATCTGTCTTGGATTATAGTTGAAAAGTTGACTTACTGCTTCTAGGCAAATATGTCGACCCTCAGTGGTACTGCCAAAAATCACTTCTATGAACAGAACTTAGTTTCTTCATATGCGTTGTAGAGTTTTTTGTTTCTTTATAATTCGTTGATCTTATAGCAGGGAATGATTGGCTGGTGCTTTGCTGTTTCCTTCAGTCTTTGCACCTTGGGTTTCTTTAGTATACTAGAAAACTTTTGCACTGCCTATTTACTGAAATTGGATTTGGTAGAGGATCTGTTTTTTTAAAAAAATTAATTTGGTAGAGGATCTGTTGTGTTTCTTCCTTGGGTAACTATACCTGTTATTACTCCAAAAGACCCAAACAGTACATGCTGGAACAGTCTTCCAAGTTATCTTCAGATTCCTTGTGATCCTTCTTTCTTTCCAGCAACTTAACGGTTCTTTTAAGGATATACGTATAACCCAACTCAGTCCAATAAATCGTAATCACAGATCCAACAATTGCCCATCATTACTCCAATTAAAGTGTATGACGATATTTTTGCTCTTGGGTGCCAAACTCTTGCATTAAGAATGGTAGAATAGTCTTGGATTGTTGTTTGCAAGCTAACTGCCTACTGTTTCTATCCAATTTTCTCGGTGGTAATTCTAAAGGCCACTTTATGAACAGAATTTAGTTGTCATGATCACATGCCTTTCTTTTTATTGTGTTGATCTGACAACAAGGTTCCTTCATCTTCCTCTTCTCTTCTACATCTTGCTGATAGGATTTTAGTCTTCGTCTTGACTGAAATTCCAATTTCAGTTGCCATTAACATGCAGTTGCATTAGGGGTTCTGTTGATGTACTAGCTAGAAAGTTCATGCAACCACTCTTTGCTGAAGTATTTTGCTTCAAGAAAGGCAACTGTTTGAGTTTCTTTGTTGGTATTTCCTCCTTTAGCATTACTTTAATTTTGCTCGTTTTGCAAGAAATCTACTACAAAACAATATGTATGCTTGACTGCCTTATATTTGTCAATGACACAGGTATACAGTGGTCATAATTTAGTCCAATACTATGCGCCTGTGTCTTTGGTCAGTGAGGTATAGGGTCCAATGGCATTTAGGTAGCAAATGTCAACACTGGTTTCATTACCATATTTAGCTTTTCTTCTTTTTTTGTTTGATGACCGTGGTGCCGGTCCAGCTTTCACGCACCATATTTAGCTTTTCTTCTTTCTCCCCAATTTCTCATTTTGTTTATTGAAAGAGAATAAACGCTATCGATTAAGTAAAGAGAGGGTTTGCTGTAGTGATTCGGCTGGTTGGTAACCCCTTTGAGAGTTGCGGGTCCTTGCTACTGCTAGGGGTAAGTAATTCAACAAAGCCACAAGTAGGTAGTCTATAACCATTAGATTCCTTGAATGATGAGCAACTAAGAAGAGAGGGGTATAAAAAAAATGAAAGGGATATTGTCAATCTTTAGATTCTAAGATTGAAAAACGAGAAGGTAAAGGTATAGAGATCTTTCCTTTTTCTTTTCTTCTTTCAAAAGCCAAATACAGTGCACTAATTTCGTATCAGCATGTGTTCAAGAACTTGGTGGAATTCCTATTCAGTAAGTCTAGGTTAATAACCGGCAGTCCTCGTACACCGTAGAGAACTAGAAGTTTTTGAAAAAGGGTAATTAGGTAGTACAATTCAGTTAAGTCGATAAATAAGATGGAGGAGTCCTTGAAGGAGGAGCCGGAAAACACCATGGGGCATTTGGCCATTAGACAAAACATTAGTAGGTAAATTTTACATTTCTCTTATATGAGAAGCAACTCTTACCTGCTTCAGGCCTCTGTTTCGTCAACATGCCTGCCTAGCCATTTGCTTGATAACGCGACATCTTCTGTATGGAGATCTCTTTGCCTTCAAAAATCCTTTCATTTCTTTCCTTCTAAATGTTCCACCAAATACAGGCAGGTATTGTTTTGCACCAAATCTTCTGGCTCTTGCTACCTCCCCTCCTTATCCAACAACTTAAAATTAACCTTAGCCAAATTGATGAAAAATGCCAACACTTGTGATGTAACTTTACACCGTAGAAAAGGTGGTTGTTTGTCTCTAAAGCCTCCTTACATAATGAGCATCTAGAAGCCATGTAGATTTTTCCCTTTTCTGTAGTGTGTCATGAGTCCGACTAGCTCTAGCTCGTCTAACTACTAGCCAGGTGAAGCATTTCAACTTAATTGGTGCCACACTCTTCCATACAGACTTTCAGTCACCCCGCTATATACACCCCATTTATTAAGAACAGTCCAATCTGATGGTGTTCTCATATGTTATCAGGTTCCATAGAAACCACCATCATTTATTATCTATTTGAACTAAGGTGTCGCTTGATAGCTTGTTTAGATGTGAGTTATGCAGGTATTAAATTCTGCATAAGTAATACTATGGTAGCTGATTAGGAGGTATTATTCATGTATAAAGTTAATTCAGTGTTTGCTTTGCAATTTAGAAATCTGCATAGCTTTTTTTTTTTTTGATGAAGTAGAAATCTGCATAGCTAATACATGATTATGTTATGAGGGAATCTATGTATTATTTTATGCAGGATAGAAGGTGGAATAACTAATACTAACATAAAATAATACATATATTCACTCATAACTAATCCCTACATGCATAACTCTAACCAGCTACAAATGACCCCTAAAGGTTTAAATTTGTATTCTGACTTGCTACTTGGTTTATCTGCTGATAGTTTGGTTGACTTTCATTTTCCCAGTAGTTTAGTTTTGTTTCTACTGAGTTTGAGGTTAAAAGGTGAAGTAGAGGAAAGAGTTGAACTTGTAGGTCAAGTGTTTGGGTAAAGTCTTGATCAAGCTTTGGCTTGATTTAATCGTTAAATTATGCACTGCTCATCTTGATCTGCTAACTAAATATGAAGCATGATTTTTGAAGGTTTTTGGATCGAAAACCTTGTTCATTGAAAGTTATCTTTATTGCTCTATATTTTCTTTATCCAAAATTTTCCATATAAATAATACTACTAATTTGATAAATTGTTAGGGGGAACAGGCCCAACAGTAGTAAGGAGGGTATAACACATGTAGCGACAAAAATTTTGGGAGCAACAAATTTTATATCCATGGATGCTGGACAAACAAGCAAACGCCCCAACTCTGATAAGAAAGATGATGATAGAAATGTTAGGCGCCGTGAACTCTACAAACTTATGATGGCTAATGAAAAGCGTACTCTTAATATGAAAAACTCTTGCTCTACTTCCAGAATAGGTTAACATATCAGATCTAAAATTTATTGAACTTTGGATAGAACACACTGTTTCACCGTTTTACAGTTACCCCTTTTTCAAAAAACGCACACTCTGTTTCACCATTTTGTGCAAATGCATATTCCTTTCCCAGCATGAATATGCATTTTCAGTTACTATTCTGAACGTCTAGTCTGATCATTGCCTGCTATATTCGCAGTTACTGAGCTTCCCTTGTTTCCTGCTTTTGACAAAGGAAATCCTCACTCCATCTATGAGAAAGGTAAGTTACTGAAAGTTGTCATAACTTTAGCGGAATCTACAAAATTCATTAATACTCATTGAAAAATATTTTTATGTCAGGTTCAACATCAGGTCTTGTAATAAAACCTTGCTGTACAGCTAAGCCAGCCATTCGTTACTAAAGGTTTGTTTTACATCTGGTTTGGATCGTTGTTACCCATTGTATCGTATTATATCTTACAAAAAAACTTTTTTTGATTTCTATTTAAAATATATTAAATTGTATTGCTAAATCCGTCATGAAAAGCGCCCTTTTATGTAATGACCTATTTGGTTTGATCACGTCGTTACCTAGTTTCTCTTTCAAATTATGTCCTTAATATGTTTTTTTTACCCTATATTATTTAACTCCACCCAAATACCATATCCTACGTTTGTACTCTTTTTCTTTCTTTATAGTTAACTATGTTATTTGCTCGGCTTTCTGCCCTTGTTTCGAAATTACAGGTACTTTTTTTTTTGTCCATAACCATATTTTAAAGTTCCTTTTCTGCTTTAACTATATCTCAGTTTATGGAGGATCTTTATTGCATTTCTCTATTTTCATCACATCTATTTCTTATGAACTTTAACATGCAAACAATGTTATAGATGCAAAGAGAGCCTGGGCCAGTTGACAATTAATAACACTACTTGTTGAAAAACACTTACTTTGCTATAAGTTCTGGACCATGTATGATATACTTGATCCCAAAAGAAAAGTATCTTTCCAAAAATATTTTTGAAAATAATTATGTTTGAGTTGCATGTCTCGGTTGTTTTTGAAGTGAGCAGATCATATTCTATGTTGCATGTGCTATTTAGTAGTTTATGTTCATACAATCAGTTGCATGAATTTAATTGTGTTTGGCTTGGATTTGATTTTTTTCTTTAAATTTGTAAACCTAAGCCCAAACATTATTGTAGCTCTTTTTGGTTTATTAAAAGAATGTGGAATTTGGTAATGTGATTCACCTAGTCAAAATCCCACTAAACAGTATTTTTGTCATACTTAAACAATATTGAATCGTTGATATCTTTCAATTAGGCTGGTTTACAATAAATATATCCATATTTTATAAATGTGCAAGTGCCGCTTAATTTTTATTCAGATTTATTTTTGCATGTACGTAGTTTCAGTAATTTCATTTGAATTTGCATGAATTTAATAACTAAGTATATTTACAAAGCATAATTTGTGACAAATTAGCAGAAATATGCTGTCTTATTTTTATTTTTTTTGAAATTGGTGATAAAATTACTTTATACAACAGTTTAGGGTATTTTAGTAAACTTACCAGTTACAATATAACATGATACAATCAAGCCAAACAAGAAAAATATTATTGTCAACAACAAACGATACAATCTACCCAAACATTGTTCCAAAAAATAATACAATACATTGTGAAATGATGGGCTACAATAATACAAACATAGTGAATAGTCTCATGTTTAATTAATACCATTATGTGTTCTCATTCTTTCACTCCTTCCACAGTTCCACCGTTCAGTGTATCCAGGTCACTCGTAAAATAAGAACTGCTCTGAATATTGAACTATGATCAAACTATGTACCATTTAAAAAAGTTTCTATTTGTAAATTTTGTTGTGCCAGTCGTATGGTTAAGATAATTTCACACCAAATGCGAACTAATTTGTGTGCTCTATAATTAGGAAATCATGAAAACATACACTTCTGGACATACATTAGAACGTATAGTAGTTGCATTTACACCGCTTGGTGTGCATTACGATACAGACTTGATACGAAGAAATTGTGGTATCTATACGTTTAGAGTTCAAGAATGAATGTACCATCTGATAAATGATTTGTATCCTGGTGACCAGAAACCAATAAATCTGCAACTCTACTTTTACGACAGTGATGATTAATTTCAGTAAATAGAATGTCATGTTCTGATAAGGTCAATGACTCTATAGTGTGAGAACTAATGGATATGCTGAGAAATGAGAATTAACCCATATTCCTTTTTTATCTGATCTTTGATAGATATAATGCAGCTACATAATTTCTGCATTACGTTCTCGTAGGTAGCCATGTACTTCATGGACATTGTTTTATTGTTAATTCTGAGCACTGCATTTTTTCCGAAGGGAATGGAATATTTGTAGAACACTAATAGCATTACCTGTTCATCAAAAATTATGTTGATCTTAGCCCTCTGTTCATGTGATGATGTTGTTAGGTTGTGCAGATTTGGATATACTTGTTGGCCATGTTTATTTATCATTTTTTCTCTTCAGCTTTGGGCAATCTAACTAATTTGTAAATTGTTAATTAGTTGTGTGAGTTCCTGCTTTTCTGTAATTTTCTCACTTAAGCTCATGCTCTTTTGTAATGTTCTGAAAATTGGCATCTCTACCGATCAATGATGCCTCTTCCAGCCTTCGATAACTTTACTTACCCTTTGTTCGTTTCTTTTAGCCTATATTTTCTATTAACGTCTTCACTTTGAGGCCTTCTCTTATCACTTTGTTTAGTCTTCTGTTAAATCTCTATTCCATATGTAGATATGAGGATTGCATGTTCTATGTGCTTCTTTCTGCTATAGGTAAGGACCCCACTGATATCAATATACTCAACCACTGACTTATCCTACAAGCATCTTTCTGCTCCAACTTTCCAGTAATGGTACCACAAAAGGCACATCTTCATCAGATTTTGGATTTTAGCCGTTGGTTTTCTTTCCTGTTAGTTAGCTGCACACCCAGTGCTTCCTAGCAGCTTTATTACTTCGTAAGTAAACACCTCAACGACTATCTTGTCTTCTAATACTACAATACAATCATACTATTTATCAACCATTAGAGTGCAGTATACTTCTTCTTATGCCCTCGGATCACAGCCTGGACTCCACGTAAATCGAATGGCTTTGAGAACTGTCCTTGGTCACTTCCTATATCTGTCAGCATTTCATCACTTCATATTACTGCTTATTTTACTGGTAACATTGTCCTCTTTAGACAAAATCTACATATATAAGTATTAACCAACTGATTTATCTTTTTCCTTGCAGAATTCTGAAAGAGTGACCATTTGATCTACCATAAGCTAAACTATAGTTCCCTTGACAGACAACCATTGTTGAACAAGCGACATTCCATCAACGAGCTCCTAGATGTTGGCACAACCGTTTGTTCAGCAATGATTCTGCTGCCAAGTGAACTTTGGTTTGCACTGGCTCAACACTTCTGTTAAGGTATGTGAGCCTGTGCTGCTTATTCTGATGTCGGTGATGTGTGTGGTTTTCCCTTATCGGAGGAGAGGGACAGTATTGAAAGATTTTTGTTTGGTTCTACTTGTAGACGACATATAATAAGTAACTTGATTTACAACCAAGGGTAATATTGGTATTTCCTTTAGACATTTTTCTTTGCTTATTTCAGTTGCTCACTCCATTAGCCACCACAAAGTTTTTATTCCACTGATTTTGCCTTTCATGCCTGCACCCAAAACATTTTTGCTCCAAGCAGGGAAGAGCTTTCTTACTCTTTCCTGTTTGTTTGTTCTGTCAATTTCCAAACGTTTTCTTCTTCATTTGTTCATCTTTAATTGTACTTGCAATTATCAAGTCAGCTACTTCAGTTTTTGGTCAAATCTGGCTTAATCTTCTCAAGATTGTTTCTTCCAATTTTCCAGGTTAGCTACTTCTTCAATTCTCCGTCAAACATTATTTTTTTTCTTGAATGTATCTGATCCATCTCTATCTATTTGGGAGAGCTAGCTCAGATACGAGGGAAAACATCCTATATTCACTACTGCCATCTTTGTACGCAAAAGGATATCTTTCTTGGCGTTTGGTTATGATAAATATATTTCTCTAAGTTCTCTTGTTGCAATGTTTGCATTGAAATTATCTTCTTTAAGGAGATGGAAGTGACCAAGCATATGCTACTCATACCTTATCGCTCTGCTAAGTAGTGCTCTTAACAAAAGAAAGGTAAAACAGATATTGGTTCTTAATAAGAAAAGCAGGTCCAAACTTTTATTGTTTTAGGTATATTGGCTCCCTAACAGTGCCACAGGATGTTATCTGGAATATTGATTGAAAGGTAACTAACTATTAATGCCAATTTTTTTTTAATGAAAATGAAATATGCAACCATTTCCATTTGAAGTAAATTTTGCTTTTTAATTTTACAGGTGAAAACCATATGAAACTGATCCCAGATGCTGTTCATGACGCGAGTTGCTGCCAAATTAAATTTCAGCAATATGAATTTTCTTTCCTAATTATGTTTCATCCATTATACTAGTATATATTGCTTTATATATTTGGATCCAACTCTTCTTAAAACTTAACTTTCTTGATTCCCCCCCCTGTTCTTCAGTTATACATATACAACTTCAATAAAGATACTGTTTTCTTGACTTAATTTTTTTTCTTCCTTTTGTTGTTTATCACAGGAATCTGAAACCAATGCAAGAGCAGGGCCAGCTCAGCCACTAAAATAGAAGTGAATTGATTTTGTAGCTATAGTTTCAAAAGCATACCTTACACCCTTTAAAATCATATTGTTGTTACGCTGTTGATCATATAGAAATTGTGCAGAGAAATGATCTTTTGGCTCTTTACAATTTTTTTTTTAGTTTCATGTCTTTTTTTTTTTAAAGAGATCTATTAAAGGTCATCTACTTCAATTCAAATTGTAAGAGGGCAAGAGATCTTAGTTCCTTGGAAAAAAAGTGTATACCTTTCACTAAGGTTGGCATTTGATTATTCTTTGTTTTACCAAGATATTGGGCTGAAAATTAAGATTTCTTGGCCGCTTATAAAATGAAAAGAAGAAAATGGTCTTTTCAGATCTCGTGTAAAAATGAAGATTTTGTAGAAGTCATAATTTCTTCTAAAAAAATTGCAAGGACCTAGAAGATCCATTCTCCTTAATAGGACATTATTAGCCCTTAAAATTGGGAGTATTTGTGTTTGCTTCCATTCACTTACATTATTCTCCTCTATGGGCTATGGCTCCGCTAATGTTGCATTTGTGAAAGTTGCTGCATTTGTTCTATAGATATACTGCATTTAAGTGAATTCACATTGTGGTTCTCTTGGTTACCTCTTTCCTATATCGCTCGTCACTCTCCTTTCTCGCTTGCCACTCTTCTCTCTCTCATCACTCTCCTTTTTCGCTCGCCACTCTTCTCTCTCGCTTGCCTCTCTCCTTGTATTTGGGATTTAATGTAATTTACATGTGTCTGGAAATTTCGCTTGCATCTCTCCCTATTTTAGTGTATTTGATAGTAAAAATACATGTATCTAGGCACATCTAACTTGAAATCTAATATGAAATCATTAATTAGTGATATAATATGTAATTATTTCAAATTATAGGAAGAATTAGTAAATACGGTAGGAATGTTTTTCTATAGGTAGTTTTTTTCCCTCTCAGTCCATTTTTCCTCTTAATTTCTGAGCCCAACAAAATGCAAGTGTCTAGCCCACTTTAATGAAATGAGAAGGAAGACCCGAGATTTTATTGAACAATTTTTCTCCTTCTTTCCACTCAAAAACTCCATTGAAGCAGCCAAGAGCTTACTACACAGTAATCAATCTGTTTGGAAGTGGCGGATCCAGTCTCTCACAAAGCAAGGCAGCTGCTTGTTCTCATCAAGGTCCGCTCCATTCTACATTTGAATGTGTACATTTTCTGTCGTAACTTCCTTCGCAACGAGTAAATTAGTTTTTGCTTTCCATTTTTTAAAGTTGAAATTTAGCTTGTTGTTTACATTTTTCTGATAAGGATTTTGTTCTGCTTAGCTGTTGTTTACATGTTATCAATGAAATGATTTACTTCATAAAGTTCACTGTTTTTGTGAATTAGTTTCATATTTCCAATAGGTTAATTGGATAGTTCAATGTTCCGTGCATATATAAGCTAACTCTGTCCACCGAAGCTTAGATAAATAGGAAAAAGTCCGCTAGTACTTTTAAGTGGATACTTCTTTATAAAAGAATTATTGGACTGATTTAGCTTAATCCCATAGCTTACAAGTAGGTTCAAATGAAACTTGGTATGCATTAGAAGCCTGAAAAATCATTTGCATTTCTTGAGTTAGGATGCATACAGGCATATGCGTTCACTATTTGATTTCCCAAGTCAAAAGAATTAATATCCCTTGCACATAAGTTGGTGGTAGTCGGTTGTGCTAGTGAACAAATAAGAAGGTTGATGTCGCTTTGGAATATTGTAATTTTTTTCAAAATACGTAAATAAAGTGATGTCTCGTAATTCTTCTTGATATATAGGCGATTTAGAAGTCTTGGGATGATGAAATATGAAATGGGAATGAGATTTTGTGATGAAGTTGGGGACTGTGGCGTTATTCAGGAAGTGTTTTGATGATTTTGTTTCTGAGAATTTAGAAGCATGTCTAAGGTTTCAAGCTGGGGTTGTGTCGAACTTTCTGTTCTGTTTTTCTTTTTAGAGTCTTCCGCTCCAACTTTTGTTTCAATAGTTGGAGCACTTTGTATTCTGGTCATTCCCAGCATACTAATGGAAAAGCATGACCAATGATATCTTGTTGTTGCTGTTAAGCGGAAAATATGCATCTAATTCTCTGTATTTATCTGAGAGCAACATGTGATATTTTTATCAGAGAAACAGAATGAATGTGATATAGTGGGGACTAATGTGACAATCTGTGTCGACGTTTTGAGAAGGTAATGGACAATCTGTGTTGGTTACTTTGAGACTTTATTTTTTTAAAGGAAAGTTTTGTTTGAATTTTGATTCACTGTTTGGACTAAAAATAAATAGGGTGAGAAAATGTTTTCATTCAGAAATGTGATATAAAATGAGGGGTGCTTGAAGTATGACTAGTTTTGTATGTATACATGTTTTGTGATTCTGTTGTCCATTAAAGATGAGCAAAGTTTTAATTCGTGCTGAATTCATATATGTTTAGTATTTCTTTAGTTTTCGATTGATTGCATGCTGCACTTTGCTTCAAGCCTTAGTAAGGAGTAAGGACCTTAATCTTTTTTTTGTTGTTGCATTTTTCACCTTTAAGAACACTGTCTGATATATTTACAACTGTGTTAAGCTTCTTACTGAACCTTCTTTGAGACTCTGCTTCTCCTTTGTGCAGTGAATCGGAATATTGAGCTTCTATTTGGAATCAAGAAATGAACTTAGGGAGACTGAAAAATATGGTAGCTGCTGCAGCCATTGAAGGATTGGTCGAGGCAAGGGCCAAGATATTTGGTCATGTAATTAATCCAACTGGGCAGCGATCTGCTCACAAAGTTTTACGCAAGAAGCTGATCGGTGAAAAGGTCTCACAATGGTACCCACATGATATCATGAAAGACGACCCTCTTGTGATGGCACGTCAAGAACAAGAGCGTCTGAGCAAGCTTGAAATGTTGAAACGTCGTGGAAAGGGGCCACCTAAGAAGGGCCAGGGCAAGCAGGCTAAGAAACGCAACAAATAGAGAGTACATACTTTCACTGGTTTGAAATAAAGGGGGTATCTAGGATTACTCTTTACAATTTGATTGCTAACTTTTATCACCAGCCACTTGCTTTCTAATGACTAATGAGCATCATGCATACTCTTTTACAATTTTTTCCATATAGTTTGGGGTGTTCGAGCTAGTTTGCTTGCACCTCGACTATTTTACAATGAATTAAATGGGTGGGTATATTATTGGATTTGGTATAATAGAATGAGATTTTAAGTAGAATAAATTTATATATCCATGTAGGCGTGCCGTGCCACATAGGTGCCATGCAGGATAATAAGACTTAACAATGCAAGTATAAATGTGTGTAAAGTTGGATGACATGGGTAAATATATCAAAAAAGAAAGTACAATGAAGGACAAATATAACTCTTTTCTCATAATACAAGAGCAATATGACTCTTTTCCGTAGTATTATTCTACTTAAATGCCCAAATCATCAATAAATAAAAAAACTTTTAAAACCAATCTCCCTACAATCACGCAACAATAATATCTTTACTTGTTTTCTTCTTCTTATGAAGATGGGGTTTAGCAGAGGCGATCTTGTTGAAGTTGGAAGCAAAGAAGATGGATTTCTGGGTTCTTATTATGAGGCAATTGTTGTATGTCAACCACTCAAGAAAGATTACATCGTGCAGTATAAAACCCTATTGAAAGATGATCAATCTGGTCCCCTGACGGAGTTTATTACCCACTCAGAACTCCGGCCAGTTCCACCGGTGATTCCGGTGAGTAGATTTAATTTGAATGATCAAGTTGATGCATTTGGTAATGATGGATGGTGGGTTGGAAGAATTACTGGTAAAATTGGGAGTAAGTATTTTGTGTATTTTGAATCTAGTGGAGATGAATGTGGGTATTTTATAAGTGATTTGAGAGTTCATCAAGATTGGATTGATGGGAAATGGGTTTGTTCAAAATAAATTGTAAATTGTGATTGAATCAATAGTGATTGTTGTTATGGCTGTTTTGCTATTAGTTGTCATGTTCCTCTCTCCGCTATCCATTTTTTTTTTTTCCGTTTTATTATTGCTTTGCCAAGAGTTTCTTGAAAACAACTTCTCCACCTTTGAGCGAGACTGCATACACTCTACCTTCTCCAGACCTACTTTACGAAATTTCACTGAATATGTTGTTATTGTTAAATTCAGGCTTGGATTTTGTTTAGATATAGTTTGTATTTTGTAGTTTATAAGATCATAGGGTAAACCCTATTGTTGTCATCATTGCTGGATTTCTCATGAATCTTTAGTTTTTGCTATTACATTGATTATTTGATTATATACATATGTTAGTATGTTAGTATGGGTGAGACGAATCTAAGATTTGAAGAAGATGGGGCACCAACGAAGAGGGATGCATATTAGTCAAAACGGTGTTGTGTGACATCGGTATTGCTTTGTCACAAAACATTGTTAGACAAATCTAAAATTCAATGTATCTAGATAGTTATAAATTAAACAAGTAAAATATGTACAATTTACTATAGTCTATATGATTTGATGGTCTTGAACCTCATTTTTCACGTGCACAAGGCTAAAGACATATCCGGTAAAATTTCTTCTATCCATTGGGGACTTGATTCTTCCCTTTCATAAATTTAATTGTTACACAAATCCCTTGTAAATATTTTTGTTTTAAGCAACAAATTATACAAAAAGGAAAATAATTTACATTGCTCATCATGTACTTAGGTGTCGAATGCGTATTTTACGTAGAAGGAAATTAACAAAATGAATATCATTACATTATCTTCGAACAGTAACAAAAGAGTATTTCAATATGATTATTTTCTTTTTAACATTAACTAATATTTACAACTTCATATTTTTTGTGCTCACTTGGTGCATGGAATGTGGTGGATGATGTAGTACTATTGAGTCTTGTTGGTAGGTTCTTACCATTTTCACCATCTAATTCACACACTTATAGATGTTGTCGCCCCTTAGAATATGCATTATGGAGATTCCAAGCTCGGGAGGATAAAATCATCGTATGAATGGTAGGTCATAACCGAGTCGATGGAAGAATCAGTCTACTCACCTCCCTGATCATCTTGTGCAACACCTCCAACTTCCGCTAGCTTTGGCTTTTGAGTTCGACATAAAACTAGTTGATTTTAATGAATCCCAGTGGAGAGAATGAATGATTGTTATAGACGCTATGTCAGATGTTAAATATATTATTCCCATAGTTCCAATTTATGTGTTGTAGTTTGATTATCCTTGACTCAAAGGCAAACATTAATGTTTAGTTTTGTAAAAGAAAGTTTAAACAAAGTTGGATTGAATGAAAAGATAATCATTTTACAATCGTGTCTAAATTCTATCCAGAAATCATTAGCTAATTACTGCTCTTTTGTAAATCTAACAAATTAAATCTATCTCTCTTATGCCCTCAAAATAAAGTGTAATTTACAAAATAAACTTATCTTTTTTCATTTATTTTTTGGTTTCAAACCCTGTGTCCGATATCTAAATTAGAGTTAGACTATTTCAAATTCGCGCATGTAAAAAACGCTCTCTACCAGGAATTTTTCTATACCTAGTATTCGAACCGAATACATTTTACAAAAACTACTTCAGAAATATCCAATCAAACTTTTTTCATGGCCAAACAATAAAAGGAAGCAATGTTATCTTCAACCAGGGTCCACCCTTATCATATAGTACTTGCTACCAATTGACACTGTCGTTTGGTTTGAAAATGAGTTATGATGGGATAAGTTATGTTGGGATAAGTTATGATGGGATAAGTTATGATGGGATAAGTTGTGTTGGGATTATTTTTTATTGAGTGTTTGGTTTGTTGTATTCAAAATAATAAATTTTAAGAACAATTTATTTGTTTACAAAAATGCCCTTCATTAATGTAAAAAGTGATATAACAAAAGGGTTGAAAGAGACATTTTTGTCATTTACCTATTTTATTCCGGGATAAGTTATCCCGGGATTACTATACCACCCAAGGAGAGGGATAACTTATCCCGGTACTAATTATTAATCCCGGGATAAGTTATCCCGAACTTGTCAACCAAACAACAAAATAAGCGGTACTATAATTTAATCCCGGGACTATTTGTTATTATACCTCACACCAAACGAGCCCTAAAGGTATTTGTTTTTCCTTGTCTATAAGATCAAGAAACACAACCCCATCACTCCAAATTGAACAAAAATGGGAGTTCTAAACTACTGCTACCTCTCAGTTACCTCTACAGCCACACCCATATCTCAAGATTCTTCAAATAATCCAACCCCATTGTCAATTCCAACACAATCCAAGCAGAAACCTGTGAAATTGTCCAGTGGGGTGGCTACTACTGGGGACTATGCTACTGACCCACCCACTACCACTACTAAGCTCAGGAAGTATTGGGGTGAGGATGTGGATCCTCTCACCTCTGATGATTTTATATGGAATACGGAATTTATGGGTCGCATGAAGAAGTACATTCAGGATCCTCAAGAAAATGCCCCTGCTGCTGCTGTAAAGGTATAATCTTTGGCCTAATTGACCCTTACTATGCATTCATCTTTTGAGCTGTTCTAGTCATAACTTATGACATGCTTTCTTCACAAAAGATTTTATCTTTTCTAGAATTTGAACTGCTGTGGAAGATTACGTTTACCAATTGTTCAGGCAACTTTTGAATTTTTGGTTCTATTCTCTGTTGTGTTGTTCTGAGATCAGTTAATGCTCCATGTTTACTTGTTCACTATTGACTTTGCTCCCCCTTAGGAGTCGTTTGGTGCGAGGTATAAGGTATAACAATTCCGGGATAAAATGCAGGATTATTTTGTCCTGTATTTGGTTGGAGGTTTTAGTAGTACTTGGATTATTTATTCCACCATTTATACCATAGTAATGGGATAAGTTATCTTATATACTTGGAGGTCCCGGAATAATTGTTAAGGATAACTTTTCCCCAACCAAACGACCCCTCAAGGTTTGGGAAATACATCGGTTAAATTGACTTGGCTCATCCTTTAAGGCTTGGGAAATGCATTGGGTAATTGACTATAGTTAATAATAAGGGTTAATTAGGAACTAAGTGATAAATTATCTCTTGATTTTCCGAAGTTGACAAGTAAAAGTGAACACTTATTTTTAGTATAATGGACAAGTTAAAGTAGACGAAGGGAATATGTTTTGTGATGAAATCTTTCTTTAATTGATAGGCTTCTCTTTATTGGTGCATATCCTGGTTTTCATGATGGGCACTTAACCATCTTGGTCATTTTAATGGTTTGGCAATTAACAAGTTTCAAAAGTGCTCATTTTAATGAACTTATTTGAATGAGAACGGAGTTAAACAAAGGAATGAACACTTTTGAAACTTGTGGTGTTAAATATGCCACAACTTTTATGTGACTATTTGACTTTTGAAACAATGTGATCATAACTATGTCATACAGTAACATTTATGAGGCTATAAAAGCGTCTAATAAGAGTAGAACAACAAGTTTTAGTTAAATTATTTCCAAATTTAACAAGAGCTCATTCTTTTTGGGAGTGTGTTCTATCTGTGTGGTACTCTTGTATGAAGAACATAAGAAGTTGTTGTTAGCCTTTTGCATTATATGTTGGTCATAATATATGCATGTTGCTTAAGGAGTACCATTTTTTTTCGATGGTTGCCAATATTCTTCTGACTTGATATCTTAACAGGAAGAGATATCAGGATTTCTTAGCTTAAACAGAGTCATGAATCTTGACAGGTGTGATCTTTTTCTTCTTTTCTTTATAGAGATTTAGAAATTCTGTTTTCTTCTAATATTTAATCGCATATGGAGAATAGTTTGGAAGTTGACTTGACCAAGGAGCTAACAGCCCCTTCACAACCTGTTCTAGAACCAGAAGTCGAAAATACTCAAGTATGTAGTGGCTTTAAAACACTTGCCTTCAGCATCTTTAAGCATTAGCCTTTTCTACTATCATTGTCGATAACTAAACTGATTTTCAGGCTCCTTTTACTGCATCTCAAAAATGGCGGCCAGCACCAACACGACGGGAGCAGGAGAAGTGGGGCAAAGCTGCCAAGGCTGCAACTGGGGGCAGTGTATGTCATCGGAACTTGCAATTAGTTCATTGGTTGAAACTTGGTTTATAATACTTCTTAGCTCACCTTGTTTCTAACTAAAATGATAGAGAAATATGCTTCTCTAAGTTGTAATTCTGAATTTTTTATCATACAGGATGTTATGTTCAGGGAAATAAAACGCCCTCAAGGGGATCCAAAGGTTATGGCTGCTCAGTCAAGGGAACAGTATCTTAAGGTACTTGTTTGCGTTTATTCTGCATAAATCATTCTTTGTTGAGATATGTTGACTTTTCAGTTCACCGTTTTGATTGTTCTTTTTTCTTTTCTTTCCAGTTAAAGAATAAATTGCAGCTTCTCACAGTTGGGATTGGTGGTGTTGGTGTGATTTCAGCTTATATCTCTTATTCTCCTGAAATAGCAATAAGGTAATCCAAAATAGGAATTCCTATATGGCTATATGCTTTAATTGCTTTACGTGTCTACTTTAGAA
This sequence comes from Solanum verrucosum, assembly GCF_900185275.1. Lineage (NCBI taxonomy): Eukaryota > Viridiplantae > Streptophyta > Magnoliopsida > Solanales > Solanaceae > Solanum > Solanum verrucosum. The sequence continues at coordinate 388,788 of NW_026019982.1, read as the reverse complement.
TTACTCGTGTTTGATTTACTATTGTTGTAGTGGGACATGGCCCCTATTTATTACAAATCGCTCCTCCAATTATTGCTTTACGTGTCTACTTTAGAGTCTTAATTTGCTTATTTCTTCTGAAAATGGCAATTGTGATAACTGATGAAATGTATGGAATTTTCTTTGACTGAAATATCTTAAGCTGCGAGAGTTCTTTTAATGTCCTCTATCGGGCCTGGATGTTTTTAGCTTCTCTTTGCTTAGATATACTTAATGTAAGGAATCTTTAGTTTTTTAAAATCTGGCAATGTTGCACTCATGCAGAAATTGTGGTGTTAATGAACTGTTGTATTTTTCATTCTTGCAGTTACACTGCAGGGTTGATTGGTTCTTTGATGTACATGCGTATGCTTGGAAACAGTGTGGATTCTATGCTGTCAGATGGACCCAGAGCACTTATCAAGTACACTTTTGATTGTTTATCTTTAGCAAATGGCTCCCTCTATGCCATTCTTGCATTATCTCAAACCTAAACATCATTTGTTCCTTGTGTTGCATGTACGTGTCTTAATGGAGGCGATTGATGCCAATTGAAAATAGGAAGCCCAATTTTCTTATGCATTTTGCATGTGCTACTATTTTTCAGCATTTTGGAAAAATGTTTATGGAGCATCCTATTACCACTTTATCACATTTAAATCGATATTGTCATTCTTGAATTGGGGTTGTACGAGGTCACTCAAATAGTAGTTCTTTGTGAATTGTCAGTTTCATCATTCCAGGATTGGAAGTCATTAACCCACAGTCGTAATAGAAATCAAATGCTTGCATGATAAATGACATTGTTGTTTGAGACTAAGAAAAGTAGCTATATCCCTAAAACAGACTGTTTTGATCTCTGATTGATATGCTTACCAGAAACTTTTACTTTCAGGGGAGCTGTTGGGCAGCCAAGGCTATTGGTTCCTGTTGCTTTGGTCATGATTTTTAACCGGTGGAATGGGTAAGCTCTACCACTATTACCACATTGACCAAAAAGATATGTGTTGAGATTAACTGTTAAATAAAACTTCTCTTTTTTATTCAAGCAAACTTCTTAGAACCTCTTGTTTATTTTCTGAAAACTACTATTGGTAGCATAAATCTATCTGCATTCTGAACTCAAGGAAGTTGTGGCTATTTTATGGGGCTTCAACTTCCTCTCTTAATCTATTTTCTCGCCATTTTCCTGCTTGTACAAACCAAAAAATCCAGTCTAGTTTAACTTTTTTCGGCATTCCCCTTTTCCTACTACACTTGCATCCAAAAAAATACCTTAATGACTTCTCTTCCATTGTTGTTGTGCAAGTATTAATGTTTTTGCATTATGAAGAGTTGCCTATGTATCTGATCTTACAAATTGATGTATTTCCAGGATCCTAGTCCCGGAGTATGGATTCATGCACCTCGAGTTGATACCCATGCTAGTCGGATTTTTCACTTACAAGATTGCAACTTTTGTCCAAGCAATCGAGGAAGGTGTATCTATTATTGGAAATAAATCGCAAGCCTAGCTCTAGTTTTTATGATTTTCCATCAACCTCTGATGAAAATAGTAGGTATGCTTCGACTCGAACCTCCCATCTACAACTTTTATCATCTTTTCAAATTACCATGAATCTTAGATTCGACTAAATGTGTTCAAAATTTTCATGTTCCATCTTAGTATAGAACTTGTTTAGTCACAGGGAATAATGAAAATCATGCCGTGAGATAACTAGTAAAGCTATTTTCATGTGAATAGGAGGTCACAAGTTCAAGCTGTGGAAACAATCTCTAGCACACATTGGACCTTAAAGGTCCAGCCCTTCTCCGGATATATGGGGAGCTTAGTGCATCAGACTGGTTTTTTTTTTTCATGTCAAATACTAGTTTGCATGTCTTGTCTCACACTCGATATTTCTTGTTGCAGAGGCGAAAAAAGTTCAGGAAGACGTTGGATTCGAAAAATGAGCTACAACATCTCAATTTATCACCGGATGGATTGAACAAATCGAGATTTCCTCGTGTAAATTCTTCTATATACTAGATCTTGCTCTCAGTTTCTTTGATAATCTCAAGTTTCTTATCCTGTTGAAGGCTTATGAATCGTTTTCCACCAAAAAAAAATGTGTAAATTCTTCTATATATTGAATCCTGCTCTCAATTTCGTTGATAATCTCAAGTTTCTTATCATGTTGAAGGCTTATGAATCGTTTTCAAAAAAAAAAGTGTAAATTCTTCTAGTTAATGAACGATTGTCAGGAGTTCCCATTTTGTGCCACTTTTTTTTATATAAGAGCAAGAGCAAGTTTTTTTTTTTCACCTTAGAAGAGCAAGTTCGATTAATTTTATATGTACATCGATCATATAATTAAACATTTGTTATTCTTGCTAAACAAGAGATAAAGGATGATCTTATCTCTTGTTTGGTTATTAATTTTCGGATAAGTATATTATGATTAATTATTAGTATTGAGATTAGTTATTTCAGTATAAATCAATGAAAATGATAAAAATACTCATGGTCTTTCAAAATTATGTAATTTATGTTATCTTTAATATAACAAACCACATTGTCAACAAAAAATAATACGAAGATAATTAATTCTTATATAACTTATCTTCAAACCAAATGACCCTCTGGTATCTTTGGAAACCAAAATTGATTTTTATGACTAGTATTAGATTTCCGACTTTAACTACCTCTTGTTTGCCCAGCAAACTTTTAAGTTTGATTTGCTCACACAAAGTTATACAAAAATTATAATGCAAGAATTATAACATAAAATGTATCACTAACATAATGTTTTACCAACGGATGCTTGGCTAAAAAATTCATTCAGTCGTTGGAATTCAACATCAGATCATAATATATCGACTCATTGCGATTTCCAGTTAGACACCGATGATTCCAAGTTTTTTCTTACCCTCCATGCATCGTATTCAAGAACGTATTAATCAGAAATCACACACTCAAAATTCTTCAAAAACATTTCATCATTACTATTCTTCAACAGAAACAGGATTCATATAAGTTAAAAGACAATATCACTTATTATACATACATAATAGCCTTTGCCTTAACCAGTGTTCTGCATTCCAGCAGCAATACCTTTCATGGTCAAGATGAGGGTGTCTTCCAAGCCAGGCGCATACTCACTTGTAGGATTCAGCTTCACTAATTCAGCAGCTGGTTTGCTTGATTCCATGATCTCCTTGTCTAGATGCGGCCTGACCTTCACATTGTAGTTGGGGTCGCGAATTCGTTTCAATGTGTATGCTTGGCTTACATTGAGGGTCGTAATGTAAGAGTCACGAAGTTTGAGCCTTTGCCTCAAGTATGGATCTCCTTCCAAAAGATCCTTGTGCCCAGCAACCTATGACAAGCAGCGCGATTAAAAGAAATGTTCCATAAAATGTGAGCTTTCTGGTGATAAGGTAAAATAATAGTATTAATTTATGTACCTGAAGGAGAAAGCCCTTTGTTTCTTCGTATTTGGATCTCAATCGCTCTCCAAGCGGCAACAGATCTTCAGATACTAAAAGCTTATCGTACAATGCAGCAATACCAGGGTCTCCCTTAGCGAAGACCATTTCGAGTAAGTCAAGTGTCACTCTAAAGAAAGGCCATCCGTTGTACATATCCTTGAGCATTTGCAGATTTCTTATATCCTTCTCAATAACATGCTTGAATGCAGCCCCAAAGCCAAGCCAGACTGGGAGATGAAACCTCGTCTGAGTCCATGCAAAGATCCATGGAATAGCTCGAAGAGATTCAATCCCACCGCTTGGCTTCCTTTTGGCCGGGCGACTTCCAATGTTCATGCGACCATATTCTAATTCTGGGGTTGCCTGCATTTCAACGAACAGAAAAAGAAAGTTCAGTTTCATAGGCATCGGGCTGAAGGCAAATAAGTTAGCAATGTCTGCAATGCAATTGCCATTCATGCCTATTTTGACTAATTATTAGAACGACTGCTTTCACCTAATTAAAAACTATTGTTCATGTCCCCTTCAATTCTTTGAATATGTTGGTTTCTGAATGTTTTTTTTCTTATACCTCTTTTTAAATTATGATTAAGAGTCATTTAAAAGTAGTTCAAATCAATTTATGAAGTAACTTGAATATACTTACAAGGCGGAAGTATTCAACAAATCGTGGATCCTGGAACACAAAAGACCGATACTCTTTTGTAGCAATAACAGACATCTCATCCAATAGGGCACGCCACTCTGGCTTTGGAGCCACAGGGGGGTTCATTCCATGCTCAAGTGTAGCTGCTGTGAAACGCTGAAGAGTTCTAAAGCACAGGTGTTCCTCCCCAAATGACTGTTCAATAACTTCACCTTGAACAGTCACACGAAGTGAACCATGAATTGTGTCGGGGGGTTGTGATAAAATAGCAAGGTGGGTGGGACCCCCTCCCCTTCCAACAGTCCCACCTCGGCCATGGAACATTGTTAGCTTTACTCCAAATTCTTTTGCCACCTTTACAAGTTCCTCTTGAGCCTTGTACAATTGCCAAGCTGCAGATAGTCGGCCAGCATCCTTACCCGAATCAGAATACCCAATCATAACTTCTTGTTTCCCATTGATACGGTTTCTGTACCAATCTATGGAGAACAACCGAGCAACAGCAGCAGGTGCAGACTCGAGATCAGCAAGCTTTTCAAACAACGGAACAACCCTCAATGGACTTTTTACATGACATTCACGCTGCAAAAGCTCAACGGCAAGCACATCAGAGGGTGCCGTGGCCATCGAAATTATATAAGCACCGAAACTATCGGCGGGAAGTTCAGCGATGACATGAAAGGTATCCAAAACATCAGCGACTTCATCAGTTTTAGGGAGATCAGGTCCAAAAAGTGGACGCTTGCCACTTAGTTCAGATAAGAGCCATTCCTGTCTCTTCTCTTCAGACCATTCTTTATAGGAGCCAACACCCACGTGCCTTGTTATAACATCTAGAACATCAGTGTGTCTATCTGACTCTTGCCGAATATCAAGTCTCACAAGCGACAGACCAAAGGTGGACACTTGCCTTAGAAAATCAAGAAGGCTTCCATCTGCAATCGGTCTGTCACCACAAGCGCATAGAGATCTATAACACAGCTCCAGAGGTTCCAGAAACTGCAGGATAAAGACAACCAACTTTTTCACATATTCAAATCATACAGAAATTGGCATGTCTATTAGCAGATCTGAATGCCATGAAATAACATTTGAGAAATGAGAACCATACTAATTTGGGTGATTAATAAAATCCTAAAATAACCTGTAGAACTTGGCTCACAAATTTGGTGTTGTAGTATGTTATAACTTTGTTAAAAGCAAGATGAATATTGTCAAATAAGAATTCCAAAAGCTCGCTTGAGTTCGTTTCCTTATTATCTTACATAAACTATTTTCTTATGTCTTTCAACATTTAGTCAACAGACTATCAGTTTGCTACTTAGACATCCTAATCCACTTTCAAATAAAAATAACTAAAAATCACATATAGAATCCTAGATGAAATATCATTGACACACATTGGAAATGAAAAAGATATCTATTCCGCATGGGTAAATTTGGAATCAAGCTAACAAGTTCTGTATTATTGAAGAGGTGAGCAGAAATAAAAAGAGTTTCTGAAGGACACCTGTTCAAGATTTGTGAATGTCGACTCCTCAGGAACATCAGAGAACCCATTGGCTAGTAGCTGACGAGCGCGTTCCTGTGTATTATATAACCTATCTCTCACATCAGCAAGAAGAACACGGTAGGGCTCATTTGGTGGAATTTTCTTCCAAAATTCTGTATTAGTAGATTAAGCAAGAAGAACAGTTAGTAGTTGAAGGGTAGGAGGGAGAGAGACTCTAGAATATTAGCATCAATAATCATAAAAAGAGAAAGGCAAGGCAGAAGAGAATGATATGTGAGCTCCAAACCAATACACTTTCAGAAAACAAGTCTGGTAGCAGAACAGAGAACGGAGGTAAATACCAATGTAGTGCTTTGCATCTCTTTTGGAAGTCCTATGAAGTTCTTCTGCACGCACACGGAGCTCATCATTGCATCGCCACATTGAAAGCTGGCATAAGCAAAATAAAATGGGAAAGACAAAAAAATTTAGTACGGGATCGGAGGCAAATTGCAGGCAACAACATCCAGTAACCAATTTGTCACCTCAAACATAAGATCCTCAATCTGAGAGAAATACAAATTTGCAGCCATCATTCTAGCCAATAAGCACACATCTCTCGTCACTTCCGGGGTTACTCTAGGGTTGCCTGCATGCACATCAAAATTTGTTGGTGCCTTCACAAAAACATTCAAACTTCGCATGCAATTACATTGAGCTTCAAGGAGAATATTTTCTTACGTCACTCGAGAATCAGAAGCAAGATGCTTCTACTGCTCTAACCTAATGCATATTGTAAAGCTTTAAAAGTACCATTTTACCATCTAGCTATGATGTTTCAGATACTACGAAATTGTGAATGAGTTGAGAACACTTCAACTACACAAACATCACCTTTTTGTCCCTCAAAGTTGGATCCATGGATTTATATAAGGATACACCGAACTCATTGACCTTTGAGAATTTCAATAAACTAAAGAATCTTAAACCAACCATAAGTTCCGCTTGTATCAGTGTTAATTCCTTCTAATATGTGCTTAATCTGACTTTCAATGAGTGAGAACACAAAAAAAAGGAAAGACAATGCTACTTGTAAAGAAAGGTCATACCATCTCGATCACCACCCATCCAAGAAGAAAACTGAATGAGAGGTGCATTGTAGGGAACACGTTCATTTATTCCAATATTCTTCAAAGCAGTGTCAACACGGCGTAGGAATTTCGGCACCCCCTTCCATATTGTCTCATGGAAGTAACTCATCCCCGCCCTCATCTCATCTTGTGGAGTTGGTGGAGTCCTCCTGATTTCATCTGTGCGAAAGGCTGCTTGTATCTGTATGCAGCAAAAGAGAAGAGTCACAGGAATTTATAGTTGTTAATATTCTTTATGCAGAGGATTGAGGACTAATGTGATATTCTGGCAATGCTTAATACCCAAAATCACGTTAAAGGGCAAGGAGTGAGTAGTAAAAATATAGAAATCAAATAGTTCTGACACCTGTTAGCGGACTCTAGAACATTCTCTCCTTATTTATTCATTTTTTAAAAACTAAATACATGCCAACTCTTCTTAATACTATTACAAACTTTTAAATGAACAAAAGTAAAGGTGATCTGGCAGCTTAAACACCTCTACGGAGGTGAATCTCTTTCTTTCCATTTAAAAGCTAAGATATGGTTCCTGAAAGGTCTAGCTTCTTTAACAATTGAACCTAACCAACATGGGTTGTGGTGCACTGGTGGAAGTGTTTCACCCTTAACCAGGGGTCTCGGGTTCGGGTCCTAGGTATGGAGAAAATTTTGTTGGGAGCGCCACCCCCGAATGGGCCCTATAGAGCGCGATCCGGATCTAGTCAGAGCTCCAATGTTGGCTCCGGACACCGGGTGGGAAACCAAAACAAAAAAACAATTGAACCTATATTTCTCATCATGTACTAATGATCTTCCTATCCGAGTTTTGTTATCAGCTCTATATATCATCTTCACCTAACATGAAGAAGGAAAGAGAGATGCTCCAATATCAATATCTATGCACCAGGGGAGTGAAAACGCAATCAGAGAATACTCTACAACCAGCAGAAATTTATTAAAGCACCGGTCTTGAAGGTGTTTCCTCACATCCACTTTAGCTTAGCACAAGTTCACTAAACAACATTTCTGTACACTAACTTCGTATACCAAATAAAATTTAAGCCTTTTTAAAAACATAAAATTACATCCTTACTGAAATGGGGGGAATTGGCATGATAGAAAGAGAAGAAAACAACAAGAAAAACCAGCACTATGAACCTCATACCTCTCTTTGTAGAGCCTCGTCTAGCTCCTGCTTATCATCAGGAGTAATATCTTTGGCGTACAACTGCGTCATACAATCACGAATCCTGGACAGCAAGTGGGAAATGAGAATCTTATCTTGACAGTTAAGAAAAAGTTATTGGAAAGGAAAAAAAAAAGAGCTGCTCTCTAGATGGAAACATCGATTAACCGAACAAAAAGTACTGTCTCCTTTCCTTTCATCTTCTTTTTATCCCTTCAGAAATAGACATATATTTAGGTAACCTACAAAAAGTATGGAGCTTTTGCCAGCACAGCCCCACGAACAGATTGAATAGGATATGCTGTTATTTCAGCACACATTTTCTGTTAACTTCAGCAATCGTAACTTACCTTGCATGCTTTTGAAGCAAAGACCTACGAACAGACTGAGTAGGATGTGCTGTTAGCACCAAATCCACCGTCTGGTTCTTCAAAGCATCAAAAACTTCTTGGGGTGATTTGTTTAGCTGTCCGACGAGCTTCTTAAGAGTCTCTTCAATGTCTGATTCAGTTAGTGCAGAAGCCTCATCTGAAAAATCACGCTTTTTTAGCTTACTTCTTCGTCTGTAAGCTATCTGAACCTCTTCAGCAAGGTTACCCAAGTTAAGCATGTTAGAAAAGGCTTTGGTGACTACAATGGAATCCCCAGCATCCAAACTGGTAAGCATACTCCCAAGCTCTTCCAACTTATGTGGGTCATGCTTCCCTTCGTATTCAGCAGATAGTTCATAACACTCTTGAACCTAACACAATGTAGCACCACAGTAAGTTCCTTCCACTTTTACCAGAAATCGCTAATATTTTGTAATGATTAAGACCGCAGCACCTACAATTTACCGTGCCTCGCAAAGATAGAAACAACATGCTTTTTTCGAAAGTAAAACTTTGACTCACTTTTATCCCAGATGAACATTCTTTGATAGAGGAAGCATTAAAGGAGATGTGAGTACTACTCAGGCCCCAGGGACCAAAGCTAAAACTAATTTAATAGAAGAACAGAACAGATGGGGCCAAATCAGATCATCATAATAGATAAGGAACAAGGTGAATAGAAATATTTTGTTTCTTCTTTTCATAAGACAGGGAAGTTACTTTGCACATATTTAAAAAGAATACTCTCCCTGATTCAAAGGCTAATAGAGACTTCTCCTTAATGAGTCAGGAGAATCTCACTGTCACTGAACTAATTCAAAATGGCATAACTATATGTCTTAGTCAAATTAAAAGAAGCTCCATCACCCTCAACAATCCATTCCCTCCTTTTTATTGGTTCTTACACTCAACTCAAAACATTATATATGCTCTGAACAGACTAAGGACTAACAAAAATAACACATTATGAGAATTGCCTAGTGATTGAAACCACAAATTATGAACACACTACCGGTCTTAAAGATTCCACCCAACCCATTCACCCAAAAAACAAAAATAGTTTAATTTGAAAGAACACCCAACTCAAAACCTTTTTATATGCTAGTATAAACTAGTCAAGAACTAACAAAATCAAGCATAATGGAAATTAGCCTAGAGCAACTATACCACAATATTAATAAAGTACCAGCCTTTTCCACACATGCCACATAAACGTTAAAAAAGAATGCGAAAAAAAGTTACACAATAAAGATAAATACGAACTGACAAAACTTGGTATAATGGAAACTAGTCTAATGCATTCAAACCAGAAACTATGAATAAAGTACCACTCTTTTCTACTCACACCACATAAACATCAAAACAGTTGCAGGAAAGGAGCTGAACAGAAGCTGATAAACACGAAATTAAACTAAGTACCAACAAAATTAAGCAAAATGTATAATTATCACACTGCATTCAAACCACAAATTATGAAGAAGCACAACAAAGGGTTTCACCAGAAGTTAAAAAAAGCACACAAAAAACCTTTAAAAACAAACTAAAAGTACCGTTTCTCGAATATCCTCTCCATGCAAATCCTGCAGAATATCAAGAAATCTGTCAAGCAACAAAGCATCATACTCCACAAGCTTATCATCCTCTGACACTTTCGCCGGTGCTAATAGCCTCAATTGGGCATCAATTGAAGCCATCTTCTCAATTTTCCGACTCATCTTCGAAAAAAAAACAATCTTTTTACCAACTCTTTCTTCTAGACTTTTCTAAGTAAAGTTGAAAAAGGAAAAAAAAAATCACGGATTCTTCCACCCTTTATCACGGAGAAAACTGGGTATCAAACAATTTTCAGCATTAACTTAAAACATTCACAATTTTTTTCAAAAATTTATGAAAAGTAAAAACAGAGTGAATAATTATTTATGGGTAATCTCAAGATTCCCGTGAAGGAAAAGTCCAGAAGAAGTAGAAAAAAGAGAAGATAAATGGGGTCACGAGAGAGAAAAAGAAAAGGAGAAGTGATTTGAAGCAAAGTTGCAGAGAATTTGGGATTTTGTTTAAGCTTTTTTATAGAAGAAAGATGTGAAGAACAGAGTGGAAAGTTTTAACTAAAAATCAACAAGAGTCCAAATTAGTGGAGTCTTTCTTTAATTATGGGAACTTTATGGGTTGAAATTGAATATAAAAAAATATATATATTCCTAATAGAGGTGGAATATTCCATGGAATCATCTTTTCATGTAATTTTTTGTTGGTCATTGTCTAGTATGGACTCAAATTCGAGATTTCTAGCTAAATATAAAAGTTTATCATACTTATCACCTCACTATAGTTTATGTAATTTAACTCTTATTTAACGATTTGTTTGGTCATAATAATCATTCAAACTAAAAATCGAACAATATTTCATTTTATTTGAAAATCAGTGTTTTAAGCTATCACCTCTCCGTTAACATGTCAGTTGTTTGGAATTGATATTCAATCTAAGGCTATTTTTGTCAATTTATGCTTCTCCACATGTTTTTGTAAGCGCGTGTAGTAACCCTCTTTGAATAAAACAGTCACTTCATAGCCTCTTCTTTGCTTTTAATGTTAGTTAACTTATAATTAATGGGTAATGTTAAATGATTAGAAAATTTGGTTAGAAATTTTAAAAAATTATAATATTTTTTTAATTTTAAAATAAATTAATCTTTTTTTCCATTTTTTAGTTAAAATATATTAAAGTTAAAAGAGTAAAATTGTTTAAAAAGGTAAAGCCATTTTCTGGCGAAAAGGATTTTTCCATAATTAATTATTATTACTATGACAATAAAACCCTGCTTGTACTTTTAATTATTGTGCAATTTGATTGAATTTAGAATTCTATCAATATCACATAATTGAGATAGATAAAGTAACATATTTTATTTGAAAATGTCGTAAAAAGTATTATAAATTATAATAATTACTACTTAAAATATGTAAAAGCTATAGAAATTTGTTTGACAGTCAAAATTCTATCGATGCCACATAAATTGAGATAAAAGGAGTAACATATATTATCTAAAAAAATACATTAAAAGTACTATAAATCACAATAATTAATAACTTAGAATATTTACATATCATAAAAAAAATTAATTAGCTTTCGAAATTTCATTTATATCACATAAATTGAGAACAAAATAATACTCAGGTCCCAATTTATATGACTTACTTTCTTTTTTAGTCAGTCCCAAAAAGGATGACACATTTTTATATTGAGTAATAATTTAACTTTAAAATATTTATTTTACCCTTAATGAAATGATTTATAATCACATAAATTACTATTATTCATTTTAAACCACAAGTTTTAAAAATATTTTTTTAAACTCCGAGTCAAATTAAACTATCTCATAGAAAATGGAATAGAGAAAGTAACATCTACTGGGTTCGAGGCAACACGAACTCCATTACTTAGTAAAATTACAAGTGTTTGGAATCTATGACCAAACGTCTACTTAAAGTTTTTATTCCAAATTATTTTTATTTATATTTATATATTATTTATCACTATATTTTTGCTTACTTATACATGCCTTTCAAAAGTTCTTGGCTTCCAAAGTTATTGGCATAATAGTATAATCTTTTCTTGTTTCTTTTATTTATTATTTATATATATATTCTTTCCTTGACACTTAGCCGTATGATATTCTTTGCAAAATGTTTGAATAATTGAAATTTGTAATTTTGAGATTTGGTCACAAATATCTTAGATTTTATTCTCTCTTTTTTATTTTTCCTCTTTCATAAATATTAAATCAAAAATATTTTATTCTACTTCATGACCCTGTAGGATGATTTTGAAAAAGTATATCAATTGATGTAATATAAAAACATTTTAACCATTTCGGATGAATAACATTAGTAATAATGTGTACTAAAAAGAATATCTTCTAAGAGATATTTTTTGTTTTTTATTTTTGATTTACAACTTAACTAATTTAGATGGTCTCATTTTAGTCAATGCTATTTATTAAAAAGTGACTTTTTCTTTAAATTTATAGTTAAAAAAAGAAAGTAAAATCAAATTGAATTGTGCCATTTTATTTTATTTTTTAAAATAAGAATCGTGACCAAACGGTTCAAGCAATAACTGATTTTGACTCATTTAATTGATAGTAGTATTATTTTTGGTCTTATAAATGTTTTAAGGACCACGTGTTGTGGTCGGCGCTTCTTTATGTTCTTTTATGGGTACATTATATATACTTACTTCCTCCGTTTTATTTACTCGACTCTTATCTTAAAAATAATTATTTTTTACTTGATCGTTTTAGTAAGTCAAGATAATTTTTTTTTTTTAATATTGTTCTCATTAAGCAAAATCAAACTCAACTCGTCCGACCTATTTAAGCATTCATTAACTCAGCCCTTTTCAACCCATTAAAAATTGGGTTGATATGTAACCCAAATTGGCTCATAAGAAGTCTTGTCAAAATATTTTTAAAAACTTGTTTTTCAATTTGATATGTTACATATAGTCATAATAAAGAAAAACTAATTTTCTTAGGTACTAAAATAGTTTAAAAAACAGATAAAATAATTAAATTTAGTAAAAATTGGGTTGGGTCTTGACCCGATTGTTGTCTTGACTCATTATGACCCATCCAAACTTAATATAACTTGCCCAATTGTCACCCCTATGATTTGGCATGCAACATGTACAACAACATGCTTAGTTAATTCCACAAGTGTGGTTTGGGAAGGGTAGAGTATACACAAATCCTACCCATACCTTATAGATATAGTAATAAATCCTGCTTGACAAGTTTGAGAAAAAAAGGGATACACATATGGGGGCAATAGCAACAACAAATTAATATGAAATGGAGAGTGTTACACAACAATTAGGTGAAATACCAATAGCAAAATCGTAGCATAAAAAACACTAGTGAAAGCAGAAATCAAAGATCAATAAACTGCAAGAATAGTGCTAATATTACTGGTAAGAAGAAGGTCCAAGTATGACCAACAAGCCTATCTCGCAAGGAAGTCAGAAACACTCAACTACCAATTAACTTTCTACTGTAATTTGCAATTGTCAAACTCTCATATAAGGTCATGTCATCAGTAAGATCAATACACGTCAAGTCCTATCTAATCACTTTCCCTCAATACTTTTTTGGTTTGATTCTACCTCTCCACTCACACCTCCTCACTGGGGAATCTACACTCCTCCTTTTCACATGACCAAATCATCTCAACCTCACGCGTGTTTCTCATCTTGTTCAGTACAGAGACCATTCCTATCTTATCTCGAATATCTTCAATCTTAATCTTATTTCTCCTAATATTCCACACATCCACCTCAACATTCTTTTAATAACAGGAAACACTTATACTTAGTCACTATAAAGCAATAACAACAATAAATTAATGTTAAATGGATAGTGTTACACAACAAATAGGTGAAAGAACAGTAACAAAATTGTAGCACAAAAAACACCAATGAAAGTCGAAATCGAAGATCAATAAACTACAAGAATAGTGCTAATACTATTGGTAAAAAGAAGGTCCAAGTATGAGCAACAAACCTATCTCGTAAGGAAGCCAGAAACACTCAACTACCAATTAATTTTCTACTGTAATTTATGATAGCCAAACTCTCATATTTAAGGTCATGTCATCAGTAAGATCAGTATGCGTCAAGTCCTATCTAATCACTTTCCCCAATATTTTTTCGGTCTGACTCTACCTCTTCTAGCTCCCCTTAGTGTCAACCACTCACACCTCCTCACTGGGGCATCTACACCTCTTTTCACATAACCAAACCATCTCAACCTCACACGTGTTTCTCATCTTGCCCAGTACAGAGACCACTCCTATCTTATCTCGAATATCTTCAATCTTAATCTTGTCTCTCCTAATTATATTCCACATATTCACCTCAACATTCCTTCTTCATAACAAGAAATACTAATACTTGCTATTAACTTTTTTTTTTGTTCTTATTATGATCAAATTCATATATTTTCCGAATAATCCAATCAATTTATCCTATGAAATGTTCCATATTACAAGTATAATATACAGAATAAATAAGGCATGAATTATAAGATGCTCTTATCAACGTTATATTACGTTTATCCTACTTTCTATCATGTATAAAATACGTAACATATAAAATTATGGGGTTGGACCAGCCTACCCTACATATGTGTCCCTCTTATTGAAGCTTTTGGTTCAAAGTTGCACACGTCCATTCAAGAAAAGAGCAATCCTCAGCAAAGGAAAAAATATGGCCATAAATAGCTGAGTGACAAAGAAGTTAAAGATCACAAATGTGAAGTAAAGAAGGGAGCTAAGAAAAAGTACTTGTCCTTACTGACCAACTAGCTAGTACTACTATATATGATTTGTCCTTACAATCTTATGAAAAGTCAATTCTCTTTACCTTATTTTTGGGGGCATGCATTGACAACTTCTAATTTCTTGAAGGGGCAAATGGGAGGAACTAACGTGATATTGACGAAGGTTTGTGATGGGATGAATAAGATTCCTTCATTCTTAATCAGACATCTGAGATTCGTGTTATAAATAAGAAAAAATCATGTAAGGAAACACTTTCTCAAGTCTTACACGACGTGTGAATCTGTTTAATCGATGCTCTAATGCAAATACCGAATATAGGACGGAAGAAAAAGAAGATATTGATGCTTATTTTGGCAACATATACTATGCATGGGATAAGAAATTGGATTTGAATTGTACCAACTCTTTGTTCTTTCAATGAGCCCAGAGTTCACAACCAATTTGGCATGTTCAATATTTTCTAAAGTTTGGGAAATAAAATTTCGACTTAATTGCATGAACAAAACAAACAAACAAAAAAAGAGAAAAGGAAAAAGATCTATCGAAAACTACTAATATATGTTGATCTTGACTAGAATTTCATTTAAAAAGAAAAAAAAAAGGAAAAAATCCTTATAATAGAACTGTATTATTACACATGATGAAATAATTAAATTGACCATTCAAAAGTGATATACATTTTAATGCAATGACAATGAATGGTGGCGATTAAGGGTGACAAAATTAAGGAGAATTGGTTTTGTAGGGAGCTAACAACTTTATATTAAAAAAATATGATTTTTTATGAGAAATTTTATTTTTACATATATAAAATTTCAAAAGATTATATTTTCCTATTAGTTTTGTAAGCAGACAAAAAATCTTAACCCCTCACAACATTAGCCGTGAGAATATAATTTGTCCATTAATTAATTCAACATATATTGACCTGCTCAAATTTGATTCATTTAAATTGAGTTGATTCAAACTATGTATTTTAAATTGATTTTTTTTTATATTATATATAGCTATAATAAAGAAAGAAGAAAAAGTTAAAATAATTTTGTTCGATAATTAAATAAATTATTACAAGAAAATAGATAATGAAATTAAAATTTAGTAAGAGTTGGCGTTATGTGTTATGATCCATTTTTTACAATAAATCTAGTGAACTCATAGATAAAGTTAGGTTCGACGGAGCCAAAATTTACATTGAGGGGTGTCAAAATACAAAGTAGTAAGCACACATAAAAATCAACAAAATAAATTTTACTAATGAAAGCAAAAAATAATTACATCATCACAATCGTTTGGCGACGCCTGACGAAGAGTCACATCGAAGGCAGCAAACAAAAATGATTTTTTTGGGCTCTTCCTCCTCAAACCCTTTAATTTTTTAAATTAGGGATTTGTTTAATCTATAAAGTACATTTTTTCTTTTAAAAAATAAAATAGTAAAGTCAACTTTATTTAAGTCAATCGCTCAAAAATTGGCGGAAAAAAAAGCTTCAGTTTTCTAAAATTTTAAAACAAAAGACGCTTCTTGAAGTCTTAATTTTAATTAAAAAAAAGACGTTATAAAAATAAGAAATCCCAACCAAGTTCGAACCCCTAACGTTCAAGGCCAAAGATTAAGGAGATATTCTGCAGCCCCTCAACCACTGAGCTAACTCTTCATCTTGTTTTAAAGAGTGCCAACTATAATATATATATAGTAATAAAATAAAAATCTAGCCTACCTAGACAACATAATTTTCCGACGAAGGGGTGTCGCTTGACACCCCTCGAGCAAGGGTAGCTCCGCCCATGGTTCGACCCTAGGCTCCTACACTATTTTTATAGATAAAGTTAGGCAAAAATTCATTTATTAATCTATTAATCCGTTTTAATGAATCTAAATGATCAAACAAAATTATTATTTGAATGGTACGTGATTCATAATAAAACTAATTTTAAAAGTTGTACGGGCTTTCTAATTGCCAACCTAATGTTAAAATAGTTTTATGCATGATACGTCAAACTTTATATTATAATTTATAATTAATAGTACTCCATGGTGTACGATGGATTTTGATTGTTCTAGCCAAATATAAAACGACAAAATTATGTCACTTTTTAAATAAAAAAATATGGTGTTGGTTCTTTGCATTTAGGTAGTGAACCTTTTTATATTTATGCTACTATTATGCTAAAAAAAATTAAAAAATATTATTAGAGGGTTCTGATTCACAAGTACTCTAATTTACAAGATTATATCTTATAATTTAACATATATAATGCTAATGTTGCAGCACACAATTAATTACTGATTAATCTAAGTATGATTAATATTGTCTGATTCCTCTTCCTACACCTATTGTATGATTCCTCTTCCTACACCTGTTAAAATGGTTGCTGTACTTTTGAAGTACTTATATACCATATTATTCCTTAGGGATCAGGACTTCTTTTATTTATTTTATTTTTCTACCTTTGAAAATGACAAAAATAATCTCCAATGTATTAATAATGTATATATTGCCATAAAAGTTATTCAGATGATCCAATTTCTTATCCTAACTTTTTTTATGTGTTTTATATTTGGAAAAGTTACGATAATATATTCGTTAACTGATTTTATTTTTTTTTATATATATATATATGAATATTATATGTACTCTTCATACGTATTTTGTAAACTAGATAGGTGAGTAGTTCATGCAGTGACAGAGCCATGTTGCTAGCCAAATTAGAACCCGCACACTTACTAGCTTTTGAACTTTCATAGCCACTGAATTAAGCCTCTTGCTTGTGTTGAAGGGGTTCGATATTAATTATATAGACATAAAATACATAAATAATTCTATATACACAGTATAATTTTTTGATTCACCTGAACCCTCTGAACTCCATGTAGATCCGCCCTTGAGTTCAGACCCATAATTATTCCTTTATATTATACATTCTATTTTCCATTTAGCGCATAGCATCTTTAAACAAAGTTAAAAGAATAAATATTCTCCTTTAGCATCAAGCAATGTTATTTAGCACCATATATAGAATGTTATCCTCTAGGAATATGTTTTAGTATAAAGAGAGATTATTAGGCAGCATTTAGCATAAGTATTAAGTTTATACTTCCATAAGGAATCAAGAAATCAAAGAAACTTCAATATTCCGCTTAATAACTATAAGAAATTTGATTGTGTTTTTTTTTTTTAATTAGAGTCCCCCCCACTTCTTTTTACCATGATCATCTAATAAAAATGTATACCAAGAAAATATGAGTATATCCAAGAATATCCATTGGGCCTCACATTGGTTCATGTAAAAATGTTGTTGGGCTAATCATTTTTTGGGCCTATAATTGAAACAGCTGGAATTCATTTTTCGAGCGTGAGATATTTTTGTCCATGTTTTATTTACGTATAAAAAATTGTTATTTTCAACGACTCTTCGATATGTGGCTATTTTTCAATTACATGCTATTAAAATAAGATCCTTGAACTTTTACCCTTAATTCGTAGAGAATTTAAAGTCATTGTCCAATTTATTGAATTGGTTTGACTTCACTAAAAAGAAAACCACTAATATCAATATGATCGACCCCAGGACATGGAAATTTTAGTAGCTCAATCGGTTAACTAAAAATTTTATTTTGTTGATGAGAGTTCGATACCACAATTTGTAATCCCATCTCCTATTTCCCCAATTTTTTCATTTTTTATTTTTTAAGAAAAGATCGATCTCAAATTGGTCTATAAGCTAAAAATGATTTTGTCCCAACTACTATATGTAGGGTAATAAAGGAATATTGGGCTATATGGACTCTACTATGGGTACACTTGGACCATCAGATTATTAATATTGGGCTAAATTGACTGACAGCCCATTTCTTGCCCATTTGGTGACAACTTGGCCTTTATAAATGGCATTGTAATGTCACAGAGCCTAAATATTAAATTAACTATTGCAATTCAGTTAAAATTTTCTTACTTTTGTCTATGTGAAAGAAAAGAGGAATTCTGAACTTCCTGGTAGTGAGGGTTCGATTCTCCACATTGTAATCCCTTCTCCATTTCCCCTTCCCCTACCCCCAATATAAGAGGAAAAAAATGAATTAGATGAGGGACTAGGTCCCTTAATATTGTATTGTTGCGGAAATAGTACAAGATACACAATGTAGTAAAATTTTCTCTGCTTTTGTTAGGAGGAGTAAGCCTAGCCGAACCTCATTAAATCCTTGTGTTATTCCTCTTCTCTATTTTCTTTGTTTATGATTGTGTGCTATTAAATCCACGATATTTCCGCATGATATCAAAATTAACTCATCCTTTTTTAGGTTTTTATCCAATGTATAACCCATAAATATATATTTCATGTTTCAAATGTCAAGTCTTGAGCGTGTGATGAGGATATTGAGTCCTATATTAGTGGTGATGGGATGAATTAGACTTGATCTCCTTACATAATCTTGGACAACCATCATCTCTCGAGCTAGTCACCGATACTTCTTAAGTTAGTTTTGCCTCTTCACACTTCCTCACAAAGAGATCCGAGGTGCAATGCTATCCCCTTTAAATTGGGTCTTGCTCTTTGGGGCCAACTTTCTTCAACTATTCCTTCGTTTTAAAATAAACGTGCTTTTAGCTTGGACATACTTCTTAAGAACTTACTTTTTATTAGAAACTAAGGAGTACAATTTTACTAACTTACCTTTAATCAAAGAAAAGCTAATTAATGGTTCTTGGTTCGTAAATAAGGATAATTTTGAAAGCATAAGATCAATTTCTTCTTGAAATTTTAAAACACCACTTATTTTAAAACAAACTAAAAAAACACTTAAAAAAAGTAGGGTCAGCTCAGGATCAAATGTGGCACCAAGTACCAATTGCCTCTCAAGTTTGGGACATGACAAATTTGATATTTGAGCAACATCATATCCTATAAAATCTGCAAACTATATCTAGTAAAGTCTTGCTTATAAGGTTGGTTACCTTTCTTGTGTCTAGATTGTGCAATAAAGCTTACTCAACAAGAGTTATTTGTGATTTCGCGTCTCTAAGAGTCACCCTCACTTATTTCGAAATGGAGGAAGTATAATCATAATGAAACAAACAAGGATGGTGGACCAAAATATTTCCACTTACATTTGAAAGGGTAATGGGGAGCCAATATAATTTCCCACTTGCAGATCAACATGTTTTTATTTTTCAAATCACTAATGTACGGATCACCCTTTCTGCTAAAAGACTAAAATTCCAGAGTGGAAAAACAAAAAAAACAAAAGGAGTAGCTAGTAAGATTTTAAAGAGAGAATCAAAATTAACAAAAAATGACAAATTCATAATCATCACCATAAAAGCAAAAAAATTTTGCCAAAATAAATGGCCCCAATTTAAAATCAATTAATCAAGCAAACATGTGTCCCTCTAAATGTTAAAAAAAATTGTGGGGAATATAATGTATCCCCAATATGCTATCACTCAACAACAACGATAGCACAATACTGATCAGTGTAATTTCATAAGTAAAATTTATAGAAGACAATATGTATGTAGATCCCTTATTCGTATCTTATGAAAATAGAGAGATTTTTCTCGAAAAAATCATAACTATGTTTCTGTTTATTAACTTGATACACTTTTTTCATTTTGTTACGTTCCAAAATGTTTGACATCATATTATACAAGTACATTTTGTATTTTACACTTAGGGTGTCTGTGTTCGGCAAAAAAAAAAATCTTTAAAAATAAGTGATTTTTAATGAGAAAAATATTTTCCAAGTCCATATACCAAACACTCCCTTAGCATCGAGTCAAAAATACCACATTGATGCAAGCAAAAAAAGGAGCGTGAACCCTAAAATAGTAAAATTAAGAACAACAATAAACAAAAGAAAAATAATAGATAGATATACAAAAAGAAATTAATTGACACCAAAGGTTCTTGAATAACCTAAATCTTTAATTAACAATTCAAAAAATATCAATCTCTTTAGATATTTGATCTCTAACTCAAGCTATTAGATGAGGATTGATAGCATTAAATTTCCGTTGAGAGGAAGAATTTCTCAAGCAAGTCTACGCTAGTCAATTACATTAATATCCAAAAATAGCATCCTGAAAATTTCAAAAATAACCAAACTATACTGTCATCTGTGGTCCGCATGTCACTCTATAGTAGTCTGGGGCGGAGCGACCTTTGCTCGAGGAGAGGGAAACATACTTCTTGATCGAAAAATTGTATTGTATATATATTTAATACTATATTAAAAATTATCTTTAGTGACAATAGTTTAATCGTCCCTACATATTTTTTTTTGAGACAGTTAACATTCTTTGTAAATGTCCCTAAAACTTATAGCGATATCGGGTCCAATGGTAATTAACTAATGCCGATAAATATTTTAGCACTCTGTATTATTGTGCATATTTATTGCCGATAAAAGTTATTTTCCGTATACTCTTTGCATGTTGAGTCTAAGCTACGTACCTTGATGCAACTTGAAATGCATCACACATGAAATAAAATGACGTGGATAAATTTCTGAATTTAGTTACGTAAATTATCTCTGTGTTATATGAATTAATTAAGAGCTTAACTTTAACAATTAACACCAATCTAATAAGTAATATTTATACCACGTAAAGACAGGTCTGTCTTGTTGTTCAAAAGTAGTAAAATCTCACCGCACTCATCAGATATTTGGAGATCCTTTTTACGCTCTATTTTTTTTTTTCCGGTATTCATATTAAAGTTCGATTAATTTAGATTTGTACGAGATATAATTCATTTGAAGAAACACTCTCTATTAAGGACTATTTCATATTCATAACTCAAAATCGAGACCTCTAATATACAGTAGCGGAGCTAGGAATTTCACGAAGGGTGTCCAAAAAAATGAGGAAAAAATCGTTACTAGTGAGATTCGAACATAACATTGAAGTTTGATTAATTTAGATTTGTACGAGGTATGACTCATTTGAAGAAACACTCTCTATTAAAGACTTTTTCATATTCATAACTCAAAATCGAGACCTCTAATATAGAGTGGCAGAGCCAGGAATTTCACGAAGGGTGTCAAAAAAATGGGGAAGAATTCGAACACATGAGCACTAGTTATGGCTCTTTCTAGGGCTGTTCATGGTTATGGTTAAAAAATCAAACCGAACCGCAATCCAAACCAAACTGATTAAAAAACTGATATTTGGTTTGATTTGGTTAAGTTTGGTTTTTAATTTTGAAAAACCGATACTATTTGGTTTGATTTTGATTTTACTAAAAAATAACTGCAAAAATAACCAAACCGAACTGATAAATTATATATATAAATTTTATAATTATTTATATATTATTCATAAATAAAATATAAATATTTTGTTAAATTTTAAGTAACTTAAGTCTTTAACTTTATCAATTTCTCAAGTCCAACACTTAAATTTTAGCTCATCTATTACAATCATAAGTCCAAATCCATCAAAATTCATTACTTTAGTTTTTACCTACCATACCTTTCATAAGATAGACTAGATAGTTACACCTTCTCTTAATTGAATCACTTTGTTCATGTAATGATAACTTTAGTATTGTTTAATTGCTTAATTGAACCAACAATAGCTTTTCAGTGAATTGTTGATGTACTAAGTGTTTGTGTCTATCAAGATACGTATGTCCTCAAAAATTTATTACTTTCAAACTGAAAAATCCAAAAAAACTGAATCAAACCGAACCAAACCGTCAATAACCAAACCGATGGTTATTTTTTTTAGTTTGGTTTGGTTTGATTTTAGATATTTAAAAAACCGACTAGGTTGGTTTGGTTTTGGTTTTAATCAATAACCGATCCAAACCGAACCACAAACACCCCTAGCTCTTTCAAGGCATCTAAAACCACTAGACTACAATAACCTATTATGTCAAAGGTGTCCAAAATATGTTATTGAATCACTTCGTATATTATTTGACTTATATATACAGTATTATTTTTCGACGGACACCCTCACTTTAGGATAGTTACTTCCCTATTAATATAAAAAAAGAAACAACTTCATTCCGTGTATCAATATTTTAACGGTGCTTTAGTAGGGCTTTTGTCTATATTTAGTCGGCAGAGAAGACGACAAAGCGAGTAAATCAATAATCAATAACCAATTACAAGCGTCCATTTTGTGCAAAATATTCTTTAATAGTACTATGGTTTGGG
The DNA here is from genome assembly GCF_900185275.1 of Solanum verrucosum. Classification (NCBI taxonomy): domain Eukaryota; kingdom Viridiplantae; phylum Streptophyta; class Magnoliopsida; order Solanales; family Solanaceae; genus Solanum; species Solanum verrucosum. The sequence goes on along the minus strand of NW_026019982.1, from coordinate 365,974 downwards.
GGACGGACCAAAACTTTATATTCGAAAAAATAGGTTTGGTAATCTTAGGTTAAAAACTGTTCTTCTTTATATAAGGTGGCAATTAGTAGTTATTATTAATTTCTTTTTCTATTTTAAATTTTCTTAAAAAAAAAACAAAATAACTTTTTGAGATAGCGACTATAATAAATTGAGTGAGCATGTATGAGAAATCAATTTAATAAAAAATTACTACCTCTTTCTTCCGACGTCTTAAAAGAAGAATTTAAATAACAGAGATAACTTACCGTATCATGTTCACTTCTACCTCTATCGAATTAATCTAATCTAACTTAGCATTGAAAATTGACCAAATTGATTCTTAAAAATGAAATTATAACTATTTTGAAACGGAGAAAATAATTCAGTATCTACTTGCCATGGCTTTCTCCTGCCCCAATTTGCACTTGCCTGCATTAAGATAAAAGAGCTTTTTGAGTACCTGGCTCTGTCCCCAACCTTGAAAAAGGTAGATTTTTCTTGTAGAAAATTATGTCTAGTTGTCTTTTCATTCACTGTGTGTTTCCATATGAACTAGGGTTTGCATTCTTTTGTTCAAATTGAATTGCATAACTGTTATGGTTGTCATCACTATTCACTTCTCCTTTTATTTTTAACATGTTTTTTATTTGCATAGTATATAAATATGTCTTGTAACTTGGCTTCAACGAGCATCTGTGCCCTCCAATTTTACGTGTGCATAAGTAGATACTTAAACTTATATGAAATTCAACAAGTTAGATACAACGTCCTACGTGGCATAATACACATAAAATGTCACAATCATGTAGGACACAAAATTGTCATGTAAAATCGATGAATATGTATATTTGTTTAATTATATATATACAAGTTTTAGTGCGTACTTGTTCACACTCAAAGATAGAGGATATAGATGTTAGTTGAGGGATTGAAGCAAGTTAAAGGACACTTTATGTATTATGTATTATGCATTTTTTCTTCAATACTTGATTTTCTTTTATATGTCTTGTGTCCGTCTATCAAAAATAGTCTATCTACATATCACCTTCTCCGAATCATACTTGTTAGACTATACTGAATATGTTAAATATTGTAAAATATCATATATGTAACTATATATTATATATATGTCCCACCATTTTCCTTTCCAAGAAAAACTGATACTGTACACTTGCTATTATCCATGCTGAATGTCCCTTTTGTGGGAAGCAAAGCCACGATTTACTGTTTGGCACATTTCTATGTCATATCAATCTTTGGCTTGGTACAATATTCCCATTCATGAACACTTCTATTATATGTCCTTAACATTTTTCTGGCCACATTTATTAATTAGTACTACTTATTATATATATATATATAGCTTTCATTTCCTGTTTTTCATGAATGTTTGTGCGTGTTTACGTACGTAGATTCAAATATGTATCAGTGTACGTAATTTTTATTTTATTTTTGTACTTCTTGTCTCAATTTATGTGTTGGACTTTTCTTTATAATCTATCTAGGTGATTCAATTTGCTTGAGATTGAGGAGGGGAATGCAAGACTCCGAATGAATGTAAAATTATTCGTGCATTAGGCTATCCTTTTATTCACGATCATTAGTGATTATGGAAGCCTAGACTAATATGGATCCGGAATAGAAAATTATCAATTAATACATCATAAGTTGTTTTAAGAATCCGAATTAGATGTAGATAATCTATCCTAATGCAAGTATTAGTAATTGCTTTCATGACTCGAACGTGTGACCTCACAAAATCAACTATAAATACAGTGCAAATAGCAGGCTGGTGCACTAAATTTCAGCTATGCATATGGTTCATAGGAATGTCTATTATATGCCGTCTTATCCTGCATTTCCGCCGAGGGAAATGTTTGAGGGTCCTATAATTAAGTTGTGAAAGGAAGGTTCACCAAAAACATGGTTCAAATAAAAAATAAATAAGGCAAGGATTTAGTTTATAAGCTAATTATTTATATCTGTATATGATTAGAGTTTGTAGTGAATGCAAATTGAAAAGACAGTACTATAACACAAAAATGGAAATTAAAGTTAGGTGAGTAAAGTTTTTGAGATTCCAGCTTTGGACTTGCTGATAATCAGAAACAGACATACACCTTTATGCATTATGGATTAATTGAGTAGCCTTTAATCAATCTTAATTAATTAGCTCCCGCCGTACTACTGATTACTAATTATTTAATTGATTGAACTCATCATGAATTAATAAAGGTCATAAGTACTTCTTTATTTTTAATCAAAGATCTCATCTCGTGTTGAGGTCCTATATGAAAAAAGGTGTCTTTGATAAGAAACCTTTAATCACCTTCAAATGACATTTCAAATTCATTGTCTCCTTTAGTCCCCTCTAATTCAACATCCCCAACGATTGACACTCCTTCTTCGAAAATTCTGACTCTGCGCGCCCTTAAACCTAAATCCCACCCCCACCCCCACACTGCCACACACACCAATCATATCATCATATATAGTGTTTTCTTTAATTACATGTAAAGATTCTTGAAAATAATATTTTGTTTTCTTGCTTACTTATCAATTACAGTAGAAAATAAGTAAGAAGCATACCTGCTTCAGAATTAATTAAGGAATTTTCTATTTGGACGTAGGATTTTAATTATTGTGATTAGTTTCACTTTTTTGGACGGTTAAAAGTTGAAGATTACACGTCATTTCTTAAGATATTGTGTTATATTTTATATAGAGATTACATAGTCTAGAACTATGGTTAAGAAAAGGGAATATTCATCTATTCAATTGAATTCAATGTCTTTACAATAAGCTCTTTTGCAAAAGAAACTTGTGTAAATGGTCACTTATTATAAATATATAGTCTTTACGGTGTGTTTGATTCGATTTTTTCTCAAGTATCAAGCAACACCGTGTTGGTTCTTTTAAATTGAAAATCAAATCAAGTAAAAAAAAATACGTTGTATTAATTATGTCTATTTGATTGAATTTTTGAAGGAACGATTAAGTTGAGTTTCAATTTTTACGTTGCTATATATTTAGGTTATATTCAATTTTTTCAAATTATTTAACTTGTAATCAGTATGACAAACTAAAGGCCGTTCCTCCTCTTTTTCTTCCTTTTCATAAATGTTGTAGTGTTGTTTATGAAATTAATGCATTATAAAGAAAAATATGATCATATAAGAATCCATGATTATGATAGACACGTACAAAAGAAAGTTACTTCGGTTAGGAAAATACGTACATTCATAGTGACTAGAATATTGGATATCTCGTATTCGAAAACTAATTGTGGACCATACAAACTTCAGATAATTTTAATTGGAATTTAATCATTTATGAATGAACACTAAATATATTTGATTGAATTTCATACATAATTATTTTAAAAAAAAACACTGATATATATGGAAAGAATGCCAACCATAATTTTGTTTAAATACATGTATCAAATGGAAGCACATGCATAGTTTAGAACTATATCTTAAATGAAGGCCCTAAAATTGGGTGATTTACAAATTACAAATATAATATTGAACTTTTGACCTTGTTTATTCTGTGTATAAACTTCAAGTTTAATAAATTTTAACTCTTTTGACTTTAAACTTTAAAGGTTTGCCCATCATCCACAACGAGCAAAATAATATTTTGGCTAAAATCAACTATATATCTGTGCATTTGATACCTAGATACAAGCCCGAGCCCGTTATTACCGAAGCAATTTATTATAACTTAATATGCATCAATATTGTTGAAGATGAAGGAAGCTAATGATTGGAACATATCAAATGAATAGGTTTAATGAAGATGGCGTGTTTACAACACTGCTGTAGAGTTAGAGTCACACTAGATTTTATTACGACTAGGATTAAATTACGATTAGGATTATAGTACAACTAAGATTAGATTATTTATAATTACATTATTATTATTATTATTATGATTATTATTATTATTATTATTATTATTATAGTAGTAATAGCCAAATAGGTATTGTAGTAGGACTCTAAGTATAGTTAACTTAGGACTCTTACAATTCTCTCCCTATATAAATAACATGTATTCAACAATTTTAATCATTAATACAATCCTTGATTTCTAGTCCTAGACGTGAGATTTCTACAAATACAAATATATTTTTACCAACTCATGAAAGAATAACACTTTATAAAAATAGAGAAAAAGGTAATCTATTACTGTATACTACTTTTCTTAAATTTTGTTATATACTATTCATAATATTTTATTCATAATATTTTGTACGATAATGAGATAAATAAAAGTATATAAGCACGACAATATATAAGCATATAACCAGGAATCTAGGATAGTTGTCTATTCATCATGAATTTTTTGAAGTAAATAAGAAAAACATTAAATCTGTGAGTCATGGTTCCATTGTATTTATGTTCATAAATTTTCAATTGTCACAATGAATACTTAGATTTATCTGTCTACTACCCTACAAACAAGCAAATCCATAATTTTGAATTTTTTTTAAGAATATAAAATTTTAATCAAAACTGTTGAATTTTATCGGTCGCAGTATAGTTAGTGCATACACCGCTGCTGAAATTGATAGGCAAGTATTTTTGGGACTCTATAATATAAGCTGATGCATTTATAAAGTTGATAACGTGTTGTCTCTTCACAAAAGCTTATTTGTACGTACTGATTAGATGTAAAACTTTTGGCTATAAATTTTCAAAAGAATTTCCCCAAAATTTAAAAAATATAAAAGAACACATAACTTAAGGATTTTTTTAGTAGAAAAGAATAGGTAATTAAATATATACACCAATAACATAAATATAGATTCAAAAAATGTGAAATTAGTTATCGTACTTCATTTCTCAAAAGTAACTTTATGTAAACATTTATATATGATGGTGTAACATTTAACTATACTATTATGGATGAAAATATATAAAAAATATTTTATGTCTTGATCATGTGTCGTATTGTTTGACATCTTTATAATTAATAATTCATTTTTCATAATAATATTTTATAATAATAGTCAAGTATTCTTTGGAATTGATTTTGTGTTATATATAGTGCATTATTTATTATTTATAATAACATTTTGTTATAGTAGTCAAAATATAGTTGGACGAACGATATTGTTTTAGGAAAATTTGATTGTATTTCAGTTGTGGGGCTCAAATATCACGCGGATTAGTCTAATCAGGGCATCTCCAACCTTAAACTTTATTTTACTCTTCAAATATAGGGTTTTCTATTTCTCCAGACAATCAACTCCAATCTAATTCTCTATTTTACTCTCTAAAAAGGAATTTTTTTCTTTCTCCTCAATATTATATTATTATTTCTATTTCATTCTTATTTTCTTATTTCATAATATAAATCATTTCTTTCTTTTTCCCAAATAATTACTTTATATAATTTTCATGTGATATAAAATTTTATTTTTTCAATTTTTTTATTTAATATAAAATTATATTTTATTTTAAATTTCTAAATAACATAAATTGCAAGAAAATATTATATAATATACAAATAATAAATAAATTCAAATAAAAGTGAAATACAATTACATAAACACTCAACTTTCAAAATTATTACGTTGCTCTCATAAATATTCTATTAATGTATTACGTAGTTCAAAATGAGTATTTTTGTCCTTAATTTTTTTATGTCTAGCTAAAAATTGTACAAACCGGAGATTTTCATCTACCATCATACCCTAATTTTTTTCCGAATAGTGCTAAATTGTGAAATGACCTATCGGATTACTAAATGATTGTTGTGCTAAATTAATTATTATGTTATGCATTGTATTGTGTTTTATCTTGTATTTAAATTATTAAGTTATGTATTGTATTTTTAAATTAAAATTTTCATCTTATCATTTTAGTTTTGTGCATTCTTTATAGTGAAAATTAATAATAAAATAAAATTATATTATTGACGAAACTTAGAAATAAAATAAAATATTTTAATTCGGGATAAAGTAGTATATATTAAATAATATTTTTTTAAAATATTATATTACATTTAAAAAGAATTATGAATATTAGATATTTAATTAATGACATTATATGTAAAATAATATGTTAATTAGAAAACAATAGAAATAATAATAAAATATTAAAAAAGTGAAATAGAGAGTGTAAATAGTAGTTCTTCAAATTTGGAGAACTACTATTCAACTTTCTAAGAATGAAGAATAGAGTCAAAAATAAAGATGGGTTGGAGTGCCCATTCTCTATTTTACCCTCCAAATATAGAGAATGGAGAGTAAAATAGAGGTGGGTTGGAGATGGTCCCATATTTCCTAATCACATAGTTACCAAAGCTATTATACATTTTATTTAATTTTAAACGGAATTAGAGTCAGACCTCTTAATAATTTCGTTTGTTCTTATATTTATTTGATTTTTATAGTAATTAGTTGTTATATATCTATGATAGCATCTATTTTTTAAATATTATTTTGACTATTATAAGCAAAATTTATCCAAAGGATTAATTTCTTATTCCTTAATGTTACAAGAAGATTAATTTAAAATCTCAAAAGATATTACTTAAATTTTTGCTAGAATATTTATATTTCATAGAAAGCCAATAAATAAGCAGACACTTTATCAAAGATCTTCGTGACTTTATTATTATCAGGAAAAAAAGTTATATCTATGAGCAGCTTTAGAAACAGTAATTTATCATCTTTATATCTACCTGAGACAGTGAGAAATAGTGATATTTTTGTCTATATAAATTTACATTTATATTAAAAAAAAGATTAGTTGGAATCTTGCTTCAATAACATTTCTTTCGAGTAAAAAATCTATCTGAAATAATATTTATACCATATAAAGGTAGAGGTAAGGCTATGTATATGCCCTACTTTCTCGTATCATCCTACTGATAGAATTACACGATATATGATATTGTTGTTAAAGATAAGTTTGAAGTTAATGTATTTTCTCCAATCTTTTATTTTTCTATGCAAAAAGGTTCAAATATATTCATGAACTATGTGAAGTGACATTTATATCCTTTTTTGATTAAAATCGGGTAATTTGTGATGCTAGTTATATTTTCTTACTAGTAAAAGGATAAAGTAGGCCAATTTTACCGCAATTATTAACGGAAGGCAAAAGAAAAGAAGAGAATTTGACCACCACTTAACCAACGGTTATACATATTATTCGTTAAATTAGACAAGATCGATTTTACCTAATACTATAGTTCAGAAGTAAATTTAAACCTTTATCGATTAGTAAATTAAATGATCCTGGCGGCTGAGACCAACTTAGCAAGTCCAGTAATATATGAAATATAAAACATGTAAACATAAAAATCTTGTTTCCAATAAACCTGACATATTGGACCTTCAATTCTGGAGAAAGAGTCTTAAAGTCTACCTTACTCATCACAAATTATGGAACAAAGTCTTATATATAGGCCCTAATGTATAGTATATACTATTTACAATATTCCACTTATATATCATGAAAGTGACAGCCAATTTTTTTTTTTTATACTTCTAGCTTCATCATCTGATTATTCATACCATATCCAACTTTCCACTAACCTATAGCTAGTCAAAATAAAGATCATGTTAAAGAATATTTCACAGTATAGTCTGACACCAATAATTGTTATTGTTTATCTTTTTGGGGTCTTCCCTCATATATTTATATTGAGATTCGATTTAATTCAAATCCAGCAGGAATTCAAATATATGAGGTTCAATTTAATTCAAATCCAGCAGGAATTCTCACAATGAGAATTAAACGCTCTCTAACAAATCAATATCATACACATGATCTTGTCAAGTGCCCTAGTTGTGAATGCACTACATCAAAAATAATTTTTAGTGACAATAAATAAAGTCTTTACGTACATTAGTTAAGTGTCATTAGATCCAATCTCGCTAAAGACTTTAGGGACATATACAAAGAGTGTTAATTGCCGCTAAAAATACATATTTATCGGCAATTAAGTTATTGTAGTTAATTGCCACTAAAAATAATTTTTTATGTAGTGATGTTCTTGCGGGAAAGACTATGCTAGAATGTATATGATTGATGGCTTGGCAGTACATATTGATCGATAAACCTATAAAAACTATGCATGCCAATTGATTAGGTGATTTTGGATTAGCTACTGAAATTTTGAGTTGTTTTACTCTATTTTTGTTATTGGTAATGACCTTGGTGAATGACTAGCCACGAATTTCGTCAAATGCTAAAATTGTTGAGAATATCATTAACTAATAAAAAGTATACTCTCTCTAATAACTTAAACTTTTAGATGAATTTCTCACCCAGCCCTACCTACCCTATGTATTCGAGGGAGAGGATGGAACCGAAAAAGACCAGGTTCCACACATATGAGACAGGCAGAAGGTATGGGACGAGCAGTTTCTTGAAGAGCGAATTCGATCCTATAGTCGTCTTCTTTGTTCGAAAAATGCACAGTGGAAAGGGATGCTAGTCGGCTCGGTGAAGTTGTAGCCCAAAAAAAGAAGATCCAGAGTGATTCCTCACCTATCCTGTCAGGGGCCAGTGGAACGCTCAGCCCAGTAGAAAACAGAGAGAGTAGAAGGTAGCAAGCAAGAAGCTAGAAAAAAGGCAAAATAATAAGACACTCGATAAGAAAAAACTGGAATTCGATCTTGGAAATAGGAGAAAAAAGCTCATCATAACCGGGAAAGTCACTCTAATAAGGCTCATCATAGCCCTTTTTGTGACTCGACTCAAGCTCATCATACATAATTAGATTTCCTCTTCTTTCTTATGAATGGTCACACACTTGATATCAAAGCAGGCAGAGATCTTGAGATCGAATCTCACAACCACCCAAATTAAAAAGTGCGCTCTCTCTAACCAATAAACGATTAGGCCAAAGTGGTTGGTGAAGTCGTAATTTCTTTCTCTTCTTGCTATCTATCGTGAAGTTTGACTTCACTTGCTTATCGATGATTCAAATTTAACATATTGTTTAGACTTTTTATGTGCATTTTTCACCTGCAAAAAATTATTTATCAATTACAAATAGTTATCTCTTCACACAGTCTTCTCGTGTGTATTCATTTTAAAAATTGTTTTCCTAATTCGTCAAATAATTATAAACTTAAAGTTCAAAAACATTTGACCACTTAAATAGTTAAATTGTGATACACATGTATGTATATTACTTTTCAAGGTTAATTACTAGAATATGCTAATTATACAGCTAGAAAAATGTGATTAGTGAGTCACTGTCCTTTTAATGAAGATTATAATGGAGATTATATTTTGAAAGATTGTGGGGGCCGGGATAATGTTGACAAAAATGTATCTTAGTAAGAAAATAATGTATAGTTAATGGTAATGAAAACGAAATTGTTTGGTTCAAAAAATTAAACATACGTACGAAGAAAAGAGAAGCACATAAAGCAACTTTCATGTGGCCCATTTCTTGTCAAATCAATAGGTCCTTTGATGTGATTTTATCTTACAATACATTTTCTTCTATTCTTTTAACCTTTGTATAATCTTTTCAATAGTTGCCTCATTTTTGGCTACAAAAATCGATCAATCACAATCCATTTCAAGAATTCCACTTGAAAAAAAAAATGTCAAATTTTGATAGAGGCAAAGAATTGGTTGAGGGATCATCAAGATCGCCGGGCGATCAACCTGCTACGCCTAGTCGATATGAGTCTCAGAAACGTCGTGATTGGAACACGTTTGGTCAGTACCTAAGGAATCAAAGACCACCCGTTTCCATGTCCCAATGCAATAGCAACCACGTGTTGGAGTTCCTTAGGTACCTTGACCAGTTTGGGAAGACTAAGGTTCACTTGCAAGGTTGTATCTTTTATGGTCAACCCGAGCCTCCGGCTCCATGTACATGTCCATTAAGACAAGCCTGGGGGAGCCTGGATGCTTTGATCGGGCGGCTCAGAGCCGCCTATGAGGAAAACGGTGGCTCCCCCGAGACGAACCCTTTCGCGAGCGGCGCGATTAGGGTGTATCTAAGGGAAGTGAAAGAGTGTCAAGCAAAAGCAAGAGGAATTCCGTACAAAAAGAAAAAGAAGAAGGCAAGTGAGAGCAAAGGAGATGATGATTGCACTTCTTCTCACCCATTTTCTTGATCCAAAAAATGGTAAATTTCTAGCTTTTCTTTAGTATTTGATTGTTTAGTTAATATCTGGAAAAGGGTATTTATTAAACCATATAACAAAATATATGCAAAGTTATATGATTAGGCTAATATAATTACCTCTAGAGACCAAATATAGTGGGATAAAGAGGCATCTTTACATATAGATCCAAACTTGAAAAATATAGCAAAACAAAGCTAGTTGGATATTCTAGATTAATATAACTACTAGTATATGATAGATGAATCATGAAACAATATCATAATTCTATCTTTATATAATTCATTAAAGATGAACTTTAACTTTATGTTGAACACTAGATTTCAGCGATCTAATTGGGAACTTAAACAGTTTAACTTGGGTTGATTTCTTATATGCTCACTCGACTAATAGTTAGTTATTATCTCTGAAAGTCAATTTTCTTCAATAAAACAGACTTTCTGAGAAAATAACTATTAGTTGAATAATAATCATCTGAGAAATCAACTTGTTTGAACTTTTAGACCGTACTGGGAGAAAGAAGCAAATTGCGTTCTCTTAAATCTTAGCTCCTGAATTTCAATCAATCATCGATCGGGGAATTAAAGTACGAAAATATTTAGCTAACCAATATCATTCATCTCAAACCCTAGAAGTGATGGATGAATATGCAAAATTATGATCATTTTCCTTACCTAAAAGTCTTGATTAATGCCACAATGTTAAAAGTACTTTGTAGAACTGGTCAAGTTATTGTTATGTGATTTTGGATATCACAGATTCGAACTGTAGAATAGTCTCTTACAAAAATGTACTTAGGGGAAGGCTACAAACAATAGACCCTAATTGGTCCAACCCTTCCCTGAATCCCACACATAGAAATATATTCCCATAACATTCACCAAATACTTAAACCACATGCATTATACCTTCATGAAAACTAATAAGTCTTCATTCAAGTATTTGGCAACTATTCCTGATTTATAATATGTCAGCCTTAAATTTTTTGTTTATATTCTTTTGGGATTCTAGGATTTTGTGCACCCCTCATATAGCTAGCGTTTGGCCATAGATTTTTAAATATTTTTGAATCATATTTGGGTGAAAATTTGAGTGAAATTTCACCATGTGTTTGACCATAGTATTTGGGAAACATATTTGACTTTTTAAGAAAAATGTGATTTATACCCATAAGTTTTAAAAACTATCAAAATTAACCATAAGTTTGTATTAGAAGTCAATGGATCTTCGTTGCAACAAATAACTAGTGTCCATGACGTTGGAGCAATGTGGTTGTTTGGAGTGAGTGCAACAAGCATCATTCCATACATCGTGAAGTAGACAAAGCACATGACTTTGTTACCCTGGGTCAATTGTTCATCATTTTCATCAACAACCATATCATCACTTTCATATTTCATAACTACTTTGGTGTTCACGTAAAAAATTATGTAATACAACGCAAATAACTACTATAGAGGGTGTTTTTGTAAAATATAAAAGTTTGGTGTAAAATTTTAATTTTTAAAAGATCCCAAATAATGAGATTTGGTCCAAATACTAGAAAAAACTAGTGTTTGAGATATTTGCCAAAAAGAATTTGCCTAATAATGACAAATTATATGGACAAACATTATTTGCCAAATTTCTCCCCAAATATTACTTGGGAAATCAATGACCAAACGGGCCCATAGTCATTTGAGGTAACATAGGCTTTTTACATTTTTAATATAACAAGCATCTTAGAATTGACATTTTTTAATAATAAAATTTATGTCCTATTCCACCTGAATCAATCATTCTATAGTAATTTACTCCACCATGCAATGCTCCCTCTCTTTATTTTTTTTAATAATTTATGAAAAAAGTGCGTTTTATAATGGATTTTTAAATCAACAGAATCATAATTGCAAATCTTTCTTATGTACGAGAAATAATAATATATAGTATATATTGATATTTCTTCAATTTCACGGTAACACTAAAATATTAAATTTCCTATTAGTGCGCATTGATAGATATAGGGAACGGATCTAGTCCAGTAGTATAGATATGTGTTCGTTTGAATCCATAACTTCTAGTCTAAATCTAAATTTATCCATATAAAATGTATTAGAATTATTGAAAATATTGAACTATGAATCCATAACGCAAATTAGGTAACGTTATCGCGATTCCACTTCTATCTATATAAATCACCTTATTATTGCAAGGGTAATTTTGATATTTGAATGTTCAATATTGTTGTTTATTCGTCCTTTGTATCTTTACAAGATTGCTTACTGTCTGTATTAGATCTTTGTGGGGGCATCACACTTATTCTTTATTTGTCAGAATGCTCTCTATATATTTTTCATAAAAACAAATAATTATGTACTATAGTCTGTATGACATATTCCTATTTCCTCCATTATCGAAGTTGTTGGTTTCTAGCAGCATTTTTGTCTTCTATTTGCTTCATTTAAATGTTCATATCATTCAACTTATATATATTAATTTGTTCAAAAAAACATATTTTTTATCTACTTGATTATAGTATCAATGTTAATTTTATGTTGAACCAAAAAAAAATAAAATGTTGATTTTATGTGTTTGCTTCTAGTTTTAAAGATATGAATGACTATTTGTTACGAGTATATGTTTCTAGTGTGGATATATGTGTTATGTTAGCGTCCACGGTTTTAAGCTCATGGCTTCCTAGCTTTTCTTCTAGACTATAGCAAGTAAAATGGCCAAGCAAATGAAAACTTTTAGTGTAAAAACAAGATGAATTTAATTATATCATGTCAAGTAGGCTTTAACATATATAAATGGCAATATATTGGTAGAATTCTCAAGTTATTAGCTAAAGATGATTGAAAAGGTTAGAACATTATTTGATACTAAAGTTATCTAATGGTAAGAAACCTAACAATTCACCCTTATATTGCTTCTATCCCTCTGTGATGCCTCTGTCGGATAGCGGATTAAGCAGGACTGACACATTTCTAGGCTGACAAGCTTCTGAAGATGAGGTGCATATAATTCCTTAGTTGAATATATTCTACATTGGAATGAGAGAGGAAAGGAAAGAACTTAATATATAAGATATAGTTTAAGTTCACATGCTATACAAATATTTTTAGGGCTCGATGTAATGTATCCCTAAAAATAAATTAATAAGGGCCTAGGTCCAAATTATCTCACTTGGGAATCTGGAATTTCTGGATTTGATCCTTTGCGATGTATCAATATATGACCAATCTCTCTATCATTAATTAACATCCTCTTGCTAGCTTCTTTTCTTTAATCACTCAAACAATACATGCCATGAATTTGGGTCATAATAAATTTGGTATCAGAGCATGTACTCCCTTAATACAATGGTGGAACAAATTTTTGCAAGGACCTTGAGTCTCTAAGGAGAGGTGTATGTGACTCTAGACAGAGGGCGGGTCAAGCAGGATTACGAGATTTTTAGGTTGACAAATTAGTAACTATTAGGTGCACATGACAACTTAAGTTAATACTACATTGAAATATGAGAGGAGGAAAATGTAGAGTTTTATAAGGCGTAGTTCAAATTTACATGATACACACTTTCAAGGTTAGCGTAGCCCAAAAGACAAGTTTGTATGGACCTAGACCCAAATAATAATATGCATCATAGACTTGATTCATGACACCCTAAGTCTAGTATTCCGATTCTTTTCCATCCCTTTGCTTCAACTTATGCTTTCTTTACAAAGAGTTTTAGATATATACATCAAAGAAATTAACATGATCTCTAGTGAAATTTGTAATTTTTAAAAATAATACTGATTATCTGCTCTAATAGGTAACCCCATAGTGTAAAAATTCTTTATATTGACAGTATTCATTTATGTAACTTACACTTTTTATACTTATGGTGTGTAAATCTTAAACTCGACTTCTGATGAAGTTTAAGTTATATGTACATTGTTAGTAAAATATCCTATAGAAGATCCGACAATATAGAACATTTTCTATCATGACTAGTATAATGACATATTCAGTGTATTCTTATAAGCAGGATCTATGGAAGATAGTAGACGATACACAAACCTATGAGGTATAAAGACCGTTTACAATAGACCCTAGCTCGATTCAAAAGATGTATATGTAACTGAATTAACTCTTATAAAGTATAGACTTAGATAGACGTTCATGCTCTAATATATATTCTGATTAATTTCACTAGAAATAAAATATATCTAACAATGAATACATGTATACATTATTCTTTTTCTTGTTTTTTCTTTTGCAGAAAAGTGATGAATTGTGTCTTCATGAGCAGGTTATTGCTGAACACTTAAAGGGATTTGCTATATATATATAGCTCTGGAAGAATTATGTCTCATATTTATCAAGTCACCATTTGGTTTTTTATTTCATATATATATAAGTGCCTTGATTTCCTTTTTTTCTGCTAATTAATTAATTAGCAGTCATGTTCAATCATAGGCCTTTTCTTTAAATTACTTTTTAGTAATTAAGTATTCTACTGTTTTTTCCCTTATATTTCTCAGTTGTTTGTGAATCCTAAATTAGTTCTTGTAAGATGATTACTATAAACTCTTTTGTACAATTAAGTGATCATTAATTTGAATCCAAACCCTACTGTACGTATATTACGTTGTTTGTGCTCATTTAATTTGTACTCTCGCCGTCACAACTTATCTGATGTACTTTGATCAAAGGAATAAATATTTTTAAAAATTATGATCTAAAATAAGTAATAGGAATATTCGTGTGATTATATTTAGATCATCTCATGAAAAAATAAAGTTTAAAGCTAAATCATTTTTATATATAAAACAAAAAGTATCATTCTCTTTTTTTAACAGCCTAAAAATAAAAGTGCATGACATATATATTGAAAAACATTCTCACCTGCAAATGGTATTAGTTTTCTAATAAAAAATTAATTAAGTGTATACCACCAAAATAATGTTATGGTCATGTTTAATTAATCACTAATGTAAAACGAATTCATTTTTTAAATTTGATTTGGAGAAAAAGAAAGAAGAAGAAAAAAGGTTCTTTTTATATTAATCCGTTATAGAAAATTTGCAGGGTATGTATACCTTCATTGTTAACATTACTTAAGTCATATTTATCTCTGCCTATAATGATTTGTTCCCGTCGTTATAGAAAAGTCAATGGGGGAAAGAATTGGGGTCAGAAATTTTTTTGGTAGTAACTTGAAATTTCCTAATCTAGTTTAGATTTGGATGAAATCGGAGTCAGTAAAGTCTAGGGAAATCTGGTAACAACTGGGTGATTTAATTATGATTTTGATTATTGTTGACATCCAATTTTGGACCTCCACGATATAGATTAATCACCGAGCTTCTTAAATTCCACATGATTTGAAATAATTAGTTTTTATAAAGCTCAAAATATTTTTCTAATTACTTTTAATTAAATCTACCATTTTTAATGATTTTTAAGTAATATATATGTTTTATATAGTTTTGTATATAATTAGTATATTTTATAAACATTTCGAAATCATCTCAAAAAGATTTTAATTTTAGTAAGTAGTTTATTAAATTAGTTTAATTTAAATTATGGTTATAATTTTGAATCATTAATTTACAATTAAGTTAATTATTTTATTTCATTGAAATTAAGAAACTCGTTAATTAATTAATATTGATTCATCTTATTTAGGCTTTAGCCAAATTTGTTAAGTAACTCAATTTGGTTAGCTTCTTAATTTTGTTTGGTTAAATTGGTAATTCATTTGGCTATTTCTTAATTGTGAATCTAACCACTTTTTTCTTGAACCTTTGGGCCAGAATCTATCCAATTCCTTGGCCCATTAGCAACATTTTCAAGCAGCCCAGCCCACAACCATTCCAAATAACCCCCAAACAGACCCAACAATACACGTATGCGTACAATACAAACATACATTACAACGATACCAATACGACGCGACCCCACACATCTTCTTCTTCAAACGACCCAAAAATCGCGACTGAATCCAGTCCAGAATCGCGAGTCCAGTAACAATATCGAGCCCAGTCCGGCAATCGCGCGTGGCACTCTCCTCTCTCCCTTATCTTCTCGTACGAGAAACGTTCGAGAACAAGGCCATGTATCTCAATCTTGATGCCTCATCTTTCTTGCCCTAAATCAGAGGGCTCTCGTCCTCAATCTGTTGAAAATAGTACGATAGTAGCTGTCCAAACCTTATCCTTTGAGAATTTTTGAATTTTGGATTCTCCCACATCGATCCAGACCCTTTTTACTTCCCCTTTTTCCCTTTATAAATAGGCTTCTCTTTACTGTTCGTAAGGGACGGTTTTTTGAGAGCTAAAGAATTGAGAGCACCCCCGAAAAGGTTTTGGGAGCTCGTAGTTCGTAGTTTAAGATTTTATTTGCTTTCGACTGTCCCAGTCACATTTTGGTGGTAAAGTTCATTGCCTCCAAAGCTCGAGTTCCAGTCGCTGCCCAGAACCAGTCCGATTTGCACTCCCATTCTCTTGCATTTGATCCTCTTCGGGTCAACCCCATGAAGTCGCGAAAGAGTAAATAATATTCTATTGGGTTAGAACCCAAAAACCAGCAGCAACAACAGCTCAAAAAAGCTGAAATGAAAGTGTTTTACCGTTCAAATTGGCCGAAATTTGAACAGCTGAAATAAGGCAGAATTGCAGCAGTTTCGAAGGGCTGATAATGACTTTTTTTTGGACTTAAAAAATCTTAAAATAGCGCCATAAGCAGCAAATAACAAGCCGCTAGTGAACTCAAAGTTGTCAAATTTCTATTCGCATTTTTATTTCCTTATATTGTGATTTTGTGATATTTGCTTTTAACTTCTAACATTTATTTTATCTAACTTAGATGAATCCTTGGAAGTTTTTAAATAACTCTTCTATTTTGTTAGTTGTTTACTTTAAGTATTTAAATTTTCAAAACTTTTTCAAGTTAGGCAACTTAAGCTCTTAGACTAACTTGAGAATTATTCATATTCTTTCATAGTTAGTAATTAGCTTTGAATCTATGTTTATGAGTTTGAACTAACTATTTAGTTCAAATTTTTGAATAGGATAAAATTGTTAAGTTTCTTAAAATAAATTAGTTGTCTTTTAATTTAACTTAGGACTTTGTATGAATGACTTGAAGATTTTTTATATCCTTTCATAGTCGTTAAACAAGGTTCTTTACTCCATGTTTATGAGCTTGAATTAGTTTTATGATTCAAAACTTGACTATGGATAAAAGTTTCAAGTTAGGCTTATTCTTGAGAATTTTATAAGTATCAATAGATTTTTATCTAAGTTTTCAACAAGATTTTAAAGTAATATAAATTCTCTTTTTAAAAAAAATTTAGCCAAGCTTTTTAATCCGCCGGTCAACCGCATGTTAGCGGATTCTTTAAGATGCTTAAACCCTTCCTTAGAGAATTATTTGAACCCTTACCCGACTCTGGTTATTTAAATTGTTTCCTCTCAAATATTCCCTTTTTAAATGGTTTTCTTAATTTTTCCTAAAAAATTAAGTGGCGACTTCCCAATTATAAATTTTTCCAAAAAGTTAACAAAATTGCCAAAGTTGCGAAAATGGTTTCGAAACCCTTAGTTTTCGAAATCAGGTCGTAACAGAATGACGACTTCACTGGGGGATTCATCTAGGTTCTAACCAAAAGGATTTTATTGTTTGGCTAACTATTATTGTATTAATTGTTACCTTATGCAATAATGTGTTTAAATTTTGAATATTAACTGTCATATTGCATTCATGGCATTTTTCTGATATTTGTATAGTATATTAAATAACGGTTTCTGCATAATCGCAGTTGCACCTTTTATACTCAACCCTTTTTCGAAAGGATCAACAATTTATTGGTATGTCATGCGTCCAATGGTTGTTGTGAGTTCCAGCCTAAGTTGTCCGCTTGGGTTCCCGGTCTTTCAAAAGCCACTCTTAGTCAACTAGCGTAGAGCGAAACCAAATCCCAAATTTAGCGCATTTTGAACTAAGTTGACCTAACATCCAACGCGTGTTGGGACCATTAGAAGACCACCTTATGTCTAATTGACCCCGGTCAATATAAGACGATCATTCAACTACTTGTTAAATTTAAAGGATATGTATGTCGATTTGTGCGTACCATTATCCCTTGGGGATAGAGTTTTATTTTATAGGTAGTTTCTTTGTTTAAGACAAAGGAAGATTCTCCTCATCCAGAAGAAATTCAAAAGCATCAAGAAGTTTGGGAATGAAGATTTTATGTGGAAACTTAGATTAGTTTACCTTGTACCCCTGCGTGGGACTGTTAATTATTTCCCTTTCCTCTATTATGTATCCCCATTTGTTTTATTCATAAGGTTTGTATAAATTTTTTTTGGGGGCAATGGAACGTTGTACAAACGATATACACATCCTTCAATCGTTAGGCCTACCTTTGGCTCAAAAAGATCAAATGCATGTTAGGAGGTGTTATATATTGTTTGTGTGTTAAATATTTCAAATTTTGTTTCGTTTGTGCTTGCTTGACTTATGTGTTCTATACATATGTTTTGCTTTAAACATAATTGGTCTATTATTTCATTCCAAAGTCTTAGAACATCTTTTAACATATATACTCAATTTTCAAGCTTTTTGAAATACTCTTGACTTTATTATCAAAATACGTTCAAAATCACTCAAATTCTAAGTTCAATAGTGCTTTAAAAAATTATTAGGTCATCATTCAAATTCATGTTGACCTCGTTGTTTCTTGAAATTTATTTTTCACACCTACCTAGCCGGTGTTACTAAATATTCCGTTAGTTTTAAATCTTAAGTCCTTATTTCTCGGAAGGGGTTTTCAATTGAACCTTCCAAAAGGTACATTTGAATCTATACTCAAATCATATAGTTTGCTTTGTTCAAAGTCCTTTCTTTCGTTAAAATTTTAGTTCATAGAACGATCAAAGTTTTCCCATTTTGTCACCCTTTTAGAGTCTTTTGTTCTTTGAATTTTGGACTAATTTGTTTTAAGCAAAACAAATGTTATTTGTTTTATATGTTACTTTGGTTGATTATTATGATTAATGGACTAACTCTCTTATTTTTTGAGTTGTTTTTAGAAGAAGATACTGATTTGTGTTGGTAATCAAACTTGCTCACTTCACCAAAGTACCCGTTGGCAGAACATTAACATTTTACACGGTCTAAGGTCAAGGAAATTTCTGCAGATTCTTCATTTCTTACTTGGATTACTAAGAGGACTCGGTCTAAAATGGATTCCACTATCAACACGATTGTTTCGTCCGAAATGATCCTCATTTCATCTGTCGCGGCCAATCCTAGTGCCTCGATAGCAACAGAATCACCCATGGAAGTCATCGCTCGTCTAGAGCAACGAATTGGTGAACTGATAACACAATACCAAGCTGCTTCTCAGAACTTACCACCTGATGCTCGCCAAAAAGGGACTTTGCAAACTTCGTTTTCAACTTCAAGTGAGCTCAATCAAGGAGATCATTTTACCACCTTTCAACAAACTCAAAGTGCTTCACTCACTCATTTAACTTAAGATACTCCTCTTGTGTACACATTTGCACCTCCAAAAGCTCCAACGGTAACACATCATGCTCTGCCAGTGGACACTTATGTCACTGCTCCACCTGTTATCAAAGCTCAGGAATTTCACTGCCAAGATGTTAACCACTATGTTGAAATTGAAAATGATGCAAAATCAATTAATGCTGAAATGATGAGTAGGAAGATGAAAATCTTAGAGGACGCTTTGAGAGGTCTTCGTGGGTTCGATAGTAGCCAGAGTGTGAGATATGAGGAGTTGTGCACATTTCCCGAGGTTGAGCTTCCACCCGATTACAATATTCCAAAGTTTGAAAAGTTCAGTGGATCAGGAAATCCTCTCTTTCACTTGAAAATCTATTGTGAAAAGTTGATTGGTGTTGGAAACAACGAAGGGATAAGAATCAGGCTATTCGATCAAAGTCTGACTGGAAAAGCATTGGAGTGGTACTCAAAGCAAGATGTGACTAAATGGCGTACTTGGGATGATCTAGCGAATGCTTTTGTGGATCACTACAAGTTTCATGTTGAAATCGCTCCCGATAGGATCTCTATTACCAAGCTAAAACCAAAGTCGACTGAATGCTTTCGAGAATATGCCATTCGTTGGAGGGAAGAAGTTGTTAGGGTGCACCAACATATGGAGGAATCATAAATGATCACCTACTTCATTCAAGCTCAAGACTCAGAATACTATGAGCGTATGCTGACAATGGGTGGAAAGACATTTGCAGAAGTTATCAAAACTGGAGAAATGATTGAAGACGGTCTCAAGACTGGCCGAATAACGAGTTACACGTCATCTCAGTTTGCTAACAGGGTCTATCAAACAAGTTCCTTTAGATGTGGAAAGAAAAAGGAGAAAGAGGTTATGATGTTAACAACTCGAGGAAATACCTCATATAACCATCAACCGCCTCCAAGCTATCCTTATTCACCATACTATGTTTGCAACAATCAAGCAACATTTCGTTCTCCACGACCAATTCAAAGTCATTAAAACAATGCACCTCGTCCTAATTTTGAGAAAAAGCCTCCCTGAGTCCTCACTCCACTGTGTGAGACAAGGACTCAACTTTTTGAGAGATTGAAAGAGGCAGGGATACTCCATCCAGTGGAAGCCAAGACTGTGAATACTTCAGCCGATTGATATGACCCAAAAAAGCGTTGTGCTTATCATTCAAGAGTTGTTGGACATGATATCGAGAAATGTATCACTCTCATACACAAAATTCAAGATTTGATTAACAATGAGGTGGTAAAACTTGCTCAAGCTCCACCAAATGTGAACACCAATCCACTACCCAAGCACAAAGAGTAGTTGTTGGTATAACTAGTTGCAAAGAAAAAACAAGTTTTTCTGAAAGTCACACTTTTGGCATCTTTTAGTATTGCATTTGGAGTTTGTTGTTTCATTTCCCTGTAATCGCTTTTTATCGCTTTGTTTCTTTTGTAATCGTTTGTTTGGATTTAATTTGTAAGCATCTTTCATCTGTAATGAACAACGTCTGACCTGAATTCTCAAGAATAAGATACGTAGGCAGCCTATGTCGGCTTCGGTCACCCCTTTATCCGTTTTTAATGTTTTCTTGTACTTGAACTACGTTCGACCTGATTTTCCTAGTGGAATACGTAGGCGGCCTTCACTGGCTTCGGTCACGTTGTTAAAAATATTTCAATTTCTTTTTTGTTGGAACTACGTTCGACTTGATTCCTGCTCAATGGGATACGTAGGCATCACACCAGCTCGGTCATATTCCTCATAAGTTTTTCATTTCCCTTCATAATGAAACTGGGGAAAATTTTTGAGAGGATCTCAAAATTCGTTAGAAGAGGAATTTTTCCAACAAGTCAGAATCAAGAATCACTTCAGAGTTACAACTGGGGCAGAATTTTTGAGATTCAATCAAAAAATTCAATTGAAAACTACAGAAAATTCAAAGTTTATGATTATATTTTAAGCTGGGGCAGAATTTTCGAGGAGGGTCCTAAAAAATTCCATCAAGCAACATTTCGAGATCTGATAAGCTTGTAAACCAGAAGTTAATGAAACATCAGGACGGCAAGGCAAAGCCAACATGAATCTGTCTCTCAAAACTAAGATTTTTTCTTTGGATGCAGGAATTACGAAGTTACAAGGCATTTTTAGACCCACATCGGCCTCATTATAACTCAGATAATTTCTACTCTTTCTTCTCTTTTAAAAAAATTTCCTTTCAATTTATTTTGACTTACACATTCTCAATCCTACGGATGGAATAGCTTGGCACAATGGTGAAGACCATATGACGTTATCCAGACCAATATAAGCTGAACAACTTTACTTAAAAACTTATCTTTTACTTTGGTAATTTTATTTTGTTGCTAATTACATCTGAACTCTGCAGGTGTCGCTAGAATTGGAGTCAGAATTCCAAAAGGTCTTTTCAATCTTGGAAGAATCAGTCCAAACGTTCACCAAAAGAGGGACATGAACCAATACTTTTCAAAGATGTTATTATGAAGGATTCTCGGCACCAAGGATCTAATCCAACAAGCTTACTCTTATCCTCTATTTTACATTGACAAATTTTGTCCTCTTTTATTTCTATTTTATTGCCGTGTGTTGGCAAATCTTTCGTTCTCTTTAAATTCTGTTAAGTTTCAGGGTCGAACTATGTCAAACCTGATTTCTTGCTCCAACAAGATACGTAGGCAATCCTATATAAGGATTCGGTCTTCTAAACTGTTTTAAACTACAGACCCCAGAGGAAATCAGGGAATGTTTTTGAATAAGTCATTTTCGTTTCTTGCAAATTATTCAGTTAAGTACTCTTGGACTGGAAACAGGGGCAACTTTTTGAAATAGTTCAAAGTTCTCAAAATCTCTGTTCAACTTCATGTTTCAGAGATATTATGTGTCAAGCGAGTTTTCTCTTTGCAAGAGATCTTTTTAAAGTAGGGATTCACCTCATGTGAAATCCCTAATCGAACTTTAGCGCCTCATTTCAACGTTATAAGTCCTCAAAATCGTTCTTCCAAATTCTTTCATTCTCCATGGCGGCCAGATCGTCTTGACGTGTTTAAAAGTCTTGACATTTGTTAATCTCTCTGTTTTTAACTAACAAATTTTTTATAAGCGCAGGGTCGACAAAGTTTTAATGATAACTAGAGATGTTATCGGCTTCATAAACTACGAGAAGCTAATCAAATTACTATGTTATAACCATACTCCCTATTTTGATATTTGTTCTTTATCATAGGGTATTATTATTGGAGCGTCACTTCCTTCAACGTGACACGTTATATTATTGGAGTGTCACTTTCTTCAATGTGGCACGTTAAATTATTATTGGAGCGTCACTTCCTTCAACGTGACACGTTAAATTATTATTGGAGCGTCACTTCCTTCAACGTGACACGTTAAATTATTATTGGAGCGTCACTTCCTTCAACGTGACACGTTAAATTATTATTGAAGCGTCACTTCCTTCAATGTGACACGTTATGTTATTGAAGCGTCACTTCCTTCAACGTGACACGTTATATTATTGGAGCGTCACTTCCTTCAACGTGACATATTATATTATTGGAGCGTCACTTCCTTCAACGTGACACGTTAAACTATTATTGGAGCATCACTTCCTTCAACGTGATACGTTAAATTACTATTGGAGAGTCACTTCCTTCAACGTGGCACGTTATATTATTGGAGAGTCACTTCCTTCAACGTGACACATTAAACTTTTATTGGAAAGTCACTTCCTTCAATGTGACACGTTATATTAATGGAGCGTCACTTCATTCAACGCGACACGTTAAATTACTATTTGAGAGTCACTTCTTTCAACGTGACATGTTATATTATTGGAGTGTCACTTCCTTCAACGTGACACATTAAATTTTTATTGGAGAGTCACTTCCTTCAACGTGACACGTTATATTGTTGGAGCATCACTTTCTTCAACGTGACACATTAAACTATTATTGGAACGTCATTTCCTTCAATGTGACATGTTAAATTGTTATTGGAGCGTCACTTCCTTCAACGTGACATGTTAAATTATTATTAGAGCGTCACTTTCTTCAACGTGACACGTTACATTGTTATTGGAGTGTCACTTCCTTCAACGTGCCACGTTAAATTATTATTGGAGTGTTACCTTTCTGAATGTGACACATTATATTATATTGAACCGTCACTGTCCTCAAAGTGACACATTATTATTATATTGCGTTGTCACCTCCTTGAATGTAACACGTTATATTACATTGGGCATTCGTTTCCCTCAAAGTGATGCATTATTATTATATTGAGACATTACTGGCCTTAAACACAAGGTTATATTATATTGGGACATCACCTCCATCAAAAGTGACACGTTGGGACGTCACATCCCTAAAAAGTGACACGTTGAGACGTCATCTCCCTAAAAAGTGACACGTTATATCGTGCTATTGAATCATCACTCGTTTAAATAGATCACTTTGGATCATAATTTTCTTCGTAAGCAATACACTTGAAAATGGATTGCCATCTCTGACATGTTAAACGAGGTTTGCACAAATTATATTTGTATTTATATTACATTTTTATACTGACAATTATTTTCCAGACATTTCAATACACAAAGTGGACTACGTCAAATAGGACGCAGTACAACGTGGAACTTTTTCTTAGCAGCGAATTGGACATAGTCCAAAAAGGAATGTCAAACTCTTAGGACGCGAGTTGAGGAACGACTTCCACCACAATCAAACCACATCCCTATCCTATGGTGTGTGGGCATTTTCTTGGGTTTAACAGTTTCAGTTTCGCCTTTGGTGAAATTTTCAACTCTCACCGGAGGTAAATTTTCAAATTCGAGTGACAATACACCTATAGCTTTGGAAGTTATGTCTATGTAAGTTCTTACATATGAGGGTGAAAGGCCCCACATTCATAAGTGAGATGTTTGCAAGCCTCTTTTCCACGCTCAATTAATTTATCACTTATCCTTAAGCTAAAGGTTAAATCCACATAAGAGTTTTTCTTTTCAACCGATTGAGTCAAACCTGGTGTTGAAAACTCGACTGCACTCTAACAATTTTGTCATCACTCCGTTCTCAAGCTTTTCGGTCTCTCCGTACTTTGACACCGAAATAACTTTTGGAATTTTTTGAAAATCGTGCTTAAAATCAAGTGTTTCGAACTACTAGTGGCCTGAGTTATCATGTAACCTGAGATAAGTAGGAAACCCAATACCAGGGTCTGACCATAATTCCTTAAAATCCTTACCGTTCATTGTTCCAAAGAGATGATTAGTGGACAGACAAAATTGAATTCGTCAATTTCATTTGCCTCAGATATCTTTCATCCATCCCAGTCAAATGAAGGGCAGTTGTTGACATCCAATTTTGGACCTCGACGATATAGATTAATCATCGAGCTTCTTAAATTTCAAATGATTTGAAATAATTAGTTTTTATAAAGTTCAAAATAATTTTCTAGTTACTTCTAATTAAATCTACCATTTTTTTTAATGATTTTTAAGTAGTATATATGTTTTATATAGTTTTGTATATAATTAGTATATTTTATAAACATTTCAAAATCATCTCAAAAAGATTATAATTTTAGTAAGTAGTTTATTAAATTAGTTTAGTTTAAATTATAGTTATAATTTTGAATCATTAATTTACAATCAAGTTAATTATTTTATTTCATTGAGATTAAGAAACTCGTTAATTAATTAATATTGATTCATCTTATTTAGGTTTTAGCCAAATTTGTTAAGTAACTCAATATGGTTAGCTTCTTAATTTTGTTTGGTGAAATTGTTAATTAATTTGACCATTTCTTAATTGTGAATCTAACCACTTTCTTCTTGAACCTTTGGGCCAGAATCTATCTAATTCCTTGGCCCATTAGCAACATTTTCCAGCAGCCCAGCCCACAACCATTCCAAATAACCCCCAAACAGACCCAACAATACAGATATGCGTACAATGCAAACATACATTACAATGATACCAATACGACGCGACCCCACGCATCTTCTTCTTCAAACGACCCAAAAATCGCGACTGAATTCAGTCCAGAATCGCGAGTCTAATAACAAAATCGAGCCCAGTCCGTCAATCGCGCGTGTCACTCTCCTCTCTCCCTTATCTTCTCGTACGAGAAACGTTCGAGAACAAGGCCATGTGTCTCAATCTTGATGCCTCATTTTCCTTGCCCTAAATCAGAGGGCTCTCGTCCTCAATCTGTTGGAAATAGTACGATAGTAGCTGTCTAAACTTTATCCTTGGATAATTTTTGAATTTTGAATTCTCCCACATCGATCCAGACCCCTTTTACTTCCCCTTTTTCCCGATATAAATAGACATCTCTTTAATGTTCATAAGAGACGATTTTTTGAGAGCTGAAGAATTGAGAGCACCCTCGGAAAGGTTTTGGGAGCTCTTAGTTCGTAGTTTAAGATGTTATTTGTTCTCGACCGTCCCAGTCACATTTTGGTGGTAAAGTTCATTGCCTCCAAAGCTCGAGTTCCAGTCGCTGCCCAGAATCACTCAGATTTGGACTCCCATTCTCTTGCATTTGATTCTCTTCGGATCAACCTCCATGAAGTCACGAAAGAGTAAATAATATTCTATTGGGTTAGAACCCAAAAACCAGCAACAACAACAGCTCAAAAGAACTGAAATGAAAGTGTTTTTTCGTTCAAATTGACCGAAATTTGAACAGCTGAAATGAGGCAGAATTGCAGCAGTTTCGAAGGGCTGAAAATGACTTTTTTTTGGACTTAAAAAGTCTGAAAATAGCGCCATAAGCAGCAAAGAACAAGCTGCAAGTGAACTCAAAGTTGTCAAATTTCTATTCGCATTTTTTATTTCCTTATATTGTGATTTTGTCATATTTGCTTTTAACTTCTAACATTTATTTTTTCTAAGTTGAATGAGTCCTTGGAAGTTTTTAAATAACTCTTCTATTTCGTTATTTGTTTACTTTAAGTATTTAAATTTTCAAAACTCTTTCAAGTTAGGCAACTTAAGCTCTTAGACTAACTTGAGAATTATTCATATTCTTTTATAGTTAGTAATTAGTTTTGAATCCATGTTTATGAGTTTTAACTAACTATTTAGTTCAAACTTTTGAATGGGATAGAATTGTTAGGTTTCTTTAAATAAATTAGTTGTCTTTTAATTTAACTTAGGACTTTGTATGAATGACTTGAAGATTTTTTATATCCTTTCATAGTCGTTAAACAAGGTTCTTTACTCCATGTTTATGAGTTTGAATTGGTTGTATGATTCAAAACTTGACTATGGTTAAAAGTTTCAAGTTAGGTTTATTCTTGAGATTTTTAGAAGTATCAAGAGATTTTTATCTATGTTTTCAACAAGATTTTAAAGTGATATAAGTTCTCTTTTTAAAAAAAATTAGTCAAACTTTTTAATCCTCCGGTCAACCGCATGTTAGCGGATTCTTTAAGATGTTTAAACCCTTCCTTAGAGAATTATTTGAACCCTTACCCGACTCTGGTTATTTAAATTGTTTCCTCTCAAATATTCCCCTTTTTAAATGGTTTTCTTAATTTTTCCTAAAAAATTAAGTGGCGACTTCCCAATTATAAATTTTTCCAAAAAGTTAACAAAATTGCCAAAGTTGCGAAAATGGTTTCGAAACCCTTAGTTTTCGAAATCGGGTCGTAATAATTACATGAATAGAGAGCTAAGACATTAAGAAACCCGTACGACTTTACGAAATTTAGGCGAGTAGAACTTCCGAAAATAATCTTAGGGTGAACATGTGATTTTTGAATGTCAAGGGTTGAAGGTGTTGTAACATCCGGCAATGTGAAATAATTGAAGAGGCTTAGAATTGGAAATTTTCATTTTTGGAAAGAATTTAAGGTTTTGGAAATTTTGGCTAAGTATGGAAAAGGTGAGTTTTTGGCCAACTTTGATCAGTTGTAACTTCTAGCTCATGATGAGTTAGAAGTATTTCCAGTTATGGTTGCATAGCACTCGGAACGATCTTTCCAACGCCACCGAGTTTTCTCAATTCCGAGTCCGTATGAGCGAGTTATGACCTTTGAAAGTTGGGCAGTTGACAAGGAAATCCGTCCGGGAATCATTAAGGGCATTTTGGTCTTTTCCCTAGCCTTTTATTTTGGTTTTATAAATGTGTTAGGCTGATCATTTTGATTAGTTTTACCATTTTAAAAGAAGTGAGAGTGAGGGTTTTGAGAGAAGAAGAAGAGAAGAAGAGAAGAAGAGAAGATCAAGCAAGGAGATCATCGTGGATTTTCGTCGGGGGTGATCCCTACCAAGGTATGTGAGCTTTTAGTGTTGGGTGATCCTTTCCCCCACATGCCAAACTCGTTTTATTTTCGAGAAAAGATGGATTGTGTTTGTTGAAGTTGTGAGTTGTTGTGGTTGAAGTTGTTAGAGTTGTTAAAGTTGTTAGTTGTTGAAATTATTGTTGGTATTGTTGTTGGTTGTGATGTTGAGATTCTTGATGATTTGGGACTTGTTTCCGGTTGGGGTTTTGAGTTGAAATCTATTGAATGTTGAGGGATTTCATGTTTCTAAGTGATTGGGGTTGGAACCCTTGAAGTTAAAGAGTTTAGAGTTGGAAAAATGAAGGAGAAAAGTCGGGCTTCTTACATGAAACAAGTCCGTGTCGCGGACTTGTTCCCTCTGTGAACAAAATCTGCTCCGCGTCGCGGACAAGACGCGGACTCCACTGTTTTCAGACTTATTTCTCAAAAATTTTCTTAAGTTTGGTTGTTCCAAATCATTCCTAAACACTATGGGGTCCTTCCAAACACCAATCAAGTCCTTGAATCCATAATTCAATTCAAGTGAAGTTAGTTTCCGATTCAAGTGAAGTCAAGCTTAGAAATTAAGTAAGTCCAAGCAAGTCTTTAAAGCTTTTCAAGAGTCTTCATTGAACGTTTTAACTTCATTCTAAGGCTCAAGTTCCAAGTTAAGTATAGAGTTTCAAGTCAAGCAAAGAGTATAGAGTTTCAAGCTAAGTAAAGAGTTTCAAGTTTCAAGTTGAGTTAAGAGTTTCAAGTCAAGTCAAGTCAAAGTAAAGAGTTCAAGTAAAGTAAGGAGTAAGGAGTCGAGTCCATTTCTCCAAAGTTATTAGGGAACTATGTACTTCCCAAAGAAGTTCTAAATGTTTTTACATTTAAGTAAGAAAGGAGCCATGTTCTCCAAAGAGCCTTCGGGCTAGTTTTTGAGTAA
The DNA here is from genome assembly GCF_900185275.1 of Solanum verrucosum. Taxonomy (NCBI): domain Eukaryota; kingdom Viridiplantae; phylum Streptophyta; class Magnoliopsida; order Solanales; family Solanaceae; genus Solanum; species Solanum verrucosum. Next base: position 337,128 of record NW_026019982.1, on the reverse strand, counting down.
TTATCTCATATCAGCAGGAATAATTATGTTTTAAAAACATAAGAGCCAGTACATTTTTGGGAGTAGTATCGAGCACCGAGTTGGGGGAGCGTTCAAAGAACCCACAGCCCCCATAGAACCATGTTAGCCACCATGGGTAGAAAAGGATCATACTTTTTAGATGAATCCTTTTCAGATTAGACTAGTGGATCCATTAGGCAGTTCAGGTCTTATACTTTTGGCCGGGTATAAGATGCTCTGGCAGCGTGAGGTCGATCGCTGTATCATCACTATAGCTCTTATGTGATGGTTGTCGGTTAGAGAAACTCCCACAACAGTTATTGTATTTTCATACTCAGAGATTATTGTATTTTTATATACATCAGTTCATTATATTTCTATATACATTTCAGGCTTATTGTATCTTTGTATACACACAGAGTTTATAACATGTTTTAAACAGTCTTTCTTTATATCGCACTTGTTTTAAATTGCCTTATATAGAAATGATGTCAGTCAGGTTGAGTTGAGTTGAGCCAGGTAAGCTATTCAGTTTCTCCCAGGTTTCCTTCTAGCCGTTGTTGCTTAGCTTTCCAGCTTGCATACTCGTACATTCCATGTACTGATGCCAGTTGGCCTGCATCGTTTCATGATGCAGATCCAGGTATCCCAGATCAGCAGCCTGTGCGTCGTTGATCCAGCTGAGCACTCCAGAGTCAGTGGTGAGCCTTCTTGCTTTCCGGAGGACTCTATTACTTCGTGTTCTTAGTGTTGTCTTATTAGGATGTTGCGGGGTCTGTCCCAACATCCATCTCAGTAATTTAGAGGCTTCATAGATAGACAGATAGACAGTCAGTCAGCTAGTTTTGAGTCTCTTATCTATGTATATATGTAAATATTCTATTTTGAGATTCGAGTTGCCTTATGGCCATATTTTATAAGTTAAGTTGTGTTGTAATATTGCATCGCTTGAGTTATTCTGTTGAGTTAGGTTTTCGCTGAGTTAAGAAAGCCAGGCCAAGGGTTCGCTTGGGGCCAGAAATGGTTTCCGGGTGCCGGTCCCGCCCAGGGTGTAGGCTCGGGGCGTGACAAACTTGGTATCAGAGCAAAGAGTTCAAGAGTCCTAGGGAGTCTATGAAGCCGTGTCTGTAGAGTCCTAGTTATCGGTGTGAAGCGCGCCACATCTATAATTGGGAGGCTGCAACATTTAGGAAGATTTCTCATTTCTTCACACTCATTTCGTGCGTTAGAGTTGATCTCTAAAAAGTTTCTCTCTAATCCGTGCTTGCGCGTGTTTCAGATAGTCATGCCTCCACGAAGAGTTGGTAGAGGGCGTCTTCCTAGACGCTATGTTGATGAGCAAGAGTTACCCTATGCACCGGGAGTGCAAGATCAAGGGGAAGTTTCTAATGCCGAGTTCAGAGAGGCAATTAGGATGTTGAGTCAAGCTGTAGCCAATCAGGTGGGTCAGCAAAGGGGAGTTCGACATGAATGAGCTGACACTTCAAGGATCCGTGAGTTCTTGGGGATGAATCCTCCGAGTTTCATGGGATCAAGCACTACTGAGGACCCAGAGAACTTCATTGAGGAGTTGAAGAGGATTTTTGATGTAATGCATGTAGCAGACACTGAGCGGGTTGAAGTAGCTGCGTATCAGCTGAAGGATGTTGCTAGAACATGGTTTGACCAGTGGAAAGGGGGCAGAGCTGAGAATGCACCACTTGCGAGTTGGGCTTATTTCGAGGAAGCTTTCTTGGGGCATTTCTTTCCTCGAGAATTGAGAGAGGCCAAGGTACGTGAGTTCCTCACACTTAAGCAGGAGTCCTTGAGTGTTCATGAGTACAGTTTGAAGTTCACACAATTATCCCGCTATGCTCCGGAGATGGTTGCGGACATGAGGAATAGAATGAGTCTGTTCGTTGCTGGGCTGTCTCGGTTGTCGAGCAAGGAAGGTAGGGCGGCAATGCTTATCGGGGACATGGACATATCAAGGTTGATGGTTTATGTGCAGCAAGTTGAGGAAGAGAAGCTGAGGGACAGAGAAGAGTTCAGAAATAAGAGAGCTAAGATCGGGAACGAGTCCGGGCAGCAGAAAGGTATTTCAAACCGTTCCTCCTTTCAGCAAAGGCAAAAGGGACCTGCTCCATCATTTGCGAGAGCACCTGCACCCAGATATAGAGGTGAATTTAATGTTCAGAATTCGAAGGACTTCAGGGCTAGACCAGCACAATCTTTGGGTAGTGTGGCGCAAGGGAGTAGTAAGCCTCCTGCCTGCGCCAAATGTGGTAGAAACCACTCAGGTATTTGTCGAGAGGGCTCCATTGGTTGTTTCAAGTGTGGTCAGAATGGACATTTCATGCGAGAGTGTCCAAAGAATAGGCAGGGTAATGGAGGCAATAGAGCACAGTCTTCTTCAGTTGTTCCACTAGACAAGACGGCACCTAGAGGAGCTACTTCTAGTACAGGTGGAGGAGCAAACCGCCTTTATGCTATCACCTGTCGCCATGAGCAAGAGAATTCTCCGAATGTTGTCACTGGTATGATCAAAGTCTTTGCTTTTGATGTGTATGCTTTGCTAGACCCAGGAGCGAGTTTATCTTTTGTAACTCCTTATGTTGCAAATCAGTTTGAGGTTCTTCCTGAAAGACTTTGTGAACCCTTTTGTGTTTCTACACCTATTGGGGAGTCTATTCTAGCGGAAAGGGTTTATCGTGATTGTCCTATATCTATCAATAACAAGAACACCAAGGCCGATTTGGTTGAGTTAGACATGGTAGATTTTGATGTCATTCTAGGTATGGATTGGCTTCATGCTTGTTATGTATCGATAGATTGTAGAACTCGAGCAGTTAAGTTTCAGTTTCCGAATGAGCCAGTCATAGAGTGGAGTAGCAGTTCAGCAGTGCCTAAGGGTCGTTTTATTTCGTACCTTAGGGCAAGAAAGTTAGTTTCGAAGGGTTGTATCTATCACTTAGTCCGAGTTCATGATTCTAGTGTTGAGATACCTCATTTCCAATCAGTTTCTATAGTAAGAGAGTTTCCAGAAGTGTTTCCTGATGATCTACCCGGAATTCCTCCTGAGAGAGAAATAGATTTCGGCATAGATCTCATACCAGATACTCGTCCTATCTCGATTCCGCCATATAGGATGGCACCAGCAGAGTTGAAAGAGTTGAAAGAGCAGTTGAAAGATCTCTTAGAAAAGGGTTTCATCCGACCGAGCGTCTCACCTTGGGGTGCTCCGGTTTTGTTTGTGAGAAAGAAAGATGGTTCCCTTAGGATGTGTATAGATTACCGCCAGTTGAATAAGGTTACCATCAAGAACAAGTACCCTCTTCCGAGGATTGATGATCTTTTCGATCAGCTTCAGGGTGCCACCTGTTTTTCGAAGATTGACCTCCGATCAGGCTATCATCAGTTAAGGCTAAGGGAATGTGATATCCCAAAGACAGCTTTCAGAACCAGGTATGGTCATTATGAGTTTTTGGTCATGTCCTTTGGTTTGACTAATGCGCCTGCAGCTTTCATGGACCTGATGAATAGAGTCTTCAAACCTTATTTAGATATGTTTGTTATTGTCTTTATTGATGATATACTAATCTATTCAAGGAGTGAAGAAGATCATGCTAGTCACCTCAGAACAGTTCTTCAGACTTTGAAAGACAAAGAGTTGTATGCCAAGTTCTCTAAGTGTGAGTTTTGGCTTAAGTCTGTGGCGTTCCTAGGCCACGTTGTGTCCGGTGATGGAATTAAAGTTGATACTCGGAAAATTGAGGCAGTGCAGAATTGGCCTAGACCCACATCTCCAACTGAAATTAGGAGTTTCTTGGGATTAGCTGGCTATTATAGAAGGTTTGTTGAGGGGTTCTCGTCTATTGCATCTCCTTTGACAAAGTTGACTCAGAAGGCCGCGAAATTTCAATGGTCTGAAGCTTGTGAGAAAAGCTTTCAGGAATTGAAGAAGAGATTGATTACAGCTCCAGTTTTGACGCTACCAGAAGGTACTCAAGGTTTTGTGGTGTATTGTGATGCATCTAGAGTTGGTTTGGGTTGTGTCTTAATGCAGAATGGCAAAGTTATAGCTTATGCCTCCAGACAGTTGAAGGTTCATGAGAAGAACTACCCAACCCATGACTTAGAGCTAGCTGCTGTAGTATTTGCTTTGAAGATATGGCGTCATTACTTGTATGGTGTGCATGTCGACGTATTCACTGATCACAAAAGTCTTCAATATGTGCTTACTCAGAAAGAGCTTAATCTCAGACAGAGGAGGTGGTTAGAGTTACTCAAGGATTATGACTTGAGTATTCTTTACCACCCAGGTAAGGCCAATGTTGTTGCTGATTCTTTGAGCAGGTTGTCTATGGGTAGCACCGCCCATATTGAAGAAGGAAGGAGGGAGTTAGCAAAAGATGTACACAGACTGGCATGCCTGGGAGTCAAATTTACAGATTCCGCAGAAGAAGGAATAGCGGTGACGAGCAAGGCCGAGTCATCGTTAAATATCAGAAGTGAAAGAGAAGCAAGATCAAGATCCCATTTTGCTCGAATTGAAGGAAAATGTTCAAAAGCAAAGAGTATTAGCTTTTGAACAAGGGGGAGATGGTGTTTTGAGATTTCAAGGTAGATTGTGCGTACCTATGGTAGATGGACTCCAAGAGAAGATTATGGATGAAGCTCACAGCTCCAGATATTCTATTCATCCGGGTTCCACCAAGATGTATCGTGATTTGCGTGAAGTTTATTGGTGGAATGGCATGAAGAAGGGCATTGCTGAGTTTGTTGCTAAATGTCCAAATTGCCAACAAGTGAAAGTTGAACACCAAAGGCCCGGTGGTTTGGCTCAGAGGATAGAACTTCCAGAGTGGAAGTGGGAGATGATCAATATGGATTTCATCACAGGGTTGCCAAGGTCTCGCAGACAGCATGATTCTATTTGGGTAATTGTCGACCGAATGACAAAGTCAGCTCATTTTCTACCGGTAAAGACTACCAATACAGCAGAAGATTATGCCAAGTTGTATGTTCAAGAGATAGTGAGACTTCATGGAGTCCCAATCTCCATTATTTCAGATAGAGGTGCACAGTTTACTGCACAGTTCTGGAAATCTTTTTAGAAGGGCTTGGGTTCAAAGGTGAACTTAAGTACTGCCTTTCACCCTCAGACTGATGGGCAAGCAGAGCGCACTATTCAGACCTTAGAGGATATGTTGAGGGCTTGTGTAATCGATTTCAAAGGTAGTTGGGATGATCACCTACCTCTAATTGAATTTGCCTACAACAACAGTTATCACTCTAGCATCCAGATGGCTCCATATGAAGCTCTTTATGGGAGAAGATGTAGATCTCCTATTGGATGGTTTGAAGTTGGTGAAGCACGGTTGATAGGACCAGATTTAGTTCACCAAGCTATGGAGAAGGTGAAAGTGATTCAAGAGAGGTTGAAAACGGCACAGAGTCGCCAGAAATCCTACACTGATGTTAGGAGAAGGGGGTTAGAGTTTGAAGTAGATGATTGGGTATATTTGAAGGTTTCACCCATGAAGGGGGTTATGAGGTTTGGTAAGAAGGGGAAACTTAGTCCCCGGTATATCGGACCTTATCGCATAGTCCAGAGGGTCGGCAGTGTGGCTTACGAGTTAGAGCTACCACAAGAGCTAGCAGCGGTCCATCCGGTATTTCACATCTCTATGTTGAAAAAGTGCATAGGTGATCCTTCATTGATCCTACCGACTGAAAGTGTTAAGATCAAGGATAACTTATCTTATGAGGAGGTGCCGGTTCAGATTTTAGATCGCCAAGTTCGTAGGTTGAGAACGAAAGATATGGCATCAGTCAAGGTCCTTTGGAGGAACCAACTTGTTGAGGAAGCCACTTGGGAAGCCGAAGAGGACATGAAGAAGAGATATCCTCATCTTTTTGAATCCGGAGGGAATGCGGATTAGGTATTAATTTCCTTTTTAGTGCTCTTTAATATATAATGGGCATGTTGTCGTTGTTGTTGTTGTTGTTGTTTGCATGGTTGCTTGTTGGGTGTTTGAGTTTGATGTTACACCCTTAGTTTTGTAAGAGTAACCTCATTCGAGGACGAATGTTCCCAAGGGGGAGATATTGTAACATCCGGCAATGTGAAATAATTGAAGAGGCTTAGAATTGGAAAATTTCATTTTTGGAAAGAATTTAAGGTTTTGGAAATTTTGGCTAAGTATGGAAAAGGTGAGTTTTTGGCCAACTTTGATCAGTTGTAACTTCTAGCTCATGATGAGTTAGAAGTATTTCCAGTTATGGTTGCATAGCACTCGGAACGATCTTTCCAACGCCACCGAGTTTGCTCAATTCCGAGTCCGTATGAGCGAGTTATGACCTTTGAAAGTTGGGCAGTTGACAAGGAAATCCGTCCGGGAATCATTAAGGGCATTTTGGTCTTTTCCCTAGCCTTTTATTTTGGTTTTATAAATGTGTTAGGCTGATCATTTTGATTAGTTTTACCATTTTAAAAGAAGTGAGAGTGAGGGTTTTGAGAGAAGAAGAAGAGAAGAAGAGAAGAAGAGGAGATCAAGCAAGGAGATCATCGTGGATTTTCGTCGGGGGTGATCCCTACCAAGGTATGTGAGCTTTTAGTGTTGGGTGATCCTTTCCCCCACATGCCAAACTCGTTTTATTTTCGAGAAAAGATGGATTGTGTTTGTTGAAGTTGTGAGTTGTTGTGGTTGAAGTTGTTAGAGTTGTTAAAGTTGTTAGTTGTTGAAATTATTGTTGGTATTGTTGTTGGTTGTGATGTTGAGATTCTTGATGATTTGGGACTTGTTTCCGGTTGGGGTTTTGAGTTGAAATCTATTGAATGTTGAGGGATTTCATGTTTCTAAGTGATTGGGGTTGGAACCCTTGAAGTTAAAGAGTTTAGAGTTGGAAAAATGAAGGAGAAAAGTCGGGCTTCTTACATGAAACAAGTCCGTGTCGCGGACTTGTTCCCTCTGTGAACAAAATCTGCTCCGCGTCGCGGACAAGACGCGGACTCCACTGTTTTCAGACTTATTTCTCAAAAATTTTCTTAAGTTTGGTTGTTCCAAATCATTCCTAAATCATTCCTAAACACCATGGGGTCCTTCCAAACACCAATCAAGTCCTTGAATCCATAATTCAATTCAAGTGAAGTTAGTTTCCGATTCAAGTGAAGTCAAGCTTAGAAATTAAGTAAGTCCAAGCAAGTCTTTAAAGCTTTTCAAGAGTCTTCATTGAACGTTTTAACTTCATTCTAAGGCTCAAGTTCCAAGTTAAGTATAGAGTTTCAAGTCAAGCAAAGAGTATAGAGTTTCAAGCTAAGTAAAGAGTTTCAAGTTTCAAGTTGAGTTAAGAGTTTCAAGTCAAGTCAAAGTAAAGAGTTCAAGTAAAGTAAGGAGTAAGGAGTCGAGTCCATTTCTCCAAAGTTATTAGGGAACTATGTACTTCCCAAAGAAGTTCTAAATGTTTTTACATTTAAGTAAGAAAGGAGCCATGTTCTCCAAAGAGCCTTCGGGCTAGTTTTTGAGTAATTATCTCATATCAGCAGGAATAATTATGTTTTAAAAACATAAGAGCCAGTACATTTTTGGGAGTAGTATCGAGCACCGAGTTGGGGGAGCGTTCAAAGAACCCACAGCCCCCATAGAACCATGTTAGCCACCATGGGTAGAAAAGGATCATACTTTTTAGATGAATCCTTTTCAGATTAGACTAGTGGATCCATTAGGCAGTTCAGGTCTTATACTTTTGGCCGGGTATAAGATGCTCTGGCAGCGTGAGGTCGATCGCTGTATCATCACTATAGCTCTTATGTGATGGTTGTCGGTTAGAGAAACTCCCACAACAGTTATTGTATTTTCATACTCAGAGATTATTGTATTTTTATATACATCAGTTCATTATATTTCTATATACATTTCAGGCTTATTGTATCTTTGTATACACACAGAGTTTATAACATGTTTTAAACAGTCTTTCTTTATATCGCACTTGTTTTAAATTGCCTTATATAGAAAGGATGTCAGTCAGGTTGAGTTGAGTTGAGCCAGGTAAGCTATTCAGTTTCTCCCAGGTTTCCTTCTAGCCGTTGTTGCTTAGCTTTCCAGCTTGCATACTCGTACATTCCATGTACTGATGCCAGTTGGCCTGCATCGTTTCATGATGCAGATCCAGGTATCCCAGATCAGCAGCCTGTGCGTCGTTGATCCAGCTGAGCACTCCAGAGTCAGTGGTGAGCCTCCTTGCTTTCCGGAGGACTCTATTACTTCGTGTTCTTAGTGTTGTCTTATTAGGATGTTGCGGGGTCTGTCCCAACATCCATCTCAGTAATTTAGAGGCTTCATAGATAGACAGATAGACAGTCAGTCAGCTAGTTTTGAGTCTCTTATCTATGTATATATGTAAATATTCTATTTTGAGATTCGAGTTGCCTTATGGCCATATTTTATAAGTTAAGTTGTGTTGTAATATTGCATCGCTTGAGTTATTCTGTTGAGTTAGGTTTTCGCTGAGTTAAGAAAGCCAGGCCACGGGTTCGCTTGGGGCCAGAAATGGTTTCCGGGTGCCGGTCCCGCCCAGGGTGTAGGCTCGGGGCGTGACAAACTTGGTATCAGAGCAAAGAGTTCAAGAGTCCTAGGGAGTCTATGAAGCCGTGTCTGTAGAGTCCTAGTTATCGGTGTGAAGCGCGCCACATCTATAATTGGGAGGCTGCAACATTTAGGAAGATTTCTCATTTCTTCACACTCATTTCGTGCGTTAGAGTTGATCTCTAAAAAGTTTCTCTCTAATCCGTGCTTGCGCGTGTTTCAGATAGTCATGCCTCCACGAAGAGTTGGTAGAGGGCGTCTTCCTAGACGCTATGTTGATGAGCAAGAGTTACCCTATGCACCGGGAGTGCAAGATCAAGGGGAAGTTTCTAATGCCGAGTTCAGAGAGGCAATTAGGATGTTGAGTCAAGCTGTAGCCAATCAGGTGGGTCAGCAAAGGGGAGTTCGACATGAATGAGCTGACACTTCAAGGATCCGTGAGTTCTTGGGGATGAATCCTCCGAGTTTCATGGGATCAAGCACTACTGAGGACCCAGAGAACTTCATTGAGGAGTTGAAGAGGATTTTTGATGTAATGCATGTAGCAGACACTGAGCGGGTTGAAGTAGCTGCGTATCAGCTGAAGGATGTTGCTAGAACATGGTTTGACCAGTGGAAAGGGGGCAGAGCTGAGAATGCACCACTTGCGAGTTGGGCTTATTTCGAGGAAGCTTTCTTGGGGCATTTCTTTCCTCGAGAATTGAGAGAGGCCAAGGTACGTGAGTTCCTCACACTTAAGCAGGAGTCCTTGAGTGTTCATGAGTACAGTTTGAAGTTCACACAATTATCCCGCTATGCTCCGGAGATGGTTGCGGACATGAGGAATAGAATGAGTCTGTTCGTTGCTGGGCTGTCTCGGTTGTCGAGCAAGGAAGGTAGGGCGGCAATGCTTATCGGGGACATGGACATATCAAGGTTGATGGTTTATGTGCAGCAAGTTGAGGAAGAGAAGCTGAGGGACAGAGAAGAGTTCAGAAATAAGAGAGCTAAGATCGGGAACGAGTCCGGGCAGCAGAAAGGTATTTCAAACCGTTCCTCCTTTCAGCAAAGGCAAAAGGGACCTGCTCCATCATTTGCGAGAGCACCTGCACCCAGATATAGAGGTGAGTTTAATGTTCAGAATTCGAAGGACTTCAGGGCTAGACCAGCACAATCTTTGGGTAGTGTGGCGCAAGGGAGTAGTAAGCCTCCTGCCTGCGCCAAATGTGGTAGAAACCACTCAGGTATTTGTCGAGAGGGCTCCATTGGTTGTTTCAAGTGTGGTCAGAATGGACATTTCATGCGAGAGTGTCCAAAGAATAGGCAGGGTAATGGAGGCAATAGAGCACAGTCTTCTTCAGTTGTTCCACCAGACAAGACGGCACCTAGAGGAGCTACTTCTAGTACAGGTGGAGGAGCAAACCGCCTTTATGCTATCACCAGTCGCCATGAGCAAGAGAATTCTCCGAATGTTGTCACTGGTATGATCAAAGTCTTTGCTTTTGATGTGTATGCTTTGCTAGACCCAGGAGCGAGTTTATCTTTTGTAACTCCTTATGTTGCAAATCAGTTTGAGGTTCTTCCTGAAAGACTTTGTGAACCCTTTTGTGTTTCTACACCTATTGGGAGTCTATTCTAGCGGAAAGGGTTTATCGTGATTGTCCTATATCTATCAATAACAAGAACACCAAGGCCGATTTGGTTGAGTTAGACATGGTAGATTTTGATGTCATTCTAGGTATGGATTGGCTTCATGCTTGTTATGTATCGATAGATTGTAGAACTCGAGCAGTTAAGTTTCAGTTTCCGAATGAGCCAGTCATAGAGTGGAGTAGCAGTTCAGCAGTGCCTAAGGGTCGTTTTATTTCGTACCTTAGGGCAAGAAAGTTAGTTTCGAAGGGTTGTATCTATCACTTAGTCCGAGTTCATGATTCTAGTGTTGAGATACCTCATTTCCAATCAGTTTCTATAGTAAGAGAGTTTCCAGAAGTGTTTCCTGATGATCTACCCGGAATTCCTCCTGAGAGAGAAATAGATTTCGGCATAGATCTCATACCAGATACTCGTCCTATCTCGATTCCGCCATATAGGATGGCACCAGCAGAGTTGAAAGAGTTGAAAGAGCAGTTGAAAGATCTCTTAGAAAAGGGTTTCATCCGACCGAGCGTCTCACCTTGGGGTGCTCCGGTTTTGTTTGTGAGAAAGAAAGATGGTTCCCTTAGGATGTGTATAGATTACCGCCAGTTGAATAAGGTTACCATCAAGAACAAGTACCCTCTTCCGAGGATTGATGATCTTTTCGATCAGCTTCAGGGTGCCACCTGTTTTTCGAAGATTGACCTCCGATCAGGCTATCATCAGTTAAGGCTAAGGGAATGTGATATCCCAAAGACAGCTTTCAGAACCAGGTATGGTCATTATGAGTTTTTGGTCATGTCCTTTGGTTTGACTAATGCGCCTGCAGCTTTCATGGACCTGATGAATAGAGTCTTCAAACCTTATTTAGATATGTTTGTTATTGTCTTTATTGATGATATACTAATCTATTCAAGGAGTGAAGAAGATCATGCTAGTCACCTCAGAACAGTTCTTCAGACTTTGAAAGACAAAGAGTTGTATGCCAAGTTCTCTAAGTGTGAGTTTTGGCTTAAGTCTGTGGCGTTCCTAGGCCACGTTGTGTCCGGTGATGGAATTAAAGTTGATACTCGGAAAATTGAGGCAGTGCAGAATTGGCCTAGACCCACATCTCCAACTGAAATTAGGAGTTTCTTGGGATTAGCTGGCTATTATAGAAGGTTTGTTGAGGGGTTCTCGTCTATTGCATCTCCTTTGACAAAGTTGACTCAGAAGGCCGCGAAATTTCAATGGTCTGAAGCTTGTGAGAAAAGCTTTCAGGAATTGAAGAAGAGATTGATTACAGCTCCAGTTTTGACGCTACCAGAAGGTACTCAAGGTTTTGTGGTGTATTGTGATGCATCTAGAGTTGGTTTGGGTTGTGTCTTAATGCAGAATGGCAAAGTTATAGCTTATGCCTCCAGACAGTTGAAGGTTCATGAGAAGAACTACCCAACCCATGACTTAGAGCTAGCTGCTGTAGTATTTGCTTTGAAGATATGGCGTCATTACTTGTATGGTGTGCATGTCGACGTATTCACTGATCACAAAAGTCTTCAATATGTGCTTACTCAGAAAGAGCTTAATCTCAGACAGAGGAGGTGGTTAGAGTTACTCAAGGATTATGACTTGAGTATTCTTTACCACCCAGGTAAGGCCAATGTTGTTGCTGATTCTTTGAGCAGGTTGTCTATGGGTAGCACCGCCCATATTGAAGAAGGAAGGAGGAGTTAGCAAAAGATGTACACAGACTGGCATGCCTGGGAGTCAAATTTACAGATTCCGCAGAAGAAGGAATAGCGGTGACGAGCAAGGCCGAGTCATCGTTAAATATCAGAAGTGAAAGAGAAGCAAGATCAAGATCCCATTTTGCTCGAATTGAAGGAAAATGTTCAAAAGCAAAGAGTATTAGCTTTTGAACAAGGGGGAGATGGTGTTTTGAGATTTCAAGGTAGATTGTGCGTACCTATGGTAGATGGACTCCAAGAGAAGATTATGGATGAAGCTCACAGCTCCAGATATTCTATTCATCCGGGTTCCACCAAGATGTATCGTGATTTGCGTGAAGTTTATTGGTGGAATGGCATGAAGAAGGGCATTGCTGAGTTTGTTGCTAAATGTCCAAATTGCCAACAAGTGAAAGTTGAACACCAAAGGCCCGGTGGTTTGGCTCAGAGGATAGAACTTCCAGAGTGGAAGTGGGAGATGATCAATATGGATTTCATCACAGGGTTGCCAAGGTCTCGCAGACAGCATGATTCTATTTGGGTAATTGTCGACCGAATGACAAAGTCAGCTCATTTTCTACCGGTAAAGACTACCAATACAGCAGAAGATTATGCCAAGTTGTATGTTCAAGAGATAGTGAGACTTCATGGAGTCCCAATCTCCATTATTTCAGATAGAGGTGCACAGTTTACTGCACAGTTCTGGAAATCTTTTTAGAAGGGCTTGGGTTCAAAGGTGAACTTAAGTACTGCCTTTCACCCTCAGACTGATGGGCAAGCAGAGCGCACTATTCAGACCTTAGAGGATATGTTGAGGGCTTGTGTAATCGATTTCAAAGGTAGTTGGGATGATCACCTACCTCTAATTGAATTTGCCTACAACAACAGTTATCACTCTAGCATCCAGATGGCTCCATATGAAGCTCTTTATGGGAGAAGATGTAGATCTCCTATTGGATGGTTTGAAGTTGGTGAAGCACGGTTGATAGGACCAGATTTAGTTCACCAAGCTATGGAGAAGGTGAAAGTGATTCAAGAGAGGTTGAAAACGGCACAGAGTCGCCAGAAATCCTACACTGATGTTAGGAGAAGGGGGTTAGAGTTTGAAGTAGATGATTGGGTATATTTGAAGGTTTCACCCATGAAGGGGGTTATGAGGTTTGGTAAGAAGGGGAAACTTAGTCCCCGGTATATCGGACCTTATCGCATAGTCCAGAGGGTCGGCAGTGTGGCTTACGAGTTAGAGCTACCACAAGAGCTAGCAGCGGTCCATCCGGTATTTCACATCTCTATGTTGAAAAAGTGCATAGGTGATCCTTCATTGATCCTACCGACTGAAAGTGTTAAGATCAAGGATAACTTATCTTATGAGGAGGTGCCGGTTCAGATTTTAGATCGCCAAGTTCGTAGGTTGAGAACGAAAGATATGGCATCAGTCAAGGTCCTTTGGAGGAACCAACTTGTTGAGGAAGCCACTTGGGAAGCCGAAGAGGACATGAAGAAGAGATATCCTCATCTTTTTGAATCCGGAGGGAATGCGGATTAGGTATTAATTTCCTTTTTAGTGCTCTTTAATATATAATGGGCATGTTGTCGTTGTTGTTGTTGTTGTTGTTTGCATGGTTGCTTGTTGGGTGTTTGAGTTTGATGTTACACCCTTAGTTTTGTAAGAGTAACCTCATTCGAGGACGAATGTTCCCAAGGGGGAGATATTGTAACATCCGGCAATGTGAAATAATTGAAGAGGCTTAGAATTGGAAAATTTCATTTTTGGAAAGAATTTAAGGTTTTGGAAATTTTGGCTAAGTATGGAAAAGGTGAGTTTTTGGCCAACTTTGATCAGTTGTAACTTCTAGCTCATGATGAGTTAGAAGTATTTCCAGTTATGGTTGCATAGCACTCGGAACGATCTTTCCAACGCCACCGAGTTTGCTCAATTCCGAGTCCGTATGAGCGAGTTATGACCTTTGAAAGTTGGGCAGTTGACAAGGAAATCCGTCCGGGAATCATTAAGGGCATTTTGGTCTTTTCCCTAGCCTTTTATTTTGGTTTTATAAATGTGTTAGGCTGATCATTTTGATTAGTTTTACCATTTTAAAAGAAGTGAGAGTGAGGGTTTTGAGAGAAGAAGAAGAAGAGAAGAAGAGAAGAAGAGGAGATCAAGCAAGGAGATCATCGTGGATTTTCGTCGGGGGTGATCCCTACCAAGGTATGTGAGCTTTTAGTGTTGGGTGATCCTTTCCCCCACATGCCAAACTCGTTTTATTTTCGAGAAAAGATGGATTGTGTTTGTTGAAGTTGTGAGTTGTTGTGGTTGAAGTTGTTAGAGTTGTTAAAGTTGTTAGTTGTTGAAATTATTGTTGGTATTGTTGTTGGTTGTGATGTTGAGATTCTTGATGATTTGGGACTTGTTTCCGGTTGGGGTTTTGAGTTGAAATCTATTGAATGTTGAGGGATTTCATGTTTCTAAGTGATTGGGGTTGGAACCCTTGAAGTTAAAGAGTTTAGAGTTGGAAAAATGAAGGAGAAAAGTCGGGCTTCTTACATGAAACAAGTCCGTGTCGCGGACTTGTTCCCTCTGTGAACAAAATCTGCTCCGCGTCGCGGACAAGACGCGGACTCCACTGTTTTCAGACTTATTTCTCAAAAATTTTCTTAAGTTTGGTTGTTCCAAATCATTCCTAAATCATTCCTAAACACCATGGGGTCCTTCCAAACACCAATCAAGTCCTTGAATCCATAATTCAATTCAAGTGAAGTTAGTTTCCGATTCAAGTGAAGTCAAGCTTAGAAATTAAGTAAGTCCAAGCAAGTCTTTAAAGCTTTTCAAGAGTCTTCATTGAACGTTTTAACTTCATTCTAAGGCTCAAGTTCCAAGTTAAGTATAGAGTTTCAAGTCAAGCAAAGAGTATAGAGTTTCAAGCTAAGTAAAGAGTTTCAAGTTTCAAGTTGAGTTAAGAGTTTCAAGTCAAGTCAAAGTAAAGAGTTCAAGTAAAGTAAGGAGTAAGGAGTCGAGTCCATTTCTCCAAAGTTATTAGGGAACTATGTACTTCCCAAAGAAGTTCTAAATGTTTTTACATTTAAGTAAGAAAGGAGCCATGTTCTCCAAAGAGCCTTCGGGCTAGTTTTTGAGTAATTATCTCATATCAGCAGGAATAATTATGTTTTAAAAACATAAGAGCCAGTACATTTTTGGGAGTAGTATCGAGCACCGAGTTGGGGGAGCGTTCAAAGAACCCACAGCCCCCATAGAACCATGTTAGCCACCATGGGTAGAAAAGGATCATACTTTTTAGATGAATCCTTTTCAGATTAGACTAGTGGATCCATTAGGCAGTTCAGGTCTTATACTTTTGGCCGGGTATAAGATGCTCTGGCAGCGTGAGGTCGATCGCTGTATCATCACTATAGCTCTTATGTGATGGTTGTCGGTTAGAGAAACTCCCACAACAGTTATTGTATTTTCATACTCAGAGATTATTGTATTTTTATATACATCAGTTCATTATATTTCTATATACATTTCAGGCTTATTGTATCTTTGTATACACACAGAGTTTATAACATGTTTTAAACAGTCTTTCTTTATATCGCACTTGTTTTAAATTGCCTTATATAGAAAGGATGTCAGTCAGGTTGAGTTGAGTTGAGCCAGGTAAGCTATTCAGTTTCTCCCAGGTTTCCTTCTAGCCGTTGTTGCTTAGCTTTCCAGCTTGCATACTCGTACATTCCATGTACTGATGCCAGTTGGCCTGCATCGTTTCATGATGCAGATCCAGGTATCCCAGATCAGCAGCCTGTGCGTCGTTGATCCAGCTGAGCACTCCAGAGTCAGTGGTGAGCCTCCTTGCTTTCCGGAGGACTCTATTACTTCGTGTTCTTAGTGTTGTCTTATTAGGATGTTGCGGGGTCTGTCCCAACATCCATCTCAGTAATTTAGAGGCTTCATAGATAGACAGATAGACAGTCAGTCAGCTAGTTTTGAGTCTCTTATCTATGTATATATGTAAATATTCTATTTTGAGATTCGAGTTGCCTTATGGCCATAATTTATAAGTTAAGTTGTGTTGTAATATTGCATCGCTTGAGTTATTCTGTTGAGTTAGGTTTCCGCTGAGTTAAGAAAGCCAGGCCAAGGGTTCGCTTGGGGCCAGAAATGGTTTCCGGGTGCCGGTCCCGCCCAGGGTGTAGGCTCGGGGCGTGACAGGTGTGTTGTGAAATGGAGGTTTGAATTCAAATTCAAGCATTCTGTCTCTGTGCATGCCGCCGTAGCGGGATGGGTCCCGCCGTAGCGGAACAGACGCTACTTAAGTCGAAAATAAAATCCCAAAAATATTTTTTTCTACACTTTTTGACTTTGAGAGTTAAGGAACGACCCCAGGGGTTTTCTTGACAGTTTTCCACCATTCTTGAGACTAAGGTAAGGTTTTCATTCCCCGGATCCATTTTTCGATCCGTAAAACTTAGTTTCTTGGGTGATTATTGTTGGGGAAGGGTTTTGGAACTGTTTGAATGGTGGGAAAAAACCCTAGTTTGGATACTTGGGATCGTGAATTTGATTTAGGATTGTTAGAATTGTTAGTAATTCGGGTAATTAGTGATTGTTTATTGATTCCCATATTTTATTGATTGTTTGTAGGCCAAGAACAAGCGGAACGAATCCGAAAAGAGAAGGATCAAGTTTCTTAGGGTTTCTAGCTTGTTTCGAGGTAGGTGATAGATTTCATGTTGGTGTGATATATGTTTATAATTGCTCATTACAATACATATATGTATACGAATATTGCATTATTGATCACCCTAATCGTTAATAAGGATAATTGAATAATTGTATGTCATGAATCACCTCTTGTTGTATGATTGTGAGAATATACATTGTGATTGTGATTGTGGTTTGTTGAATGGATCGGGTGTTGCGTTCCAGCATAAACATGGGATCGGGTACCATATTTGGTATGCTAACAGTTTGGGTGTGGGTTCCATGAGAGGACCATTGAATTGGGTTCCGTGAGAGGACCATTGAATTGTGTTGTATATCTACTTATGATTATTACGTTCATATCTAATGATGATTGATATTGGAAGACTGTATGTTGCTCTAAAATGATAACCAATGTGTATTATTGAGAATGTAGAATGTTACATTGATCCTGCAAAGATGACTAATATTGTATATGCCTGTTTTATAAAGTTGTGGTTACTTGCATGTGTTTCACTTATTGAGATAGCCGTGTGATCCTACCAGTACACTGTGGTTGTGTACTGATACTGCATTTGCTTGTTCTTTGTTGACTACAGGGCATCTTCAGACGGCTATTGATAGACCTCAGCTAGGTGACTATTGAGCGTGATCAGATTCAAGGTGAGCCAGTTCTTTCAAGCTGTCATGAATCTCTCTTGTTTAAGTCCACTATTTTCGGACTCAGTCTATTTGTGTAAGGTGTTATTTAGTTTTGGGGTTGTACCCCTTGTTCTTAGACTTGTCGTTAGTAGAGTTCTGGTACATTGACTTTCAGGTTATAGGGGTTGTTCTTCCGCATTAGTTTGACTAGTTTATTTAAAATCGTTGGAGTTTATGGGGACTCCGTATTAATTATATTGTTATTTAAACCTGCTTCCGTAGCTTTAAATGTGTATTACTTTGGTTAAGTTGATTAGTTGGGCACGTAGTTTTGGTTCACCCATCGAAGGGTTAGGGTGGGTGTCAATCACGACGGTCTGAGTCGTGACACTGCCACTAATATTTTAAATTATTGTAAGTGTCGAAAAAAGATTTGTTGGATATCATGCCAATAAGTTAATTAGTTGAAAAGATTGAGAAATAACATATAAAATTGTGCCATCAAATTTGAAGACAAATAATATAATATCACATTAAGAGGAGTATTTTTTTGGGTTAATTAGCTTAGCCCAACAACTTATATTATCATTAATAGTTTGACGAAACAAGTATAGTGAAGAAGGTATAATGAAGTTGTGAGCTCAAATAACAACTTTTATCACGTCAAAAGTAGCTTGAAGACACACACACAAGGAAGAAACTGGCAAATTTTGGGCCTCAACAGTCATAAATGCTCGGTCATGTGGGTGACACACAGTGAATATCAATAATTAAGGACTTATGGATAGGGATTATAATAAGCCACATGAAATTTAGTTCAAGGAGGAGATTCATGAGACCGGTGATGGGCCACTTGCACCTCAATTAGTCTAATGAAGAGAATGTTGGGCGTGTCAATAGAATTTATCTCAAATTGGTGTAGGTATATATACTTAATGGTATGGAATCATGTTTGAGAAAAATTGAACAAAATCTGACCCCGAAATCCTATATAGGTCAATTAGTGATATATTATTAGGTTTAATTTTTGTGTTTCATAAATATTACTGGTTCATTTGTGATGGATTTGTTGATTGAAAGGTAGGTGCATATTTCTCATTTTCATTAGATTTGTGAGAATGCCAAATATTATAATGGGTGACGACTACTCACTTATTTATAAATGAGAAAATGGTGTAAAGCCCTTCAATCTATACCTGAAATCTCAACTACACACTCAACTTTACGGGTGTCCTATCACCCCTGAACTGTTTAAAACTAAAATAATTTACTCCCTAGACGCTTACGTGGCACAATGATTTTATTTCACTCTGTTAGAGAGGGTGAGGACCAACACAAATAATAAAACTTTATTTTTGAAATTTTCATAAATATGTATATTTTTAGTTCTTCATTTTCTTCGCTCCATTGCTTTGAAATTTGATGCAAAATCAACCTAAATCATCTCCAAATTGCCTTAAATTTTAGATATAAGCTTCCCTCGACGTTTTGAACCTTTTGATATATTACCCACTCAAAACGATGCTCGTTTGTGGCAAGTCGAATTGTTAGCTCAAGCTTTTAAACTAATTTTAATGGAAGTTTCAAGTTGATGCTTTACATTTTATACCATTAACTTCAGTTTTCAATTTTTAATCGTAAAAAACTCTTTAAACCATCCGAAAGTTGCTCCCAATTCTAGAATATAGATTCAATAATTTTATATGGAAGCTCGTCGATTTCCATGAAATTTCGGGCGTTTCTTTAAATTTGAAAATCACAGCCATAAACTCAATCAAACTCAATGTATTCAGCTTCAAATAATTAACAACCATCTATGTTATCAATGTGTTACAAATTGAAAATCCAAAATACATTCATGAACTTTGACGTTTTGACATTAAATTATTTTTTAAAATAATAAGTTAAAAAGGAAAAAGAATTAAAAAAAAAAATTTAAATAAAATTTCCACAGAGCGTGAGTCTCACCTATTAGCATAGATGTTGTTATGACATTTTAAGGGTATAATAATTCTTGTTTTAAACAGTTCAGGGGGTGATATAGGACACCCGTGAAGTTGGAGTGTATAGTTGGAATTGCGAATATAGATGGGGGCTTTAGACTATTTTCTCTTTATAAAATTATATGAATTTTAGATTTGAGCCACAAAATAATGGTATTTGGTAGGAGTAGGATTTTGTAAAGTGAATTTGGATACAATTCAAGCCCCAAAGCAAAGAGTCAACCATTAACACTAAATTTAAGTAGATTAAAATGGTTTAAATCAATAGGTGAATTATTGTCGAAAGCTCTGTCTAAAAATTACTTGAGTTTATATATCCTAACAAATGGGAGACAATCAAACTCATCTAACTCTTACCAAATTTTAATTTTTTTGTCTGTTTTCTTTTAATTTATTTAATTACAAAATAAAAGTTAATAATAGTTCATTTTCTATCTATTCTAGGAATATACAACACATCAAACCAAAAAGAAAAAAACTTTTTTTCTTTAAATATTTTAATAAAATTTCTTATGCATTAATTTGAGATATATACTAATCAATCTAATATTAAAATGAGCTGAATTTGAACAAATCAAAATTAACCAAAGTAATAAATGTGAGGATCATTAACCCATCTAAACTTTAACACCTTAGTCGAGTCTATCTTCCTAAGATGGTAACCGTTTAAACTTCTAACATTTAGAAAGATCATATTTTCGTGAGCTAATTTTTTCACCGTTAATAAATATACTTTAGCCAAAATTAAGCATATGGACTGTTGAAGCTGAAAACAGTTATAATTCAATGCCCTAATAGCCTGAAATATTAGTTTAGGGACTATATTAAACTTCAAAAAGAGTTTTGGGAGTTAAGTGACCATCTTTCTCGTCCAAAATATAGTATTTCTTCTTCTTCAAGGCTCAAGCAGAAGAAAAGTATCTGTCGAGAAGAAGCACATTTACACTCCCAATTTCTGCAAATCCTCTTTGCTGCTGAAACTTTGCATCATCATCTTCAACCTCTCGATCGTATGTGAAATTTGATCTCTAATGCAATCATAGATATAGATTGTCACAATGTGTTTGAATTTTTGCCTTAATTTACTTAGGTTTTATGCTTTTTCTTCTAGGATAGAAATTATTCCTGTGTAATTTGATCCTTTTTTGGTTACTTATAACTCAATTTTTTTGCATTTTTATGTATTGATTAAACTAGATTGTGCTCATTTTCTGATTAAATACGTGAATATTTCAATTTTGTCATACGAATTAGATATAAGAGAAATACTTTGGGAGTAGCATACTCGTTAGATCCCTGCAGCATTGTTAAAATTTAGAGATGAATATTAGTTTTAGTGAAGTAGAAAAGAACTGGAATATTTATTGGTGTTCAATGAAGTTCTGGATATCGATTTTCGGTGTATTTACCTTTTGGTGAATTAGTTAATCATGGTTTAAAATAGTGATTTTGCAGTTTCAGTAAGGATGTTAGTTAGGCTAGTGATTCTACTGTGTGACTTATACTGTTTTTGCTCGGGACGTTATCATTTTACAGGTTTTCAACTGAAAATTAGTCCTTAAGGCAATGGGTGATAGTCAGTATTCTTTCTCTCTTACAACTTTCAGGTATAGGTTTATGAGATAGAGATTGCATGTATTCTATCAATTATATAGTTTCTACTCAATTGTGATGTCTGATATTGTAATATGCTGTGGCACAGCCCATCTGGAAAGTTGGTTCAGATTGAGCATGCGTTGACTGCTGTTGGATCTGGTCAAACATCATTGGGAATTAAAGGTAATTCAAGGTCTAATTTAAGTGCAAAGTTATTGATATGGTAAAAGCTTTAACATAAGTCCGCGACTGTGTTCTATTCAGCATGTTCACTTGCTTTGTATTATAAAAAAAGTAAACATAGAGAATGCTGAACAAGTTAACTCTGAAATATTTGAAAGCAAATCTTGTAACATCGTTTTACTTCTAGCTGTTGATTTAAATGCTTTTGGCTTTGTAACATAGATGACTTGCATTCCATACTGGGATCTTTAATTTAGTGAAGACTGAAGAATGTAGTTGGACTTTATAAACCAATAACATTATAATAGGATACACATGTCCTTCAGGTATTGTGGTGTCATTCTACTTTTCATTAAAGAGTTCCTCGTGGAGAAGTTTCAAACTTTTGTTTTCCTAGCTCGATTATAAGTCGTGAAGTTCTTGTACTGATTTTATATATCCAACTGTATGATTGCAGCTTCTAATGGTGTTGTAATTGCTACCGAGAAGAAATTACCATCCATCTTAGTTGATGAAGCATCTGTAAGTATTTTTCGTAAAACTTATCCTCTGTTGTCTACTTGTGAACGAATGTTCATTATAAATTATAGTTGCCAGACTGACTGTTGATAGCTAATCAAATATAAAGGTGCTCTTATTTTTCTCTCTAAAGTTGATTCTAGTGCTTTATTTTTATACTGTAACTTTTTGTTGATAAAAATTTCCAATGACTCTGTTGTGTGAGTACTAGTTTGCAGTTTAGTGATAAGTTAGGTATAAATGAAGATATCTTCTGTTTAGTTCCATCTATGAGTACCTGGTCAGGCTGGTCTGACATCCAATTGAGCTTCATCAAGATTGAAACAAATGATGATTTTTTTTATTAATTTAAGATAATTAGTCTGTTTGAATTTGTGTATGCATTGAAGATATATAAATTTGTTAGTAATGTTTATTTTACTGCTCTGTAGAGTTATATTCTAAATTATATTCACAAAAGCAGTTAGCCAGTCACCAGGTTACAACATACCAACAAGTGCATTCATGTTCGTAGTCTTTGGTGTTAAATTCGTCTTTTCTGTGGTTCAGTGATATGTATTTCTACCTATCATGTTTTAAGACTGCATGGGTATTCCAACTGTTTTTTTTTGTTTTTGCTTTACATTCCTTACCCTCTGCCATGTTGCGATTTCCTTGTAGTTAACCCTTGTATACCTGACTCTTTGAAATGTATAACAGGTGCAGAAAATTCAGACTTTGACACCAAATATTGGAGTTGTCTACAGGTACAATCTGTTATATGATAGAGCACAAAAAAATTCCTGTGGCCATGGTGCTTTGTCTGTAGTTAGATCGACAAATCGATTGGCGATTTGCCTTGCTTAGCTAGTTGTTATTCACTAGAACTTGTAACTAAAAACTTGTTATACGTGGAAAGATGGTACCTATGAAGGCTGATGTTATTCTCTTGCTGTTGGTTCTGCTTCTATTCTAAATTATCTAACAATGTCAGTAAAGCATCAATATATGCCTTGCAAATGATGTTAGTTCTCTGATATATCCTTCCAGGGGGTGTTTTTATATGTTATTGTGGTTATTGCATTACCTCTGGTGATCTCTCTAATACCAACATTTACTCCTTGCAGTGGCATGGGCCCTGATTCTCGAGTTTTGGTTCGGAAAAGTAGAAAGTCAGCTGAGCAATATTACCGACTTTATAAAGTATGAATTAGCTTTTATGAAATCTCAATTCTATGATTCAAGTGCAGTATTTTCTTAATGATTCAAGTGTAATGTTACCACTTTGCTGGGTGATATTTGCACAGTTGATATAACTGTCCTACTATTTAGCAATTTAAGATGCTTCTTCTTTGTATTGGTGCTAAGATATAAGTCGCTGTCTAATCTTGCTCTTGCTTTATGGAGGCAGAGGTTTTCTATTGGAGCTCCCTTTTCCTCTAACCTGCATTGTTTATCTCACACTAGTGCTTTAATGTGATGTTGCTTTAGCATACTTTGTTTCTTCTACATTTGCCTGATTTGTCTGTGTGGTGCATAGGAATCAATCCCTGTCACACAGCTGGTGAGAGAAACTGCTGCTGTCATGCAGGAATTCACCCAATCAGGGTAACCACTCTTATATTCCATACTTCCACTTCACTAGGAGGATCCTATAATATATACTGATCATATTTTAAATATCGAGAAACATGGTATGAGTATTCGTATTATCAATCCCAACTTGTTTGGACCTGAGGTCTAGTTTTTGTTGTTGGATACCATAAGTTATCACTGACGAAACAATTCTATTTGTTAATTAATAATCTTTTAAGATTAATAAAATTCCTTTCTTTGGGCATTGTAATTTCTTACCTAGGGTTAGTAGGTGGATTTTTGAGTTTGGGTTAATTTCAAAAGGAATTGTTGTTGGATTACTGGGGCTGCACAAGCCAACTTTATCAAGGATGGAAGCAATGTGTACTACAGTTGTTTTAGTCAATTCTAATTTTTCAGCTACTCTTTGGAAGCATTTTTGAAAGTTGAGGTTAAATTTGGTCTCTAAACTTTTGGATCGTTTCGATGGGCTCTCTTTTCATGTTAGAGTATATATTAATTGTTCTGTTGATGAACGTAAACACTTAAGATTCTTCAGACTATAAACTGTAGGGCAGGCAAAGCAATATCTTTCTTAAACTAATCCAGATGCTCATCTGTATCTATTCATGATTTTCTTTCGGATGTTCAAGAAAGAGGTCATCTGTAGTCTTCTTGGGCAATCCCTTACTTCCTTTTGTTTTCTGTTTTCTCCGGTACAGTGGTGTAAGACCATTTGGTGTTTCACTCTTGGTTGCGGGTTTTGATGACAAGGGTCCACAACTATATCAGGTATGTTGTCTATCAGTACTGGTGATCTCTCTGATCACTTTCTGTTCTTGAGGTGTGTCTGATTTGGTGATCTATACTTCGTGAGGTGAATTTACATATTTTTTATAGATTTTCTCCATGGTGTTTCACTTGTGGGAGCTTTTATTCTTTGTAAATCTAGTTTAAAGAGCTGCAGCCTGCAGGTTCCTTTGTTGCTTGAACTCTTTTCATGTTCAGCTGTTTTTTTCTCATTTTAGGTGGATCCATCTGGTTCGTACTTCTCTTGGAAGGCTTCGGCAATGGGAAAAAATGTCTCCAATGCTAAGACATTTCTTGAGAAGAGGTGAATCATTATTCGTTTAGAAAAGTTGATCGTGTTATTTATAAAAAATATTTAACCTCCTTTTTCTTATTTCTAATGCTATCTTTTTACATTTACTGATCTGCAATCGAAGTTACTGTCTGATTTAATATAACAATTACAAGTTTTAGAAGACTCATCTTGACCAGCTACCTCATGAGTTTGTAGCTTTTGGTAAAACGAGAACAATAATCTCTCCTCAATAACCCACAGATGTCTAATTCTTCATCCCATCATTGATAGACTGTCTTGATCTTTTACTGTACACCATCTTTGTAGCAACCTGCTACTGCTTCTCGTACTTCCTCTTCTTTTACCAAAAGTTGCAAAAAGTAGTTGGAACAGCTTTTATGCAGGGGAAACATTCTTTAATTTGTGAGTATGTCAATGATTTGCATCTGTTCTATTCTATGATGTGCTAAGGGTTATTACATGAACTGAGGCATCAGAAGATGGGTGGGGTGAAAAAGGAGGAAATCTATAATGGGATGGGTTTTATTGCATTTCTACAAATGTGCTGGGAAGAGGATTGTCGGTAATGAAAAAACTGATTTGCTTGAAACAAGAAGTCAGAAGAGGGCTTCTGCCCATAGTGCTTTGTGACATCAGTCGGTGCTGGCGATTGGAGTTATAGGTCAAACTTTGGCATACCTCTGAAGGAAGTTAACCATTTTTCTCTCCCACAATGTCAAATGTTGTCTGCATGTTGGAACATTGTCTCATTGGCCAACTACAGAGCCTATTAATTTGGGGTGCTTGTCTACCTGTTAGATAACTGGTGAAGTATTATTAATGTAAAACATAACGTTCCTGTTCCACTCAGATACACGGAGGAAATGGAGCTCGATGATGCTGTACACACTGCTATCCTGACATTGAAGGAGGGGTAAGATTAATTTATTCCTCTATGCAGGAGCTGTCTATTCTATATGAAAATATCCCCTTTGATGGGATGTGTGTTTCTTCGACCCTCTAGATGATTTTGGTGTCCTCTGTAATTCACATAAATGTTTGTTGGCACCACCAAAAAAAAGGATTTAAATCTTGTTCGTCATGTTATATATATAGTATCAGAAATATCACGCACTTGAACTTGTCCAGAATTGCGAGACCATCCCCATTGCTTGCTTGTTGTGCAGTAATGGTTCTCAATGCAAAGTTTCTTTATCGACTTCTGCCCCCCTCCCCTCTATCTGAACAATAATAGTAAAAGAATCCTCTAAAATAACTTATATTTGGTGTGTTAATCCAGATTTGAGGGACAGATCTCCAGCAAAAACATTGAGATTGGCATTATTGGAACAGACAAAGTATTCAGGCAAGTGTCTTCTTGTCTTTAGAGTTTTAACACGAGTTCACTCTGTTAGCCGGTTACTAAAACAGTCGTTCATTTCCTTGCAGAATTCTCACTCCAACTGAAATAGATGATTACCTACAAGAAGTGGAATAGATTTTCCTTTCCGCCAAAAGGAATTGAAAGTAGTTGGACAGGAAGCGCGGACAGGGGCATAGCACAAGCTCAACTATTGGAGGTTCTTGCTGGTTTGGTTATAATTTGATGTTTAATCAAACTAAACTTGGTTGTATGTATTTTGGTCATGCTATGGTGTTATTTATGCTCTGAAAAGATTAATATGGGCTTTTCTCAGTTTCTTGAATTCACATATTGTTCAAGTATTACCTCAAACACATCAAAAAGAGAAACATTACATTCATGAACTGCATGTTTAGTTTGTTTTGACAATTATCAGCCTAATAGTTTCTGTATCTTTAATTTTTACTCATTTACATGAATACATAGACTCATTAGTTTGTTAATCGCAAGGGTACATAGTGTACTGTTTACAGAAATTTATACCGTGATTTATAGTCTAGAGTCTAGACTAGATTTATTTAAATTATTTTTTCAACACAGCTGGAGAAGAAAATTGATTCTTATCCTTGGAGAAATTAGCCAACTTTACCTTAACGATAGCAACAACATATCAATTTGGGATGTATAAAAGAATAGAACCAATTTGGGATTTTTATTAAGAGATGCAAATTGAAATTTCTACAAAGATAAAATAAAATTTGAAAGCAAATCGAAACAACTACAACAATGTCCTTAGATCCTATTCTCAAGTTTATCATGTCTACATGGAGGATTTTCCTTAGCCAAAGTCACACGACCAAAAGACTTGTAATCGAAAGTACATGAATGTTCTTCAGGATACTTATGAACACTACAAAACATTCCTTTACATCGACAACTAAACCCTATTAATCCTACTTTCTTCTTGCAAGTCATGCATCTTTGCTTAATCTTCATTGTCGAATCAACATTCTCAGTTGTTGTACCTTCATGAAAAGTAAGAGATGATATCTTTTTAGATAAAACCACGATATTCTTGGCTTCTTCTTTAAGAAAAGCTTTGTAACATTGGGAACAAAGGTTGTGATTGCTTGAAGTTCCATAAAAACCACAACCCCCTGCACATAGAATTGGATTTTCTACTTTGCCGCAAGAAGTCATCTTCCTTTAATTTGATTTATTATCACTTTCTTGTACTAATATTTTGATTATTTCTTTTGAGGAGAGCAAATTATATAGAAGTATTGGTGATTTTGCAATAGTTGATGAGTGCTGTTCCTGGTTTTGATGGCAATATATAGAGAAGACAAATTAAGATACTATTCCTAACGGAAATCAAATTAGGAAATTAAATAGCGGCTCTTCTTTCTTTTTTCTATTCCGTTTTGGTTTTGGCTTAGGAATATAATTTTCCTTTTCCAACAACCATATTTAATATTCCTTCCGGATTACTTTATTTGTCGTTCTTACTAAAAATAGTTAGTTTATAATATTTGTTATTTTTAAAAAAATTAAAACTCATTAATTGTTTGTTTTCAATTTTACCCTTAATCATATATAAATATGGAAGGATATTAATGTGCATGCAAAAGAAAGAAGACTAAATTAAGGGATATAAAAAAAACATGACAGGTAAAATAGATTAGGTAGTATATTAACGTAGTTCGTTTCTCTATTAATCACTAGATACAAGGGCTCGTGCCATCAAGGGGCCATGCATGAGCTTGTGCCTAGGGGTGTACAAAATCGAATCGAAAATCGAACCAAAAAAAAAAAAACCCGACTAGTGGTTTGGTTTGACTTGGTTTGGTATTGGAAAAAAAAACCCGACTATATTTGGGTTGGTTTGGTTTTAACTAAAAAAATACAACCCGAATCCAAACCAACCCGACATTATATACGTAATTTTAAATTTTTATTTTATACATAAAAATATTTACTTTGAGATAATTTTAAAATATTTCTTATACTATTTCATAGTTTTTATCTTTTAATATATTATTTCAAGTTTAAAACTTAGAATTCGAAATGGTCCATTAAAGATTATAGTTCATAGATGTTGATAATTATAATAAAAATTAAATCAAAATCAAATTAATACTAATGCAAAAAGAAAATCAATTCAACACTAAGAATGACAATAATATTGAATATTTGTTCTTTAATTTTGCATTGGATTAGACAATTAAAATACATAATCTAATTTTAATTTTCCTTAAATATTTAGTAATGTAACTAATACTTATTAAACTTATTTTAGCATGATTTAGTACTTTTAAATTATGATCATTTTCATTATGACTTTGCAATATTTATTTTATATGATGATTTCATTATTATTTTTTATTGAATATTTTTGTATCATCAGTATTCATTTCATATTTTGTGTTTTTTTTTTTTTAAGAAACACCTTAGATAGTTGTATTTTGGTTGGACTAAAGAAATATTTGGAGCACAAGTTAATTATATGTTTGTATGCAAACTTTATCGAAAAAATCTAAAAATTTGAAAAAATCCGAGGATTATTAGTTTGGTTTGATTTATAAATTTAAAAATTTTGACACAATGGTTTGATTTGGTATTTGAAAAACCCGAACCAACCCGAGGTTGAAAAAACCCGAATTTTTTTTGAATTTATTAGTTTGGTTTGGTTTATAAATTTAAAATTTTTACACAAATGGTTTGGTTTGATATTTGAAAAACCCGAATCAACCCAATCATGTACACCCCTACTTGTGCCATAGGCCCAATATATGTTATTCAATTTGTCTCAATTTATGTGAAACCATTAGAATTTGGAGAGTCATCCAAATTGTTATTATCATTTAAAAATATTTTAGGTTGTTAGTGTGATTTTATATAACTTTTTAATTTTTATGCAATTTTCAAATAATGTATATAGTCCCTTTGATCTAATTTAGGTGGCACAGATAAAATTTTAAGAGTCACCTGAATTTTTTTATGTCTTGTAGATATTTTATGTTTTTAATTATTGTGATTATATAATACTTCTACAGTTTATTTTCAAATAATAAATGTTATTTACTTTATCTCATTTTATCTGACACCGATAAAATTTTGAAAGTCAATTGATTTTTTATATGTTTTTTTAAATATTTTAAGTTATTAATTATTGTGATTTATAATATTATTTACGTAATCTTCACATATATAACATACTAAAAAGAATACGACAACCAAATTAAAATAAAGAGTACAAAAACATCTTAAATACCCGTAGAGAAAAAAATATATTATAAAAATATATTATCTTGTTCATAAATATATTATAAAAAACTTTTCTATTTTCCATTTTTTTTTTCTCTACGAGTATTTATGTTTTTTTTTTAAAAATGTGTTAGTCTTAGATTGCAATTTAAAACTCTCTTTAAAATTGATTATCACATATAATTAATAGCAAAAATACTTACAGAAAAAAATATAAAATATTTTATAATATATTTAGGACAAAAACAGAAGATAATACTAGTAGAAAAAAAAATAGAAAAAAAAAAGATTTTTTTTATAATATATTTATGGACAAGATAATATATTTCTATGATTGTGGTATTATTATTTTTATGAAATATTTAATTATCTAAATTATAATTAGAATCTTATTTTAATCAATAAAATCTTAGCCATTAATTCTTACCTAATGTGTTTAACATCCAAACAAGAACTTGGGCAAAATGAAGAGGAGCCAGATCCCATACAAAGTAATTATTAGGGTTAAGTTTTTTTTTTCCAGATCTATTCATATTATTGTTTCTTCAATTCATCAATCACTAAAATAATGGTTTAAGATAAGGGAAGTCGGTTGGGCTATATATTTTCTCCTCTAAGAATATAAAACTCATGAATTATTTAGTAAGGTTTACAAGAGATGAACCACTTTCCAATCATAATCAATATATGCAGGTGGCTAATCTTTACGCGGACAATGATGCAGAATAGAAGAGTTGGGACTTAGCAATGGAACAGTAACTAACAATGAAAAATAAAAAGAAGAAGTTAAGCTGAAACTAGCTAATTACGGCTAGGGTATATTTCATTGGTAATGTTAATAAGAAGAACATTACAATATATAGTACTTTAAACCTAGATGACTCACTATCCTCCTCCTTAAGAGATAAGGAACATACAGTACTATTTCTGCAGAAAAAGTAAAAGGACTAGATAGGGACCTTTCTAACAATTATGGGGTCTAAAGTATAAATAGCATAACTTAAGGGCAAAAGCAAAAAGAGGACAACAATCTAACCAACATAACGGCTAGGTACCACTAAGCAAGCCTAAGGTACACCTCTCAACAGCCTCCATCTCCTAGCTGGGACTCTCCTCCTCCTCAATCTGCATAATTACTCCTTCCTTAGAAACTTCTTTGTCCTCAAGGAAGAATGAAGGGAACCTTGTCTTGATCACATGATAATCTTCCCAAGTGGCTTGCTCTTTAGACATGTTCTTCCAATGTATCAAGAGTTGAGCCACAACCTTATTTCCCTTTTTGATCATCCTTCTTTCTAGGATGCACCTTGGCTCCTCACAGTAGGGACTAGCAGGGTCAACAATGGGTGGGTGAGTGAACTGAGCAGGCACCTCATGACATAGCTTCAGGTGAGAGACATGGAATGTGGGGTGGATAGATATTTGAGGAGGTAAGAGGAGCTTGTAAGCTACTGGCCCCACCTTTTGAATCACTTGATAAGGACCATAAAACTTGGCTGATAGCTTGGTGAATGACTGGTTAGACACAGTAGTCTGTCTATACGGTTGTATTTTGAGATAGACCCAATCTCCAACCTGTAATTGCCTGTCACTTCTCCCTTTATTGGCCAAAAATTGCATTCTTTGTTGAGCTCTATGCAAATGAAATCTGAGTAATTGGGTCTTGAGATCCCTGGTGACCAGACTTCTATCTACTTCTTCATCAATAGAGTCACCAGCCATGTAGGGCAAATGTATGGGTGGGGGCTGCCCATATAATGCTTCATATGGAGTGGTCTGGATAGCAGAGTGGAATGTGGTGTTGTACCACCATTCTGCTATGGGCAAATAAAGGGACCAATCTTTTTGGCTGTCACTACAATAACATCTAAGGTAGGTCTCAAGAGTCCTGTTTAACACTTCAGTCTGACCATCAGTTTGAGGATAGTAAGCAATTGAAGTGCTCAAGGTGGCTCCATGTGCTAAGAATAGCTCTTGTCAAAACCTACTGATGAATATGGGATCCCTGTCACTCACTATGTTCTCAGGAATGCCATGAAGTTTGAAGACCTGATCCAGGAAGGCTTGTGCAACAGTAGCAGATGTATAAAGGTGGCTTAAAGCTATGAAATGACTGCTTTTAGTCAGCCTATCAACTACTACCATGATGGTAGTTTTTCCTTTTGACTATAGAAGGCACTCAATGAAGTCCATGCTAATGTTGGACCAAGCTGATGTAGGAATAGTTAGTGGCTGCATGAGGCCTGGTGATGCTGCAGCATCATACTTGCTCCTTTGGCATATAGAACAACTTCTAACATACTGGTTAATGTCATCTCTCAAATTCTTCCAGTAGAATAGCTGGGATATTCTCCTATATGTGTTTTCCATTCCTGAGTGACCACTACTGGTTCTATTATGCCAAATCTACATTATGTCTTGCCTTAGTTGCTCATCCTGGCCTACCACTATCTTACCATACCTTCTGAGCTGCTGATTGTAATAAGTAAACCCTCTTTGGCCCTCCCATTGATCTATTATCTTCTGGATGACTTCCTTCAACTTATCATCTCCCTCCCAGCTGGTCTTGATCCTATGGAAAAGGTTAATTTCCACAGGGATAATAGACAGCAAGAATAAATGTGCTGCTGGCACCCTGGAGAGAGAATCAGCAGCCTTATTCTCTCATCCCTTCTTGTATTCAATCTGGAAGTCAAATTGCATTAGTTTGGCTATCCATTTCATCTGTGTACCTGTGTGTAACTTCTAATCCAGTAAAATCTTTAGGGCCTTCTGGTTTGTTCTTACTACAAATTGTCTCCCTAAAAGATATTGGGACCATTTGGTTACTGCCAGGACCAAAGCTAGTAATTCCTTGTCATACACAGACAAACCTTGATGCCTAGGTGCTAGTCCCTTGCTTAGATAAGCTAGAGGATGCCCTTCTTGCATCAAGACTGCCCCAATTCCAGTGTCACAGGCATCAGTCTCCACTACAAACTTTAGTGTCCTGCTAGGCAAGCTGAGTACAGGTGCACTTATCAAAGCTCTCTTGAGTTGGTTGAATGCCATTGTTGCCTTGTCATTCCAGACAAACCCTTCCTTCTTAAGAAAATCAGTCAGGGGCTTGCTTATCCAACCGTACCTTCTTATAAATCTTTTGTAGTAACCAGCCAACCCCAAGAATCCCCTCAACTCTTTCACAGATTTAGGAGTTGGTCATTCTTGAACAGCAACAATCTTCTTAGGATTAGTGGCCACACCTTCCGCAGAAATGAAGTGTCCTAGGTATTCCACCTTAGAAGATCTAAAAGAACATTTGTTTTTCCTGACTAAGAGCTGGTGTTTGATCAACAAGTCAAAGACAACTCTCAAGTGTTGTAGATGTTTCTCCATGTTCTGACTATAGACAAGGATGTCATCAAAGAAAACTAAGATGAATTTCCTCAGATGGTCCTTGAATACACGGTTCATGAGTCCCTGGAAGCTAGAGGGAGCATTTGTGAGACCAAAGGGCATCACTAGGTATTCAAAGTGACCTGAGTGTGTCCTGAAGGCAGTCTTCTGCACATCTGCTTGGGCCATTCTTATCTGGTGATAGCCTGACCTTAAGTCCAGCTTAGTATAAACCCTTGAACCCCCAACTCATCCAACAATTCCTCAATGATAGGAATAGGAAACTTGTCCTTGATGGTGATCTTGTTCAATGCCCTGTAATCCACACACAATCTCCAAGAGCCATCCTTCTTTCCCACTAGCACCACAGGTGAGGCATAAGAGCTACAACTTGGTTGTACTATGCCTTGGTCAAGCATTTCTTGGACTAGTTGTTCAATGATGTATTTTTGCCTTGAGGAATACCTGTAAGGTCTATTGTTCACTGGGTTACTATCCTTTTGCAATGGGATCCTGTGACCAAAAGTGGACCTGTGTAAGACCCCAGAAATTTTTTCGAATTAAGACTTGAACCATCCTTCGTTGTGAGTAGGATTTTACCAAGGAGTTTAAAATTTCTTAAGTGTTAAGGTCACTAGATGTAGCACCTTGAGTTTCAAAAAGAATTAAATTGGAAATAGCAAAATCTGAAATTTTGCAAGTTATGCTTAAGTATGAGTTTTGGGTCGACTTCAAACAACCATAACTCCTAGCTCATGATGAATTAGGTGTGCTACCAGATACCGTAGCGAAGATCTTTGAATTATCTTTCCAACGCCGTGGAGTTTGCTATGTTTCGAGGTCGGATGAGTGAGATATGACCTTATGAAGATAGACGGTCCAGTTAAGGAAAGTTAGCCGAAAATAAAGAGGGGTATTTTGGTCTTTTCCTTACCCAACCAGATTTAATTCGTTTTTAATAATATTTTAAGGGTCTAATCCTATTAGGTTCAGTTTTATAATCCTAAAATACGCCTAGGGTTTTAGTTGAGAATTCAAGAAGAGAAAAGAGGAGAAAAGAAAAAGGATGAAAGCGTTCGTCGAGATTCTTGCATCTTGTTACGGATTTTCGTCATGGGTTTGATCTCTAAGAGATATGTAAGCTTCCATAGTGTTGGGTTCTTTCACCCACATGCCAATCATGATTTATTCAGCGTAATTTCATTCTTGAAATTTAAGGATTTAAGTTCTTGATGAGTTCTTGACAAGTGTTCTTGAAGTTTCATTAAGTTTTGATGTAAGATTCTACTTGGGTCAACTTTAAACGACCATATCTCTTAGAATATTAAGAGTTACGTGAGCCATAACCTATCCAATTAAAGGTAATTGAATCTACTTTCCAACCCCACCAGTTTCACGTCAATCCAATATCTGAGTAAAAAGTTATGACTATTTTAGTAAACCTATACAGTGCTGTTACGAATTAACCGACGGGAAAATATTGAAAATAATCGTTTTCTTGTCTTTTTACCTCCAAGAAAACCATCAACGAATTTCTTGACTAATTAAAAAGCTCAAAACAGTCAGATTTACATCTTCACTCATGAAAATCATAATTTTTGGCTATAGAGATTTTAATAAACTAACTCGAGAATCTCAAGAAAGGTCTTCTTGATTGTTTACCTTCAAGCTAGGGTTTCAAGGCTTCTAATCAAGTTCTTCTTCAAGATTCTTAAAGATTCTTCAAGAATCTTGTTCTTCTAGGTATGTAAGGCTATCATAGTGTTGGACTAGTTCGTCCTCACGCCCTACATCTACTTTCAGATCAGAAAAAGAGTAATCTAGGATACTTTCCCTAGATTTGAGTATTCTTGAGATAAGTTGATTTTGAGTTCCTGAATTCATATTTCTTTTAAAAGTTCTATTCCTAATCATCGAATAGCTATATTGTTATTGAGATCCTTCATATCATGAATCATAACTCTTGAATTCATAATTCAAATTCAAGAGAGAGTTAAGAGTAGAGTTCAAGAAAACCTTTGAGTTCAATTGTGAATCCTTTGAGATCAACTATCGATTTGAACTAAGTTTTGAGGAAGTAAGTCAGAGAATGAGAAGAGTCACATACATGAGTTTCATAATGTTATGTAGACCTACGAGTCAAGTCGTTCATGCCCATAAATTCTGCATGAACTCCAGAAGTTGAGTATCTTTGAGAGGAATAGTATCTTCAAGTTCTAAGTCTTAAGTATCGAGTTCCTAATCCCCTTTGAGATTATATTTCTAAGCATGGGACTATTACATGTTACCCATAAAGTCTTTGAGTTGAATTGTTCATGCCCATAA
This sequence comes from Solanum verrucosum, assembly GCF_900185275.1. Lineage (NCBI taxonomy): Eukaryota > Viridiplantae > Streptophyta > Magnoliopsida > Solanales > Solanaceae > Solanum > Solanum verrucosum. The sequence goes on along the minus strand of NW_026019982.1, from coordinate 302,631 downwards.
TTCCGCATGAATCCTATAAGTCGAGCAGTCTTGAGAAGAGAAGTATCTTTGAGTCCTTGAGTTGAGTCGTTCATGCTCATAATTCCGCACGAACCCTCTGAGTTGAGCATTCTTGAAATTAGTAGTATCATTGAAGTTCTTGAGTTCCAAGTATTTGAGTTCTATCTGTGGTTATTGAAAACCTTGCATTGAGTCGTTCATGTCCATCATTCGACACGAACCACATATTAAGAAGCCTTTTACAAATGTTTTACCTTTGTTTTAAGACTTAAGTTTTGAGTTCAGTAAAGAGTAAAGAGTAAAGTTTGAAGTCCTTTTCTTCAAAAGTATATGGGGACTAAGTATTCCCAAAGAGTTTATAAATGTTTTCACATTTAAATAAGAACGGAAGCTGAGATTTCCAAAGGGCTTTCGGGCTAGTTTTCAGAAAAGAGTAATAGCTTTCTAAATGAAGCAAGCAGGGAAACTGAGATTTCCAAGATAGCCTTTGAGCTAAGTTTTTGAGCAATTATCTCAAACCAGCAGAAAAAAAAGTATGTTTTTAAAACATAAGAGCTAGTATATTTTTGGGAGTAGTATTGAGCACCGATATGGGGGAGAGTTTAGACAACTCACAGCCTCCATAAACCATGTAGCCACCATGGGTAGAAAATGGTCATACTTTTTAGATGAACCCTTTTCACATAGACTAGTGGATCCATTAGTAGTTCAGGTCCTATACCTTTGGCCGGGTATAGGATGCGCTGGCAGCGTGAGGTAGATCGCTGTATCATCACTATAGATCTTATGTGATGGTTGTCGGTTAGAGAAACTCCCACAGAAGTTATTGTATTTTTATATACATCAGTTTATTGTATTTTTATATACATTTCAGAGTTATGTTGTATCCTTGCATACACACAGATTTCAGAGCATGTTTTTAAACAATTTGTTTCTTTATATTGCATTTGTTTTAAATTGCTTTATATTGAAATGAGTTCAGTCATATTGAGTTGAGTATTCAAAGTTGAGTATCCAGAGTTGAGCATCCAGAGTCGAATATCATATCCTTGAGTTGAGTATCTAATCTCTGAGTTGAGTATCTTATCCTTGAGTACTTCTGAGTTGAGTAAGTTTGAGTAGTTTGGAGTATTCCTTGAGTTGAGTAAGTTTGAAAAGAGGCAAATATGTTTCCTTTTTATCAAGTTTCAAGCTTATGTTTATGTTTTAGAATTCCCCTTACATGCTCGTACATTCCACGTACTGAGCCATTTGGTCTGCATCTTCTCATGATACAGACACAGGTATTCAGGATCATCAACAGGAGCTTCGTTGATACATCCAAGAGTTCGAGTTAGCTATGGTGAGCCTCCTTGCTTTCGGAGGATTTCATTTACCTTTCGGTTATATCAGTTCTTAGGATGTCGTGGGTCTTGTCCCGACTTCCATCTTTATCAGTTAGAGGCTTCATAGATAGTCAGTATAGTTGAGAAGTTTGTATCATTTATTTTATTAAATGTTTTAAAGACTAAAGTTGCCTTTTTATGGCGAGTTGTATATATTTTATTATACAAAGTTTTCTTTGGACTTAAAGTTTGTATTTAAGTTTTACGAACTTTTATTTCAGTTTTTAAGCTTTGTATGCTTGAATCAGTTTTTCGCTTGTAGTCAGCCAGGATGAGGGTTCGCTTGGGGACCAGCAATGGTCTTCGAGTGCCGGCCACGTCCAGGGTGTAGGCTCGGGTCGTGACAACCTGGAAGGAGGAAGTTGTTTTGGTTCACCAAATAACAGATGGAACTCCTCAGTCAATGCTATAATTCCAAGATGTATTTCTCTTGTTGTTTCTGTTTCTACTGTTGAGTCTTCTGTGGGCAAGACTCTAATCATAAACAATTGTCCACCATTTTGAGTCATTTTATCCAACCCCTTGGCATTAACCATCTTGGTATTCTCCTTATTTCCCTGCAACTGCACCTTCTGACCTTGGTACATAAATGCCAAAGTGAGTTTTTGGAAGTTCAGTTGGAGGTCTTCCAAGGGTAACAACCACTGCACCCCTAAGATCATATCACAAGATCTCAAAGGAAGCAATAAGAAGTTATCCACAAAGGTGGTCCCTTGTATCATCCAGGGAAGACCCTTGCACATCTCAGTGGTCTGTCTGTTGCCCCCATCTGCAACATTGATGGACTGAGGTCTGACAATTAGCACCTCAAGCTCTAACTGTCTGGCTACTTCTTCATCAATGAAGTTGTGAGTGCTACCGGGATCTATAAGAATATTAAGGGGTCTTTTTTCACTGTACCCCACCACTCTAAGTGTGTGAAATCCTGGAATTCCATTCAAGGCATGAATGGAGATCTCACACTTCTCCACACCTTCAGCTTCCACTTCAAGTACCTCTTGGACATCTGGTTCAGGCTCCTTTTCTGGTTCTTTTTCATCACATACCTCTAGCAAGTACAGTTGTTTAGCAGCATTACATTTGTGACCAGGGACAAATTTCTCATCACAAAAGAAGCATCTGTCTTTTTTCACTCATCTCAGCTGGAGTGAGTCTCCTGGTGTTGCTTCTATTGAGGCTCACACTGTGATCCCTCTTTGGGGACTGATACTCCTCCCTATTAGTGACTCCCCTGTTACTAACCCCAAGGAATGCTCCCTTGTTTTGGCTATATCCCCCACTGTATATCGAACATTTAGCCAACCTGAGTTGGGCGTTCACCTGAGCTTCAGTGTTTCTTGCCAATTGGTATGCCTGGGGTAATGAATAAGGCCTATGTTTCTTTACAGTGAACTCTATCTCTGGTTTCAGCCCAGTGATAAAGGCACTGATTGCATATTCTGGAAGTAGAACCAACCTTGTCATGATCCTGTCAAATTCTTTTTGATAATCTTCTACAAGGCCATTCTGTCTAACCAGCTTTAACTCGGACATGGGGTCTGCATACTCAGCTCCAAACCTATCCATCAATGCATATACATATTCCTCTCAAGAAGGAAGAGGAAAGTGGTTCTTGTTTCTAATGTAAGCCAAATGCCACTCAATGGCTATGTCATCAAAATGAATGGAAGCCACTTTAACCCTTTGACTGTAATCTATCTCATCCAAGGAAAAGAACTGCTCCACCTTGCACAACCAAGCTCTCAAGTTAGTACCATTAAAACGATGGAACTCCAGCTTTGTCATTCTTGTCATAGTTAGACCACCATGGTGATGATTGGTCTGCATAGATGGTCCTGTAGCACCATCTCCTCCTTGTGTTCCCACCGGTGCTTGGCCAGCTGGAAAGGGATGAGAATTTTGACCCATGTTAGCAAACTTTTGGGGCATGAAGTTTACTCCTAAAGGATATCCTGCTGGGGAGTAAGGAGGCATAGTTGGACTCTCTGCAGGGGGAGGTACCCATGCCATTGGATTCCCAGAGGGAGTGTAAATCTCCCCACTGCCATCTTGACCCTCAACACTCTTTCCTCTATCAAACCTTCCCACTTCATCCAAAGATTCTTTAAGTTCACCAAAGGCCTTCTCATGTTGGTTTTCCCATTGAGTTTGTCTAACAGTAAGGTTAGCAATCTTTATTGTCATCCTCTCAAACATGGATTTGATGTTATTCATCTCAGAACCCATAACTAGATACCACAGAGCTCAAGAAAGTGCTCTGATACCAAATGATACAGAATAGAAGAGTTGGGACTTAGCAATGGAACAGTAACTAACAATGAAAAATAAAAAAAAGAAGTTAAGCTGAAACTAGCTAATTACGGCTAGGGTATATTTCATTGGTAATGTTAATAAGAAGAACATTACAATATATAGTACCTTAACCCTAGATGACTCACTATCCTCCTCCTTAAGAGATAAGGAACATACAGTACTATTTCTGCAGAAAAAGTAAAAGGACTAGATAGGGACCTTTCTAACAATTATGGAGTCCAAAGTATAAATAGCATAACTTAAGGGCAAAAGCAAAAAGAGGACAACAATCTAACCAACATAACGGCTAGGTACCACTAAGCAAGCCTAAGGTACACCTCTCAACAGCCTCCATCTCCTAGCTGGGACTCTCCTCCTCCTCAATCTGCATCAGACAATGAACCAAGATTTTTGAAGACGTATCCCATAAGTCTACCTTTGTTGTCAAACACCTCTTTCCTTATACTTGTGGCTTCCACGTACCCTTCCCAATAGTTCGCGGAAAAGAGGTGTTTGACGACAAAGGTCGACTTATGGCCTCGTCTTCAAAAATCTGCCATGATTCATTCTTCGCGTAAAAATTAACCACTTGCATAAATTGATTCTGGTTGGAAAATGGTTCATCTCTCGTAAATCCTATTACTAAGTAATTTATGAGTTCAATATTCTTAGGAGAAAATATATAGCTCAACTGACTTCTCTTACTTCAAGCTATTATTTTAGTAATTGATGAATTGAAGAAATAATAATATGAATAGAGCTATAGATCTCAAAAAGAAACTTAGCCTTAATGATTACTTTGTAATTGAAGATGAACTAGTTAATTACTATAATGATTTTATAGATTAATTCGAAAGTTCAACTCCTAATCACATTATTTTTTGGGAAATGCGCGTAACTTTTTGTTTTTTCTGGTTTTTTGAATTAGTTGGTAACTTCTTTGTTTTCAGTTTTTTTGAATTAGTTGTTTGGAGTTACTTATTTGTTAAGCGAATCACCGTCAACTGCTTCGGAAAATTTTGGAAGCTTCTTTTTTTTATTCTTAATTATTCAACAAAACAATTACTTTATTTTTAATCCGTATGTAACTTGTTATTTATTACTCCCTCCGTCCCATTTTATGTGGCATCATTTCCTTTTTGGTCAGTCCCAAAAAGAATGTCACATTTCCTTATATGGTAAGTATTTAAATGTACAATTTCTCTTTTATCCTTATTGGTCCCACTTAATCTTAAAATAATACTCCAATACATTTATGAAGAGAGAGAAAGTGGGTCTACTTTTTAAAGGACAATTTGGTAAACATTTCAAAGTCTTCATTTATTTCTTAAACTCCGTAACCCTGAGGGGTAGCTCAGCTGGTAAAGGCCTGGGACAAAGTCCTTCAGGTCGCCGGTTCGAGCCCCAGCAGAGCCACTGGAGGCATTACAAACCGGCCGCGTCTCCAGGGCCCCGTGGAACTAACCGTGGTGGATCCGCCTTGAAACAGCGGGACCCGGTGGGTACAGCTAGTCGGGTCAAATGTTGCCACATAAAATGGGACGGAGGGAGTACTTTTAATCAGTATTAAAAGTATAGGCCTGTCCTACTACTAATCGACGTGATATTTGTGTGACAGTTTGATTTGTTTTGAGAATTGTGCAAAATTATTTAATTGAAGTAAATTAATTTATATTCATTTATTAAAAATTTGATTTCAAGAAAACATTAAATAAGGGTACAAATGAAATGTATTTCGTGATTTATACAAATCAGAGGCTTCATAGCAAATAAAATATAGTTATGGAGCGCAAATAATAAAATTATAGCTATAGAGGACTAATATAATTATTATCTTTACTATTCTTAAAATTTACTCTTACATTAAAGATATCAACAACATAATAATTTGGGATACTAAAGCATTTTTATTGAGAGATGCAAATAGAAATTTAATTGTACATGAAGAAGATAAAATTTGAAAGCAATTCTCAGTTGGATACTACTTATGTAAAACTAAAATCGAAAGTACATGCATGTTCTTCAAGATACTTATGAACACTAAAAAAAAAAATTCTTTATTTCGACAACTAATCCTATTAATCCCACTTTCTTCTTGCAAGTCATGCATCTTTGCTTAATCTTCATTGTTGAAAGTAGAATTTGATTTATTAGATGTTGAAAGACTAAATTCAGTCAAATTTTTTTTATATCTACTTGATTGCATAGACAAAACAAAAAGAAAATGAAGGTACGATATATATTATATTACAAGAAAAATTGAAAGTATACTAATTGATAAGTTCTATAACAAAGTCTATGTTTTCAAGATCAATATCAGCGGATGGATAATGTCCCTCTAAGCATTATACATTAGGATCACCATCGTCTTCCTTGTCCATAATAGCAAGTACTTCATCTCCAACATCGTCTTCCTCTACAATAATGTCGTCTTCTAATTGCAAAGATGAATCAATAATTTCTTCAATGTCATTCATATTCTCATCGCTAGTAGATTTTCCCTCTTCTTTATCTTACATATTACATAACCCCTGTTCTTAATTTCTCTAGCACCCAAATTAAATATCCATCATACAAAGAGTATTCCGTCATTAGCCACTCGCCATTGGCATTCATGTAATCACTTTTGCCGTAGGTGTACTTTTTCACGTACCCCATAAGTCTACCCTTGTTGTCAAACACCTTTTTTCCGTTGCCTTGTGGCTTCCATGTACCCTTCCCCACAATTCGTGCAACTCTTTTCTATTTCGAATTTTTATTCTTTTGGGTGTTAAGAAGTAACGTTTGTAGCTGTTAGCGCCTTCAAAAATTTGTCATGGTTCATTGTCCGCGTAAAGATTAACCACTTGCATATATTGATTATAGTTGGAAAGTGTTCATCTCTCGTAAATCCTACTAAACAATTCATGAGTTCTATATTTTTAAGAGAAAATATATAGTCCAACCAACTTCTCTTAGGTTGAGCCATTATTTTAGTGATCGATGAATTGAAGAAACAATAATATGAATAAAGCCATAGATCTAAAAAAAAAAAAACTTAACCCTAATGTTTACTTTGTAACGGAAGATAAACAAGTTAATTATTATAATGAATTTATAGATTAATTCCAAAGCTCAACTCCTAATCACGTTATTTTTTGGGAAATACCGTTTTGGTAACTTTTTGATTTTTTTCGAATTACTTGTCTGGAGTTATTTGTTAAGCGAATCACCACTGCCTTGGAAACTTTCGGAAGTTCTGGAAGCTTCTTTTATTTTTTTATTGTTAATTATTCAACAAAACAATTATTATATTTTTAATCGAAAAGAGTCAAAAATATTCCTGAACTATCTGAAAAGATTTAAATATACCCATCATTCATCTATTGGGCTAAAAATATCTCTCAATCCACCTTTTTGATCCACTATTACCCTTAAAACTAACAACCATTTGTTTTTGAATTATCATTTCTATTAATTATTACGTGACATCTTTCTATTGGATAAATTTAAATATCAACCCATCAGATTTTTATCCTACCCATTAGACCCATACTCACATCCCTTAATCCAAACCCAATTAAAAGTTTCATCAAAAATAAAGATTGGATCGATCTCTTCTCTTGCCCCTTGAACCTAATAACCTATTTTTAGCCCAATAGATGTGACTTGTTATTTATTACTTTTAATTAGTATTAAAAATATATATAGGTTTGTCCTACTACTAATCAATGTGATATTTGTGGAGATAATATCTCAGATGGTCACTCAACTTTGAATAGCTCACTTAGAAAGTACTTAACTATGTTTTTTAATTCAAAAGTCATTCAACTATTGATGTTTCACTTAAAAAAGTCACACAACTATTTATATTTCACTTAGAAAGTCATTTAATCAATTTAAATAATCTTTTCATTAAATTTTATCTTAACCAATTGCAGATTGAATACTGATAGAATTTTAAAGGAGGTGGTCCAGCACATTCGCATAGTTCGATGGCAATTTTTACTCCTGACTTTGGCTGTTGCTCTTTGATTGTAAATATTTTTTTATATATATAATAATCTTAGCAAGTAAATCATCATAATAAAATAGGTAAATAATATTAATTTATTTACCTATTTTAAGATGTTGATTTACTTGCTAAGAATATTATATTTTTTTGGTAGGTTTTTAAGATTGATAAGTTTTGTCTAATTTTGACTTCTGATAAAATCTAATGTAAATCAATATATATAGAATGTCATTTATTAGATTTTCAAATATTATCTTATAAGAATATCTCACACCGACTACAAATATCCTTTTTTTTATCCTTAATTTTTCACCCTTTCAATGATTTCTCTAATGCAAATTGAGATCTAGAAATTTTCAAGCACAATCTCTTTCTTTCTTTTCTCTCTATTTTTGAGTGTTTATGTTGTAACATCTAGGGTTCAGAGATGTCACATAAAACTATTTCAATGTTCTCAAAGTATATTTGAATTAGGATATGATCATCTTGTTTTCGATTGAGATGTATAGAGATAAAATTAGGGTCGGTAATAAGTCATGACACTCTCTACTTATCAACCCTTATTTATTTCTATGCATCTCCATTGAAAACAAGATGATCACAATTAAATTTAAAAAAATATCAAAAAATAAATATTTATATTTTGATCTGTAATAATGAGAATTTAGATCGAGATACCTAGTGAGATTTTTCATTTGAGTACGTACAATAATGATTCTCTTAGTGTTGTGGACAATTGAATGTAGTGCATTGCAGACAAAGATCTGTTGAATTACTTGAACAATTTCTATTTTTGGATTTTATTTATCAGAAAATTTGTAAAATTCTCAAAATTAATTTATACATGTGGGAAATAATATTATATCGTTGCCTATATGTTGGGGTTTGACTTTTATTTTATTTGCTTCTTTCCGTACTTTACAAGCGATTACAGAGTTCATATTTACTATTTATTTCAATTTTTGTGATTGGCTTGAAATTTAAAATTTTAAAAATTGTTTTTTTTTAATTGTAAATAGACTTCTTTTCGGGTGAGTATTGCTACAAAAGATTAGATGCGTATTGAGTAATCTAGATATGAAATTTTGGGTGATTTGATGGTGTTTTGGATGAGTCTAATGCTTGAATTCAAGGACGAAGATGAAGTCAGTTTTTGTATAGTAATATATAATATTGTATAGTATTATATATGTGTATAAACACCTCCTAACATTTTATATATTGTTGTAAATTAGGTGTATAATATTGTATATCAAATTTATGAACACTGTTATAATTTTTTTTATATATATTATTATTATTATTATATATATCTATGTATAATATTATATACCGAATTTTTAAAACTGTTGTAAGAAAATAGTGAAATAGTTGTAGGATGATTACTAAAAAATGTGGTTTTGTGCATCTCTGGCTCTTTTTCATGGACGTCTCTGGCAAAATCATGAATTTAATAAATAAAAAATTAGTATAATTTTATTAATATAATAATCAACATTAAAGTTATGAACAAAAATGTTATGTTTTTCTTAAGGTGAATATTCTTGTAACTAGATATAATGATGGAAATGTAACTCAATACGTAATGTCCTCAACTAATTACGAAGGTCCTTATTAAGTTTTTTTTGAAATTTTATAGGGTGCTCCAAAGCGCCAGATTCATGGGCTATTATACACGAAAAATAAAAAAAGTCACGTAATTTCTAAAAGTTGGTTCGTAAATACAAAAATAAGCATTAAAAATGATGGGACTATACGTAATGTTCCCCAGTTCATTACAGAGGTTCTCATAAAGTTTTTTCATAGAAAGATTTTGGATGCTCCAAGCGCCTAATCCATAGGCTAAATACTACATAGTGTTTTATTGAAAAATTATACCATGAGATATATATTTAAAATCGAAGGAGAATCTGATTTTATTATTTCCTACAAAGTTAGAGAGGAAAATTGATATATTTTTTTCACCCTTTAATAATTAGCTAACTTTTCATTAACGATAGAAACAACATACCAATTTGGGATGGTAAATCATTTTTATTGAGATATGCAAATTGAAATTTAATTCTAAAAATTCAAAGAGTAGATTAAATTTAAAAGAAAAATCAAAACAATTACAACAATATCCTAGATCCTAGTCTCAAGTTTATCAGATCTACATGAAGGATTTTCCTTAGCCAAAGTCACATGACCAACTGACTTGAAATCGTAAGTACATGCATGTTCTTCAGGATACCTATGAACCTTACAAAACATTCCTTCACATCGACAACTAAACCCTGTTAATCCTACTTTCTTCTTGCAAGTCATGCATCTTTGCTTAATCTTCATCGTCGATTCAACGTTCTTAGTTGTACCTTCAGAATCATCATGAAAAATAAGAGAAGATTTCTTGTAAGATACATTCTTGGCCTCTTCTTCTTTAAGAAAAGCTTTGTAACATTGGGAACAAAGGTTGTTATTGCTTGATGTTCCATAAAAACCACAACCCCTTGCACATAGAATTTGATTTTCTACTTTGTCACAAGAAGTCATCATTCTTTAATTTGATTTATTATCACTTTCTTGTACAAATATTTTGATTATTTATTTTTAGAAGAGCAAATTATATATCAATGTTGGTGATTAATAGTGTCTTAGTTGATGAGTGTTGCTTTTGCCTTCGATGGAAATATATAGAGAGAGAGAGCCTAAGGGAAATCAAATTAGGAAATTAACGGATTTTTTTGGTTTTGGTTTGGGAATATAATATTCTTTTCCTAGTTAAAAATAGACAGTTAATAAAAAATAATACTCCTTCCTTTCCTATTTACATGATGTACTTACTAAAAATAGATGTTCTTTAATATTTAATTAGTTTCTAAAAGTAATACTCCTTCCAAGTGTTTTGAATTATAAAATTGTCATATTTGGAAATTATCTAAAAAGAAATTAAGAAATAGTTACAATAATTGAAAATTTTAAAGGCCTATTGAAAAATTGTTGCCTAAATTTTTTTTATTTGACTCTTAAAATTTGAAAAATTGTAGAATTGGTTTCTAAATTAACCGTGCAAAGTTATTAAGGGAAATAGATCTTTATGTCCTTGTTGATTTGGTTTCTGGCGGTCTTCCTTCTGTGGGGAGCATTAAAAATTGGTTTGATCTATAAATTGAATCGAAAAAAATATTATTAGTTTATTAATATTGGTTAACGAATTTTAAATGATTTTGTAATCAAATTTATTCAATTATCAATTTTATAATTATAGTTATTGATTAAACTGATAATCCAATAAGATTATATTAAAATTACTATGTTACTCTTAATTATACAATAATGATTAATATAGCATTTACCAATCTTATTTCTTAATTTTTAGTATTACTTTCGACGTAGACAACACAAACTAGAATCTCTATCTCTATATATATCACGAACTCATGTAAACTCACTCACTATGAATTGAGGCAAATAAAAATTTATAGGGAGCATGACAAGATGAGAATCGTAACTTATAAGTTACTTTTCATAATGAACTTTGTACATTATTTAAGATTGAATAAAGAAATGAAGCGCATATTTTATCATAAAATTCATATTGTCACGATCCAAAAATGGGCGTGATGGCACTCGTCTTATCCCACCAAGACAAGTCAGCCTAACACTCACCCATTACAATAAAATGCGGAAATTTCATAATTAACTCAAAAATACCCCCAAAATCTGATTGTCACGTGTACAAGCCTCTAAAGTATTACAACTGATTCAAAAGAAAAACACAAGTCTCATATGACATTGTTTCTAGAGTAGAACAAGATCATAAACAGGAGTAAGAAGGTCTGTTGAGTTGACAAACAGCTACCTCACAAATCTCCAAGAAGCCTCGAAAAAGAAGAGAATATATCACAAAGGTTTGGGCTAGTGACTTACAAAAAAAATGTAGTAGCAAGGGGTGAGTACCAAACCACGCGGTACTCAGCAAGTAAACCTCTAAACACAAGCTAAGGGGATAGAATACGGGTACTCCTTAAATCCCAACCAAACCTTCACAACTACAACTTGCATAAAATTAGCTCAACCTAACAGTTCACAATTCACATAGCACATATCTCAACAACAACATTCTAACAATCACATATTCTCAACAACAAGTTCAATATTCATCAATTACAACCTCCACGACTACAACCTGCTTAAAACCAGCCCAACCTAACAGTTCATAATTCACATAGCACATAACTCAACAACAACACTCTAACAATTACATATCCTCAAATTCAAGCTCAATATTCACCAATCAAAGTTCCAGAGAAAGGCACTCACAAGATCAGCAAAACACAATATCAAGTTCACTATATGATAATATGTGCAATGCAATGGAATGCAATATTAAGTATAGTGATGCATGTCTGACCTAGTGATACACACCCACTGTCTCTCAATCCGGGATCCATGGGGGACATATCTGTCCATGCATCCATCGCGGCGCGCGATACAACCCTCGGCAATAGGAACCATCGCGGCGCGCGATACATCCCTCAAAATATAGTATCCGTCGCGACGCGTGACACGTCCCTCGAAATATAATATCTATCGCGGCGCTCGATACGTCCCTCGAAATGGTACATCCTCTTATCACATAACACTTATCACAACTATGTCTCAGAACCAATGCAAATGACATCTTCACACAAATAATGAGGAGATGACCATTTTCATAACAATACACAATTCACAACAATACAACTGTGATACAACATCAACAATGATTCAATAAGCCTTTCAACCCAATCTCAAACATCACACATCAACAATTAAACACATTGCCTTTTATTACCCCTTTTTCATCATTGAAAAATAATCAATATGTACAAGTCAACACATCACCAAGTCTCATTACCCCCAAACACATATCACAAGGAAATGCACGAATTCCATACACTTAACAAGGGTTTAGGAATCCACTTGCCTCAAATAGTCGAAACAATTACTCCGAGACTTGAGTCTTCCCTTTCGTTGAACTTCCAACTCAAAGCAATCTATTCACATTAATAATCACAATAAGATTTCGAAACTAACCACACTCAAATTACTACAGGTCTAGCCTAGACCCAAAAACTCACTCAATTTATAATCAAGTTCCTAATCTTGGTGCCAATTAACATGTCAACTCTCATGTTTTCCAAATTTCGAGCCTAAGATTAAGTCATAATTTCTCCATACACTACAACCTTAATAACTTTCATATAATGTAATACACTTTAATTTTTAATAAGTATCCCAATATATCATAACTTGAATAATTATGTGATAATAAAATAAAAATTAATAAATATGAGAACCACTGGTTACGAAACCAGTGATGGAATCGCATAAGCCAAGGAACCCAACTCCTCGCCTGTCACTTCCACACGAGACAGAACTCAATTTCAACTATATGTAGCCAATAATCAAACACTATTTTCTCATTAGCCCTCAATAAATGACCTTGATTTTCCAATTCAAATCATACTTTGCAGTCATTAATGCACTATAAAAGACTATGTTGTTCACCATTATAATAATAACAATAATATACTCCATTCATACGCACTATTGCATATATTTGGCATGGTTACATATTACCTGGACATGAAGTATTCTCCCGTCGGCAGCTGACTCTTTTTCTTTTCTTAAATTATGAACCAAAAATTCTCAATCCTAATAATTTATTTTCCTATATGGGTCAAGTGCTATATGGTATTAACCAAATTATAAACTTAACCCATTTAGCATTAACTAAAATTAGATATTTAACAATTAACCATCAATTAGTTCACTCTAGTTAAATGAATATTCAAAATTTCCAAAAATGACCTTCCGGGTCATTACACATATTAATTGATTACACATATTAATTGATGTATAGTATTAATAAACTAAAGTAATAATTTGATATTTTTAGTTAATGCTAGAACTAAAATTATCCTTCTTTTGGTACGCTCTTCTTAAATGGGTATTAATTTTCAACCTAAATATCATGCAACTTAATAGCAATAGTTTCTATATCTTTAAATTTTACTTCGATTCATACAATTTACATATTGAACATTAATTATAACTTTTTAGAATATTGAAAAAGTAGAGGATATTCTAATGTCTAATGCTACATAGAGTTTTACTGAAAAATTATACCATAATATATAATTTAAAGTCGAAGGAGATTTTGTTATTTCTTACCCTTAAAAAATTAGCCAAATTTACATCAACGATAGCAACAACATAATAATTTGGGATGGTAATTAAAGCATTTTTATTAAGAGATGCAAATTGAAATTTCTACAAAGATAAAATAAAATTTGAAAGCAAATCGAAACAACTACAACAATGTCCTTAGATCCTATTCTCAAGTTTATCATGTCTACATGGAGGATTTTCCTTAGCCAAAGTCACACGACCAAAAGACTTGTAATCGAAAGTACATGCATGTTCTTCAGGATACTTATGAACACTACAAAACATTCCTTTACATCGACAACTAAATCCTATTAATCCAACTTTCTTCTTGCCAGTCATGCATCTTTGCTTAATCCTCATTGTTGAATCAACATTCTCAGTCGTTGTACCTTCATGAAAAGTAAGAGATGATATCTTTTCAGATAAAACTGCAATATTCTTGGCTTCTTCTTCTTTAAGAAATTTTTTTGTAACATTGGGAACAAAGGTTGTGATTGCTTGAAGTTCCATAAAAACCACAACCCCCTGCACATAGAATTGGATTTTCTACTTTGCCACAAGAAGTCATCTTCCTTTAATTTGATTTATTATCACTTTCTTGTACTAATATTTTGATTATTTCTGTTGAGGAGAGCAAATTATATAGAAATTTATACCGTGATTAATAGTCTAGACTAGATTTTTTAAAATTATTTTTTCAACACAGCTGGAGAAGAAAATTGATTCTTATCCGTGGAGAAATTAGCCAAATTTACCTTAAAGATAGCAACAACATATCAATTTGGGATGTATAAAGGAATAGAACCAATTTGGGATTTTTATTAAGAGATGAAATTTCTACAAAGATAAAATAAAATTTGAAAGCAAATCGAAACAACTACAACAATGTCCTTAGATCCTATTCTTAAGTTTATCATGTCTACATGGAGGATTTTCCTTAGCCAAAGTCACACGACCAAAAGACTTGTAATCGAAAGTACATGAATGTTCTTCAGGATACTTATGAACACTACAAAACATTCCTTTACATCGACAACTAAACCCTATTAATCCTACTTTCTTCTTGCAAGTCATGCATCTTTGCTTAATCTTCATTGTCGAATCAACATTCTCAGTCGTTGTACCTTCATGAAAAGTAAGAGATGATATCTTTTCAGATAAAACCACGATATTCTTGGCTTCTTCTTCTTTAAGAAAATCTTTGTAACATTGGGAACAAAGGTTGTGATTGCTTGAAGTTCCATAAAAACCACAACCCCCTGCACATAGAATTGGATTTTCTACTTTGCCACAAGAAGTCATCTTCCTTTAATTTGATTTATTATCACTTTCTTGTACTAATATTTTGATTACTTCTTACTATTAGAGAAAATTATATTAGCTCTTAATTGATGAGCGTTGCTTTTGCCTTTTGGTGGTGATAATATATAGAGAGAAAATTTGGTATTCCTAATGAAAATCAAATTAGGAGTTACCTAATTTTGATTGGCTAACCTTTTTTTTTCTAGCGGTTGTTTGCCCTTTCCTTTTCTTTTGATTTGGTTTCGGTTTTGGGGAATATTAATATTTCCTTTTC
The DNA here is from genome assembly GCF_900185275.1 of Solanum verrucosum. Lineage (NCBI taxonomy): Eukaryota > Viridiplantae > Streptophyta > Magnoliopsida > Solanales > Solanaceae > Solanum > Solanum verrucosum. Next base: position 287,189 of record NW_026019982.1, on the reverse strand, counting down.
CAACACGGATTTTAATAGGAATTATGCTAAATTTTTATAATAAGTTCAGATATGGAATCTTCAAGCGTTTTTTGAAATATAAAATCGTCATATTTGAAAATTATAAAAAAAAAAAAGTGGTCTTAATTTATTTTTAGATAATTTCCAAATATGACAATTTTATAATTCAAAACACTTAAAGATTCCATATATAAACTTATGATTAAAATTTAACATGTTCACTATTAAAATCCGTGTTGGAAAAGTAGGAAACAACTGCTAAAAAAAAGTTAGCCAATCAAAATTAGGTAACTCCTAATTTGATATTCATTATGAATACCAAATTTCTGTCTATAAATTATGGTATTCACTTATTTATATTTAATTAAGATTTGTTAGAGTGATTTCTAGTTTTAGTTTAATTTGGTCTCTATTTTTAAATAGAAATCTATAACTCTATTCATATTTTTGTTTCTTTAATTCATCAATCACTAAAATAATGACTCGAGCTAAGTTAGGTCGATTGGGTTAAATATTTTCTCCGAAAAATATTGAACTCATGAATTACTTAGTAGGATTTACGTGAGATGAACCACTTTCCAATCAGAATCAATTTATGGAGGTGGTTAATCTTTACGCGGAGAACGAACCCTGGCAGATTTTTGAAGGCGCTAACAGCTACCCACGTTACTTCATAACGCTCCAAAATTAAAAAAAATCCAAAATGGAAAAGAGTTGTCCGAACTGTAGGGAAGGGTACGTGGAAGCCACAAGGAAAGGGAAAAGAGGTGTTTGACAACAAATGTAGACTTGTGGGTTACGTGAAAATTTTGAAGTACACCTGCGGCGAAAGTGATAACAAGAATGCTAATGGCGAGTGGCTAATGACGGAATACTCTTTGTATGATGGTTATTTGGGTGCTAGAGAAATTAAGAACAAGGGTTATGTAATATGTAAGATAAAGAAGAAGGGAAAATCTACTAGCGATGAGAATATGAATGACGTTGAAGAACTTATTGATTCATCTTTGCAATTAGAAGACGACATTATTGTAGAGGAAGATGATGTTGGAGATGAAGTACTTGCTAATTTGGACAAAGAAGACGATGGTGATCGTAATAGAAAATGCTGATAGAGTTTGTTATAGAATTTAACAATTAGTATACTCTCAATTTTTCTTGTAATATAATATATATATATATATATATATATATATATATATATATATATCGTACCTTTATTTTCTTTTTGTTTTGTCTATGGAATCAAGTAGATACAAAAAAATTGATTAAGCAAAGATGCATGACTTGCCAGAAGAAACTGGGATTAATAGGATTTAGTGTTGATGTAAAGGAATGTTTTGTAGTGTTCATAGGTATCATGAAGAACATGCATGATCTTTCGATTACAAGTCTGTTGGTCGTGTGACTTTGGCTAAGAAAAATCCTCCATGTAAACGTGATAAACTTGAGACTAGAATCTACGATGTTATTATAATTTTTTTGATCTGCTTTCAAATTTATCTTTTCTTTGTACAGTCAAATTTCTATTTTCATTTCTCAATAAAAATGCTTTAACTACCATCCCAAATGCTTCAAGCCAACTGTTGGTTAGATTTGAATAACTATATATTTCAATGTTCTCAAAGTATATTTGAATTAGGATGTGATCATCTTGTTTTCGATTGAGATGTATAGAGATAAAATTAGGATCGATAACAAGTCATGACACTATCTACTTGTCAATCCTAATTTTATTTCTAAGCATTTCCATTGAAAACAAGATGATCACAATTTAATTTAAAATTACTCTGAAACTATCAAAAAATAAATATTTATATTTTGATCCGTAATAATGAGAATATAGATCGAGATGCCTAGTGAGATTTTTCATTTGAGCACAATAATGATTCTCCTAGTATTGTGGATAATTGTAACTGAATGTAGTGCATTGCGGACAAAGATCTGTTGAATTACTTGAACAATCTCTATTTTTGAATTTTATTAATCAAAAAATTTGTAAAATTCCCAAAATCAATTTATACATCTGAGAAATAAGATGATATTGTTGCCTATATGTTGGGGTTTGACTTTTATTTATTTGCTTCTTCCCGTACTTTACAAAGCGATTATAGAGTTCATATTTACTATTTATTTCATTTTTTGTGATTAGCTTGAAATTTAAAATTTTAAAAATTGTTTTTTTTTGGTAGATAGGCTTCTTTTCGAGTGAGTATTGCTACAAAAGACTAGGTACGTATTGAGTAATCTAGATATAAAATTTAGGGTGATTTGATGTAGTGTTTAGGTGTTTTGGATGAGTCTAATGCTTGAATTCAAGGACGAAGATAAAGTCCGTTTTTGTATAGTAGTATATAATATTATAGTATTATATATGTGTGTATAAACAACTCCTAAAATTTTATATATTGTTGTAAATTAGGTGTATAATATTGTATATCAAATTTATGAACATTGTTATAAATTTTTTTATATATATTTTTATATACCTATGTATTGTTATAAAATATTATAGTGTGGATGTCCATTACACCAAGAAGTTACTCTCACCCATTATCTCCATTACTTTCCTCCATTATGAAGATAACCATAACCTCCATAACCTCCAACTTTATAACCATTATTCTTGTAACCTTTCACTTCCATAACTTCCTCCATTATATTCATGTTAATGTCATGTTTATGACTAACCTTTTGTATGCCTCTATGTTGCACTATAAATAGAGGCATAAGGGTTCATATTGTAGACACTTGAAGATTTGGTGACACTTGAAAGAAAGAAAGTTATCTCATATTATTCATCTTGTCTTATATTCTTCTTGTCTTCATCTTTATATTTGTTCTTTTGTTCTTAAGTTTTACAATACGTTATCAGCTCGATTATTCTACTATTGAAGGATTGAAGCAAAGTAAATATAAAGAAGGTAAAAATATTTGTGTTTATTTTCCTCTCAGAAACAAGGTAAATTACTATATAATCTATTTTATATTTTACTTTTGATTATTCATCATTAGTTTTCTTACCATCTCAAAATTATATGAGTCTAACAATTTGATCACTTATATATTTTAAAAGTAAAATTATTTTTGTAAGTTAATAATTTGTAAAGAAATTGTTCTTTATGATCTTGTTTTATTAAAAGATAAGTTATTGAGTTATGTGGCATATACATACTGATTAGATCGTCATTATTGGTTACTTTTGCACCTCTTGATTTTTCTTTATATAAACATTTACTTGTTGAGTTATTAATATATTATTTGTACTAACAAAGTTTGTTTTGTGGCTATTTTAAAATGGTTAGTATATTATGTTAATCTTCATAACAATGTTGAGAGGGACTATTAAAATGTTTTAATTTATTTTAACTTGGCACTTTTATATGGTTCCAGCATGTTGCTCTAATTAATTAGTTTTGTTCATTTTTAATCAATTTTAAGTCAAATTCAGATTATATTTATGGTATTCAATATTGTTTTTTGGTAATGCATTTGGTTTATTAAGACATTGATTGAGGGTAAGACGGTGAATTCAAGTTTCACCGCACCAAGTGGGTAAGACATCGAGTAAAGTCTCGGTGCACCATGATAATAACAAGTTGGGTTCAAGTCCCATTGATTTATGACCAAAGGCGTCTTTATATGGGTAAGACATTGGGTTTAAGTCCTAATGCACTATAGTGATGATATAATGATGACTAACATAAAGTTGTATACTTCTGACGGAAAGTCATGAAATATGCCCAATTAATTTTCTCCATTCTCTTATGTGAATGTGGTAACAATGTATAATATGTCTGAAAAATGACAAGTGGTTGAATGTATGAATATGGGTGTGGTAAAATGTTAATGGTCATCATTGTGATAATTAAAAGGAAGAACATTATGGGTTCTTAAGATGGTCCTTCAAATGTGAAGGTAATTTTGTCTATCAAAGTGGTATGAAAGGTTATTGGGCACATTGTCTCTTAAGATGGTCCTTCAAATGTGGATGTAATTTTTATCCATCAAAGTGGTATGAAAAGATATTGGGCACATTGTTGTTGATGCAAGCCAATTTGAAAAGTTTTGTAAATCCTCCATCAAAACAAAGGAATACAAAATGGTAGTATATTTGGTACATTTGACCTCTTAAAGTGATGTTGAGGTGAGTCACATAAATGTGATAATGCCAAAACATGACAATGTGTTTCTGATAAAAACTTATGCAGCATGTACAAATGGTTATGGTTCATTTCTCGAAGAGAATGTGACTTGTGTTCGTATGAATAAGGGCATGTTCATGTATGGTTGGATGAATGTCACATCTCACCTCTACGGGAGGTTTGAGATATTGAAAAAAATAACATATTTTGACATAAATGGTCATTTTGGTCATATACTTTGAGTACTACACAAATATTGTTGTATGTTTTATCATGAACTATTGGAGACAAAAGAAAGAAATAATTTTTTTCTATAAAGGTTGTGGTCATGACCAAAATAAATGTTGTGCGGTAACACAAATTTGTCATTGGTTGTCAAGAAATAAATCTTGCATGTAATAATTTTAATCATGACAATAATGATAATTTTCTCCTTGAAGGAGATGATCGCCATAAGAATTGTGTTGTAAAATTTGTGGCAGTACACACATTTAATTAAGAGTTTCGGAAGAACTAATTTGTTACTATTCAGAAATGAAAATAGTTCATAATATTGAGGTTGTAGTAAGTCTCAAAAGAAACTTTTTAAGATTCGAAGGAATTGAAAAAAAATTATTATATTGGGACTGTAAATTATTGAAAGATTAAATATCTTCAGATTACTACAATCAAAGCGGGTTATGAATATTTACATAAAAGGTTACCCGCCTTTCTCTTGTTTGTTGTATACAAATATAGGCATGATGATGGAATCACATGCAAAAGTAAACTAGAAGTTTACTAGAATAAATATCAGTCGGCATAACCGGTTGACCATTTCGGTTCAAATGTGATGTAAAAGAATTGAGAATTCATGTGGTTATATGTTGAAGAAATAAAAGATTCTTCGAGAATTCTCATGTGTTGCTTGTTATCATGATAAAATTATCATTGTACCAGCTAAAGTTGGGATTGTATCACCTGAAATTATTTGAAACATGTAAAAAGTGAATATGGGTCAGTTCACCTACCATGTGGACCGCTTACTATTATGATTTAATAGATGCATCTATGGTATAGTCACATGTGCATTTGTATCAACTTACAAATTGATTTTTGTAAGGTTGTTTGCTCAAATTGTTAAATTAAGAGCACAGTTCCAAACTATAAAATTATGTTGATAATACTAGTTGGTTTAGTAGAAATTGTTTGCCTCCAATTATAGCTAGACCATTGATTATGAGAACAAATCTCTCAAATAAAATTTGGTATGAGATGAGTTTATTTAACGTGTATGCATCAAGCCAACAAGGTTCTCCCACCACAATTGGTTCAGGGTCAGGAACCAAATAATTTTCATCTAAATATTTGATGTGTGCACATATGATTTTATTTCTCCACCACGCACAAATATGGATCCCCAAATGCCGCTGGGGTAAATGTTAGATTTCCTAACATTAGGGGGAGTTATGTTTAGCAGGTGAAAATTATGTGTGGGGTGAATTATCTATATCCTCATTAAAAAAAAATATGAACTTGAAGTTCAAGAGATAATTCATTTGCAAAATATTGCAAATAATTTGCCAGATGTATTTGCTGACCCAATATTTTAATTAAGCTGCAAATGCTTCGATAAATAGTCCTTAAAGGACAGAGTCTATGGTACGCCAGAAGCGTGATAGACCAATCGATTCCAAACATAAAATTCCTTGAGAAAGGAGAGGAGCAAATTATCAAAGTGGTCATGATAATGAGGTAAATGCTTTGAAAGAGCACTATGACATAACACTTCATAAAATCTTGACAAAGATTTAGGTACCTGAAAATGATGAAAAATGAAGAGATCTCGATAAGTTATGTCGTATTGAAATCGATATCAAAATGACCGTCAACGGTATATTTGATATGAAGTAGCACTCAATGCTATAAATGGTTACGAGGATCTTAAATTCGAATCTGTCATATAGTGTGGACAGATAAATGATTGGCCAAATAAAATGCACTATTCAATTATATTTTGTTTCACTTATAAAAGTGTTGTTTTTGATCTTATAGTTCATGGATCAAAATATAATGTCAGTGTGGTACAAATGAATTATTGTGCGAAAGTATAACCGTAAGATATAAAGTGTGGTTTGTGCCTCAGGGCATAAAGGATTTTCGCAAAAATCTTGACATTATTAAATAGAGATATGTTCTCCAGTGGTGAATGCAATGAGACTTGTTTCAATCTGGCAATAGATGAAATACTTGAATATGCATAATGAATGATTATTATGTCTAACTAGACGATGATGGTTATATGAAAATCCTTGAAGGATTTAAAAGGTCTTAAAGCAATTCCATTGAGTACCCAATGATTTTGAGACTGCTTAACATAGAGAGAATCTTTTTGATCTCATGAAAATGATTTAAAATGTCATGTATTAGTGCAATTGGTGCACTTAAAGATTGTTGGTTATGCAAATGCTAGAAGATTATTTGATATACATAACGAAAGTTATGTGAAAGGATTGTCATATTATCATTCAAGTTATGACAAGAAACTAACAAAGCAAGTGACTCAACACATAGAAGATGTGTGATCTTCTTTTCGAAGAAAAGACGAGCTTCAATAAAATTGAAATGATCAATACCTGAATCAAAAATGATTTGATTATGTAGATGCAAAATATTTATTTGATATGCATAAAGCTCGATCACAAATGGACTATTATTTACATATGGAGACACAACAATATCTTGAAAATTCAAAGAATCACACTAGTAACCACTTCTTCAAATCATGCAGAAATAATATGGATTTATGAATTAAGTCGGGAGTGTGTTTGGTTGGAATCATGATCTATCATATTCAAAAAATATGAGATTTTCTTTTGAAAAGGATATTCCAGCCACCATATATGGAAATATTATATAGCTCATGAATTGAAGGGAGGATACAATCAAAGGAGATCGGACAAAGCATATTTCACCAAAAGTCTTTTCACACATGATCTTCAACAAAATGTAGAGATTGACGTTCAAAGACCCGTTCAAGTGATAATCTTGTAAACTTATTCACTAAGGATTGTCAACGTCAATATTTGAGAAGTTGTGATATAAGATTGGAATGCATCGTCTACGAGATACAAGTAAAGTTTTTATCAGGGGAGAAAAATACGCGTTGTACTCTTTTTCTTAACCATGATTTTATCCAATTGGGTTTTCCTAGTAAGGTTTTTAATGAGGCAACATTCAAAGCGTATTAAAAGATATGTGTACTCTTTTTCCTTCACTGGAATTTTTTCCCACAGAGTTTTTTCCTAGTAAGGTTTTAACGAGACATATTATCTGTGGACATCCATGAGGGAGTGTTATAAAATATTATAGTGTGGATATATGTCCATTACACCAAGAAGTTACTCTCACCCATTATCTCCATTACTTTCCTCCATTATGAAGATAACCATAACCTCCAACTTTATAACCATTATTCTTGTAACCATTCACTTCCATAACTCCCTCCATTATATTCATGTTAATGCCATATTTATGACTAACCTTTTGTATGCCTCTATGTTGCACTATAAATAGAGGCATAAGGGTTCATATATATTGTAGACAGTTGAAGATTTGGTGAACACTTGAAAGAAAGAAAGTTATCTCATATTGTTTCTCTTGTCTTATATTCTTCTTGTCTTCATCTTTATACTATTCTTTTGTTCTTAAGTTTTACAATATGTATAATATTATATACCAAATTTTTTAAACTGTTGTAAGAAAATAGTGAAATAGTGCTAGGATGATTACTAAAAATGTGGTTTTGTGCATCTCTGGCGCTTTTTCATGGACGTGTGTTGCAAAATCATGAATTTAATAAAATTGGTGGAACTATACGTAATGTTCTCTAACTCACTACAACAATTCATTACAGAGGTCCTCATAAAGTTTTTCATAAGAAAATTTTGGATGCTTTAAGGCGCCTGATCCATGGGGTAATACTACACAGTGTTTTATTGAAAAATTTATACCATGAGATATATATTTTGAAGTCGAAGGAGAATCTTATTTTATTATTTCCTACAAAGTTAGAGAGGAAAATTGATATATTTTTTTCACCCTTTAAAAATTAGCTAACTTTTCATTAACGATAGCAACAACATACCATTTTGGGATGGTAAATCATTTTTATTGAGATATGCAAATTGAAATTTAATTCTAAAAATTAAAAGAGTAGATTAAATTTATAAGAATAATCGAAACAATTACAACAATATCCTAGATCCTAGTCTCAAGTTTATCAGATCTACATGGAGGATTTTCCTTAGCCAAAGTCACATGACCAACTGACTTGAAATCGTAAGTACATGCATGTTCTTCAGGATACCTATGAACCTTACAAAACATTCCTTCACATCGACAACTAAACCCTGTTAATCCTACTTTCTTCTTGCAAGTCATGCATCTTTGCTTAATCTTCATCGTCGATTCAACGTTCTTAGTTGTACCTTCAGAATCATCATGAAAAATAAGAGAAGATTTCTTGTAAGATACATTCTTGGCCTCTTCTTCTTTAAGAAAAGCTTTGTAACATTGGGAACAAAGGTTGTTATTGCTTGATGTTCCATAAAAACCACAACCCCTTGCACATAGAATTTGATTTTCTACTTTGTCACAAGAAGTCATCATTCTTTAATTTGATTTATTATCACTTTCTTGTACAAATATTTTGATTATTTATTTTAGAAGAGCAAATTATATATCAATGTTGGTGATTAATAGTGTCTTAGTTGATGAGTGTTGCTTTTGCCTTCGATGGAAATATATAGAGAGAGAGAGCCTAAGGGAAATCAAATTAGGAAATTAACGGATTTTTTTGGTTTTGGTTTGGGAATATAATATTCTTTTCCTAGTTAAAAATAGACAGTTAATAAAAAATAATACTCCTTCCTTTCCTATTTACATGATGTACTTACTAAAAATAGATGTTCTTTAATATTTAATTAGTTTCTAAAAGTAATACTCCTTCCAAGTGTTTTGAATTATAAAATTGTCATATTTGGAAATTATCTAAAAAGAAATTAAGAAATAGTTACAATAATTGAAAATTTTAAAGGCCTATTGAAAAATTGTTGCCTAAATTTTTTTTATTTGACTCTTAAAATTTGAAAAATTGTAGAATTGGTTTCTAAATTAACCGTGCAAAGTTATTAAGGGAAATAGATCTTTATGTCCTTGTTGATTTGGTTTCTGGCGGTCTTCCTTCTGTGGGGAGCATTAAAAATTGGTTTGATCTATAAATTGAATCGAAAAAAATATTATTAGTTTATTAATATTGGTTAACGAATTTTAAATGATTTTGTAATCAAATTTATTCAATTATCAATTTTATAATTATAGTTATTGATTAAACTGATAATCCAATAAGATTATATTAAAATTACTATGTTACTCTTAATTATACAATAATGATTAATATAGCATTTACCAATCTTATTTCTTAATTTTTAGTATTACTTTCGACGTAGACAACACAAACTAGAATCTCTATCTCTATATATATCACGAACTCATGTAAACTCACTCACTATGAATTGAGGCAAATAAAAATTTATAGGGAGCATGACAAGATGAGAATCGTAACTTATAAGTTACTTTTCATAATGAACTTTGTACATTATTTAAGATTGAATAAAGAAATGAAGCGCATATTTTATCATAAAATTCATATTGTCACGATCCAAAAATGGGCGTGATGGCACTCGTCTTATCCCACCAAGACAAGTCAGCCTAACACTCACCCATTACAATAAAATGCGGAAATTTCATAATTAACTCAAAAATACCCCCAAAATCTGATTGTCACGTGTACAAGCCTCTAAAGTATTACAACTGATTCAAAAGAAAAACACAAGTCTCATATGACATTGTTTCTAGAGTAGAACAAGATCATAAACAGGAGTAAGAAGGTCTGTTGAGTTGACAAACAGCTACCTCACAAATCTCCAAGAAGCCTCGAAAAAGAAGAGAATATATCACAAAGGTTTGGGCTAGTGACTTACAAAAAAAATGTAGTAGCAAGGGGTGAGTACCAAACCACGCGGTACTCAGCAAGTAAACCTCTAAACACAAGCTAAGGGGATAGAATACGGGTACTCCTTAAATCCCAACCAAACCTTCACAACTACAACTTGCATAAAATTAGCTCAACCTAACAGTTCACAATTCACATAGCACATATCTCAACAACAACATTCTAACAATCACATATTCTCAACAACAAGTTCAATATTCATCAATTACAACCTCCACGACTACAACCTGCTTAAAACCAGCCCAACCTAACAGTTCATAATTCACATAGCACATAACTCAACAACAACACTCTAACAATTACATATCCTCAAATTCAAGCTCAATATTCACCAATCAAAGTTCCAGAGAAAGGCACTCACAAGATCAGCAAAACACAATATCAAGTTCACTATATGATAATATGTGCAATGCAATGGAATGCAATATTAAGTATAGTGATGCATGTCTGACCTAGTGATACACACCCACTGTCTCTCAATCCGGGATCCATGGGGGACATATCTGTCCATGCATCCATCGCGGCGCGCGATACAACCCTCGGCAATAGGAACCATCGCGGCGCGCGATACATCCCTCAAAATATAGTATCCGTCGCGACGCGTGACACGTCCCTCGAAATATAATATCTATCGCGGCGCTCGATACGTCCCTCGAAATGGTACATCCTCTTATCACATAACACTTATCACAACTATGTCTCAGAACCAATGCAAATGACATCTTCACACAAATAATGAGGAGATGACCATTTTCATAACAATACACAATTCACAACAATACAACTGTGATACAACATCAACAATGATTCAATAAGCCTTTCAACCCAATCTCAAACATCACACATCAACAATTAAACACATTGCCTTTTATTACCCCTTTTTCATCATTGAAAAATAATCAATATGTACAAGTCAACACATCACCAAGTCTCATTACCCCCAAACACATATCACAAGGAAATGCACGAATTCCATACACTTAACAAGGGTTTAGGAATCCACTTGCCTCAAATAGTCGAACAATTACTCCGAGACTTGAGTCTTCCCTTTCGTTGAACTTCCAACTCAAAGCAATCTATTCACATTAATAATCACAATAAGATTTCGAAACTAACCACACTCAAATTACTACAGGTCTAGCCTAGACCCAAAAACTCACTCAATTTATAATCAAGTTCCTAATCTTGGTGCCAATTAACATGTCAACTCTCATGTTTTCCAAATTTCGAGCCTAAGATTAAGTCATAATTTCTCCATACACTACAACCTTAATAACTTTCATATAATGTAATACACTTTAATTTTTAATAAGTATCCCAATATATCATAACTTGAATAATTATGTGATAATAAAATAAAAATTAATAAATATGAGAACCACTGGTTACGAAACCAGTGATGGAATCGCATAAGCCAAGGAACCCAACTCCTCGCCTGTCACTTCCACACGAGACAGAACTCAATTTCAACTATATGTAGCCAATAATCAAACACTATTTTCTCATTAGCCCTCAATAAATGACCTTGATTTTCCAATTCAAATCATACTTTGCAGTCATTAATGCACTATAAAAGACTATGTTGTTCACCATTATAATAATAACAATAATATACTCCATTCATACGCACTATTGCATATATTTGGCATGGTTACATATTACCTGGACATGAAGTATTCTCCCGTCGGCAGCTGACTCTTTTTCTTTTCTTAAATTATGAACCAAAAATTCTCAATCCTAATAATTTATTTTCCTATATGGGTCAAGTGCTATATGGTATTAACCAAATTATAAACTTAACCCATTTAGCATTAACTAAAATTAGATATTTAACAATTAACCATCAATTAGTTCACTCTAGTTAAATGAATATTCAAAATTTCCAAAAATGACCTTCCGGGTCATTACACATATTAATTGATTACACATATTAATTGATGTATAGTATTAATAAACTAAAGTAATAATTTGATATTTTTAGTTAATGCTAGAACTAAAATTATCCTTCTTTTGGTACGCTCTTCTTAAATGGGTATTAATTTTCAACCTAAATATCATGCAACTTAATAGCAATAGTTTCTATATCTTTAAATTTTACTTCGATTCATACAATTTACATATTGAACATTAATTATAACTTTTTAGAATATTGAAAAAGTAGAGGATATTCTAATGTCTAATGCTACATAGAGTTTTACTGAAAAATTATACCATAATATATAATTTAAAGTCGAAGGAGATTTTGTTATTTCTTACCCTTAAAAAATTAGCCAAATTTACATCAACGATAGCAACAACATAATAATTTGGGATGGTAATTAAAGCATTTTTATTAAGAGATGCAAATTGAAATTTCTACAAAGATAAAATAAAATTTGAAAGCAAATCGAAACAACTACAACAATGTCCTTAGATCCTATTCTCAAGTTTATCATGTCTACATGGAGGATTTTCCTTAGCCAAAGTCACACGACCAAAAGACTTGTAATCGAAAGTACATGCATGTTCTTCAGGATACTTATGAACACTACAAAACATTCCTTTACATCGACAACTAAATCCTATTAATCCAACTTTCTTCTTGCCAGTCATGCATCTTTGCTTAATCCTCATTGTTGAATCAACATTCTCAGTCGTTGTACCTTCATGAAAAGTAAGAGATGATATCTTTTCAGATAAAACTGCAATATTCTTGGCTTCTTCTTCTTTAAGAAATTTTTTGTAACATTGGGAACAAAGGTTGTGATTGCTTGAAGTTCCATAAAAACCACAACCCCCTGCACATAGAATTGGATTTTCTACTTTGCCACAAGAAGTCATCTTCCTTTAATTTGATTTATTATCACTTTCTTGTACTAATATTTTGATTATTTCTGTTGAGGAGAGCAAATTATATAGAAATTTATACCGTGATTAATAGTCTAGACTAGATTTTTTAAAATTATTTTTTCAACACAGCTGGAGAAGAAAATTGATTCTTATCCGTGGAGAAATTAGCCAAATTTACCTTAAAGATAGCAACAACATATCAATTTGGGATGTATAAAGGAATAGAACCAATTTGGGATTTTTATTAAGAGATGAAATTTCTACAAAGATAAAATAAAATTTGAAAGCAAATCGAAACAACTACAACAATGTCCTTAGATCCTATTCTTAAGTTATCATGTCTACATGGAGGATTTTCCTTAGCCAAAGTCACACGACCAAAAGACTTGTAATCGAAAGTACATGAATGTTCTTCAGGATACTTATGAACACTACAAAACATTCCTTTACATCGACAACTAAACCCTATTAATCCTACTTTCTTCTTGCAAGTCATGCATCTTTGCTTAATCTTCATTGTCGAATCAACATTCTCAGTCGTTGTACCTTCATGAAAAGTAAGAGATGATATCTTTTCAGATAAAACCACGATATTCTTGGCTTCTTCTTCTTTAAGAAAATCTTTGTAACATTGGGAACAAAGGTTGTGATTGCTTGAAGTTCCATAAAAACCACAACCCCCTGCACATAGAATTGGATTTTCTACTTTGCCACAAGAAGTCATCTTCCTTTAATTTGATTTATTATCACTTTCTTGTACTAATATTTTGATTACTTCTTACTATTAGAGAAAATTATATTAGCTCTTAATTGATGAGCGTTGCTTTTGCCTTTTGGTGGTGATAATATATAGAGAGAAAATTTGGTATTCCTAATGAAAATCAAATTAGGAGTTACCTAATTTTGATTGGCTAACCTTTTTTTTTCTAGCGGTTGTTTGCCCTTTCCTTTTCTTTTGATTTGGTTTCGGTTTTGGGGAATATTAATATTTCCTTTTCCAACACGGATTTTAATAGGAATTATGCTAAATTTTTATAATAAGTTCAGATATGGAATCTTCAAGCGTTTTTTGAAATATAAAATCGTCATATTTGAAAATTATAAAAAAAAAAAAGTGGTCTTAATTTATTTTTAGATAATTTCCAAATATGACAATTTTATAATTCAAAACACTTAAAGATTCCATATATAAACTTATGATTAAAATTTAACATGTTCACTATTAAAATCCGTGTTGGAAAAGTAGGAAACAACTGCTAAAAAAAAGTTAGCCAATCAAAATTAGGTAACTCCTAATTTGATATTCATTATGAATACCAAATTTCTGTCTATAAATTATGGTATTCACTTATTTATATTTAATTAAGATTTGTTAGAGTGATTTCTAGTTTTAGTTTAATTTGGTCTCTATTTTTAAATAGAAATCTATAACTCTATTCATATTTTTGTTTCTTTAATTCATCAATCACTAAAATAATGACTCGAGCTAAGTTAGGTCGATTGGGTTAAATATTTTCTCCGAAAAATATTGAACTCATGAATTACTTAGTAGGATTTACGTGAGATGAACCACTTTCCAATCAGAATCAATTTATGGAGGTGGTTAATCTTTACGCGGAGAACGAACCCTGGCAGATTTTTGAAGGCGCTAACAGCTACCCACGTTACTTCATAACGCTCCAAAATTAAAAAAAATCCAAAATGGAAAGAGTTGTCCGAACTGTAGGGAAGGGTACGTGGAAGCCACAAGGAAAGGGAAAAGAGGTGTTTGACAACAAATGTAGACTTGTGGGTTACGTGAAAATTTTGAAGTACACCTGCGGCGAAAGTGATAACAAGAATGCTAATGGCGAGTGGCTAATGACGGAATACTCTTTGTATGATGGTTATTTGGGTGCTAGAGAAATTAAGAACAAGGGTTATGTAATATGTAAGATAAAGAAGAAGGGAAAATCTACTAGCGATGAGAATATGAATGACGTTGAAGAACTTATTGATTCATCTTTGCAATTAGAAGACGACATTATTGTAGAGGAAGATGATGTTGGAGATGAAGTACTTGCTAATTTGGACAAAGAAGACGATGGTGATCGTAATAGAAATGCTGATAGAGTTTGTTATAGAATTTAACAATTAGTATACTCTCAATTTTTCTTGTAATATAATATATATATATATATATATATATATATATCGTACCTTTATTTTCTTTTTGTTTTGTCTATGGAATCAAGTAGATACAAAAAAATTGATTAAGCAAAGATGCATGATTGCCAGAAGAAACTGGGATTAATAGGATTTAGTGTTGATGTAAAGGAATGTTTTGTAGTGTTCATAGGTATCATGAAGAACATGCATGATCTTTCGATTACAAGTCTGTTGGTCGTGTGACTTTGGCTAAGAAAAATCCTCCATGTAAACGTGATAAACTTGAGACTAGAATCTACGATGTTATTATAATTTTTTTGATCTGCTTTCAAATTTATCTTTTCTTTGTACAGTCAAATTTCTATTTTCATTTCTCAATAAAAATGCTTTAACTACCATCCCAAATGCTTCAAGCCAACTGTTGGTTAGATTTGAATAACTATATATTTCAATGTTCTCAAAGTATATTTGAATTAGGATGTGATCATCTTGTTTTCGATTGAGATGTATAGAGATAAAATTAGGATCGATAACAAGTCATGACACTATCTACTTGTCAATCCTAATTTTATTTCTAAGCATTTCCATTGAAAACAAGATGATCACAATTTAATTTAAAATTACTCTGAAACTATCAAAAAATAAATATTTATATTTTGATCCGTAATAATGAGAATATAGATCGAGATGCCTAGTGAGATTTTTCATTTGAGCACAATAATGATTCTCCTAGTATTGTGGATAATTGTAACTGAATGTAGTGCATTGCGGACAAAGATCTGTTGAATTACTTGAACAATCTCTATTTTTGAATTTTATTAATCAAAAATTTGTAAAATTCCCAAAATCAATTTATACATCTGAGAAATAAGATGATATTGTTGCCTATATGTTGGGGTTTGACTTTTATTTATTTGCTTCTTCCCGTACTTTACAAAGCGATTATAGAGTTCATATTTACTATTTATTTCATTTTTTGTGATTAGCTTGAAATTTAAAATTTTAAAAATTGTTTTTTTTTGGTAGATAGGCTTCTTTTCGGAGTGAGTATTGCTACAAAAGACTAGGTACGTATTGAGTAATCTAGATATAAAATTTAGGGTGATTTGATGTAGTGTTTAGGTGTTTTGGATGAGTCTAATGCTTGAATTCAAGGACGAAGATAAAGTCCGTTTTTGTATAGTAGTATATAATATTATAGTATTATATATGTGTGTATAAACAACTCCTAAAATTTTATATATTGTTGTAAATTAGGTGTATAATATTGTATATCAAATTTATGAACATTGTTATAAATTTTTTTATATATATTTTTATATACCTATGTATTGTTATAAAATATTATAGTGTGGATGTCCATTACACCAAGAAGTTACTCTCACCCATTATCTCCATTACTTTCCTCCATTATGAAGATAACCATAACCTCCATAACCTCCAACTTTATAACCATTATTCTTGTAACCTTTCACTTCCATAACTTCCTCCATTATATTCATGTTAATGTCATGTTTATGACTAACCTTTTGTATGCCTCTATGTTGCACTATAAATAGAGGCATAAGGGTTCATATTGTAGACACTTGAAGATTTGGTGACACTTGAAAGAAAGAAAGTTATCTCATATTATTCATCTTGTCTTATATTCTTCTTGTCTTCATCTTTATATTTGTTCTTTTGTTCTTAAGTTTTACAATACGTTATCAGCTCGATTATTCTACTATTGAAGGATTGAAGCAAAGTAAATATAAAGAAGGTAAAAATATTTGTGTTTATTTTCCTCTCAGAAACAAGGTAAATTACTATATAATCTATTTTATATTTTACTTTTGATTATTCATCATTAGTTTTCTTACCATCTCAAAATTATATGAGTCTAACAATTTGATCACTTATATATTTTAAAAGTAAAATTATTTTTGTAAGTTAATAATTTGTAAAGAAATTGTTCTTTATGATCTTGTTTTATTAAAAGATAAGTTATTGAGTTATGTGGCATATACATACTGATTAGATCGTCATTATTGGTTACTTTTGCACCTCTTGATTTTTCTTTATATAAACATTTACTTGTTGAGTTATTAATATATTATTTGTACTAACAAAGTTTGTTTTGTGGCTATTTTAAAATGGTTAGTATATTATGTTAATCTTCATAACAATGTTGAGAGGGACTATTAAAATGTTTTAATTTATTTTAACTTGGCACTTTTATATGGTTCCAGCATGTTGCTCTAATTAATTAGTTTTGTTCATTTTTAATCAATTTTAAGTCAAATTCAGATTATATTTATGGTATTCAATATTGTTTTTTGGTAATGCATTTGGTTTATTAAGACATTGATTGAGGGTAAGACGGTGAATTCAAGTTTCACCGCACCAAGTGGGTAAGACATCGAGTAAAGTCTCGGTGCACCATGATAATAACAAGTTGGGTTCAAGTCCCATTGATTTATGACCAAAGGCGTCTTTATATGGGTAAGACATTGGGTTTAAGTCCTAATGCACTATAGTGATGATATAATGATGACTAACATAAAGTTGTATACTTCTGACGGAAAGTCATGAAATATGCCCAATTAATTTTCTCCATTCTCTTATGTGAATGTGGTAACAATGTATAATATGTCTGAAAAATGACAAGTGGTTGAATGTATGAATATGGGTGTGGTAAAATGTTAATGGTCATCATTGTGATAATTAAAAGGAAGAACATTATGGGTTCTTAAGATGGTCCTTCAAATGTGAAGGTAATTTTGTCTATCAAAGTGGTATGAAAGGTTATTGGGCACATTGTCTCTTAAGATGGTCCTTCAAATGTGGATGTAATTTTTATCCATCAAAGTGGTATGAAAAGATATTGGGCACATTGTTGTTGATGCAAGCCAATTTGAAAAGTTTTGTAAATCCTCCATCAAAACAAAGGAATACAAAATGGTAGTATATTTGGTACATTTGACCTCTTAAAGTGATGTTGAGGTGAGTCACATAAATGTGATAATGCCAAAACATGACAATGTGTTTCTGATAAAAACTTATGCAGCATGTACAAATGGTTATGGTTCATTTCTCGAAGAGAATGTGACTTGTGTTCGTATGAATAAGGGCATGTTCATGTATGGTTGGATGAATGTCACATCTCACCTCTACGGGAGGTTTGAGATATTGAAAAAAATAACATATTTTGACATAAATGGTCATTTTGGTCATATACTTTGAGTACTACACAAATATTGTTGTATGTTTTATCATGAACTATTGGAGACAAAAGAAAGAAATAATTTTTTTCTATAAAGGTTGTGGTCATGACCAAAATAAATGTTGTGCGGTAACACAAATTTGTCATTGGTTGTCAAGAAATAAATCTTGCATGTAATAATTTTAATCATGACAATAATGATAATTTTCTCCTTGAAGGAGATGATCGCCATAAGAATTGTGTTGTAAAATTTGTGGCAGTACACACATTTAATTAAGAGTTTCGGAAGAACTAATTTGTTACTATTCAGAAATGAAAATAGTTCATAATATTGAGGTTGTAGTAAGTCTCAAAAGAAACTTTTTAAGATTCGAAGGAATTGAAAAAAAATTATTATATTGGGACTGTAAATTATTGAAAGATTAAATATCTTCAGATTACTACAATCAAAGCGGGTTATGAATATTTACATAAAAGGTTACCCGCCTTTCTCTTGTTTGTTGTATACAAATATAGGCATGATGATGGAATCACATGCAAAAGTAAACTAGAAGTTTACTAGAATAAATATCAGTCGGCATAACCGGTTGACCATTTCGGTTCAAATGTGATGTAAAAGAATTGAGAATTCATGTGGTTATATGTTGAAGAAATAAAAGATTCTTCGAGAATTCTCATGTGTTGCTTGTTATCATGATAAAATTATCATTGTACCAGCTAAAGTTGGGATTGTATCACCTGAAATTATTTGAAACATGTAAAAAGTGAATATGGGTCAGTTCACCTACCATGTGGACCGCTTACTATTATGATTTAATAGATGCATCTATGGTATAGTCACATGTGCATTTGTATCAACTTACAAATTGATTTTTGTAAGGTTGTTTGCTCAAATTGTTAAATTAAGAGCACAGTTCCAAACTATAAAATTATGTTGATAATACTAGTTGGTTTAGTAGAAATTGTTTGCCTCCAATTATAGCTAGACCATTGATTATGAGAACAAATCTCTCAAATAAAATTTGGTATGAGATGAGTTTATTTAACGTGTATGCATCAAGCCAACAAGGTTCTCCCACCACAATTGGTTCAGGGTCAGGAACCAAATAATTTTCATCTAAATATTTGATGTGTGCACATATGATTTTATTTCTCCACCACGCACAAATATGGATCCCCAAATGCCGCTGGGGTAAATGTTAGATTTCCTAACATTAGGGGGAGTTATGTTTAGCAGGTGAAAATTATGTGTGGGGTGAATTATCTATATCCTCATTAAAAAAAAATATGAACTTGAAGTTCAAGAGATAATTCATTTGCAAAATATTGCAAATAATTTGCCAGATGTATTTGCTGACCCAATATTTTAATTAAGCTGCAAATGCTTCGATAAATAGTCCTTAAAGGACAGAGTCTATGGTACGCCAGAAGCGTGATAGACCAATCGATTCCAAACATAAAATTCCTTGAGAAAGGAGAGGAGCAAATTATCAAAGTGGTCATGATAATGAGGTAAATGCTTTGAAAGAGCACTATGACATAACACTTCATAAAATCTTGACAAAGATTTAGGTACCTGAAAATGATGAAAAATGAAGAGATCTCGATAAGTTATGTCGTATTGAAATCGATATCAAAATGACCGTCAACGGTATATTTGATATGAAGTAGCACTCAATGCTATAAATGGTTACGAGGATCTTAAATTCGAATCTGTCATATAGTGTGGACAGATAAATGATTGGCCAAATAAAATGCACTATTCAATTATATTTTGTTTCACTTATAAAAGTGTTGTTTTTGATCTTATAGTTCATGGATCAAAATATAATGTCAGTGTGGTACAAATGAATTATTGTGCGAAAGTATAACCGTAAGATATAAAGTGTGGTTTGTGCCTCAGGGCATAAAGGATTTTCGCAAAAATCTTGACATTATTAAATAGAGATATGTTCTCCAGTGGTGAATGCAATGAGACTTGTTTCAATCTGGCAATAGATGAAATACTTGAATATGCATAATGAATGATTATTATGTCTAACTAGACGATGATGGTTATATGAAAATCCTTGAAGGATTTAAAAGGTCTTAAAGCAATTCCATTGAGTACCCAATGATTTTGAGACTGCTTAACATAGAGAGAATCTTTTTGATCTCATGAAAATGATTTAAAATGTCATGTATTAGTGCAATTGGTGCACTTAAAGATTGTTGGTTATGCAAATGCTAGAAGATTATTTGATATACATAACGAAAGTTATGTGAAAGGATTGTCATATTATCATTCAAGTTATGACAAGAAACTAACAAAGCAAGTGACTCAACACATAGAAGATGTGTGATCTTCTTTTCGAAGAAAAGACGAGCTTCAATAAAATTGAAATGATCAATACCTGAATCAAAAATGATTTGATTATGTAGATGCAAAATATTTATTTGATATGCATAAAGCTCGATCACAAATGGACTATTATTTACATATGGAGACACAACAATATCTTGAAAATTCAAAGAATCACACTAGTAACCACTTCTTCAAATCATGCAGAAATAATATGGATTTATGAATTAAGTCGGGAGTGTGTTTGGTTGGAATCATGATCTATCATATTCAAAAAATATGAGATTTTCTTTTGAAAAGGATATTCCAGCCACCATATATGGAAATATTATATAGCTCATGAATTGAAGGGAGGATACAATCAAAGGAGATCGGACAAAGCATATTTCACCAAAAGTCTTTTCACACATGATCTTCAACAAAATGTAGAGATTGACGTTCAAAGACCCGTTCAAGTGATAATCTTGTAAACTTATTCACTAAGGATTGTCAACGTCAATATTTGAGAAGTTGTGATATAAGATTGGAATGCATCGTCTACGAGATACAAGTAAAGTTTTTATCAGGGGAGAAAAATACGCGTTGTACTCTTTTTCTTAACCATGATTTTATCCAATTGGGTTTTCCTAGTAAGGTTTTTAATGAGGCAACATTCAAAGCGTATTAAAAGATATGTGTACTCTTTTTCCTTCACTGGAATTTTTTCCCACAGAGTTTTTTCCTAGTAAGGTTTTAACGAGACATATTATCTGTGGACATCCATGGGGGAGTGTTATAAAATATTATAGTGTGGATATATGTCCATTACACCAAGAAGTTACTCTCACCCATTATCTCCATTACTTTCCTCCATTATGAAGATAACCATAACCTCCAACTTTATAACCATTATTCTTGTAACCATTCACTTCCATAACTCCCTCCATTATATTCATGTTAATGCCATATTTATGACTAACCTTTTGTATGCCTCTATGTTGCACTATAAATAGAGGCATAAGGGTTCATATATATTGTAGACAGTTGAAGATTTGGTGAACACTTGAAAGAAAGAAAGTTATCTCATATTGTTTCTCTTGTCTTATATTCCTCTTGTCTTCATCTTTATACTATTCTTTTGTTCTTAAGTTTTACAATATGTATAATATTATATACCAAATTTTTTAAACTGTTGTAAGAAAATAGTGAAATAGTGCTAGGATGATTACTAAAAATGTGGTTTTGTGCATCTCTGGCGCTTTTTCATGGACGTGTGTTGCAAAATCATGAATTTAATAAAATTGGTGGAACTATACGTAATGTTCTCTAACTCACTACAACAACTCATTACAGAGGTCCTCATAAAGTTTTTCATAAGAAAATTTTGGATGCTTTAAGGCGCCTGATCCATGGGGTAATACTACACAGTGTTTTATTGAAAAATTTATACCATGAGATATATATTTTGAAGTCGAAGGAGAATCTTATTTTATTATTTCCTACAAAGTTAGAGAGGAAAATTGATATATTTTTTTCACCCTTTAAAAATTAGCTAACTTTTCATTAACGATAGCAACAACATACCATTTTGGGATGGTAAATCATTTTTATTGAGATATGCAAATTGAAATTTAATTCTAAAAATTAAAAGAGTAGATTAAATTTATAAGAATAATCGAAACAATTACAACAATATCCTAGATCCTAGTCTCAAGTTTATCAGATCTACATGGAGGATTTTCCTTAGCCAAAGTCACATGACCAACTGACTTGAAATCGTAAGTACATGCATGTTCTTCAGGATACCTATGAACCTTACAAAACATTCCTTCACATCGACAACTAAACCCTGTTAATCCTACTTTCTTCTTGCAAGTCATGCATCTTTGCTTAATCTTCATCGTCGATTCAACGTTCTTAGTTGTACCTTCAGAATCATCATGAAAAATAAGAGAAGATTTCTTGTAAGATACATTCTTGGCCTCTTCTTCTTTAAGAAAAGCTTTGTAACATTGGGAACAAAGGTTGTTATTGCTTGATGTTCCATAAAAACCACAACCCCTTGCACATAGAATTTGATTTTCTACTTTGCCACAAGAAGTCATCTTTCTTTAATTTGATTTATTATCACTTTCTTGTACTAATATTTTGATTATTTATTTTGAGGAGAGCAAATTACATAGAAATATTGGTGATTAATGGTGTCTTAGTTGATGAGTGTTGCTTTTGCCTTTGATGGAAATATATATAGAGAGAGAGCACAAACATAATATTCCTAAGGGAAATCAACTTAGGAAATTAACGCCTTTTTTTGGTTTCTTTTTCCTATTCCGTTTTGGTTTTGGTTTGGGAATATAATATTCCTTTCCTAGTTAAAAATAGGATAGTTAATAAAAAATAATATTCTCTCTGTTCTTACTAAAAATAGATGTTCCATAATACTCCATCAGTTCCTATTTATATGTGGTTCTTACTAAAAATAGATGTTCCATAATACTCCATCAGTTCCTATTTATATGTGGTTCTTACTAAAAATACATGTTTCTTAATATTTGTTATTTTGCAAAATCAATGCATAAATGATATTATTCTTCCTATTTTACCCTTTGAAAGTTATTAACCTTGACATTATACATTTGTCCAACATATGACTAATTCATATTCATGAGTCAAATTACTTAATCAAAGTAAATTAATTCATGTTCATTTATTGAAAACTTGACTTCAAGAGAACACTAAATAATGGTACAATATACAAATAGAGTAAGTATATATAAAATTTGTATTTATACATTTAGAATTTTTTTAGAACTTCGTTTGTATATTTCGTTTGCAAATATACAAACATGGTAATTTATTATAAATTTTTCATAAATCGTATACAAATAGCTAGGGTAAGTATATACAAAATTCTGGATTTATATAATTAGAAACCGAATTATACAAATTATGAATTTATATTTTTAAAAAAAGCAAATTATAGAAATCAGATGAATTATACAAATCAGGAGAATAACAAGAATTGAGAATACTATTACCGTAAATTACAATTTTCTTAAACGATAACTATAATACCTAATATAGGATAAATATTTATTATTCTACATCAGTTTCCCCAAAAAATAATGACAAGTGAAATGGAGCGGATGAAGTACTGAGAAGTATATTAACGGAGTTTGTTTCTCTATTAATCACACAAATAGAGAAACGACAACAACATTTGAAGAGGGTAAAATATAGATAGAATGTTTTGCACGTGTTTTTAAATAGGATAAATTAAACCTGCATAAATGAAAAACTACAACAATAATAATAATAATAATAACATATTCAATAAATTTTATAAGTGGAATTTGAAGAGGATAAAATATACGTCAATCTTATAATTATTTCGTAGAAGTAGATAGAATGTTTGCAAAAAACCATTCATTCAGATATAGCAAATTCAAGTACTAAAATTTAAAAACATAGCAACTAACAAAAAAAATAGTACAAATTCTAAAATAAAAATAAAAAACAATAACACAAACTAGTACAATATAGATAAATGAAAGAAAACAAAGTCAAATATGAATTGTATTTAAAAAAAACAATTGTTGTTGATATAGGGCATCAAGTTACTGAAAAGGTAGACCATTAATTCTAATGTTTCATAGTGATTTGCTAAAAACTATACCATGATATATATAGTTTAAACGTAGAAGAGAATCTTATATTATTTTTTTCCCACAAAATTATAAAGGAAAATTGATTAATATTATTTTCATCCTTTCAAAATCAATTTTCTGGAATGTTTAAAATTAAATCTGAGTTTCAAAACTCCCGATATACATCAATTTTGTTAAAAATCAAAGCATCAAACATTAAATATATTTATCTGATGTTTATTTCTCGAAAATCAAATTAATCTCTACTGTTTGTATTGCTTTATATTAGTCGATTCAAATTTTAAGAGTCAAATAAAAAAATTTAGACAACAATTTTTCAATGGCCTTTAGAAATTTCAATTATTGTAACTATTTCTTACTTTATTTTTAGATAATTTCCAAATATGACAATTTTATAATTCAAAACACTAAAAGATTCCATATATAAACTTTTGATAAAAATTTAATATGTTTCCTATTAAAATCCGTGTTGGAAAAGTAGGAAACAACCTCTAAAAAAAAAAAATTAGCCAATCAAAATTAGGTAACTCCTAATTCTAGTTTAATTTGGTCCTACTTTTAAATAGGAATATATAGCTCTATTCATATTATTATTTCTTTAATTATCAATCACTAGAATAATGACTCGAGCTAAGATAGGTCGGTTGGGTAATATATTTTCTTCGAAAAATATTGAACTCATGAATTATTTAGTAGGATTTACGCGAGATGAACCACTTCCCAATCAGAACCAATTTATGGAGGTTGTTAATCTTTACTCAGAGAACGAATCCTGACAGATTTTTGAAGGCGCTAATAAGTACACACGTTGCTTCATAACGCCCCAAAAGAAAAAAAATTCAAAATGGAAAAGAGTTTCCCGAACTGTGGGGAAGGGTACGTGGAAGCCACAAGGAAAGGGAAAAGAGGTGTTTGACAACAAGGGTAGACTTATGGGTTACGTGAAAAAATTGAAGTACACCTACGGCGAAAGTGATAACAAGAATGCTAATGGCGAGTGGCTAATGACGGAATACTCTTTGTATGATGGTTATCTGGGTGCTAGAGAAATTAAGAACATGGGTTATGTAATATGTAAGATAAAGAAGAAGGGAAAATCTACTATCAATGAGAATATGAATGACGTTGAAGAACTTATTGATTCATCTTTGCAATTAGAAGACGACATTATTGTAGAGAAAGACGATGTTGGAGATGAAGTACTTGCTATTATGGACAAAGAAGACGATGGTGATCGTAATATAGAATGCTGAAAGAGATATCCATGAGCTGATATTAATCTTGAAAACATAGACTTTGTTATAGAATTTAACAATTAGTATACTCTCAATTTTTCTTATAATATATATATATATATATATATATATATATATATATATATATATCCTTTTTGTTTTGTCTATGAAATCAAGTAGATACAAAAAAATGGACTAAGCAAAGATGCATGGCTTGTAAGAAGAAAGTGGAATTAATAGGATTTAGTTATCGATGTAACGAAATGTTTTGTAGTGTTCATAGGTATCATAAAGAACATGCATGTACTTTTGATTACAAGTTTGTTGGTGTGATAAACTTTAGACTAGAATCTACGATGTTGTTATAATTGTTTCGATTTGCTTTCAAATTTTATCGTTTCTTTTCTTTGTACAATCAAATTTCTATTTGCATCTCTCAATAAAAATGCTTTAATTACCATCCCAAATTGTATGTTAATTTGTTGCTATCGTTAATGTAAAGTTTGCTAATTTTTAAGGGTGAAAAAAAATCTATTTTCCTCTTAACTTTGTGGGAAAAAATAAAATCAGTTAATTTAGAAGCCAATTCCACTATTTCTCCATCTCAATTTACGCATATTTTTTGAATTTTAAAAGTCAAAAGCATTTAAATATTTCAATTATTGTAACATTACTTTTATAAAAAAAAAAAAATAGGTAATTTCCAAATATGACAATTTTATATTTCAAAGCACTTATAGATTCCATATCTAAACTTATGATAAAAATTTACAGTAATATATTTCCTATTAAATCCGTGTTGAAAAAGGAAATATTAATATTCCCAAAAATCGAAAACAAATCAAAAAAGGAAAGGGCAAACCACCGCTAATCAAAATTAGGGAAGTCCTAATTTGATACTCCCTCTGTCCCTAATTACTTGTCCACTTTTGAATTGACACACCTATTAAGCAAACAATGATTGACATAGTGAGTTTACCATTTTACTCCTATTAATTATGAAGTTGATGAATTAAAACCTTAAGATTTTCAATAATATATTGTTATAGTTTGAAAGAATTACAATTTGATCATATATACTCGTTTGTGTTGACAATCATCAAGTTAATAATAGTTTCTATATATTTAAATTTTACTTTGATTCATACAATTTATATGAACATTGAGTTTCATTGTTGTTAGTAAATCATGACTTTTAGTATACTGAAAAGGTAGAGGATATTATATACTCCCTCCGTCCCATTTTATATGTCATCTATTTCTATAAATAGCTAAACCACAATACTTGTGAATTGTCATTTTATAAAATTTATGCAGAAATTACCATAGTTTGCCTACTATACCCTTGATAGAGTAGTTAATTAATCTTGAAAATGTATTCATCATTTATTATAAAGTTGACTTAAGAAAACATTAAATAAGGGTAGAAGGGTAAAATTATATCATTTCTTAATGCAAATACAAAGTAAAAATATGACATATAAAATGGGACGGAGGGAGTACTACGCATTGTTTTAATTTACTGAAGAATTATATTTTGATATATATAGTTTAAAGTCAAAGGAAAATCTGATTTTATTTTTTTCCACAAAGTCAGAGGAAAATAGATTATTATTTTTTTCACCCTTAAAAATTAGCAAACTTTACATTAACAATAGCAACAACATACAATTTGGGATGGTAATTAAAGCATTTTTATTGAGAGATGAAAATAGAAATTTGATTGTACAAAGAAAAGATAAAATTTGAAAGCAAATCAAAATAATTATAACTACATCGTAGATCCTAGTCTCAAGCTTATCACGTCTACATGGAGGATTTTCCTTAGCCAAAGTCACACGGTCAGTAGCCTTGTAATCGAAAGTACATGCATGTTCTTCAGGATACCTATGAACACTACAAAATATTCATTTACATCGACAACTAAATCCTATTAATCACACTTTCTTCTTGCAAGTCATGCATTTTTGCTTAGTCAATTTTTTTGTATCTACTTAATTGCATAGACAAAACAAAAAGGAAATAAAGGTACGATATATATATATATATATATATATATATATATATATATATATATTATATTACAAGAAAAATTGAGAGTATGTATTGCATTTATATTCTTGCTACTATTTCTATTTTATGAACATCGTATATATATAATCATATGAGCATTTTTTTATTGATTAAATCAAAAATTGAACCGTTAAAGACCAAAACGGATAGTAAATATCTTGTTGATTTAGTTATCGATTTAACATGTTCACAAATCAAAAACCGATATATTGAGCCAATATATAAAATCAAATTGAACCGACGATGCACACACGTAAAGGAGCATCAATGAAGACCACGCCCTTATAAGTAACTGCTAACTATTATTACAATATCATTTTTAATTTTTATTGAACAAGCAGCTCTCGTAGCTCAGTTGGTTAGAGCACCCGTTTAGTAAGCGGGAGGTCTTGAGTTCGACTCTCAACGAGAGCAAAACAACATTTTGCTTGTTTGATTACATTTTTCTTTCTTTATATGTGAAATGTTTATGTTATTATCACATACTTTTTCATTTCCGAAAACAATTCCTAACTAGCCAACAAATAAAATAGCACGCTCTACCTTGTTTATGATAGGCTATTGGCCCGAGATACAGCTCCTGACTAGCCAACAAATAAAATAGCACACTCTACCTTGTTTATGATAGACCCTTGGCTCAAGATACAACTCCTGACTAGCCAACAAATAAAATAGCACACTCTACCTTGTTTATGATAGGCTCTCGGCTCAAGATACAATTCCTGACTAGCCAACAAATAAAATAGCACACTCTACCTTGTTTATGATAGGCAGCCTTGGCTCAAGATACAATTCCTGACTAGCCAACAAATAAAATAGCACACTCTAACCTTGTTTATGATAGGCCATTGGCTCGAGATACAACTCCTGACTAGCCAACAAATAAAATAACACACACTCTGCCTTATTTATGATAGACGCCCTTGACTCAAGATACAACTACTAACTAACCAACAAATAAAATAGCATTCCGGATGAAAACAAAGCAACTTTGACTTAAAGGTCGCTCTCTTCGGTCAGTGATAAAATGCATTATTGTCATATCATATGGCGACATTGATAGTGACCAAGCCTAAGCAAAGTTGTCGGTGAGAAATGAAATCTCCTGTTGATGGGCCACTTACAACCAGTGTTTTCAAAGGCGCTTTCGGGGCGGCAAGGCCCCCAGTGTTTTCAAAGGCGCTTTTGGGGTGAGCCTCCAGGGGTACGCCCTATAATTTGGGCAGTGAGTCTCAGGCATTTTACGCAACAATCCATGTTACAATATTTTTCTCATGAACTTGAATGTTTTCTGTAGGTTCCTCATTACAACACATATCCAAAGTAATTTCACAAGTAGGGTCTGAGAAGTTTTCTGTATGTTCGGGATTATGAAAATATTTATATTTTTTGCTGTCCAAAAAGAACACAAACTATGGTCACAATCCAGTGTACTAAAGTTTAAACCTTCATGCATCCACTTAGTGCATAGAGAGTCATCATCAACAGCTTGAAGCTTAGAATAATATATAACTAGGAGCACGGTAAAGTAAGTCTCAAGTCTACATTTTCACCTAGCTGGAGTGCAAAAAACATGTAATAGAGAAAGATAAGTTACAAAATTACTCCAGATTTTAAGCAGCTAGATACAAGTTCTTGAGCAACGACCAAGCGTGGAACTAACATCTGTAATTCATCTTCAAAGTAGCAGAATTAAGACGCTAAAGAAAATATATATGTATGTATATGGCTTGCATAAACATCCCCGCCTAAGATTCTAGAGCATGCCACCACCCTCCATCTACAAGCAATTATCTGAGCACCAAGAACACAGAGTAATTAGCTGACCACCATTCAAAAGAAAAGAGAAAAGGCAGCAGAAATGGAAAAAACAATTGTCTCATATGCACACCAATTAACTTCATATGTAATGTTTTATAGCTCATTCAGAAGTGCCCATCTGCAGTTTTAGCGTATTTATAGCTCATTCAGAAGTGCCCATCTGCAGTTTTAGCGTAACCGCTAGTTTAACACAGACATGACTCGGAAAGATAGCCTCAATATTTGCCTTATTTCATAGTGAGTGAGTTTACATGAGTAACTTTTATAAGATATCGCAGAAATGAAATAGCTCTGCATCAACTATCTCACCGAGACATAATTGAGATTTATTCAGCAAAGACAGTCGAGTTCACAACCCCAGGAGAAACCCTAGTTCCCATCTCCTTGATTAGCCGAAGCCCTTCCGATCATTTTCAACTTCACTACATTGTTTCTAGCACAATTAAAGATTGAAGGGAAGCCACTAGCTCCTAGGAATTCTTAATTTCCCTGCATCTTAAGATCTTTTCAGGTTACGATTAGCCATGAAAAAGACTTCCACAAATTGCATGTCCAGGGGAGAGTTATCATAATGGAGAAACAAGATTTGAGGTAAACTAACTCAATGAGTCAAAATTTCCCCTCCCCTCGAAAACTCCAAACCACAAAGATTAAAGTAAATTTAAGGAACCTCAGAAACCAGATACAATGAATTAACAGCTGCTAGAGGATCATACCATCAATAGTCAATACCTAATAATTGACAAATCCAACAAAGATGGTATATCAACTAATAAGGACACTTAAAAAGGAAAGGTATTCGTATTTCTGGAAAGTAAAGATGCAAAGTTAATAACAATCAACAATCCCTCAATCCCAAACGAGGTCAGGTTCAGCTATATCAATTCCAAACTAGATTGGATGTAAATGCCCTCCTTTTACATTCAAAGACTGCACACATAGATACATGGTGTATTGCTCAGACCCTCCAAAAATGCACTACTTTTGGAGGATCTCGGCATTTTTGGGTTGCTACAGCAACATAGGATACATGCACAGGCACTTATATGAATCTAAATCACATAGAATGAAGAAAAAAAACAAGAAAGAGTCACTCACCATCTTCTGAACTGCGGTTTAGAGCGTTTAAGCTTCTCAAGGTGCACTTGTGACTCCATAATCAGCTTCATTCTCTGTATCTCCAAGTCCTTTGCAAATTGCATTCTTTGCTTCTCCAACTCAATCATTTGCCTCTGTTTTGCCTTTTCTACTCTTTCATATATCTCCGAAAACTTTCCTATTGACTCAGCTAGCATCTTATAACCCTCTACCAAACCCCCACTCTTCTTTCTCTTGCTTCTACAAGCAGCAATGGCCATAGCTGATGCTGCCACACTCGACGTCTCCGACTCTTCCTTCTCTTCATATGAATCATCAGACGCAGCCGCTGCTGCTGCTGCCATGACCGAGAAATTTCTCCGGGACACCGTGTAGTCCATGGCTGCAGCTGGGCGCTTCGATCGGAGACCAACTGGAATGCCCAAGAGTGGCGGAGGAGGTACCGGTGGCGTTCTCCATTGAAAAGGTGGCATTTCCGGGGGTGGCGATCTCCATTGAAGAGGTGACGTTTCCGGCGGTGGCGCTCTCCATTGAAGAGGTGACGTTGCCTGCGTAGGCGGCATTCTCCGTTGAGGAGGTAATATTGCCGCCGCCGGCGGTGGCGAAACTTTCGCGGTGATGCCAATGAGAACATTGAGGCTGCTGAAGAAAGGCCAAGTGGAAATATAACGGCCGGGGGATTGAGATACTTTAGCCCTCTCAATCTTATACTTCTTCTTTAAGGTGTCAATACGGTTTTTGCACTGTATATCCGTACGATACTGCTTTTTGGTATGGCCGTGAACTGTGTTGACAGCATCGGCGACTTCCTCCCAGTGCTGGTGCCTGAGATTTCCCCGGTTAAGCTCCACATACCTGGAACCCCATGCCTCTATCAACGTATGAGTCGCCGCCTCTGACCAGCAATCTTCTCGAGCTGGAAAAACCGGCGTCCGAGCTGACACCGACGCCGGCGTAAGCATCGGAGGTGGAGGCAGTGCTAGTAGCTTGTTGTCTCTACACGGCGGCGGAGACCTCGAATGCGACGGAGATGGAGAGTTGTTATTGGAGAAGGGAGGAGCTAAGTGGTCGTCGTCGGACATGGTACCGGAATGTGGAACGGCGGCAGCGTCGGCGGCGGAGGAATGAAAAATAGTGGAGGAATTAGGGTTAGAAGAAGTGATCGGTGAGGGGTTAGCAGTATGGTTGTGTCGACGGAACATTGGGCGCCGACGAAGGTGGGGTGTAGACTGTAGTGGTATGTAAGGGACTGTTTGGATTTTGAGATTTTGAGCTAATGGGCTTTGCTATAACCTTTTTTTGGAGGGAAAGAGAAAACAATTTTATTAATTTTTGTGGAGATAATAATTCAAATTCTCTCGAGTTCTGGATATGAAAAAATTCTTAATAAAAAGGCTATCCAAATGGAGCCTATTCGGTGTGAATCTGAATTAGTCGACTCTAATACAAATACCAAACATCCAATAGGAAATAAAAAAAGTGCAAACTCCCACCGGAATAAAGAAGTGGTTTTTCACTGGCACCAACTTATTTACCCACATGTTTTTACGTTCATTTAATCATGTAGTACTTGATTAGTAGTAGTAGTTTTCTGTTTTTTTACGTTCATTTAATCATAATGGTTGATTAGTATTTAGTAGTAGTAGTATGTTTTGCATCAATGTTGTATCTAAGAATAATTTACTTAGATCATTTGGTTTGACGTATAAAGTAAAATAATAGTGGTATAAGTTTCAGCACGAATGATATTTCACTCTATTTCAATTTATGTGATATTATTTGATTAGAAATAAAATTTAAAAGTTAAAAGGGACAGGTTTATGTTTGTTAGTATAGATTTACGTAAACAATTATATTGGATATTGACTTTGTATACTGTATCACCACAAGTGCACCAATATTGTATGCCGAAAATTAAGAGGAGTCTTGAAGTAAAAGTAAAGTTGTCTCTACCAACAGATCACTGATTCGAATCGTAGAATCAATCACTAATATCTTGTCCAAGGTAAGCTGCCTACATTACCCCTCACTTGGGAGAGGCTCTTCTCCGAACCATGCATAAACACAAAAAGGTTCATGCATTGGGCAAAATTCAGAACTAACCATCATGAATTCACACATACTTAAATGTCATTTCAGATTACAAACTCACACTACTTAGCCCAAACTAATTTCAGACAAGTCTAAGCTGAAATATAAATATACTCCATAACTGTTGAATTACTAGTGCCAAATTTAGAATTGTTAATTACCTAATATCATATACATGTCATCGACTAAATAGAGCAGCTCATTAGCCATTTCAGCAATCTTTTTCTTCATTGAGTGTAAATTCAACCGGCTCAAACGCCCATTCGGAAGGAGAGGAGGGTGGAGAATCCATCTTCTTGGGAGAAGATGGATCCCATAAAGATCTCAACCAAGAGAACTCTGACATAGACAATTCTTCTGGCACGGGATAGCAGTGTGAGTTATCAATTCCTTTATCACTCTGTTGAGCCAAAAAAATTAGTCGTATGAGATCACTACAACCCTTACAGATTTTTTTCTTCAAGACCATACTTATCCGTGTGAAAATGCAGAAGAATGAAGTACTAGACTCACCATTCCCGTTTCTGTTTTTGGTATGTCAATGTGAGAAGCTGAATCTGCAGCAGGAAAAAATGTGCTATAAGGTTTTCTTCGAGTATCTTATTGGATTCAAAGTATGATAAATGTATAGCAAAAAATGTATAAAGGAAAATAGCGGTGACTATCATATTGCACCAATGCAATACTCATTTTCAGCATCGAATAACTATGTCTTTTCCAAATAATGGAGCAATCACAATCCAATCAACAGACAATTTGAAGAAATAAAACTTATCCAAGTAATATCGATAACAATTTGTAGCTAGAAACTATAATAATGATTAAGGTTGTGTTACTTGTTGGGCCTGTCAGTAGGTGAGCCATTATGTTAACAGATTGGAACTGAATTCACATCCCAGAAGAAAGAAGAAATTACCACAACCAGGCAGAACCAATTCCATGAAATGTTTTCGCGTCAATCCTGAACTTTGTGCCTCGACACATTTTTTGTGATCATGTTGAAATGTCTCCTCTGCTATGTTAAGCTCACTTGGAACTTTAACCTCCTTCTGTGAACTCTTTTTCTTTGCTGCTTCTTCAGAAAGAGCAGTTGATTTGTTCGTGATATCATTGAGGGGATTACGACTTTTAAGCCCTGTAGTACCTTTTTTAACAGCTTCAGGTTTACCACTCTTTGATTTGCCAGTTATCACACCCTCTACAAATAATTAATGAAAAACATCAGTAAGCTTAGCTGCACAGTTTATCAAATCTTTCAGATAGACAAGTAAAATGAGATCGTACTTTTGAAGTATATATCCGAGTTTTCATCTTGAAAGATAAGAGGCCTCTGAATGAGATTCTTTGCCATGATTATAGCACTCAATCAAATTATGCCTGCAGAATTATATCACAATCAGAAAGTAGAAATATTTAGTAAACGACTTATCAAACTCAACATTTCCTTTCCGAAGGGCTGATAACTCGCAATATGGAAACAAAAAATCCATTTTTAAGGCCTTAACATCTTCGTCCCCTTCTTCCATAACATTATTTCTCAAAATTTGCTATGATATGCAAAATTTGACTTCAAACCCATTTTTATTTTATAAATGTGGAGTACATGCTTGCTTGCACACACTTGGACTAATTTCACAAGATACTTGCTATCTCCTACCGGCACAAATACAGGATAACTCCGTCTCCGTCCATCAAAGCTTGGACGGATTAAACCCGAGATTTCATGACTCTCATACCAGTTAATTGAAAAAATTGAACTAGTATATATCAACCGGGAACATAACGTGGAAGAGAACGATTATCACAAAGAAAGCAAAGAAGAATTCCATATTTCATTTCTGCCAAAGTAGAACATATTCAAGTAGAAATTAAAGTAAACCAATTCATAAATGGAAGCTAACAAAAACTAGTAATTACTGGAGAAGAAGAAATGCAGGAAACTTACAACTCGATTTCGCCGGAAAAAGAGTTCGCCGGCAGAGAGTGGTGTCGATTAGGGCAAGGGCGGGAGATGCATACAATTCAAATTTGGGGAAATGAACCCCACTTTTAACTGGAAGTTGAAGCCCAATTGAATGTTTTTGGGTTTCATTTCCTAATTTTGAATTGGGCCCAAAAAAATGAATGAATAGGTTTAGGGGAAACTTTTAGAAATTCCGCTAGTTTAGAAACTAATTATTTAGATATATTCTAGTTTGTAATATTACGAATTTTACTAGATTTTGATGCGTCCAAATACATCCAAATACATATATCTCGGAATACTTGAGGTAAGAATTAGATGTCAATTTACTTTGGATACAGATTCGCATATATCTGAAATATATAGACAAATCTCGTTCGTATTCTCTGCCTATTTTAGTGTATCTAGTAAGAAAGTTACATGTATTTAGGTGTATCATTCTCAATATATGGTAAAAACTCTTAAATACTAATAAGATACATAATTTTTTGAAAGTATAGATAGAATTAGTATATATGATATGGATATATGTCTAGTAAGGTAGTTTTCCCTAGGTAAAGTTAGTCACGTCGGGTCATTTGCACTTTTGCTCATATTTTGTGTTGGTCTTAAATTCTTACCCCTCAAAGTAAATAACTATTTTGTGAAATATAAGTTTATATTTTTATATCGTAAGTCATAATATTTCAAAAATTATGCCTATTAGATATAAGTTTAATTTATAGAGATAAAAATTTAAATGATAAGTACTTATTTTAGAACCAAGAGAACAATATTGAAATGGAAAAGACAAAGCTAGTACTTATTTTTTCTCTTTGGATTATGAAAGGGACAAAAGGCACTACATGATATGACTTGATAAGAAGAGAAACTAGAAGATGTAACCGGTCATTTGGTTGGTAGATAATGATAATTATTTTAAAATAGTAATAGTAGTTTATATAATTATTTTGTTTTGCGTTTAATAATAAAAATTATTTTATTTTATTACTCTATAATAAATAATAAAATTAATTATTTAAAAATAAGATAAAATAATTTTATAAAATATCCTAATTTATAATATATTATATCTATCTTATCCTACGGACCAACCAATACGTGAATATATGAAAGAGAAAAAAACGGAGATGTGGATAAGATGTACTATTATACTTACTCCATTTCTTTAGCGACCCTGTAATTGTGGTTATAAAATTAACAAATGGATCTCACAAGAAATAGTGGATACCATAAATTTGAATAAATACAAAAATTCCAATTCATTCCATGAATGATTATTTAAAATTTTTTACTTCAATTGTATCAAAATTTGCTAAATTGTTTAGGTACTTTAACTTAACTAATTGTAATAGCCAGGATTCATTAATTATTTGATACGAACATTTAAAATGCTCACTTTTAAAAGTTTAAGTAAAGGAGTATTTATCAATCCATCACAACCCTTGTTAGTGGATTCCATAGCTGTACAATGGAGTACGTCCAATTTCACAGCTGATTATATATCCCATATCCTAAAATGCCAAATTTAATTTAATATATTTGACTTTTATTCCCAATTAAAACCCACATATTTTATGAGGACACACCAAAAACAGTAAAAAGGAATAAAAATTATTCACATCATGTTACATCAAATTAATAAAGTAGTATTTATTTATTACCTAATTACAATTTTATATATATACATTTTAATTTTTAACTAACAAAAATAATACACTAGTTGATTTAGCTCTATTTTGGATTGACTTATTTCAAGTAATTTTAAGTCAAAATAATTTTTAAACACAAATATTCGATGCAATTAGTATTTAATTTTTTTTAAAAGAATATCATATTGTTATCAAGACAATATGACAATTCTATTTGAGGACTCCAAAATATACCTAAAAAATCTGATCCAAATAGAATCCCTCACTTTTAGATAAGAGAGTATTATATAAATAGACTGTGTTTCCTGTTTTAGATCCTTCTTCTTATATTCTATCCTAAAATGCCACGATATTTTTCTAATAATTTTGGATGTACATTATTATTACACATTCTCATTAAAAAATAAATAAATAATTATATGTTTATTACTAACACGTATGTTATTAGTATAAGAGCACAAAAATCTTTTAGGATATTTTAGGGACGAAAAAGGGTCAAATGAACAAAATTGTCATACGTTTGTAGTTTGGTCCAATGAGGTTCCTTATTTTTAACCTATTATATAACAATAAAGGTATGTTTAAACTAAATATTGACAGCAAAAATATTTTTGAATCAGATTATAAATGAAGAGTATTTTTGTTCATTTCATACAATTTAAAGATATTTTTGACTTTTTTCCATTGTAGAAGTAAAGACAGAATAATAAATGGAGCTTTATATGAAATAGTTGATTAAAGAAAGAAATTCTGTTTAGGAGTCAATTTGATACTCATTCGTGCACCTTATAAAGTTTTTGAGTATATATTATTTTTTTAATATAAGAATATACTGCCTCTATAATATACCTTAGGATAATTCGGATAAAATTTACTCCACTTCATAATGTTGTCTGTACTTTTTTATATCCAAAAAGTTCCATTATTCATTCAAAAGTAGTGCCCCAAATTTATTTATTTATTTTTTAAAAAAAGTAAAAACTTATATTAATAGGATATCATATTTAAAATTGTGTCAATTTTAGATGTTGGACGGTAATTTTTTCTCTTATTTGGATGGTTGTTATTGTTAGTTTAAATATTATATAGTATTTATTTTGATTATTATTTAATTTTTATTATTGTATTATATCGTTTAACCTCATTCTTGGGTAAGATGAAAAGTCTTATTTTGTAATGATTAATTTGATATGATCGTGTCGTTATCTTAATATTTTGTTTTTATTTAGTATTATTTTTTGAAACCCTAAGGAAGTACTTTGTGGCGAGTATAACCTGCTCACAGTTCAATCATTCAAAATATTTCATAAGAAATGTAACTTGTACTAGACAAATCACCTAATGATTGAGTAGCTAACAGAGATTGAATTCAGTTCTAGGTTTTGTTAGTAATTCTATCTCGTACCCTAATATTATTGATGTATGACAATATATAACGACAAAAAAACAATACATAACAACCATCCAAACAGAATGTTAAACTATTAACACAAATAACAAATATCAATTATCGACAGTAGATACTGAACATCATAAATACCGAACATCGGACAAGAAAAGAAAAGAAAAAATGACTATCAATATGTACACAACCCTCATCCCCATCTCAAACTCTTAAACCCAATTTCCCAAAACCTTCCCAATTACAACAACCCAAAAATTCTAACTGTTCCCAAACTGAAAGCCTATCAATGGCTGCACAGCTTACTTGTATCACCACCATTAGCGACCTCCCCGATGTCATCCTCTCCAACATCATCGCCGCCGTCTCGGACGTCCGCAGCCGCAACTCCACCTCCCTCGTCTGCCGGAAATGGCTCGTCCTCGAACGTTCCACGCGCTCCTCCCTCACGCTCCGTGGCAACGTCCGTGACCTCTTCATGTTACCCACTTGCTTCAGATCCGTTACTCACCTTGACCTCTCCCTTATCTCACCTTGGGGTCATCCACTCCTCTCCCCCACCGCCGTTGCTGACCCTTTCTTAATCGCCCAACTCCTCCACCACGCGTTTCCGTCCATCACTTCCCTTGTTCTGTACACGCGCAACCCGTGTACCCTAAGGATCTTGCCTCCGTTATGGCCAAACCTCAAGGAAATCAAGCTTGTTCGATGGCATCAGCGTCCGCAATTATCAGCTGGGGAGGAGCTCAATATGCTATTTACAGAGAATTTCCCAAAGCTTCATTCGCTAGATTTGTCCAATTTTTACTGCTGGACAGATGATATTCCTGTCGCACTTGAATCTCATCCTGCAGTTGCAGCTAATCTCACGAGCTTAAATCTCTTGAATTCGAGTTTTCCTGAAGGGTTTAAGTCTGATGAGATTAGCTCGATAACGCGAGCTTGCCCCAATATGAAGGAGTTTCGTGTTGCTTGTATGTTTGATCCCAGGTACATTGGGTTTGTTGGTGATGAAGGTTTGGTTTCTATAGCTAACAATTGTCCCAAATTATCAGTGCTTCATTTGGCTGATACTTCAGCTTTGTCAAACGCTAGGGGTGATCGAAATGATGAGGGGTTCACTCAAGAGGACGCAAAGTTTAGTGTTTCAACTTTGATTGAGGTATTTTCTGGTCTTCCAATACTTGAAGAGCTTGTTTTAGATGTTTGTAATAATGTTAGAGACACCGGTTCTGCGTTGGAAATTTTGAATAAGAAATGCCCCAAATTGAGATCGTTGAAGTTGGGGCAATTCCATGGTGTTTCTATGCCAATTGAATCAAAGTTGGACGGAGTGGCTCTTTGTGAAGGGCTTCAATCGTTGTCCATAAGGAATGTGGGGGACTTGAATGATATGGGTTTGATAGCTATCGGTAGAGGGTGTTCGAGGTTAACCAAGTTTGAGATTCAAGGTTGTAAAAAGATTACTATGAGGGGCATGAGGACACTAGCTTCTTTGCTTAAGAATACGTTGGTTGATGTCAAGATATCTTGCTGCAAGAATCTTGGAGCCTCTTATTCATTGAAAGCATTGGAGCCAATACAAGAACGGATCCAAAGGCTTCACATTGATTGTGTGTGGGATAGCGTTGAAGAATTTGAAGATCTTGATGGTTATGGATACGGGTTTGATCTTAATGTGAATGATGGAGGTGAGGCATCAAGCAACTCTGCTGGTTCTGGGGACACATTTGAATGCGAGGAAGATGCATTCATGTTTAAACAACAGAAAAGATGCAAGTATGAGGAAGTTAATGGCCATGCTAGTGGATATAGTGGACGATCATGGGATCAGCTGCAATCCCTCTCTCTTTGGATTGAGGTTGGTGAACTTCTGACTCCTTTAACAGCTGCAGGTCTTGAAGACTGTCCTAACTTAGAAGAGATCAACATTAAAGTGGAAGGAGATTGCAGGCTATGGTCAAAACCTTCGGGGCGAGAATTTGGACTGAGCACTCTTCTATACTATCCTATGCTATCCAAGATGCATTTGGATTGTGGAGATACCATAGGTTATGCACACACCGCACCATCAGGGCAGATGGATTTGAGCTTGTGGGAAAGGTTTTATCTGTTTGGGATTGGAAATTTGAGCCTTACTGAACTTGATTACTGGCCACCACAAGATAGGGACGTTAACCAAAGGTGTCTATCCCTACCAGCAGCTGGGCTGCTACAAGAATGTGTCACTCTCAGAAAACTCTTCATCCATGGAACAGCACATGAACATTTCATGATGTTCTTTCTTAGGATCCCGAACTTAAGAGATGTACAACTGAGAGAAGATTACTATCCCGCACCTGAGAATGACATGAGTACAGAGATGAGGGCAGACTCCTTGAGCCGCTTTGAAGCTGCCCTAAACAGGCGCCTGATATCTGATTGATGCAAGGAGCAAAATGTCGACACAATTATCCCATGTCCAGTGCCTCAAAGAGTTTTATTTAGTCAGATAATGTATTAAATATCCAGATCTCTATATATGCATTATGGTTTTGTGCATTGACCACTGCTGCACTTTGCTCAAATTGGGATAAAGAGGAGGATGATCGCTAAATCAAATTTGGGTCCCGGTTCTGCTTGCAAGGAGTGGAATTGTAGAATATTAGGTAAACGAACTCTGCATTTGATTTCACAAAAAGGCTGAACGTTTCAACTATATTTCTACATACACGATATTTTTTCTAAAACTGGAAAATCACACAGTTACTACAACTTGAGCCGGACATTGTTAACACCTCTACCATGTTTTTTCTGTACAGACAAAACAGATTGCACTAACAGAGTGAATACTCGCACTCTACCAGTCGGGTGAGAATTTCCCCGCAACTTGGTCTTTCGTTGGGCTCAGCCCAACAGTCTGAAATGAAAAAAACGATGAGTCAGGGACGTCAAAAAGCTAAAAAGGAGAACATTATGGAGACGAACAGAAGAACGGTGAAATACATGGGTCCATTGCATTTAGTTATACATTACGCCAGAAATACCTGCAATTAGTTGGCCAAGGGGTCCTTCAGGTATCTCTAGCCTTGATCCTTCATTGGCAACAATATAAACTACCTGAAAATGGGCACAAGGCAGTTGTTACTTGATGTAGCCATGTGGAAATAAGACACTAACTTCCAAGACATAAGAAAAAACAATTAACCATAACAAAGGAGAGGTTAAATATAGCGTACCCTCTCTGGTGGTACACCGTGCCATGGTCTTTCTAGGGTACAAAGTTCCCACATTATCACGCCAAGACTAAAAATGTCACATTTTTCTGTATAAGACTCGTTTCGGATGAGCTCTGGAGCCATCCATTCAGGAGTGCCAGCTGCTGCAGTATCTCTCATAGGTGCATCTGTCATTATTTTCGAGAGCCCAAAATCACATATTTTGACACTCCAGTGCTTGTTCACAAGGCAGTTTGCACTTTTTAGATCACGATGGACTATCTTCATCCGATGCATGCACATCAACCCTCTTAGTTGCCAACAGAAGCAAGAAACTAATCATAAATCCCGTCCTTGAGAAATATAAAAGTAGAAGCATGGTTGAGGTATTTTATGTAGAAGCTTTTGAAGCATTATGTAATAAAAAAAAAATTACATGGTTTGTATGTAATTAACATGTGTTGAAGGGATTGTAATCAGCATTCATAGAAAAAGAATGTCTCGGAAGGACATGGAACTTCATCATGCAACAGATTATTTAATTGCAGAAACAAAGATGGATCAAATTTAAACAATCAGCATCACAAGTCTGTACTAAGGCATGCAAAAGAGAATGCGGGTATTATTAGAATACCTACCAAATATATCAAATCATTTTTTTCAAGTTACATTTAAAGAGCTTTCCTGCTATATCATTTTGTGTTTTGAGACCCCTGGACATTC
The DNA here is from genome assembly GCF_900185275.1 of Solanum verrucosum. Classification (NCBI taxonomy): domain Eukaryota; kingdom Viridiplantae; phylum Streptophyta; class Magnoliopsida; order Solanales; family Solanaceae; genus Solanum; species Solanum verrucosum. The sequence goes on along the minus strand of NW_026019982.1, from coordinate 245,567 downwards.
ATTGATGCTTTAAACAAAAAATTTACAGGAGCATTAATTAAAAGATAAAAGAAAAGAGAATCACTAAAAAGCGTTAAGAACCACCAAGTTATCTTGCAACACCAAAGACCAACAACAAACCAACCTGCATATGTCACGAAGCATCTTGAGTCTCCTCCGCCAGTTAACTCTCTTCTTTTGACCACTTAAATGGATCAAAAAATATAGAGATCCCATCTCCATGAATTCAGTAACCATCGACAAATGAGGAGGCGTTGTGCATGCACCAAGAAACAATATAACTGCAACCGTGAAAGGAAGGAGCAATATTATAGAGCCAAGTAAGAAAGAAAAGCCAATACGTGAAAAGGGAAAGAGAAGAGAAATACCATTTGGATGCCGAAGGCGGCTGAGAAAGCAAAAAGAAAGAAAAACTTATTAGAACATTTCGAAGCCAAAAGGAATTTGCCCAATCCTAGAAAGACACAATACCTAAGGATTGAGATCTCATTGCAGAAGTCCTCCATGTTTTCCTCTGTAAGATCTTGCTCCAGGAAAACTTTAATCGCAACATCAGTTCCATTCCAAATTCCTCGAAAAACTTCTCCAAAGAATCCTGCAAATATAGCCAGATTGTTTAGACCTCAAACTCCCAAATACATATTCAGAGTGTGGAAGAAAATGCAGATCAACAGAACATAGGAAAGCATATATTTGGACCTTGATCACTTTGAAGATATATTTAAGTAGAAGACTTCTAAATTTTTTAGTAGCGAACCTAACTTTATTATGTTTCTCATTTTAATTCTTTAGCTCTATGTGTATCCACATCATATACATCTTTTCGGATCTAATGCTGTAAGACAGTTTGCTCTCTATATGGTGTAGGCATAACACCATTCCCTGGTATCGCATTGTCTCCAATGCGCACTCCATTTGATCTTTTTTGCTTATACATCATGTACCTTTTGTTGGTGAACTAAGATAGTGTTCAACTGAACAAAGGTAAGCCTCCTATAATTCTAACAATCTATCTATACATCATGGAATTTCCTCCTCATTCCATAAATACAAGTATTGCGCTCTTACCACTAGACATGTATCTGCTATTGTTCTTGGGAGTTGGGAGCATCTACCAAATGTTTAATATAGTATAATCCCTGCCAGAAAGCATAAGTATGGGTTGGACCTACAACTAAAGAAGGTGACCAACAGTCTACCCATGCTCCTTACATGAACAACACCACCCAGTTACAATTATCTCCTTCCTAAGTTATTGCCGCCAATAGGACTCCCCACAAAGCACGCCACTTTTTAGGTGCCTTTGATGATTTCCAAAGAAATCTTGCGATATAAATTCTCCAGAAAACGGTTTGAAAATCATTACCAAAATAACTAATCACCCCACACCACCCCCAAAAAAAACATTTTTGTAGCTAAAAAGGCTTTGCGGAAAATAGATAAAGGGCTTCACTTTTCGATGTAGTTGACCACACCGTATATCAAGCCAAAACCGTATTATGTTCCTATTCCTTACAGCCCATAGTTTTGAGAAAATGAACTACTTTTCATTATGCAGTTCCACAAACTATTATGTATGATGATGTGACCTCATAAATAACCAACTCTATAGACCATTACATTGTATCTATACTTCTCAGAGCCTGCTCTTTGCATAAAGTCCCTGTAACCACCTTCCTAGGATAGCTTGATGAAAGTGGAAAATCTAAGCTGTTTTCTATACCAAACTCAAAGCACAAAGTGATCAAACACATTATGATAAACATTAACCAAGGCTTCTCACTCATCAAAGTTCACAGAGCATGATCAATCAGTATTAGTATAATAGTTGGCAGGCTAAGCCCAAGGAGCAATGACAACAGTCTCAAATCAGCTCATTGTGGACTCAATAGTTGGTACTAAAGCAATAAGTGTAACCAAATGATTTTAAAACAAAAAAATGAAGCATAAAATACAACAGTGCTACTTGAAAAAATGATTTAAAATAAACTCACCAATCCCAATACGAGTGCCAACAGTCAACTCAGAGAAGTCTATATTCCATTCTTCAAAAGGTAGAAGAGGTTTATTCAGGAACATCGGCGATTCCAAAATCCTATTCCAGGTTGAGACCATTTTGTCATTCATCTGCCCCCTTCCTTCCAGAGCCTGCCTCCTGAATTCATGGGGAGACGAGGGTAATGATATTGCCTTCTGGGAGCTCATGTGCTCTCTTGACAATGCAAACATGGAAGACTGTCCACCCGATATATCAGGGTCGTCATGGTGAAAATCAGACACCTAAAATACAAATCGTTTGGCCAACACAAAGAAATAGAAAAGAGACAATCCATCAAATACTGTTTCGTATAATTCAATTAGGGTTAAGATAGAATATTGTAATAATCAGAGTTCCCATTATTTTTCACCATGAACTAAGATTATAACATTCATTTATTAAGAGGAAAACAACTCCAAAAGATACTCGTATGCAACTTCATTACAGCGAAATTAAGAGAGTGAAAGATCCCTAGAGAAAAAGACAGCCACAGAATCGAGAAAAAAATTCAACAAGAGTGTATACTGCCGCTCATTTGAACCGGTAGGCGGAAACAAAACTCAACTATTTCCAGAGTGAAAGACATCAAAGTATTAGGAACCTCAAAACCAGAGAGAAACGGTAGCATACATTTTTTTGAAGATCCAATGCCCCGCCTCTGTCATTTGAAGAATGGGGGGATGAGCTATTTTCCCCTTGTTCTCTTCGATTCTGCTTCATTGCTTCATTCATTGCTCGAACCGCCCTGGTTTCGTGCATGACACAAAAAATGGCATAAGTTAAAGAAGGAATTGGTTGCTAAGTCTTCTTAGCAATATTTCTGACAGTGTCCATATTGTGATGAAGTACACCTATATCCAGGCACAAGTTCTAAGCAATAAGTTCTTTTTTTCGTACAGAAAACATAAGGTGCTTACTAACATTCTTGGAATATATCACGAAAGATAGATAATAACGCAATTTAGCATCAAATAAATTCTCACTTGTGCAAATTAATACCAAAAAGATGCGCGCGCCTATAAACTACGAGTGAAGACATTTATGATGATGATCATATTATTACAATATCTACCTTACGATGTCATCGCCAATTTCTGGAGTAATACTAATACTTCTTCTTCGTAACCTACGTGGTTCAGATGTAGATGCTCCTTCTGACCTGTGGATAGAAATAGTCAAAATTCAGCAAATTTTCTGACAATGATGAAGGTTTATTATGCTCAAAAGTCTTCACAAGTCGATCCACTATTAAACAGGTAAATTTAAAGAGCGTGCATATATTAGAAGAGAAGAGATTATGGAAATTTTAACTCACATAAATATATATAACTCTTGGTTACCCATCCCATAAAACATCAAAAGGTAATGGTTGTGTCATATAGACTAAAGATGAACAGAGTTTAGACCATTATCCCATTTTAAAGGGAGAAATTATGCAACATTATAACTCTACTCTGAGACGCTCCACAAAAAGATGAGGTAAAAAAGACATAGGATGGAACACCCAGTACTCAAAATTCTTCTACCAAGAAACTAATCGCCATCCATCTCAAGTCAATTATTACGTCTTATTAGTTCCACTACAAAGGACTTATATTTGTTCAATCTGTTCTTTTTCGCTTTAATGATTTGTAAACTGAAATGTGTCATCATTATCGAAGTAATATCAAAACACTTCCAAATTAGAGTCTTAAGAAACATAATTACTACATCAAATATTTTAAAGAACAAATAATAGCTATCGAGTAAGGGGAAATATTGACAAAATTGTATCTTATAAGTTTGGAATAATTTATAAAAAATTACAACGGTAATAGAACCAAATACCAACACACTGAAATCCTAGATTAGTATTCATATGCACTCTTGTACTAACTCTATCAGCTATGCAAAAACCCATCCTCAATAGCTATTAAGCCTTTTCATCAAAAATTAGTAGCTAAGACAACTGATTAGGAAGGCAAAGATCCATGTTTGAAGACACTATTAACTTAATGGAATTTCATCAACAGAAATATTTTCATATGAGGTGGCTGCTGAGGTATGCACTTGTGTCTTCTGCAGAAAACATGCTTAATTAACATAAAAATATTGCATTCAGCAGTTCATTTTAAGCAACATTAGCCTCTCTGATCGACAACTCAAGCGAATGAACCAAAGTATTGTGAACTGGGAAGTGGGCACCCTAAATATGAATGGGCAATAACATGTGAGATGAACCAAAAATAACGGCAGGAACAAAAAGAACAATTTGAGTGTTTTATGCATGTCAATGTTTTGCTGATATACTGATAAAAACTCATAGGAAACTGAAAACAAGACCAGAATTCAATACCTTGATGAAGCAACATCATCTGAATAATCTCTGAATGTTTTCGTATCACCACTAAGCATAGACCGGGCACGTGCTCGAAATGAAGGATGCTCCGGACTAGAGATTTGAAGTGAGAGAAGAACATAATTAGACGAAACCATCCATTACAGTAAAATGAACAGCTCAGTTTAATGGAGATAAAGAGAGTCCCTAGATGTGTTGAAGAATACATTGCAACCTTACAACTTTCTGTAACATTGTTTGTAACCTATATGATACCTCTTTAGCGTGACAAAAATATCTTCTGATTTGTGGAGATTGATTAAAAAAATACTGAGAAGCTCTCAAAGATATAACTACACGTCTAGGACTCTTTATTCAAACCAGGCTGCTATACATGTACATGTGAGATGCCAAATTTTCTTCTTTTTTTCATGGATTATAAGATATGTTTAAAAACAAAGAAAATAAGGGAAATCTTCAAAGAGCCTTCTAAAGTTTGCTAGTTCAATATTAGCTGAGTCAATTTGCTGTTACAATTTAACCACAAAATGGAGCAGTGATAAAAGTAAATAAATAAATGGTATACAAGTACATGTGAGATGCCAGATTCATTTTTCATGGATCATAAGACATGTTTGAAACAACGACAAAAAGAAGGGAAATCATCAAGTCTTCTAAAACTAATGTCAGTTCAATATAGCTTATTCAAAGTGGTGTTACAAATTAAGCACAAAATGAAGCAGTAACAAAAGTAAATAAATAAATGAGAAAAAGACCAATAATGAAAATTAAAACAATTCAAAAATCCTACTAGTCACACTAGAACAACCAGCTCAAAAAGAAAAAACCAAGCTAACTGTTCAGAAACAAGATATTCATAGTTTTAAAACAACCGCACAAATTTATGCAAGTGGTGAATGAGACCTTATGCCATGCTTGTTCCATTTGTTACCTATCAAAAAACAGAATCATTTGTTCCCTATAAATATAAATCACAGAAAAGTGTAAATGCTTACAAGTTGTCACCGACTATTTGTAATAGTCTAAACCAAGCACGATGTTCAATTTCTCAACAAGCTACTTTTAGATCAATCCAGGAAAGCTGGTAAATTTCATTCATCACTTTCGAGTAACTAGTAACAGTGAAATTGCACATATACATGTGTGTTCTCCATTTTCAGGATCATCTCGAAAAAAGCCATACTATTGCATCACCATGTAAACTTCAGATTTTTAAACTAAGGATCCAGTACTGTGTGATGCAAACCAAGTAATTTTGAGACACTTGAGAATTCACCAATATAAACGCACATTATATACAAGATCTCATAACACAGAGATTTCAAATACTACGTTTCAAAGGCACATCAAACTCTGCAGTTTAAGCTACCCAGCATTATAAATAGACCTGATATTAAACCAAACATTGCTTGCCCTGCAACATTATTCTGATTACCCACATGCTTGTGCAAAGACATTTTCTTAGTTCATTAAGTTCTAATCAAAATTTAGAAAATAACATCACCAGCTCGAAACGGAACACCTATTTGCATGTTAATTATATACACATCCCTAACAGTCACACTAGAAACATAGTGAGACAGATCCGCAGGGGAAAACTGCAATCAGAGGACTTCAAATGATTTTATTTTTCAGTAAGTTAATTGTAAAGATCAGAAAACTGATTTGATCCAGAGTGTATTTTTGTTGGTATGATCTCATCCAAAATTGGAAAACTGATAAAGAGCTTCATTGCATATGTAAGGGGAAATCAATTGAAATAGGAGTCATGGCCATAGAAAAGTAAACCTTGAACTAGCAGTCCTTTGTTCAGTAATAACTTTCCTTCGGCTCCTTCTCCAAGCTGCAGTAGCAATATTGGGTTCGCTGTGCGAGAAACTGACACATAGAAACAGATCCAACAGGAAATAAGATCCACAGAACAGAGAGTAAAAAAGCAGATGAACATTCCGAATTTCTTTTGCTCAAAGAGGATACAATGAAATGTGTTATTATGTAAAAGCATGATTTCTTAGCCGAGTGAAATAATACCTTAATTTTCTGTCAATTGAAGTGTTAGACCGCAACATGATATTCCTCAATGAAGGTCCTGCAGCATTCGAAGATGCTTCTAGTCTCCTCTGGCATTGAAGGGCATCATCTTTCTCGGAACTGTAGAATATAAAAAGATCAATTAAAAATGAATGAGGGAAAAGAAGAAATGAAACTGCATCTTCACCAGCAAAAACGAACTTCCTGCAGATTACAACATGTCAACAATGATAATGCAACAGAAAATGTTGACAATGATAATGCAGCAGAAAAAGATGAAAAGGATTATAGCAATTAAACTTGAACAGTATTAATTAAAAAGTGAGAAAGATTTCGATCTAACCTCTCAGGATCAATTCTCTCTGAAAACCCATAAAGAGGACTATTAGGCTCCAATGGTGAATCACAGGAATCATTTTCTGCAGAATCACTCTCTCCAGCAGCAGATATGTGGGTCATGAAAATAGCCTTCGCTGATCGAGGAATAAGTTGACCCGGAAAACGCATAAGGTCGACAAGCAGTTCCACAGAATTTAACACAACTATAACAGACATATGTTTAGATGAGTCTGCACACTGAGAAGCTCCTTCAGCAGGCAACCCCTAATTAGGAAACATAGAAATATTATAAGGTTAAATTTCACGAAAAGTATGGCAAAGAAAGAAAATAAGGTGAGAATTCATAAGAACTAGCAATGCAACATTTTTCAGTACTGAGTTTAGAGGTAAAACATGGAATTCACAAAAACAAGGGAACTACAAACATTTTTCCTTCAGAGCAAAGCTTACCACAACAAGTTGACTTTCAACACCTACAGTATCCGCTAATACTTTGAACAATATTGCTCGAGAACGGCAGGAGCCATGCTTTATTTGACCCAACATCTGGATGCCTCGGATGTCAGAAATGTGAGAGCTTTCCTCAAGAGCAGCTTTAGAAGGACTTAGTTCAGGGTTTGGTCGTTTGAAAACATCAGATACCTATGTAAGGAGTCATTCAAATAATAGATAAAATGATGAGATGTCCATGGAAAATGCTTAACATCAAATTTTTTTAAGAAATGGTATGCCCATGGAAGATGCTTAACATCAACTTGGACCTTTATCTTTGACTACAACAACAACATATATCCAATATATTCCTACATGGGGTCTGGGGAAGATGGGGTGTACGCAGACCTTACCCCTACCTTTGTGGGGTAGAGAGGTGGGTTATTGTGAGTGTATTGGGAAAAAAAACATAACAAAGAGGGCTCTTAGGGGGGGAAAATAGGGAAAGAAAAAGTTCTGGACAGAACTGCAGCAACGAAAGAATAATTCCCAGAACATGTTCTAATTATCTCTGTGCAACCCAAGAAAACAGAGTTAAATTCACAGGACGGCCACTCAAGAAACATCCCCATAAAGAAAACAAGTAATTTGACATGGAAAAAGCAGAAAAAGAAAGCAAAGCAAAGGAAAATACTGTGTTATTATATAGCACAGTGAAGAAAAAGTAAAGAAATATGAAAACCCACCAATCCAGCTATCTTTTTTATAATAGCTGCAGGATTTGAGCCTAAACCTTTCACTAGTGCAAGAATCAGTTGCTTTAGCATACAAAGCTTCTTGTCTTTCTCAAAATCCACAAGTATAATATCTGCTCTTAAACCCTCCAGCTCCAGTGCCTGAAGTTCATCAAAAGTGGGAATATCTTCAAAAATCTCTTTGAGCCTTTTCTCCTGAGACAAAAAGGATAAAGAAAAGGGCATTAAAATAAAATCAAAACAAGTGCTAGTCAAAATCACATGCCAGCATCCACATTAGGAGATACAAGAAGGAACAAATGGAATACTAAAGTGGAATACTAAATTATCCATTAGTTCAGCTTCTAAAGAACAAAAAGTATATATATTATTCAAAGGAAAACAAATAACAAGCACTGTTGAATAGGAACTAAAAGAAATTTTATGGTGCTCACAGCAACAACTGAGTAGAAACCATTTGGAATTGGGTCTGACAGTGTTCCAGTTTTCCAGAGAATCTGTGAAGCAGTCTGACATGGAAGCCTATCATGTATTTCATTTTCACTTAGTTCCTTATTCCTCAAATTTTCTTCTTTACTATCAAGAGTAACAGATCCAAACTTTTCAACGAAATCTGAAGGCCAACATGCAGCCCCTGGGGACCTCTGCTCTGAGGGCCCAACTTCATCTCCTCTCTCTTCCATGCCAGTAGATAGTTTAATTGCAATACGATCTCCTAGACACTGCTACTCCATAAAAGAGCTTATTCATCTCACACTTGTTCTTAGACAAACTATCATTAATAAGGAGCTTCTCCTCCTCAAACCTGCCCAAGCTTGAAGCCGTAAAATCTGCAAACACAAAATATTTGAACGTCAGCGAACATGATTCTAAAAAAGATGGCTCTATATGATTACTTTAAAAGGTATTTAGAGGACTCATAAGGGATAGAGCATGAATGGCAGCAAAAACTACTGAAGGACCACTAAAGTATTGGAACTCCTGCCGCTTCCAAACGAAATAGAAATAAGGGAAATAATCGAAGTGGATAAAGAATCTCTATTTCAAGAATCAGAGCCCGTTTGGCTTAACTTAAAAAAGTAGTTTTAAAAAGTCAAACTTTAGTAACTTTTAAGTTAAAAAATAAAAAGTAGGGGAGTACGTACTTTTAACTTTTTTCAAGACATTTTAAACTTATTTTAAGTTATTTTTAATTTACCAAACCCTCCCAAAAGTTAAAAATGACTTAAAAGTAGGTTTGACCAACTTTTAAGCCAATCCAAACGCTCTCAGACAGCAACAAGGATGACATCTGAAAAGATTAACACTATCAATTTATACTGATGAAAAATAGATAGTGACACTGCAACTTTACAAAGTTGCTCGAGTGTTTGGCTTCCAGAATGGTCTTTTCACTTTGTCTCCTGATCTCCTCATACCACAATAATGTACAGTGATTCTAGTACCTTTCATTTGTATTTTTCGCTGCTACTGGAACTAGAACTCCACATATGAGAAGGTGTGAACGCATTAACCAAAGGCGAAGTTCAATGATCTTCATCTGGATTTAACTTTAGATTATTTTTTTTGAGAATGAATTTAACTTTAGATTATTGCGACGTTAAACTATCTAAAGTGGTGAAGTGCTGTGCATTGGAGAATTGATCAACATATAAACAAGATATCCCAAATTTCAATCCTAAGAAATTGCTTCAGATTGCTCTTCCAGTATGCAAAGTTTCAAATGAAATGAACTATGGTTAACCCTCAAAATGTGCCGAGTTTTGCTGCTTACCAAATAGTTTTACACCAGCGCAGATGTAATAAAAAAACACTATGTGCATTAAGCCTATAGAATACACCTTCATAAAAGAATTACAAACATTACTATTTATTTCCCAAACCAACCTTACTTTGCTGACAAATGACTTTTCGTCAAAAGCGTCAAAAGTAACAAACGTACTACCCAAATCACATCAAACTACACTACACAACGCAATATCAATTCAGTAGAAGTATGATATCATCTAGGTTCTAACTACCGAAGCAACAAATAAATTAATTTGCAAAATCATAATTCATGAACTTTTCTGAATCTGTTACTTTTATCAAAAAAAAGAAAAAACTTTTCTGAATCCAAACATTGACCATTTCACTAGGCTTAACACAACAATTTAATTTAAACTCATCATAAGAACCCACAAAAGACTCAAAAAGCACGATAATACCAAGAATTAGATAATCAACAAGCTGAATTTAACAACCCTACTTGCTGGCAAATGAATTCTTGTCGAAAGCATCAAAACTATCAAATGTACTACCCAAATCACATTGAACAACACTACACTACAAAACGCAATATCAATTCAGTAGAAGTTTGATATCATCTAGGTTCTAACTACTGAAGCAACCGATAAATTGATGTGCAATTCATCTTTCATGAACTGGATTGCAGTCAGAATTCAGCACCAATACAGTTCCAACTCTGAACATTGATCGTTCACTAGACTCAACATAACAATTTAATTAGAACTCCTCATAAGAACCTATGGAAGACTCAAAATCAAGACAATACCAAGAATTAAATAATCAACAATGTGAATTTAACAACCCAACTTTGCTGGCAAATGAATTTTCGTCTAACTCATCAAAACTAACAAATGTACTACCCAAATCACATCAAACTACACTACACTACACAACGCAATATTAATTCACAAGAAATTTGATATCATCTAGGTTCTAACTACCGAAGCAACAGATAAATTGATTTGCAGATTCATCTTTCATGAACTGGAGTGCTGTCAACATTCAGCACCAATACAGTACCTAATCCGAACATTAATCATTTCACTAGGCTTTACACAACAATTTAATTAAAACTCCACTAAGAACCCATGGAAGACTCTAAAAGCAAGATATTACCAAGAATTAGATAATCAACAAGCTGAATTTAACAACCCTACTTTGCTGACAAATGAGTTTTCATCAAAAGCATCAAAACTAACAAATGTACTACCCAAATCACAACAAACTACACTACACTACACTACGTAATATCATTTCAGTAGAAGTTTGATATCATTTCCATCTGCCAAAGCAACCGAGAAATTGATTTGCAATTCATCTTTCATGAACTGGCGTACAGTCAAATTTCAGCACCAATACAGTTTCTACTCCTCTCCTAATCCGAACATTGAACATTTCACTAGGCTAAACACAACAATTGAATTAACACTCTTCATAAGAACTCACGGAAGACTCGCAAGGGAGATAATACCAAGAATTAGACAATCAACAAGCTGAATTCAACAAAAACACATGCAAATAATACTTACCGAATCTGAAATTGATGAAAACAAAAGCACAATAACAATAACAAAAAAAACGTGATCGGAGAGTTTACCAGTAGAGTAGATCTTAGAAAAATGAATCTGGAGCTACTTCACTAACAAGCGATTATCACCATTTCTAATCCTACATCGTCTGAAGATTCAGCTTCTTGTCGCAATCGTAAGTTTACACCTCTCACAGAGACGATACCAAACTCTAGAGAGAGAAAGTGAGAAATAGAGAGAGAGAGAGGCGGGGATTGTGTTTGATTATATTTTTGGGTCTATGTGTTCGTTCGTATCAATTGTTATATTGATGCATCCACCAAGAAAGCGATGGCGTTTTATTTATACTTTTAATTTAAATTAAACTTGTGATCTTTCTTTTTGCATTCAGGTACAAGCATCGAATCGTATTGTATAAGTTCTGCAGGCGCAAAGGGAGCTCGATTTTAGTCAACAGTCAACGAAATTAGGAATTAAATTCCATAATTTCGGGAAACGAAGGAATATACTACTACTCCGTTCACTTTTATCTGTACACTATTTTAAAAATAAATTTTCATTTTCATTTTCATATATCAGGAAAAAATAATTATTATATTTTTCATGTTTTACCTTTAAGGAATAAAATGGTATTGTTACAAGCAAAATTGAATGAAAGAAGTAGTACTAAATTTTTTTAAAAAATGTTACATCATATGATATCAGTATTAGGGTCAATTAAATTCAAATTCACATTAAGATAGAATTAGCCGTTCGATTACGGCCTTACGAGCTAGCTTTGTATTCTTATTTTCTAAAAAAATCATCAAGTTATGTGTAAATCATTAATTTAAAATTCAGATGGCTAAAAATTTGTATCCACAAGTTTCAAATTTCGATTCAACATCTGCATTAAAAAGTTCCACGTTGAGAATAAAGTATTATTTTCCAAAAATGATTTCATAATTAGGACTCGATCTCTCTAATCATAAAAGGAAAGGAATATTTAAAACGTCATCGACCCTTCGGAGAAAAGCCGAAAAGTGTGATTTCAAGGGGGGAAAGGAGGTGTGAATCACGTGCGTGATGAGGGGGAGGGAGTTTGGTTGCCTGTTAACTCCGACAAGGCAGCTGGCAAAGTGTGGGTGGCTTACCAACATCCACATCTTCATCCGCGTGAATCCTTTTAAACTTTATTTAAGCACTGTTTCTTCTCTTTTTTTAAATATTCATTTTCTCTCAGCTGGCGGAGCACTCAATTCTTTTGAAAAGAAAAGGCTTTTTAAAAAAAATTAAAAATCACACCAACTTATTCTAAGTATTTCACATCAATTTAAGTGACGTATTAATGATTATAGTCATGCAAAGTCGTGGAAGAGTAAATGCTACTCATAAAAAATTTTAAAAAAATTGTGATGAGGGAACGATTGTCATTTGAAATATTTAAAATATTATTTTGTGATTATTTCAAAAAAATTAAAATGGATTTTGAATAAAAATACCATCGCTTATAGCACATGAACAACTTCAACACATACGTTGGGAGTATGAGACTTTGACAAATAAAACTCAAGAAATAATTGATGAAGTTCAGACTTTATAGTTTAAGTATGAAATTTGGTTGAAGTTTTAAATTTTACGAATAATTTATGGAGTTTAAATATTTATCAATTTGAATTATAGGAATAGTTCACAATGTTTAATTTTTCACAATCTAAATATGAAGATTTGCTTAAGTTTCAGATATAACGAATGGTTCAAACTATTATCAATGCAAATTTTGATAATGACAAACTTCCACAGTTTAAATGTGAACAAATTTCAAATTCCACAAATAGTCAATTGAGTCTAATCATCTAACCGTTCAAACTTCAACAACAATTTGTGAAGTTTGCTTGCTTTCCACATTGAAAAGTAGCTAAACACCGAATAATTTTAAAATGTATGACTAAAATTTAGTTAACGGTCCAAAAAATAGTTATTTATTTGTCAATTTCTTCCAAGTGGCTATTACCAAGGAAACAAAATTGCTAAATGATGGACCGACATGAATAAGTTGCCAAATGGGGCTTTAAGTCAAATACTAATATGTATTTTAAAGGGAAAAAACGTGAACAATTAGAAGCCTCGATCTTCACCAAATTAGGGCTTTAGTCAAATTTTGACTTTAGAGATCAAGGCAAAGGCAACACAGAATGACTGGGTCCAATCCACACCACACGCAATTTGTTCTAGATATAATATTTACTTCGTCTCAAAACAGAAATATTACTTTAGTGTAAAAGAAAAAAACTTAAAATAAGTGTCTTTTTCGTTAAAAAGCTTTGATTAAGGGTGTGTTTGGTATGAAGGAAAATGTTTTCCAATTTTCTCATGTTTGGTTGGATAAAATATTTTCCAAATCAACTCATTTTCCTCAAATTCAAGGGAAATGACTCCCCTTCAAAAAAGTATGAAAAACATTTTCCAAAACTTTCCTTAAACTTCAATACAATTTTTTTTTTTTGAAAAACTCAATTCTTTTTGTTGAAAAAATATTTTTCAACTTCAATTTTTTTTATTTTTTTACCCTACCCTTACCCTGAAACCCCCTCCCCCACCAGCCCCTCACCCCCCAAAAAAATTAAGTTTATTTTTAAAAATTATTTCCAATTTCAAAAATTTATTTTCACCCTACCCATCCCTACCCTCAACCCCCCACTACCACCACCCCCTCCCAAAAAAATAATAATTTAAAGCTTGTTTTTAAAAAATACTTTCAATTTTATTTTTTTTGTTTATCACCCCCCACCCCACCCCTACCTTGACCCCCCCCCCCCACCCACCTCCAAAAAAGAATTAAGTTTATTTTAAAAAAATATTTTTAATTTCAAATTTTTAATTTTTTACACCATCTCACCCCTAACCCCCCCCCCCTCCCCACGCCATCCCACCCTCCCCAAAAAAAAATTTAAGTTTATTTTTAAAAAATATTTTCAATTCAACTATTATTTTCTACTCTCTAGTAAAAATAAAAGATATTTTCTCAAAAATAATTTTCATTCATAAATCAAACACTCTTTTCCGGAAAATATTTTCTAGTCACCAACCAAACATGAAAAAATAAGTCAAAAATCTACTTATTTTCCAGGAAAACATTTTCCTTCATACCAAACACACCCTAAGTGTGTATTTTACTAAACTAATTTTAGACTTTATTAATGATGTTTCATAACTTTGAGTTTGACTCCTATCACAAATCAATTTGAGTGTGTCTCACGTGAATTATCATGTAGAGCTTGTATGTGTACTTGTTTAACTTTATATAAGTTTAAGTGATAATTTATACACGCTCAAAATTAAATGACATAAATATTGAAGTAAGTTAAAAAAACACATTTATATGTTATGTCACTTTATGCAAGTCAATGGAAACTGTGGCAACCTCATAAATACTTTGTTGCCGTGGATCAATTTCCAACATATGATTTGATGGTAATAATTTAATGATGTAATCAGTTTTTAATATGCTATTTAAGCTATATTCAATTTTTTCAAAATATTTAACTTATGATTAGTATTGATAAACTTCATGTAGAAGTACACTTACTCATTTTCATTAAACAATTGATTATAGAATAGTCATGTCATTATAGAGTAAGTCGATGAATAGGTATGTGACATTTGCCTATAAAGTTAAGTTTGATAATTCAAATTTTAGATATACAGAAAGTATCAAATTTAACTTTAAAATCGTATATCTTTATGTTTTTAAAATTGTTAATTCATAAGTCTTAAAAGTTGATTTTAAAATGATTAAACTTGTAAAAATTTACGACCTTCGACTATTCCTTATATGGGATCCTCAAAGTGGCTATATGTGCACTTTGGTCATTTTGAGGGGAATGTTCTAAGCCCATTAGAATTTAGACGATTTGGCTAAAACTTACACACGGTCATATAAGTGTATTTTAGCTTATTTACGCGTTTGGTAAACACTAAAATGATCGTAAGTTAATATCGATTAAAAAGTTATTTCCCCACGTCCCCTCCCTGTACCCTCACCCTCACCCTCACCTCCCAAAGTATATATATTTATCTAGATTTTATACAAGTGCTTTAAAGATAATTTTTAGTACTTATATATAAAACGCAGAAAACAAATAAAAACTAAGTTATTTCCTGCAAAACATTTTCCTACCTACCGAACACACCTTTCATCACAAAACAAATCACTATTGCGACGAAATGTATTTTTCAATCGGACCTACCAAATTGTTTTTGTTGATATTTATGTTTTTACTCTTGTAGTTTTCATTGACAAAACAACGTGCTCGTCCTTGTTTTGTTGTGACTTGTTATTAGATTTAATTTGGTTCTCTAAAATTAAATCTCTATAAGTTATTAAAAAAAGTAAACTCAGAAATTACATAATTAGACATACTTCACTATTCTCTCTTTTTCTCTCTCTCTCTCTCTATATATTACTTATTCTTTCAAAATATTATTTATCTTATTTAAGAGCTTCTTACCATATATTGAGGAAAATATACCTAGATAAATGTATTTTTGCTCCCAAATATACTAAAATAGGGAGAGAGGCGAGTGAGATTTGTTATCTCATATACATACGAATCACACTAGTTACATGTATCAGTATGTATATGGTCTGATTCACATGTATCCTAGATACATAGAAGAGTGGCGAGCCAGATGTGAGGCGATGGAATTTGTTATGTATCTCAAATACATGTGAATCCACTTGGATACAGTGTATCTAAAACAAATTACATCTAATTTTGACCATATGTATCCCGAAATACATGTATCTAGACGTATCTAGACACACCAAAATCTAATATATAAGATTCATAATATTGCAAACTAAAGTGTATCTCAGTAATTAACTCTTAATTGTGATACGATAAAAAAAAACATATGATGATTCATGTATTATATATTATTATCTGCTTATTTATTTATAAAATAAAAAAGAGAGAGCAACTATTAGGACTCTAACCACTGTATGCTTTAGGAAGATAAAATAAAAGACCTTGAGGATGAAAATAACTCTTTCTTCCTCTTTTTCATTAAAAGAAGTTCAAGCAAAATATTTTTTGAAGAAGATTTTACTACGAAAAATAGGAACATATTCTAAAACAAGGTATGTTTTTAGACGTGACTTTATATTATTATGTTAGTTCTTTTTTGTATCTGATTAAACAATTTGATTAGTAAAAGAAAATTTGATGATTTTGTAAATCATGTGGTTGAGTTTATTCTCGAGGTCTCTTCATTGATAAGTTTGATTGAGATTAAACAATAAATTTCCACTCATAATATAATATTCAAGGTGTTAATCTTAATTCAAATTATGAATTTCACATCTATCTAGGGTGTGCATTCGATTTTTCGGTTTGGTTTTGAACTGTTCGGTTTGGATTTTTTGGTTTTTGGTTTGTAAAAGTATAATTCAATCCGATCCAAAATAAATTTGGTTTAGTTTGATTTTCCTCTATTCGGTTCGGCTTTTTTCGGTTTGGTTATTCAGTTATGTCAATAATTAATAACATAACCAAAGTAATAATATTTAATCCCTTAAATATACTTTCTAATATAAATCATAAGTAAAACTTAAAACACAATACTTATAAGTACACCTATTATAGATGACATAAAATATAAACGTAATTATCATGAAAGACAATAACCAAAAAGGGATAAAAGTGGTTAACTCCAACTTAATTCTAAACTTTTAAATATATATATAAAATCGATTTTTTCGGTTTTTATTTTTTAAAATCCGAAATCAAACCAAAAAACAAAATAAAGTAATTTATTAATCCAAAACTAATCCGAAAAACCAAAAAATCAATCCAAATAAAAATTTGGTTTAATTGATTATTCGGTTTAATCCGAATAGTACACCCCTACATCTATCCACATGAGTAAAACAAAAAAAAGAGTAAAGAAGATCTTTTCAAATTATGAATTTCATATTTAATTTGTCCCTTAAATTTCATTTCTTTGTACTTATTTTTGGAGCCTACAGCTTTTTTTTCTGTCACCTGTAGGGTTATATGTTGGAAATTATTGGTACTTTAGTAAGAAAGAGACATTTTAAACATGAAAATCTTTCTTATTAAAAAAATCTTTGGAGCTGAACCCAAAAGGGTACTAAAAGCAATAGTGTATAATGAGGCCCATGCGCCATAAATATGCATTTCAATATATAAATGGGTCGTGCATTTCTATATTTCGGTATATAAATGGGTCCTTCATTTGTGTATTTCGGTATACAAATGGGTCTTGTATTTGTATATTTCGGTCTATTTATATATTTCGGCATACAAATGGGTCCTGCACTTGTATATTTCGGTATATAAATGGATCCTGAATTTGTATATTTCGGTATACAAATGAGTCCTGCATTTGTATATTTCGATATACAAATGGGTCTTGCGTTTGTATATTTCGGTATACAAATGGATGGCAAAAAACATGAAATGTTTGCTGCAAATTACAAATAAAAGAAACTATGGCTATAACATTTAATCTGAATTAATAGTTTTATATTTCATACAATTTTCCCTAAAAAATATAATACAATATACAATATATGGAGTTTGCATCTAACACAATTATAAACTTTTATTGATTTAACATGATTAAGTGATGTGTATTTTATTTTTATTTGAAACATATATAAATATATATATATATACACACACTATTGTAAATCTAATACTAATAACATATATTAGCCTTATTACTATTCCGAGTAATCTAATAAGGTTTATATATAAATCTTATTGTTTTCAATAATCGAAGAATCTAATAACATATTAAAACTTCATTACATTATATAAATTATATTATTTTCTGATTTTTATTATACTAACAATAAAAATCATTTATATTAAGAAACTTATATGAATGGTGATATATTAAAAAAATTAGGGTGGGGCGAGTTGGGGAGGCAAAGGAAAGTGGGTGAAGTGGTGATATATTAAAAAAAAACAATCAGTATGAAATATCATTTATTAAGCTTATTTTCTTTTTCATTAAAATAATCATATTTATGATTTTAAGAAGCTTATAGGAAAGTTTTTTTCTAAAGCACGTTAAGCCATCAAAACAAAAAATTTAAAATTCAAAACAACTTTCCTTGGTTAAGCCATCAAAATAAAAAAATTTAATTTCAAATTCAAAACAATTTTCCTTTGTTAGTACTTCTCATAGAGCCCACGACTCTATTTCTTTTACTTGTAGAAGCTATGAGGAAAATGATTTGTCATTTTTTGTCCACGAAAGTAATTTATTTTTTCTCAAATAATACAAGATATTTTGTAGATGAAGAAATATAAAAGAAGGTAACGTAATAAGAATAATGTTTCTTCCTTAAACACCACCATTACTATCCATAAATTCAGTATGATCTATGTAAGTAAAGGATGGATAAAGAGATTATTTCTATTCACCATCGACAATTTATCTCCTTTATCGAAACTTGAAACCGAAAATATGAACAAGCTCATACATCCTCCTCATCCGGTTTTGGTCTAGCCCTAGATACTTTAGATTTAACTCTTAAGTGGATTAACCATTGATTGCTAAATAACGAAACAAAATTATTGAATTTTAATTATTTTTTCCCCATTAATTGGGAATTGGATTATCATAGTACTATTAATATGTGCATTACAAAAGTTGCAAAAGTACAATATAAAAATACCTTGCACATGCATCGATTTAGCAGAATAATTTTTGCTATGTTATTAAATCATTTAGTCAGAGGGCTAATGAATTTAATTAAGATTGAATAGATCCAGCTAACCAGAATAATTAATGCTCTAATTATTAAAAACCACAGTACTTAAGTACACGTACATTAACTCTCCTTTAATTTGCCACAAATCAAAATACAATGTACTAAATTGCTTCATAGCCTTAATCCAATTTAAACACCCAACTTAAAGAAAAATATTACTTCCTCGATTCCCTTTTACCTGTCAAATATACTGAAAAATATTTTTCCTATTATTTTCTTACTTAGCAAATCGAAAGAGATATTTTTTTTTATCAATTTTCCAAAATCAAATTGAAAGTATTAGTGATTAAATTTAGTCTTACAATGTACCATTAATAACAATAAAGTAAAATACATCCTTAAATTAATACATTCTTAATAGAATAATCACCAAATATTTATATTAAGTCAATAAATATATGACACATAGGTGTTACATTCATTCTTATCATTTAATCATGATTAAGTTTATACATATTTTAATTTTATTAAATCATTAAGTTAAATTATTTGAATACAAACATTCAATGCATAGAAATACTTATATGGTAAAATAGAAATCTAAAATGAACAAGCTAATCATTTAATCTTTCACCCTTTGTAGTGGGAAAAAGGGGTATTTTTAGCTAAAAGTAGTAATCCCATAATAATTAAAGAATGAGGTGTTGAAGAACCTAGAATAATTAATAGATGAATAATTATAGACCAATTATTATTTTTTTTTGTAAAAAAAGACAAGTTGAGTGATTCATAAAGTAAATAAAATTCTATTTCCCAAGATAACACAACTTATAAATGAATGACAATGATGCATGTGTATGACTGACTTTTGAGGGGCCTAACCTCTATTTTAATAAATGCCATCACATGATCTAAAATCCAAGAACCAAAAGACTAAAAAGTTAAATAATATTACTCTCTGTTTCAATTTATTTTTCTTATTCAATATTTTTTTTTAAATAGTTTTTTTTCCACAAATTATGTCAAGAAACAAAGTAACTAGCATTTTTTTTTATTAAAATGAAAATTCACAATAAATATAAATAACAGTGTTAGACCTTACGTTACCAATCCTAACGAATCATGGAACTTATGGATTCTCTTTAGCTAACTTCAAGTTGTTTATTTGAATTTAAAAATTATTTGGTACAGTATTTGTTATATAGTTTTTAAGTGTTGGTATACTTAATAAACAATTTGAGTTTCTCCAGGTAAGCTTCAGTTCTTTCAAAGAGAATCAAGAAATTTGCCCTTTATTCTTGTCTTTGTGTATTAGCTAATCTATATTGTTTTTCTATCTTATTTTTTCCCTCTCTCTTAGCTCATATTTCTTTAAAGATTTCTGATTTTTGGGTGTTTTACAGCTAATGTATACATAGTGTTTATGCTTATTCATTCAGCCAAGAAAGCCACTTTGCACTTCAAGATCATCTTTTTATCAAAGGTACCAAAAATTTCTCACTGTATTATTCTTTTTTCTTTCTTTCTATAATGTATTAGCATTGATTTCTTTAGAGGGGTTTTGCTAATTTTGTTGAAAGGGATTTCTTGGATTTTGGTATGGTTCAATTTCTATTTGATGTCTAAGAGTTCTTTATAGTTACTGGGAAGTTCCAAGATTTGATCTTTTTTATTGTCTTGCAACTCTGGAAGAAAAAGAGGGTGTGGGGTGGGGGTGGGGGGTGTTGGGGGTAGGAAGGGTCAAAGGTTCTATCTTTTTTGTGTGTTCTTTTGTTAGATATGTTGCATGTAGAAATGGAGATTATTGGATTTGGGAAAATGGGATAATGTATTAAGGTAAGAAAAATTTGGATTGATAACATGTTGGTTTAGATAGAAATAGTATCAAGATTCCATGAGTTCAAAGATTGGATCCTCAAGAATCAAAATTTTAAGGTTAGGCTTGTGGAAATGCATCATTTTTTTGAAAATTTAATTGGTAGTTTTCAAAGTAAATGGACTTTTTGTGGAAACTGGTATGAAGCTGCAGTTGTATTTTTACCTCCGAATCTTGTAGCTAAGCTTTTCCATATGATGATCCAGAAACTTACCTCATTTGTTCTTTCAAATCTTTTATTCATATCAATTTGTATGAGTCAATTCAAGTATATTAAAGTATGATATGGTTGAGTGTGAATCTGGTAGCATGGGCGGAGCTAGGGGGGTGCAAGGGAGTTCATCTAAATCCCCTTTCCCCTGAAAATTACTGTTTTTTATGTATATAGACTAAATTCTTTTGATTTTCTCGTGTGTTTATTTCTTCAAGCCTGTTTGGATGGGCTTATAACTTTTGGGTTCCCTTAGTAAAAATCCTAGCACTGTCACCGTCTAGTTGACAGGAAGATCGCACTATTTAGGTCGGGTGAGGGCAGAGTCACATGTCTATAAGTGAGATTAGTTGGTTGTGGTAGAAATTTTAAGCTAGTGGCAAAAATTCATGAACTATGTACATGACAGTTTGTGCTGTTAAGGCCCTACATGTTAGCATTCTTGTCTAACTATTGGTGCCAGCTGCAAGAACAAACTGATTGAATATGTGGGTCTTTAACAAGTATGGTGTTTGCTTTGAGATCTTATCCAATGTAAATGAATGCTGTAAAGGTTTAGACAAAATGCTTTTGCGATTAGATAATAGAGTATAGTTGTTTTTGCACTTATACTGGGGTTTCGTGTTTGCCAGGACTTATTTGTTGTCAGGTTAACAACATTTATCTACTACCCTCTCTTGACCCCACTTGTGGGACTATTCTGGATATGTTGTTGTTGTTATATCTCCGTGTAGGATAACTATGAGATCTTGAGATCTCTAGCTTTAAAGAACCGTTAGTAAGTTTGCCATAAAATATCTAGTATTGGAATGACGGACCTAAATAGGGTGGAACAAACATAGGCTGGACTAGGGATATCGATGATTGTTGTTTTTCTTAGAGAAGCGGAAGTAAGCTGAAAAGTACAAACTTGCATTAACTCAGTTATGAAGTGTTCCGAAGAGTAACATCAATATGCATTGATTAATTCATCTGTTGTTACAAGTAGTAAAGTGTAGCAGATGGTTTGAATAGTGTTTTATTATTAAGTATTTTGTTGTTAATATTGGGAAAAGTATCATTTGTTATATTGTTGGTATTGTTATATATAGCACTAGCAGTAAGTGTGACAGATTGATGGTTATACCTGCAGAAATAAGGTGTTCCTATGTTGCTAAAGAATCTCATGGAGGACAAGCAACTGAATTTAGATCAACCGTTTCTGTCAGTAAGACGAGTCTCTCCAACAGTGACTTCTGGGAGTGATGAGACAAAGAAGACTGAATATTCTCTCCCCACCGTGACTCATCCTCCTCGCTACAAATCAGAACTGAAATCAGGCCCAGTGAGGAATCCAGGAGTCGTGCCTTTCCGCTGGGAACAGAGCCCTGGAAAACCTAAGTATGAAAGCAAACGGCAAATTCGTGCTACTGAGAAACCACCTATTGCCCCGAGACTTCCCCCAGGGAGGAAGCTGAAAGATAACCAGGATTCTATTAAAGCTCATGAAAGTCAAAATGTTAGTGAAAGCCAAATAGGAAATGCTCAACATTCCACACCGAAATACATGAATTTGGACGAAAAGGTGAAGAAGATTGAGAGTATTGACTGCTCAAAAGATATGATACAGGATATGGAAAAATGTGATTCAGAAGATGCTGATGAAGTATATATGGATGCCCCCAATACACTTTCAAGAACTGAATCATTCTTCGTGAATTGTAGTGTAAGCGGCTTAAGTGGATTAGACGAACCAGAAGCAAAACCATTTGGTACTTCTTTAAGAGATCCACAAGCTAGAGATTTCATGATTGATCGGTTTCTGCCAGCTGCCAAGGCCATCGCTTCAGAAAAGTCCTTAGAAATGCCCCACTATGCTCCCAGGAAGCAACCAGCTGTTCAGGAGCAACCAAGACAACCCAAGAAGGTAGTAAATGGGGATAAGCGGCCTCAGCTGCGTTATGGACCTAGTTTTGCACTTCGTTATTCCCAATTCCATGATAATTATGAAGAAGAAAGTGATGATGATAGTTGTTATGATGAAAATCTACCTACTAAAGTTTGTGGATTGTTGCCTCGGTTTTGCTTGAAAAGTTCGTTTTGTCTTATGAATCCTGTACCTGGAATGAGTGCTAGAACCAGAGTACCCATGTCTCCTGCCAGTAGAACACAGACTGGATCATCATCTACCGCTTCTTGCAGTGGATCCGAGAATGAGGTATCAATTTCCACCGTCTTTCTTCCCGTCACTTCTGTTGCTCTACTGCAGCCACTTATGTTGTGCTAACTTCCTCTCCCACATTTTCTTTATCACTTATGGCTTTAACTTATTGCAGCAGTCCAAATCTGAGTCAGTGGCTGGATTTGTCACAGTTCATGCACATGAGGACACAAATGATCGCTTTCAAGAATTATTTGAGTATCAGAACATTGCAGGTGAAGCGGATTTAACAGCTCCTCTGGCAGAGAAAACTCTGCAAGTAGATATTGTACATAAGGTGGAATCTCCAATTATGAAATCACCTCCTAAAGCGGAGAGACCATTTAACTTACAGGATGAGAATCAAGATATTCTTAAAAAGATGGAAGAACAAAATCCCTCAGTGGATTCTTCACTTAGTTATTTTCCACCATCATCAGCGGAAAAATTGAACAATGGAGGGGAAATGATGGCACCGACAGCTTCTGAACAAGCTCAAGACCATTACCAGGATGCAGTCGCCTCAGTGAAACCCAAAGAAGATGTTAAACGAAGTACCAGAAAGCAAACAGTACGAAAAGAAAAGTTAGAGAACTCACGCATAGCACATTCAAAGCTTCCTGCTCCCCCTCCTTTACCAAAATCTCCATCAGATTCGTGGCTTTGCCGTACTTTGCCTTCACTGTCCACGAAAAATCCATCTTCAAGATCATATGTTGGGACAGGAATAAATCCTAACAACCAATCTTGTAAGCCACTATCTAGTGATCCCAAGTGGGAAACAATTGTTAAAACAACAAAGGGACATCAACAGCATTTGCGATATACTGAGGTAAATTCCCTCTCACACCGTGTTCAAGTTTGTGAGAGACATCTTATTTTCTTGCTGTTGTTTCTGCTGCCTCTTTTTTTTATCGCTCCTTCAACCGAGGGTCTATCAGAAACAACCTCTCTACCTTCTCAAGGTAGAGGTAAGGTTTCTTGTTGTTGTACAGTGTTCAAGTTTGTGCACTTCTCTTTCCAAGACCAACCCCCAAACTCGTTGACTTTGGGAGTGGCTTGGCTGATTGTCTGCTATATTTATGCATAACCTTTTCTCTGTTTTCTAAAATTTATCTTGAATCTACCAGGAAATGATGACATTGACACCTATACCAGAAGCTCAATAGAAGACCTATTAATACAACTGGTTGCAGGATGATTGAAAATATTCAGTTTTTGTCTGATTTTACACTTCCATTTTCCAGTTTATGATGGGTTTATAAATGTAAGTTTTGTTCCCAAGTTCATATTCTTATTATTTACACCATGGAATAAAAGTCTTTGTACAGGTATTTATAAGAGTAAACTTGAAGTCTCCTTATATATGATTTGATTCATAATAAAAAAGTTTTCTGGTTTTTATGATACATTCCATGTTTTCTGATTGATCATTACTTGTACAATTTACTCAACAATAACAACGACATATCTAGTATAGTCTCACAAAGTCGAGTCCGGAGACGATAGGGCCATAAAGGACTTAAATCTCTTTCTTGAACTTGAAAGAGCGTAAACATGTCGAGCTTTCGAAAGCCACTGGGGAGGGAGAATGAACGATCGACTGCTAAAGATCTTGAATAAAGCATTGATAGCTTTGCAGAGGATAAAAACTTTGATTCTTCCTAAAGGTGTTCCTTGTCTACCATAGATATAGAGAGATTGTTTTTGATAGACTTTTGGTTCAAGGGGAAAAATAGTCCAGATTCCAGAATACTTGTACAATTTACTCAACAATAACAACGACATATCTAGTATAATCTCCCGAAGTGGAGTCTGGAGACGATAGAGTCTACCTCAGAGATCAAGGGACTGATAGAGAGACTGTTTTTGATAGACCCTTGGTTCAAGGGGAAGAAATTGTCCAAAGTAGTCCAGATTCTAGAATACTTGTACAATCTACTACATCATGGAAAATCTATGTAATATTTCATCTGATTGATTTCTCACATGATCAGTCAACTAATAGTTAATTATCTCAGAAAGTCACTATCAAGGTCATAACTATTAATTGAGTGACCATCAGAGAATTCAACTCATATTGCATAAGATTCCAATGCAGGATGACGAGTGTTTTTGGCCAAAAACATCCTTAAACTATACCCTTAACTTAAATTATTCTTAACAAAAAACATCCTTCAATATTTTAAACTTAACAACTTCCATCCTTTTGTTAAAATTTGACAAAAAATATAACAAAATTCATACAAAAATATGTGTAATTCATACTACTCTCAACAAAACTCCCTATATCACCAAAGATTAAAAAAATCTCTTCATTCTGTGATACATGTAAAATACTATTGTGAATTCTTTTTGACAACAACACTTGGTATTATGTAGATCCTTTTATTAGCAACTTTGTTTTAATTTATGTTTTATTTGATTTGATATTAAAAAATTTCCAGTTGAAATATTTTTTTCTCATTGAATTTGCAAGAAATGGTGGTGTCCTGAGACTTCTACTTTTAATAATGGAGAAAAAAACTCGAGTGCCATATATGAAATTCAGAATCTTGATCACTTCAAATATCAAATTGCCCCAAAAAATTGTTGATCTAATTACATTTTGACTTTACAGAAGGTGAAGATAATGTGAAATCAAGCTCCTGCTTCATTAAGTTGGTAAAGGAAAAGAAGAGCATATCATATCTCTTTGCAACACCATCCTAATTTTATTTCTTTTCAGCAAATAAGGGTCTCAAAAATAAATAAATTAGGGTGGCAGTGGGGGGGGAACCTTTTTCCAACGGATAATGAAATTATGTGGGAAATTTTTTACTGAGAGCAGTGACCTGCACATGTTTTTGTGTAAAATCCATTAATTATTTGACAAAATTTTTTAACAAAAGGATGAAAGTGGTTAAGTTTTAAATATTTGGGGGATGTTTTCTGTTAAGAAGGATAATTTAAGAATGTAGTTTAAGTTGAGGGATGCTTTTGACCAAAAACTCGTAGGAGGACTATCAAACTCGGACTTTGATACCGCTTTAAATGGATGATCTATCTGAGTGCACTTCAGAGGTCTGACTCTGATACCATTTTAAATGGACATTTGACGTAACTCAATCTTAAAAATTAGTTCGAGAGGGAGGATTGTCTCAATACATGTAAGGTAGTCTAGACCCCTTCCATCACATATAAGATATTATTTTTTCATCACAAATGTAAAAGTATTTGTTTCCTTTTGCAAAATTCAATAATGACCAGAGTAGCATGGGGCACGTGGAATCCCATGTGAATCAGCAAGGACCACCTTGTAAGAGTCCTTGCAAGACTAAATACTCCTAGATGACCAATAAAGAAGTAGTACTGTGAGGGAAGGGTGAAGAGAACCCTATCGAGGAGTGAAATAGAACATGAAATTGTAAGCTCCCAAGCAGTTTGAGGAGCTAGGGCTCTGACCATGTGCCTATTAAAGAATGAGCCGAGAAATTGTGATCTGAAAATCATAAACTAAAAATTCTGACTCCAACTCTAATCGAAAGCTCCAAAAAATTTCGTCCAGTTCTTAGCAATTTCTATTCTTGAGATCCCTGACAATCTTGATGGCCAATAGAGATATGAAGACTATGGATTCTTTTAGAAAATTAATGGTCAAAGATTACTAGAAGAGTTGGTCAATAACAGTATTAGGATCATGTAAATTACTTATTTTCTAAAAGTAAAAATATTTCTAATGAGGAAAATTATTACTTTAAAAATTAAAAAATAGTCAGTCTGTCAAAAATTAGAAAAAATAGTAAAGTTATGTGGCATGATCCTTACCAACAGTTATAATATACTTCATTCGTTTCAATTTGTCTGTCTTATTATACTGGCTAAACATAACTCCAATTTTCGAATATTATTTTTCACTTTGAAAGCAAAAAATACTTTTTTTAAAAAAATTCACAATGAAACATGGACAAATGCCTAGTTTGTCTGGACACGGAATAAAATAAAGAAACTTTTGAATCTTATAATTTTAAACTAAAGATGTGTAATGTACCTACATGTTCATGATTAATCTGGTAATCTTAAGCATGTCAGGTGAAATGTTGGAATTAAACCGTTGTCGAAAAGAAAAGATACATTCTTTTAAATAGACTAAAAAAGGCAATAAGACGAGCAAATTAAAATGGAGGGAGTAATTATTGCACTCTATGTAGGAAATGAGTTATGAGTCCTCTATAAATGCATTCATGTTGTATAGGAGAAAGTATATAATATAATGGCTAGGTTCCTGGTTTCTTCTTTGAATGTTGATGACAATTCTAGTAAAGCTAGTGCTATTATTAGTTACTATGGAGTCTTGTTCTTGCTCTATGTTATCATTTTCTCTGTTTTAGTGGTGTCAATAGTGGTATTTTCATGTACTGATCATCCTGAAAATGACAAAGTATCTAAGAAGAAAAAGAAAATCAAGTCCAAGTCTATTGGTGCTAATTGTGGTTCTAATTTTGATGGTACTGGTGGTGTCATCATGTATGCTAGTGGTGCTGGTGGTGGTGGCTGTGGATGTGGCGGTAGCGGTGGTGGAGGTGGTGGCTGTGGCGGAGATGGTGGTGGTTGCTGAGTGATTGTAAACTCTATATTATATGGGCTTAAAGTGTTTTGTTAAGTTTCCTTTCTGTTAAGCTAGCTTATATAAAAAAGTACTATATGGTTTCTTCTATCCCACAAATTAAGGGTGTCAATAGTATGGTTCAATCAGTTATTTTATAAAATTTATGTCATATTGATTATTTTAGCTTTGTATAATTAAAACTAATTTTTTTGAAATCGTCTTATCATCTCGATTTCTCTTTGATATTGCTACGATGCAATTGATTTTGAGTATCCTTTTACTTAAAAATCACGTGAGACTCACTCGTATAAGTTAGAACACGTATTCAGTAGGGTTTTGACAAAAAATCTTTGGATATTTTTACTATTTAAAAGGTGATAAATTAATACAACATGAAAGACGACAAGAATAGAGATTCATCCCCATATTCCAAACTAGTAATGTAAAACAAAGTAAACCAAAGCCAAAAAAAATTGGATGACACAAGTGAGAAGAAATTAATCAAGATGGGACTTAAGAACAAGTCTACTAAGATTAAGAAAACTTTAGGAGTCATTTGGTATGATGTATATGGTATAATAATTTCAACGATAAAATATAACACTATTTTATCCTACATTTGGTTGGAGGAATTAGATAGTCTTAGAATTACTTATCTCACCATGTATACCATAGTGATGAGATAAGTTATCTCATATGCATGGTCTCAAAATAATTAATCCTGAGATAACTTGTTTCTAACCAAACAACCTAAATTATATACGAGGACAAATATCTAATTATACCTTGTAACTTATTAGTTACTATTCAAGATGCTAGAACTCATTTAGGGTTGTAAGCAGAGGCGGAGCCAAAATTTTCAATAAGAGGGTTCAAAATTTGTAGAAACAAACACATGAAGTAGCCGAAGAAGGTTCGACATCTACTACATATATATAAAAAATTATTTTAACCATGTATAAATAGTATAATTTTCCGTCGATGGGGGTTCGGATGAACCCCCATTGTACAAGGTGGCTCTGCCCCTGGTTGTAAGTCATTTCCTTAACCATCAATCCTAAGACAAATCTTTTAATACATTTTTGGAAAAATTACATAAATACACGACTCTTGATATCATAATCTCTAAAATTTCCTACCATTTAAAAAAAATACAAAAGTTTCCTCCCAAATACATCCTTATATAATAGAATGAAACCGTTCAAAAGGGGTACACAATATTAGGCCTTGCAGGGTAAGGTTAGCTGATTAGACCCGACAGGACAATCAATTATATGACGGCTCTCGTCGACCGGGATGGCAGTTCCACAAATCTCACTACACCGACCATAGTAAACTCCTTCTCGTTGTACCAAAATAGAGGTCTGAGTACAACATCACATTTGACTCCTAAGGAAGGTACAACCCAACTATGAGGTACATCAACAGATGTTACAATAAAATGTATATGGCTCTTTGCTGGTAGAACCACTCTATTGTCGACTTCTAATAAACGTGATTGACCCAATTCTAAATGCATAGGCAAAGGGGAACTTTCCTAAAAAGCCTAATAGCAATTAACCGCATTGGAAAGGACGAATCACACTCTGAAAGGAGGTTCCCTCCCAATAGATGTCTGGAGGGATATCCCCTCTCGGATATGGATACATCCCTCCCATTAAGTGACATATCATTTGCAACATCAAACAACCAAAGAATGAATCCGAAAGCAATGAAAATTCCAAGATTTATGTAATTGGGAAAACTTTTGGAATAAGATATAATTAACCCCCAAATGTATTTGGTCCCCCCCCCCCCCCCCTCCCCCTCCTCACCAGTTTGCTAACCTACTTGTCGGTTACCCGCAAATTTGTAACCATAATAGGGCTCTGGACTTACCCCCCCACCCTCCAGCGATTCACCAGTTTGTTAACCTACTTCTTGGCTACCCGCACTTTGTAACCAAAATAGGGCTCTTGACTTAACCCCCCCTCCGCTCACCAGTTTGCTAACCTACTTCTTAGCTACCATAAGCAGAGTAGGGCTCTGGACTTACCCCCCCCCCCCCCCCCCCCCCCCCAATTTACTAGTTTGCTAACCTACTTCTCAGCTATCCGCACTCCATAATTAGAATAGGGCTCTAAACTTAACCCCCCCCCCCCCCCCCCCCCACACACACACACAACCAGTTTGCTAACCTATTTCTCAGCTACCCACACTCCATAACCAGAGTAGGGCTCTAGACTTAACCCCCCACCCCCTTAAAAAAAACACAAAATAGTGAGGCAAACCATATAGAACTCATTATCCACCGACATGAGGCAAAACAGCAGGCACAAAGAGAGCTGTTTTTTTTATGGATCAAAACTTCATTTATACTGTCTAACCAACCGTTAACTATTTTAAGGTGAGGTCAGTAAATTAGTGTAATGGTATATAATGATATGTACATCTCAAATGCCCCTATTTTCTCACCAATATAAAATCATAATCATTATTCTCAGACCGGCGGTAGACACGTTACTCATTTTACCTGAATGCATCATAAAAGTTGGACAGAACCAAAAAAATGAAACACGTCAAGTTTTGATGACACGGCCTTTGTATTGCCCTCTACGGATCACAAAGTCATCAGGAAGTTGAAACTCTTCCAACCAAGTCACGTTGGAGGATGTCACTCCATCCACCTCGAGTTCACCTTAAAAAAAAAAAAAGCATGTCAAAATACTTCAGATTTTCAATACAATTCATATCTGTGCAAAATTTCTAACAGTGCAACTACCTGGTAGATCCACTACTGGAGACCTCCGGAAATAAGTGCAATGCCGTCCATCCTCAGAAGAGTAAGGTGGAGAAAGGATGTCAAAAATAGCACAAGGAGTTATGGCTTTGAAACAATGGATGTTGCCTCCAGAAGTAGGATACAGAGCAGTTGTCCCACATGGAGCAGTCATGTCACAGTCTTTAACAAGCTTTGCCGGTCTTGCACCTGAGAAAGCAACATTAGGAGTGAGCAGCTGAAGATAGCAAACTGCGACGTGTGTATATTATATGTATATATGTAACTGTATATGAATTCAAGAGGTCGAGAAGAAGTAGCAGTAGAATCCTGTATAACGAACCTTAATCCCAAAAAATAATACCTTAAATAAACTAGAACTAATAAAGAAAATAGAAAAAATAAACTCGTAACAACTCCTTCTGATTGACATAAAATAAAAACTAGTATCTCTCTATTCATATTCTTTGGTCACCCAGTTGCAGTCAACTATCTACAAGTAATATAATTATGTGCACAGAGTTCTCACATTTTGCATTCCAGTTGAAGCATGGGATACAAAATTCTGCACAAGATGTGAACTGAACCCTTGACTTTGCAAGTCTACTCAACTTACAACTTAACAAAGTGATTATTAGTACAAGCAAGCACGGATTCTGCAGATGATGCAATTAAACCCTCAAATTTAGTTGTAATCTTTATACCTAGCTCTCAGTCAGTAAGTTTTATGGTTGAATTCGAAAAGGATGAGTTCATAAGGCAAAAATAGGCATATCATGAAACAAATACACGATTCTGAGTTATCATATTCAAACTAAAAAATAAATCTGACAAAAAGAAAAGGCCTGAAAAAACATGCCAACAGAACCAGAGATGAGAAAGGACCTGCCACTCAATTAGAAATAACATAGCAGAAAACAAGCACATCAAAAACATCTAATCCGAATACTCTATATTGTGCAATGAAATGATATCGCATATCCACCAAGTACATCCTACACATCTAATTAAAGACTACGCACCTTCCAATGGAACCAAAGGATCTGGAATATTGATCCAATCATAGGCTTTCACATGAAAGGAACCATATACCAGCTTACTTAAAACTGTCATTCCAGGGTGATTGTGTAGAGGTATGATAGAGGAAGGTGGCATGCAAAATATCCCCATCTGCGAAAAACACCAAACAAGAGAAAAGATCCAATTATGCATCATTTCTCTACAGCTGGAACCCCTACAAATTGATATTAGTCATCCATATTCTCCAAATATCAGCACTCCTCTACAACCCCCACCCTAAACCCTCTTTAGAAAAAAAAAAAAGGAAAGAAGAAAAAAGGTAAAAGCATTATGCAACACTTACAGAGAAGCTGTCACATTCATGTAAGTGCAGGTATTTGATTGGTGGCGGTGGCGGTGGCTGCAGTCCTCCATTGCGCTCGTGCAGAGTACTATTCCAACTCCGTACAAGTTGTGCTTCTTGCTCAAGACCTACATCAGAGGGCTTGATTTTATCTGTAGCCCAAATGTTAGTAATATAAGTCATTTGTGGAAACATAGGCCAAAATGAGCCTGAATTTTCATGGGAAGGCCAATGATCACAAAATTGACAGTTTAACTCATGGCCCAAATAAAGTTGCTGTAAATGAGAGTTTAGAGACTTGAGGAAGAAATTCAAGATCATCTTAAATCATGAATTTTGCAGTTCTATGCAATATTTATTTTTATTTTCTTTAAAAAAAAAGAATGAGAAACACAAAAATATGATTACAAGTGCACGGTGCTATCCATGAGAAAAGTAGCACCTCAAACTGAACCGAATAACTGTCCAACCCAACTCCATGTCAAATACCGAACAAGCCAAACGTTAAATAAAGACTGCTTGCAAAACCATATTGACTGCTTCAGTTGTCTTTCTGAAACTGAGACTGGATATGGGATAAATTTACATCCCATGTTTAGAACCCTAACACAAAGCAGAGGTCTCAATCTCATTTTTTCCAAAAAATATAACATCGTTAATCCCTTGAAGCTTTCCACATTTCACTGCTGTAAATTATAATGTCAACTAAATTCTCAATTCCTATTACTGATTAAATCATACAAACTTCCAATTTTTACCTCCACAGTAAGACCAATCTAAATCTGTCCCCAACTACCACCACCACAAAAGAAATATATTAAGAAAAAAATTAAAAACCATCCTATCTCCAAATAGCTGCTCCATGGAATTGCTCCCAGCTTTAATATATCGTATTTTGCAAAATGTGATAAATGCGTCAGAAATGAATTGATCAGATAAAATTTCACATCTTTTGGAAGCTGACATGAAGCAATCCAGTGATGCTTTTAAGATTTACTCACTAAAAGACTTGACGTATTGATTTCTCTATCTGGCGACATCCTACATACATTAACCAATTGAACCATTACAAAAAGAGGATATTTTCCTCAAAGAGTGTTTAGATAAATGTTTTCCACTTGATCTTGTAGATAAGCTATAAGCAATCTTATTCATTACTTAACAAAGAAACCAAACAGTGTGATCAATGGTTAAACACTCATTCTTCAAGCTTCTTTACATTTTAGAGATAATATTACGACCCTCCATTAGTCTCAATCCACCAATGGCGAAGGAAAAGGATAGAATGTGGTTACTTCACAAAAATCCATCAAAACATATATAAAGTTACTAAACCTTCACCAACACATATCTATCTATATCTATAATCTATAATATTCTAAAAGTGGAAAGCCACAAATTTAAAAGTTGAATGACTAAAATGTCCACGTAAAGTTGAACGGATTTTTAACCCTTCAATCTAATACCAACCATATAACTTTTCCCCCTCCCCTGTAATTGTGTCTTTATCAGATATCTTTATATCTATTTATGTGTTCTTAATTCTAAGGTTTCGAACTTTCCCCCTTCCCCTATAATTGCTTATTTATTAGATTTTAGCATACGTTTATGAAGTCTTCAAAAAGCTCAATTTGGTACCATTATATTGAGTTGAAAGGTCACATCTCCTTCGTTTGGTAAACAAAATGGGCTTTCAGTGAGAATACCAACTTCTGACAGAAAATTCAAGCATGGGTTCAACTGATGATCATTGTTTCTCTGATGGTTTAAAGTTTTCTATTACTTTCATTCATTTATTTCACAATTCCTTTAATACTAGAGATATCTGCTCTCAAATTCTTTTCGATTTATATGGAGCATATTAGAGATCAATCTGCAAATTGTAAAGATGAAGCATGATATGATTGTTACAATTTATCATTCATGATTGTTCATAAAAACATCACCAATTCTCATCATATATGTTAGTTTGTTGAATCAGCAATAGCTACAAAAAAATTGAACATAATTTTACTACATGTATATAATTCAACAAGAAGCTGCAGCCCTTTGGTTACCTCAAGAAATGAGAAACTAGGTATAAAGAGTTCGCATGCAAGTACATATATTCCTGATTTCATACTTCAAATTGTCACTTGAGAATTTCGTATAATCCTTACCAAAAGATCTACAGAATTGTCCATAATCATTCAGGTAAAGACACAACTTTTTATTCCTAATGATAGTCCTAAGTTCGGTAAAAAAACTATTTTTATGGATCTTGTGCTTGTAAGGCGTAAACAATATCTATACATTATTATAAAAAGGAGGAACAAAAAAAGGGGGAATCACATTTTTTCATGGAAATGGTGTACTTTATTAGTTTGAATATTCATCTTACAACATATGACTCTAAATTTCATCAAAATTTAACAATTACGTAATTTTTTGGCCCTCGAATCAGCAAGTTATTAACTAGCTTATTCCTTTCTTCAAATTTTCTCTCTTGACTATTCATGGTTACGAAGTCAAAAAAAATTGGGAAGCCAACAATTCAGAGAAGAACAACAATGCAGAAGTAAAATCTCATATATATATACATATAGTGTTACAAAATCTCATGCTTACTTTTACAATCTAATCTTTCTAATGCCTTGTTATCATAAAACTATTGCATCTATCAAACCTAAGTTAGATTCAAGAGAAGCTATAGCTTCCAATCTCAAACTGGACAAAATGATAGTCACTCCAATAGGTTTAGGCGATTCTCATTGAACATAAGAAGATGGATAAAATTTTACCACATGATCTTCCAGATAACTATTTTTTATCACATCTAGAAGTAACTTGAGCAGTTAATATAGAACACAAATTAAATAACCATTTAAACCATGATGTGATTAGAAATCTAGAAATAAATATGACAACATTTATTAAGTAATTAATCAACAAAAATACATACCCAATAGGGAACGGACTTTCTCAAGAGCGTCTTCGGAAACCGGTCCGTTAGGTGAAAGTGATGCTTTACAAGCGTTATAAAGCTTTTGTACAGCTGGCATGTTCAGCAAACCGACAACCGCTATACCCACCGCTTATACAACAAAACTTATCTTACTGTGACTAACCGCTTCAAACAAACCAAAAATCCAGCCTGAAGGGTCCTCTATTTCTCGAAGACCCTTCAAGAACAGCCTTTCAAGCAGCAGACCCTTCCAGAACACAGTTTCACATAAGCTGGACTCTACAATGCAAATCAAACCAATGATCACACATCCATGTAGTGCTTAACTGATCCTGTTTTACATTCTATTATCAATGCCACCTAACAAACAGAAGAAATCACCATTACACTCAACATTTCTGATCCACAAAAATTCAGAAATAATACTCGCAAAAATTGGGGAAAAACTACTGTCCAAAATTACATTTTCATTTCCAAATTCCATCTCTAGATCCCTAACTCCAAGCCGAATGCTTACAACATAAAAAAAAAATCCATTTCCAATTTTTTTTTTTTTTTTTTTTTTTACCGTGGTTTCCGGGCGTCGCTTTGCGAACCCGACTAGCTGTACCCACCGGGTCCTGCTGTTTCAAGGCGGGTCCACCACGGTTAGTTCCACGGGGCCCTGGAGACGCGGCCGGTTTGTAATGCCTCCAGTGGCCCTGCTGGGGCTCGAACCGTGTCCAACTAAAACTGAACTTAGACGCGAGCTACTGTACTCTTCTCCGGCAACAAATCTAGATATGCAATTTATCAAAAAAATGAAAACTCACCAAAACAGAAGCAAACTTGAAAGGGATAGAATGTACAAGTATTTATTCCAAGCGAAATCGATGTGTTTCAGTAGATGCGTAATTCAATTGGAAAAAAGTTACACAACTTTACGATCAACAATCGAAATGAGAATCGCACTAAATAGAGTTTAAAATGCACAAAATTGGTCATGAAAACACATACAACAAAAGCATATATACATATACACAAACGAGTATTTCCAGTTAACAGTAAGGATTGTGAGTGAAAATAAGCAGAGAAGGAGATGATCATACCTTTTAGAAGGAGCAGAGAGAACGGAAAATTGCGGAAAGATACAAGAGTCTGAGAGACTGTTATAGAATGAAGAAGACGAACAAAAAGATTGCGTTTGCGTAAAAATTGCTCTTTTGGAACCTTTGGCAAAATCGGGTTCTCAACCATGGGTCGGAGTTATATGGTTCTGACAAACCCGACCCATCTCTGACCACTGGAAATTATTACCCTTGGTTGAGGTAGATATTTCAGATATGCCATTGTTCTCCGTACGATTTGTCTTCCGCTAACGAATCTCCCATGCTCTCATTGTGCTTTTAATTTAGACATTTCATACTTTTCGATCTCATTGTGCTTTTAATTTAGACATTTCATACTTTTCGATTTTCGAAGAGTTCTTTATCGTGCTAGGTCATTGTCGTATTTTTTAATTTTTATTTGACCTTTATGGGTAGTTTGGTATGAGGTATAAGGTAAAATAATTTTAGGATAAACTGTTAAATTATTTTATCGTGCGTTTGGTTGGAGGTACTAAGTAGTCATGAGATTATTTATCCCATTTATATTTTAATGATGGGATAAGTTATCTCATATACATGATGGGATAACTTATCCCGAAATTGAAAGTCTTTTGTATTTGTATGAATTTCTGACCACATGAATTTTTTATAGACAATTTTAATGGAAAGTGTAATCTTTGGTACTACTATCATTTTACACGATTTAGGAACTTCTATCTAGAAAATATAAAATGTTGAGTCCATCTCTAGTGTCGAAGTGTAGCGTACCTAGTGTGATGAAGTTTTAATTTAGGGTTGTATTTTTATCCTTTAAATTATCCACGAACATGCTTCGTAAATCAAATTGATAGAGAATCAATTATGCACTTCTTTTGATAACAAATAAACTCTCTTTCTTTTTTAGTATGAAAGCCGTAAAACACATAATTAAATGAATCAGTTCTAATTAATCAGAGACCGATTCAGAATTTTGAGTGGGCATATTTTCAATAATTAGACAAAAAATTGTTGGTATGACTCGAGGGGAGTCAATTCCATCTTTGCCACTATACCAACATCTCCTTTTACTAAGGGTTCCAACTATTAATTTCTTATATATAGTAATTAATGAATTCTCAATATAAATATAGAATTTGAACGAAAATTATTGAGTTCTTAGAACCCCCACTCGATACCTCGAATCCGCCCTTTCTAGCCATGTCTACTTGTTTCTCCATGTTTGCCAAACTGTCTAAACAGAAAATGCCCTTCTTTATAACTCTGTTTTAATACTGCTTTTGTTCTGTGGATGAGTAAACGACTCTCTTTCAGAATAGCAATGTGCCTGTACTCCTCTTCCTCAATTCCATCTTCATGAATTTGTGTTATTCCATCTTCCAGTAATTTACTTATGGCTTCATTTTCCAGTGAATAAACCCTAGCATCATAATTTAAAAAAATAATAATTTAGATCAGTTAGGGGTCGCTTGGTAGAGTGTATTAGGAAATATAATGCATGCATTAGGTGTGTGTATTAGTAGTACCTTGTTTGATACACTTTTTCATGTATTACACTCTATTGTGTATTAAGTTGTGTATTACTAATACCAAGGAATTCTAGGTATTAGTAATACATTGCATTTCAACACCTGCATTATATCAAATAATTACAAAACTACCCTTAAAGCCTTTTTCATTTTCTTTGTTGTTATAAGTTTTGTTTTTATCTTGATTTGATTTTCAGTGTCTTTTAATTTGTTGGTGTCTTAATAGACTTTATAGCCTTTTAAGTATCTTTTTTTAAAATCTAATTTCAATATAATGTAATCAAAAAAAATTTAATATTGTGACAATAAATTTGATAAAAAAAATTATTTGCCAACTTTCACAAAAAAATTTTGACGCAATAGTACAACTATTTAATACTATTTATTTTTAAAAAAAAGAAAGATGAAGAGTTAATGATGTTTTAGCAAAGAATTTTTTTTTGATGTTTTAGCAAAGAACTTTGTTGCAAAGGAAGTGTACAAATAAATAAAGTGTGAAGGGTATTTTTGTAAACATATATTCTTTAATAGTAATTATGCAAGATTTGTTATTTCTAATACATTAAACCAAATAATGTATAAGAAATAATAGTTGCATAACTAATGCACTATATTTTGCATTATTCTTATACACTCTATCAAACGACCCCTTAGTTATACTGACGATATAAAAAAAGTAATTATATTATCGATGTATATAACTTAAATTCATTAATTAATTACTTAAGTGGGCATCCTATCATGATCAACCATTAGGAATCTAGCAACTTAAAGTCTTTAGCAAAGAATATTGTTTTTAAATAATTGTCAACCTATTGTTATTAAATCTTTTTTTTAAAATAAAAAATAAATACCTCTAAAACAAAGGACACTTGCTTTTTATTTCAAAATACTTCCAAGTTTTCAAAAATCGACTCAAATTAGGTTTTAAATCCATTTTTTTAAATTTTAACTTTAAAATCTAAAAAAAAGAGCTAAATATTTTTTTCCCAACGCGTCAACTCTCTAAAATAAACTCTTTTTATATTAAAAATCCCTTTTCTAAAATAAAAAAATAAAAAATTGGCTAAACAAATTATCAAGTCAATTCCGAATAAACAAGATAAATAAACAATTCTATTTTGAGAGGAAAAAAAAAGTAAATACTCAGGGATTGGAATGTCCTCATCTAATGGTGGTGCAAGAATCCATTCTTCATCTGCATCAAGAACAACTCCTTTATTCTTTTCAACCCACCATGATCCTGGAATCAATATCTCATCTTTCAATATTGAACTTGATTTGTTCACTAAAGCCAAACTTCTCTTCACTTTCATCTCAAATTCTCCATTTTCCCCATTCCAACCAGCTATTATATGCAACATCGCCTACAAAACAAAATTAGCTCATGAAAATATAATTTAATTTGTTCAAGTTTGAACGGGTCATTTTTAGCTCAACCTCTTTTGACTTGTTTAGTTAAAACCATTTAGAATCTGAGTTGATATGTAGCTCAAATTGATCTACGAACAACATTTCAATAATGTAACTTTTAAGTGAATCAATAACGACTTATATATCAACACAGTTCATTTTGACTTTGTTCAGATTCAATTCAACTCGCTCATTTTCTTACCTGCAAATTATGCCAGTCACTTGGATTTTTTGAGTCCTTCAAACTTGGCGATTTTCTGGTGTCGATCACTAGCTCAATCCCTGAATTAACATACCCTAATAAAGAACTTGGATAAAGAGTTATCACATCAATTTTGTTCTTAACATGGAGGATTTTCAGATTTGGGAATTCTTTCAGCTTGTCGTTGAATGCTCTGTTTCCTACCTGTGGACTACCGAAAATAATGGCGGATACCGGAATATCAGTAACCCCATTTTCAACAAGATCAAAAGCTGCTAAAATTGATAAACTTGCACCTAAACTGTGCCCAGTAAAAGTTATACTCAGATTCTCGTCTTTATACCGATCTCTTAGATCTTCAATCATTGTTTGAAGCTGTGCTCTAGCACTTAATCTCGTAAATGGTGATTTTGGGTCACTGGATATGTAGATCTTCAACCATCCATTCATTACTCTAGGGGCATTTTCGTCATCATTACTGTTACTTCCGCCATTATCGCCATCTGGGTCAGATTTATTCAGCGATTGGGGATCGAGTAGAGGTTCAGCTGATTCGGGTAGAGCACTAAGAACATTGACCCATTCGTAATTCCTCGTTGTTCCACGAAACGCTATGTAGATTTCCCGACGACCCAGTTGTTCGCTCATTTCGTCGTTGGTTACAGCTATATACCCGATCCAATTGGATTCACGATCCCATGATTCACGAGAAAGAGAGTGGAGGAAAAGGGCTTTATGGGCACCAACACGAGCAGTGGCGTAAAGGAAGCTGACGATTTGGTAATCTGAGGCGGATTTGAACATGACTTTGTGGAAAAATGAACTTTTGCCGTATCGACTACTGCCACAGTACATGGAGTATTCATCATTGTTGAAGGCGTCGTAAGTTGCTTGACAGAAGTCGCCGCACCGGAGTATGAGTCGCCGGAGATTGAGATGTAATGGTTCAAGAAGACCTTCCCAGTTGTTGCTTCCTAGTAATTCATGCCATGTTGGTTCTGTCCCCATTTTGTGTAAAAGAAGAAAGTAGTTATGACTAATCTTTATACTTTTTCCACTATCAGAATGGGATTTTGTTAGATGATTGGACAGGGAACCTACTCTGTAATTGTCTTTGATAATTTAAATTAATGGAGTTCATATAACATATGATTAAAATAGAAAATGATTGGACCAAAATGGTGTGAATGTATGGTTGGGAACGGGAGATTGCTCCTGCTATAGTATATACTCTCTTTTTTTCTCATCCGGCATTCAAGCTTTATTAATCCAAATGTGTGTTGTATAAGTCTCCATTCAGAAGGAAACATTCCTCGTAAAACTATTAAGAATGAAGATACAATATGGGACAAGAGTGGAAGTTGCCTCCTCTGTGGGAACAATGAGGAAGGGAGATTATGATGATTTGGACATACGAATACGAGTTGTGCAAATGTCTCATTGATTGAGAAGGTAATGGAGATTGCTTGTGGTGGAGTTAAAGAGAGGTAGATGTAGGATAAAAAAGTATTGAAGAAAAGTGATTAGACAAGTCATGACGCACCTGACCATAGAAAGAAGGTTATGATCATAAACTAGATCAGAAGGTTAGTAGGTAGTTGAGCAACATCTTGCTTTCTGATGAGATAAGCTTGGTGGTAGTTTGGTGCTCTATATCCATTTCCCCCTTCATACTAGTAGTAGCAACATTTTTCTTGTACTTTGTCCATCCTTCAATTTTTGTTACTCCTCGTAATATTATGTGTTTCGATTATCATATTATTTGGTTATTATTATTGCTCCTTATTTTTTGAATGTTATCTTATATTTTCCCTATTGTTATGACTTATGATGTGTGTTACTCAAGTAGAGTATTTACCGAAAACAACCTTCTAATACTTCCACTAGAAGCAAGGCATCACCAAATTGGCGCCTTCCCTATATTTTCAAAAATCCACATTTAATTGTCCTCTCCAAATCGCATTTGATGAAACCAGAGGATCTCCTTCAGCGCCTTAGCCCCACCCACACCCAAAAATGCACCGCCGGCTGCCCAGTTCTCGACCGCTTTCTCGGCGGCGGCATTCCTTGCAATTCCATAACCGAATTAGTCGCCGAAAGTGGATGCGGCAAGACCCAAATCTCCCTCCAGCTTCTCCTCTCCGCTCAACTCCCCACTTCACTCGGCGGTCTCTCCGGTTCCTCCATATACCTCTACTCCGAATCACCCTTCCCCGTCCGCCGACTTCACCAACTCTCCTCCTCTTTTCCCACTCTCCACAACCCCTTAGATCAGATCCTAACCCACCCTCTTCACTCTGCTCACCACCTGTTCGACGTATTGTCCCAACTAGACTCATTATTATCCTCCCGTCGCGACTCACCTTCTTCTCCCCCAATCAAGCTAATTGTGATCGACTCCATCGCGGCTTTGTTCCGATTCGAATTTGAAAACAACCCACGTGATCTTAAACAGAGATCGGGGTTGTTTTTCAGGATTTCGAGCAAATTGAAGGAGCAAGCTAGACGGTTTGGGCTGGCTGTAGTGGTGATTAACCAAGTTGTTGATGTAATGAATGATTCTGATGGGTTAAGGATTGGGAATTCAACTTGTTTGTATACATCTGAGAGAAAAGTATGTGCTGCATTGGGCTTGTCATGGGCAAATTGTGTTAATACAAGATTGTTCTTGTCCAGGCAAGAAGAGAGAATTGCTCGAGCGGTAAATGGAGACGATTGCTTTAGTACACAAACTCGGAGATTTATACACGTTGCATTTGCTCCTCATCTTCCTGATTCTTACTGTGAGTTTGTTATTACTGGAGAAAAGATTTTTGGTTTAGAAAGATGAAAACGTAGGCTTGTACAAACTATGTACATATTATCTATTTAACAGCAAAAAGAGCTGATCTTTGCCTCTCTTGCCATTGCTACTTTGCTGCCTTTTAGCTTTTTTGTTTTTCAAAATTTCACAATGTTTATAGGAAAAACTATCTAATTACATTAATATTCATACCCTATGTATTAATTCTCAATATAGTTTGAAATAGTTACGTATTATCTCACTAATTAATAATTCATATTAGATTTCAATTTAAATACTACAAATATAGAGAGTGGCAAGCGAGAAAGGAGAAAAACGAGCGAGATAAAAGGAAAGCAAGCCAGAGGGAGTGAATATATCTCAATTACATGTATTTGGGATACCGAGATAGAATCCGCTTAGATATAGTGTATTTGCAACAAATACACCTATTTTTGATCCAATATATGTGAGATGCACGTAAATGGGGGCCAAAATTTAGCACGAATTGTAATTTCAAAAACTCGCGAAAAGACACATAATTAAATGATAACAAAACGAGTTTTGTGCAATGAAATAATATCATTGTTTGATGATTAATAATATCACAACAATCTCAAGAAAGCATGATAAAAAAAAACTAGGAATTCAAATAAATGGGTCTAAACAAATATGTTGCTACCAAACGAAAGACAATGACTCAAGGATCTAGCTAGTGACAATCATATCTAAACAAACTCTTCTTTTTTTCCAAAAAACTTAATAATCATACTTTAAATGGATTGATATAAATATTTCGTACACTAAACATCGATTAACTCGTGACTGGGACATAATTAAGTGATGTAATGATTGTGAAAACACAAACAAAGCTAATAAAACTAAAGTGAATTAGAAAGGTTAATAAAACTAATCGAAGGGTTAATGTGTCCAGCTTCTATAATCCATGGGGCCTTCGTGTTGCCTTTAGAGGTCTTAACTCTAAACCATTTACAACTTCATAATCACTCTTTAATTACTCATTCTATTTCAATCTGTTTATCTTAGTTTGATTAGACACAAAATTTAATTAAAACAAAAATGATTTTTGAATTCATTGATCAACTAAAAGTATGTATAATATATCAAAATATTTTTTAAATTATATGATCTTAAATATGTCATATGAAATATTAGAATTAAAGAATAATCAAATTAGGAAAAAAATACTTATTCTAACTAGCGGAAGAGCCAAGATTTTGTTAGGTATTCAAGCGAAAAAGAATCCAACTTCTATTATATATATGTAAAAGGTAATTTAAATCATATATAAATAATATATTTTTTCACCAAAAGAAGTTGACCGTTGCTAGCTCAACCCTTGAAAATAAATAATTGAGATATAAAACTC
The DNA here is from genome assembly GCF_900185275.1 of Solanum verrucosum. NCBI lineage: Eukaryota > Viridiplantae > Streptophyta > Magnoliopsida > Solanales > Solanaceae > Solanum > Solanum verrucosum. Next base: position 202,268 of record NW_026019982.1, on the reverse strand, counting down.
GAAAAAGATTTCGATAATTTTGACAACTTATTTCCTTTTTCTTAGTAGTATAATAAAGACAAACATTCTTTTCTATAGCCACAATGAGGCTAGGGACTTATAAGCAAGAAGATAATTAATTGTGCCTTTTTTGTACACTGTTTCCCGCGCGCATAGCACAAAAGAAGACAAATGCACACCTGGGAGAAATCAGAAATCAGAGAGGAGAGAGAGAAGAAAGAAAAGACTGTTTTGTGACTCAGTCCCAAGTAGTCTTGTCAACATCACAGGAGTAATAGAGTAGTTAAACATCTCTCTCCAATGGCTTCTCTATAACCCCCTCTTTGGGTGTTTTCATTTTTTGTGAGTAGTAACATTTTGTGCACCAATGGAAGCTGAAAATGAGGAGTACCATAAAAAAGAAAGGGCCATTGCAGTTACTATACTGGTCTTTGCTTCTCTTGCTATTGCTTCTTTATTTGTTGCCTTTAGTTACTATTGTTATATCTGTAACAAAGTGGCTAAGCGTCTCAAGAACCGCACTTGTAAGTATTGTCTTTACAATTTTTGTATGTTGGTTACAAGTATTTCAAGAATTAGGTACATTTTTTGAGTTGTGGCTTTGGGGGTTCTTGAATATTGCAGAAAGTTTTGATCTTTATGTTTATATGGGTCAAGAGGGGATTGCACTGAGCTAAAAGGGAAAGAAGAAAGGGGAGGGAGGGGTATGGGGTGGGGGTCAGTTTTTTCTATTGTAGAAAAAGAAAAGAAGAAACGCACAATGTCATTGTGACAAATGGAAAGGATTGCATACATGGTTTTTGAGTTGTGGCTTTGGGGTTCTTGAATGTATTGCAGAAAATTTTGATCTTTATGAAGATATGGGTTGAAAGGGGATTGCACTAAGCTAAGGGGTGGGGGAGGGGGTTAGTTTTTCCCTTTTTAGGAAAAGAAAAGAAGACACACATTGTCATTGTGACAAATGGAAAAGACTGCATTACATATTTTTGAGTTGTGGCTATGGGGTTCTTGAACGTATTGCAGAAAGTTTTGATCTTTATGAAGATTTGGGTTGAAAGAGGATTGCACTGAGTTAAGGGGGGGAAAGAAAAAAGAGGAGGGAGGGGTGGGGGTCAGTTTTTTCTATTTTAGGAAAAGAAAGAAGAAACATACATTGTCATTGTGACAAATGGAAAAGATGTAATGTTGGTTACAATTTGTTGAAATTCTGAGTGAAATGCCTTAATGACTAGAAGCAGATTAAGTTTCCTCAACTTAACGGAGAAGATTTTTCTAACTGACCTTGACTAGTTTGGAATTGAGCCTTAATTGTAGTTGATAAGATTAGCACTATTGTCTTACTTGTTTTACTGAGAAGATGCTTCCTAATGCTCAAATTTACACCCTGCTTATTGTGCTTTAGTAGTTGTTTATAGAATTAGCACTAATCCTCCGGCTTGTTATACTGAGAAAATGCTTGCTAATGCACAAATTATCACCCTGCTCACTGTGCTTTAGTAGTTTTTAAAGAAATAGACCTAATCTTCCTGCTTGTTATACTTAGAAAGTGCTTCCTAATGCACAAATTATTACCCTTCTCACTGTGCTTAAGTAGTTGTTAATAGATTAGCACTAATCTTCCTGCTTGTTTTACTGAGAAAATGCTTCCTACTGCACAAATTATTACCCTGCTCACTGTGCTTTAGTAGTTGTTAATAGAATTAGCACTAATCTTCCTGCTTGTTATACTGAGAAAATGCTTCCTAATGCACAAATTTACACCCTGCTCACTATGCTTTAGTAGTTGTAGATAAAATTAGCACTGATCTTCCAGCTTGTTATACTGAGGAAATGCTCTTAATGCACAAGTTTGTCACCCTCGACACTGTGCTCTATTAGTTGTTTATAAAACTAGCTCAAACTGTTTGGCTTGTGTTGCATAGGAATTGCTTCCTAAGGCACAATTTTACACCTTCACATTGTGTTTTTCTTTGTCAGTTCATGTTTTGGGAAAGCTAAAGTCTTGATACATTTTTGTTACTCCGTCCAGATACGGAGAGTACTTGTGTGGACAAGGGCAATAGTTTCTCCAATCTGAAAGTTATTGCAGAGAAGGGACTTCAGGTTTTCACATTTAAGCAGCTGCATTCAGCAACTGGTGGATTTGGAAAATCTAATGTGATTGGAAATGGTGCTTTCGGGTCAGTGTATAGAGGAGTACTTCAAGATGGGAGGAAGGTTGCAATTAAGCTGATGGATCAGGCTGGAAAACAGGGGGAGGAAGAATTCAAAGTGGAGGTAATTGCAAATATAAATTCAATATAATCCAAAAGAAGATGTGATATTGTCGTCATTAGCAAGAAAACAAATACACAAATGTCCTGATCTTCAAAAGATTTCACGTTACGATGTAATCTAATATAAAGCAAATTGCTCGATTATGAATCAAACAAACACAAGTTGCACAATCTCAACATAGCTTTTCCAATGTTATATGATTTTCTAACTATTTTCAACCCGTGAGTCAAACAGTTACAAAGTACAGAGTTTCAGTTAAACCCTTTTTGAAACTCCAAGAAGAGTTAAAGGACTCTGATTATTCTTTTACATGTTGTTTTATTGCCTCTCCTTTACTTTGGTGAATGATTGCTGTTATCAAATATCAGGTGGAGTTGCTATGCCGCTTGCGCTCACCGTATTTGCTGTCATTGATTGGCTATTGTTCAGAAAGCAGCCATAAATTGCTTGTTTATGAGTTCATGGCAAATGGTGGTTTACAGGAGCACTTGTATCCAATCAAAGGTATGTTATGGTTTTGGGCATTTTTTGGAATCTAGTAGCAGCCTGTCCTCTCTCCTTGAAAAGCCAATGTGGAAAAAATACTTCATAGGTATGGCAGTGATAAATGGATATCCACATCAAATGACATTCTTAGACATATCGAAGTTTGCCATACGCATGATTGAGTGATTATTTATGGTGTCCTCATAGGTAATTGAGATTATTTTCTCAAGTGTAGAAAACCACACGCTAAATTGTATGTTAATACCAACTCCAATTGAAGCAAAGGACGTCTTTTCCTGAAATTCTACTGGCATGTGAAATTCCTGCTTACCGTTTACTGTTCCAAGTTGTGCCAAATGGCCCGTCCCTATTCTTATACCTTCTTTTCACATTGTTTCAAGTTTTCCTTTTCAAATTATTGATGAAAGTGTTACTCTTCAATCTGTAGGTTCCAATAATTTTTGTCCGAAGTTGGACTGGAAGACCCGGTTAAGAATAGCTTTGGAGGCTGCTAAAGGTTTGGAATATCTACATGAGCATGTCGATCCCCCAGTTATACATAGAGACCTCAAAAGTAGCAACATTCTTCTGGACAAAAATTTCCATGCCAAAGTTTCTGACTTTGGATTGGCCAAGCTTGGATCTGATAAAGCTGGTGGACATGTCTCTACTCGAGTTTTGGGAACACAGGGATATGTTGCTCCAGAGTAAGAACCCTTCATTTAGCTGAATTATGTTAGATTATAGCAGTTCCATGCGTAATCATTGAGATGTTGTCTTCTCTTAACTTACCAGTACCTTTTTATGTGAGATTTTAACGTATCAATGTCGATTTCTTCCATTGAACCATCGCAGATATGCATTAACAGGACACTTGACCACCAAATCAGATGTTTACAGTTATGGGGTTGTCCTCCTAGAGTTGTTGACAGGGAGAGTTCCAGTTGATATGAAGAGGTCTCCTGGCGAAGGCGTTCTTGTTTCTTGGGTAGGTTCTCATAATTATTTTAAGCATACTATCCTACATTTCAGATAATATATCCCATGTTCATTCATCCGTCTAATGCCCCTCAGGCCGCGCTAGTGAATTGAAACATTACTCTAGCTGACCTCTTCCTATTCCCATTTGTCTGTTAGGCATTGCCCCGTCTCACTGATAGGGAAAAAGTCGTAGAGATAATGGATCCAGTGCTGGAGGGTCAGTATTCAATGAAAGAAGTTATTCAAGTTGCTGCTATTGCTGCAATGTGTGTACAACCCGAGGCTGATTACAGGCCACTGATGGCAGACGTTGTTCAGTCGTTGGTTCCACTAGTGAAACAACCACGACCAACTGTGAAGCCGGGTAGCTCATCTAGCTTTCACGCCACACAGTCCCCCTCCTCCCATGCTACACAATCTCCTAAGGCTTAAGACTTTTTTCAAGCGAAACGGGCATATCATATCTCTTGATCCTTAATTCTAGTCCAACTTCTATAACTAATAGCCACTTAGTTTGTCTTTGGACTTATCTAGCTTATGGAACCCTTTCATTGAGTAACTTTAATCTAACAAAATTTGATGGAGCAAGCCAGCTGATGTAATATTTTCTCATGCTAAACTAGGTGGAGGAACTATTAGTATATTAGAAAACAGTTTCTCTGTATGTAACATGTCAAAGTTCCCATCTAGTATGGGGATTGTATTTGAGTATTCTTGGTTAAAAGTAGATTCAAGATTTGAAGTTTATGATCTCTACAATGATTTGAAGTTACTGTATGATAGTAAATGTGTTTGCGGTCAAATATTTATAGTCTATAGATATTTACTCAAGTTTGAGCTAACGCCACTATGTTTTGTGAACCTACATATGTTGGATCCGCTCCTGCTACTGGGCTCCCCGAATTAAATCGGGTAAAGATTCCAATTTTATTGTTCTTACTAATTTATTGGGCACTTGCTAGTTTGTTGTTTTTTACTAGCATGGGAAAAGGGCTTGATATATCCCTCAATTTTGTCATTTAGAGATGATATGTTCTTCGTTATAAAAGTGGTTCATATATACTCTTATCGTTATACAATCGGTTCACATATATCCCTACCGTCATAAAATGAGCTCACATATACCCTTCATTTAATGGAAGTGAAAAAATTAGTTTAAATTTATATTTTTGACTTTTGATTTCTTAAAAACATTATTTAGGGGTATATATGATTTTTCTAGATAATTTCAAGGTATATTTTAATTTTTTCGGACATAAATTATTTTTTGACTTTTTGATTATAATTATTTGAGTTTCTTATTCTTATTTTATTTTTTCTTTCATTCCTTAGTGTAAAGAAAAAACTATTTTTTTCGGCAATATTATAATTTAAAACTATTTTTTCGGATATATTGTAATTTGATTTTTGTATTTGAAGAAAAAAATTGGGTCATCTATAATAAATTTTACAAGAATATTAGCAAAACTTAAAAAAATTTGACCATCAAAATAATAAATCTAAATTAGTCATTGAAACAAAAAAAAGTTAAAAAATAATAATATATGTTAGAGGAGGATTAAATATACCCATATGGGATTATATTTTTTTAAAAATAATTAAAAAAATTATACTAAAATTAATTTTTTCACATCCGTTAGAGGAAAATGGTATATGTGAGTCATTTATATAAAAGTAGGGGTTTATATGAATCATTTTTATAACGAGGGGTATATTAGCTCTAAATGACAAAGTTGAGCAGTATATCAGACCCTTTTTCCTACTAGCATAGATATTGCCGTATGGGATATTATGCTCGTAAAGACTTGAATAGATCGAAAGAAATCATATATTTTAAAGGGAAAAGGGTCAAAAATGCCCTTAAACTATATGAAAAGAACAAAAATGCCCTTACTGTCAATATTTTGGTCAAAAAATGTCTTTATTGTTATTTAATGGGTCAAAAATGTTCATTTTCCAAATAAATATATTATTATTTTCTTTTTAACACATTCTTTTCATAATAATTTTTTTTTAAAAAATAGCAAATGTTTATCTTACTTCAATTAAGAAAAAAATAAAAAATAAAAATATTTCTTATTTTATTATAATTATTTTTTATCGTTATATAAATATCAATTAATGATGGATATACTATGATTTATATATATGACATATATTATTTGTCGAAAGGGTACATGATGTATTCTATTTTAATTGATAAAATGAGATTAAGAAGAAAAAAAATATTTCCTACATTTTTATTTGTTAAAGTGATTTTAGAAGAAAGAAAACATGTTCTTTAATAATATTTTAATTAGGAAGGAGATGTGTTTAAATAGAAAAAAATAATATATTTATTCGGAAAAAGGGTATTTTTGACCCATTTTGTAACCATAGGGGGATTTCTGGACCAAAGTATTGACTGCAAGGGCATTTTTGGACCAAAGTATTGACGGTAAGGGCATTTTTGAGTCAAACTATAAACGAAGAGCATTTTTGTTCCTTTCACATAATTTAAGGGCATTTTTGACCCTTTTCCCTATTTTAAAAATAATTTAGAAATTATTATTCATGTAAGTGATTCTCAAACATCATTGATAATTTGTGTCACGTTAAGAGAAATCGATTCACATGCTAACTTTTCCTCTTTGAATTATTTTAGCCTAACACATGCTAACTTTTCCCCACACATATTCCATGAAATTATTATTCATGTAAGTGATTCTCAAACATCAAATATGTTGTTGCAAAATCCTGAATTTGAATTCATAAATCATAATATTTAAATTCTAAATCCGACTCTGTTTGAGCCCACTTCACTCATTTTCTTAAGATTTTGATCAGTTCGAAATTTATTTATTTTATTAAAAAAAAAAACATGATAACTTAGTTCCAACATATTCCAAATAAATAAGTTGAAAAATATTTGAAAAAACCATAATCAAATGACTATGTAAATAATATAATTAATGGCGTCAAATAAAGTGAGTCTCAGAAACTACAAAGAAACATCTAGCTGTTATGATTTCTTTCACAAAAATGATGTAATAATATATCTTTACAATTGAATTTGTATGAAAATGTTTTGAGCAGGTAAAAGTTTGTTAACACTATGAACATATCCAATTTGCTTATTCAAATAAAATGAAAATAGACTTGGTCCAACTATACTTTATATAAATAAGTCCCTAAATAACAAAAGGTTGTGTTCATGAGTTTGTCAAAATATAAGTATCGGAAGTGGAGTCAAAATTTTCATGTCAAAATTAATATAAAAGTAAACATATAAAGAAATCAAAAGAGTTCAACGTTAGTTATACATATTTTTTTTTTAAAATATCAACCATATATAAATAATATAATTTTTCACAGAGCTCTCTAGCCCCTACCGAGCTGGACCAGGTGCTTTTAGCTAGCTAGGTGGGAACCAACAAGTTCAATAAGATCTCTCTATTTTTTTAATGCATGGAAATCCAACTGCCTAATTATGTTGCATTTTCCAATAATATCGCGTCAGATTTAAGTTATATGTGTTGATAGTATAAGAAACTTTTTAATTCAATTTATCATAACATGTTATTTATCATTTATTATAGGTAACCGGATTAATACTATTAAATATAGTTAACTATAGTACCTAAACTTATTTTTTAAAATGATCTAATATTGTAAATATTTTTTTTCTCTGTCGATGTATAGTTAGTAACTAGTATAGAGACCTCTTTTCGCTTAAGAATATTTTATTTATTTCAAATTATGTGGCTTGATTCGAAGTACGAGGGTCAAACTATTAAATGTTCGGTATAAATTCAAATATAGATTCTTCATTGTTTTGAATTATTTTCACATATATAGAAACTACATAAATAATACTATAAACCGCAATAGTTAACAAATCGAAAATAAACTATAGTTAATTAGTTAGACTTGAGTATTTGCTAGCTAGCTATATAAGTTAACAACTTAGTCACTTGTAGATGAAATTAGCCAAACTCACTTGTGATTTCAACCTAATAGGTTCTGCATTTTATAATAATGATAATTTTAAGTAATCATAACTGAATTTTAAATTTTATATAATTAAGTTATTAATATAAATATATTATTTGAACAAAATTTATTAGGTTCAGTTGAACCTGCGTGCCGGCGGCTAACTCCCCCCAATAATGTCAACTTTTTTTGAAATAGTGAAATTAAGTGACGAATATTGGAAGAAATCAAAAGGGAAATGCAATATTTTGAATAAAACGTCATGTCATTAATTACAAGAAAATGAGACCCAGCTATAACTTTTGTAATTTTTTGCATGTATTTTCCTACTCTTTTCTGAATTTGTAATTTTTCCCAAAGATAGAAATCAAAATATAAGGGACCCTACCTTATCTAGTTTTTTTTTGGTGTCCCTCTTTTATCTATTCTTGCATGCAAGAGACATAGTTGGTACATGCGGTCACAGAGGTGAATTCAAAATTTAAAGAAGAATTTGGATGTACAAATATTATTTTAGTTCAAATATGAGCTCTAAGCTAAACTTAAAATAAAAATAATGATTCATACATGAAAGTATGAAATCTCATAAATTGAGATTTGGGAAGAGTAAAATTTATGCGCACAGACCTTATCATTACCTTGTAGAGATAAAAAAGTTGTTTTCGCAAGACTCTAACCTTAAGCGTATCAAATCCAGATAAGAAAAAAAGAAAAAAACAATGGAGAACGCATAAGAGAGAAAATAGCAATAACAACAACAAAATAATGTAATCACTAGTCCTATGACATACACTAAACCTTCACAACATAAGACAATACTCTACCTCTACTAACCTTCTATCCTAATAGGCGACCTCCACTTCTACATATTTAAAGTCATGTCTTCGGTTTTGAAGTTGCACCATGCCATGGTTGATCACCTCTCCCCAATACTTTTTCGACCCCACTACATCTCTACGTACTCCCTACATCCAACCTCTTATATTTTGTAAAAATAAAAAAAAAAACTCACCATTCTAAACTTTGTAAAAAAAATAGACGCATACTTCACGTGAAGAGATTGTTTGTACACAAATACCATATGTGAAATGTTTATATGAAAATTATGTTACTATTGTTGACTAGTGAATCTTTATAAAATTATGTGTATTTAATAGTTTGTAATCATAAACATTTATTTATAAAAGAAGGATGAAGATATATGCGATTTATTAGTAGCATCTCATGATATTCTCGAAATCTTATTTTATGAATTGAGGTTTGTGATCATTTGATATTTAGGGCCCGTTTGACCATGCGATATCAAAACATGATATGATATTATAATATGAAATCATGAGATGAAGTTGAAGTTTTATTTGGACATGCGATATGAAATTTTTGTGTTGTAAACATAAGAATCCCATAAGTTGTAAAACTATTAAAATAACCCCAATTGTTTCTTCAATCTTACCAAAAAAATATAAAATCGCATAATAAATTATCACAAATCTATTTGTTCTCCACTTAAGTAGTTGTTTTATCTAACTTTAATTCAATAAAAAAAATTGAACAGAAATTGTAGTGTACTAGTCTCTGATATGATCATCCCACATAGTGAACAATCTCCTTACATTGAACTTGCATTTCTCAATCATATGACCAAGAAGACGAATCAACATTGTTACTTTGAGTCATTTGTTGGTCAATATCATTCGCAACTATATTTTCATGCTTATAGACAGGGGTGAATCTACGTGGACAGGTGGGGGTGCCACGGCACCTAGTGATCTCAGAAAAAACTTGTATATATATATATATATATATTAATTCAATATTATTAACTTTGCCATCCAGTAATTGAAATGCTGAACAATTCAATTGGCGAAGGAGACTACCTGCCACACAATCAATGCGGTATCGAACCTCGCAACACCTAATTTTTTGACTGCTCCTTCTTTTCTTTTGTGTGAAGGACTTAATTTTTTTTTCTCCATTCATTCTTATTTATTTACTATTCTTTATTAATTCAAATTGACTCATTTTCACAATTAATTTTTAATTTTTTTTTAGTTTCTCTTGCACTAATTATTAATCTCTTGATACGAGTGTTACGTGTTTATTCTTTATCAATTAATGAGTATTGAATTATGAACGTCAAATAAATATTATTAAGAATATATTTAAATAGTAGTTTTAAAAAATATATATGTTTTAAAAATGATGAATATTATTATTAGAATTTTTTTTTAATTTAAAGGTTCTTTCTATCTTCACCGACGTTCTTGCTAAGGAAGATGACTAGGCTAAAACCGCAATTTTTATTCCCTACTATATATCTCCAACAATACATAAAGTAAATAGAATATGAATAGATTAAGTTAATACTATTAGATTGTTTGTACTCAAATTTTATTATGAAATTATTTTTTCCTCAAAGTTTCAGCGAATATGAAATTTAATTCCAAAAAGGAAATAAAAATTGAATTGTTTAGTTATTTCTAATCTCAGAATATCTAAAAGAAAATATTACTAACATGCATATTTGATTGATTTGTTTATAAAAAAAAGGATCAATAACCTAAATTGTAACCCAAAATTAAAGCAACAAATCTTTTTATCTTACTTGAACGATGTGGCACCCACGACCTCCAAATCCTAGATCCGCCTCTGCTCATAGACCATAAATATTTCACCACTCCTTTGATATTCTCGCAAACAATTATGTAACATTGTACAAGCTATGAAATTTTCACTTGTGTGTCAAACTGTCGATATCATAATGTTTCACATCTTGTTTCACTTGTGTGCAATTACACATATTCAGTGCATTAATTTCGTGGTAAAATCAAACATATTTGAAGTAGTGATTATCACTAATTTTGTCATATTAAATTGCTTTAAACATTTTCATATGTAGCCGAAAGAGAAGTATTTTTAATTATGAAATACCAAAAAAGTATTACTCCCTCTGTTCTTATTTTTATTTACCAAATCAATTCCTACTTTATCATTAATATTCACCAAATTTAAAGTAATAATAAAATTTATGTTGGTGAGATTAATAAATTCTAAAAAGTAATGATGTGATTATAAATTTTATTTACTATGAAATAAATAGTTAGTAGATATAAATGTGAGGTTGTTTTTAACAAAATATAAACTTGTGAGACAATTTTTGTATTTAAAAATCTCAAATCATGATATGGAATTCCCAAATCATGATTTTGGAGAATATGAGATTCCATCAGCATGAAATTGCATGTCCAAAGTAAGATTCAAACACATAGAGCATTTGGGAATCATTGGGTTACAACACCTTATTACAAGAGTGTCCAAAATTTGTTATTTAATCACTTCGTGTATCATTTTACTTATAAATACGGTATTATTTTCCAACGAAGGGTGTCCAATTGGACACCCTCACTATAGGGTAGCTACTCCCCTGGCCAAACGCCTACTTAGAATTGTATAAGCATTAGGAAAAAAATGATAATTTCCACAATTAATAAAAAAAAAATTATGTTTATGACAAATTAAAAAATCAAACGTGTCCAAACTTCAAATCAATCTAATTTCAAATCACGTTAAAATAGAACCTTGTTACGTTCCTTAATATATCTGTGTACAATGTATTATTGAGATCACGCTAACGCGCTTCGGCAGCTAAGTTTGAATATATACTAGACTTTTAATTTGTACACATGTTATTTAATTTCTCTCTAGCTACTAGTACGTACTTACTATAAAAAGTAAATTATAAAATTTAAAGTTAAGCAGATTTGGCATTTTGTGTTTCTCAATACACACAACTCAGAGCCAGCTTGTGGTTAGGAGTTCATCCAAATATCATTTCGCGAAAAATTATTAAGATCTTTCTGTTTTAATAAAAATGATTTATTTTTCTTCTTAGTCCGTTTATAAAAGAATGATTCATTTCTTTTTCTTTTTTGGCAACACTTTAATTTTAGATTTTCACATGGCATATTTAAGATCACAAGATTAAAAGACATTTTGATATATCTGACATAACTTTAATTTAGGATCATAAGATTGAAAAATCTTCTTTATTTTCTTATAAATTTCATTTCAAATTGAACTAGACCATTCTTTTTTAAACGGAAGTAGTATTATTTATATATGGTTAAAATTATTTTTTATGTATACAATATTTGATGTTGAATCCTCTTCAACTAGTTCGTATATTTTCTTTTTCAAATTTTAAATCGAAAATCTTAACTCGCTGACGTACCTTATAGAAATAGAAACTTGTATATAAAGGGCCTCATGCATGCTTACTTCTCATCACAATTCACATTCTCATTTAGTAGTAAAAGAAATATTGTTATTATCCATATTTAAGCATATGGCATCCCTAACTAAAAACCTCATTTTGGCATTTTTGTGTGTTTTATTTGGTTTTGTTTGTTTTAGCAATGCCCAATTGTCATCCAATTATTATGGGTCGTCGTGCCCTAATCTAAAAACAATTGTTGGCGACGCAATGAAAGAAGCTGTGAATAGAGAGGCCAGACTTGGTGCCTCTGTTGTTCGCTTGTTCTTTCATGATTGCTTTGTTAATGTAAGCTAAACTCTCTATTTTAATGTATGTCGTAATAAGTTATCTGTTAAGTTTTAATCAATAGGTTAAATCTTTAACTTGTTTCAAGATGTGTCAATATTTGTATATATATTTATTAAACTAAAACTTGACATGTATATACAATGTAATTTTTCAATGAAGGAGTGTCGCTTGACACCCCTTGATCAAGGGTGGGTCCGCCCCTGTTTGGATGGACTTATGACTTATAAATCAAAAATCATAAATTAGGCTAATTTTTGTTATTTCGAATTAATGCACGTGTGTATATTGTTCTAACATTGTTTTTTTTTTTTCTTTGTATGGTTACTTTAATTAGGGCTGTGATGCATCAATATTACTGGATGACACATCATCATTTACAGGAGAGAAGAATGCAAATCCAAGCATGAACTCTTTAAGAGGATTTGAAGTGATAGACACCATTAAAACTCAAGTTGAAGCTGCTTGTCCTAATGTTGTCTCTTGTGCAGACATACTTGCTCTTGCTGCCCAAGAAGGCGTTGCGTCGGTAAACATGCATATTATACTTACGTTGGTGCAAAAATATTCTTCGTTTCATATTAATCGTCAATATTACTATTTAACTGCGTAAAAGTTTTTTAATTTACACTATCAATATTTTATATATATATATATACACGTACTTTATTTGTTTCAATTTAGATATTATGTTCTAAAAAGAATATTAAATTCATATATTTGAAAATAATTTAACTTTAAAGTTCTTATATTTTATTCTTAATAAGAAGTTTTGGTAGCCACACAAGTATCATACTTCATCCATCTTTTTATATGGCATACTTTCTTTCGATTTGTCTCAAGAAAATATCATAATTCTTAATTTACAAACAATTTATTTTCTTGAACTTTTGGTCTAATTGAACATCGTTAAATAAATTGAAACGAAAAAATAGCATATTCAAAACTATCTATTTTTAAAAAAAAAAAAAAATCTTTCATAAATCAAGTACCATGAAATAGAATAGAGTAAGTTAATTCCTAAACATAAAATATTGTATATAGTTCAACCAACTAAGTATGTGTGTATCTCATGTGAATTACCATGTAGAAAGTCATATATAATATACATATCTGCTTGTTCAACTTTATATAAATTTAAGTGTAACAAAAATTGAAGGTCACAATTCACATGTGAAAATTGAAGTCAGATTAAACAACACGGTAGAGAGAATTTATAAATATACATAACTTATACATTATATACATATTAGTGCGTTCTAATTTTTTCCTATAGCTAGGAGGGCCATCATGGGCCGTCCAATTGGGCCGAAGAGACGCAAGAACCGCAAGCCTAAGCTCCGCCAACGCCCAAATCCCCATGCCAACTTCCACCCTTTCAACTTTGATCTCCATGTTCTCCGCCAAAGGCCTAAACGCCGCCGAAATGACCGCCCTCTCCGGCAGCCACACAATCGGCCAAGCCCGGTGCGCCAGTTTCCGTAACCGCGTTAACAACGACACCAACATCGACTCGGGATTCGCCGCCACACTCAGGGCCACGTGCCCTGCTTCTGGCGGCGATGGAAATCTGGCCCCGTTGGATATCCAAACGCCAAGCCAATTCGATAATAAATATTATCAGAACTTAGAGGCTCGGCGTGGATTGCTTCAATCGGATCAGGAATTGTTTAATGGCGGATCTCAGGATTCGTTAGTGAAGAGTTATAGCAGCGATGGTGAAGCTTTTAAAAGGGATTATGCATCTGCTATGGTGAAAATGGGGAATATTAGCCCACTTACTGGAAATAATGGTGAGATCAGAAGGAACTGCAGGGCTATTAATTAACGATATAAACGTATTCTTTAACTTGACATTATTATTATCTGATATATATGCTTTTTAATTTTGAGTATGTACAAGTAACACATGTTTCCTACTTGACGTTCTACCTGTCATTTAAGACGCGTGTGTATATTTGTGCTTATTCAAAATTGAAATGCATAAATATTATTAATTGTGATCAAGTTAGAGAACATATTTATATTTATATATTATGTCTAATAAAATTGTCGTCTAGACTTGGTTTATTAGCGGCTAGTTGTATTAATTATTAACTATAGTTTGTATGAATTATAATAATGTCAGTCGTTGTGATATGGACTGTAACCTGCGGAAGATATTAATAATAGTTCAATTTATTCTATGCTAAACTATTAATATTACTTTCAATTTGTTTGTATTACATTTTTTTTTAGTTTGTTTATAAAAAAAAAAAAAAAATTGAAAATATTTTTTAATTTAATTACCTGATATGTTTTAAATCATAAGATTAAAAGATATTTTAATATGATGGCATATCTTGAGTTTAATATTACAAAATTTAAATTTCAAGTCAAAATCAAACAAACAAATCACGGACGTTTTCAGTTTGTTAAATCTTGATATATTAGGAACTTATAGAGTTTCTCTTCCTTCACTTATATTTGTTCGTTATATTAAGATTAGACTTTTATTTATATTTATTTAATTTTGAAAAGTAAAGACGTTCTACCTGTCATTTAAGACGCGTGTGTATACTTATGCTCATTCAAAATTGAAATGCATAAATATTATGAACTGTGATCAAGTTAGAGAACATATTTATATATTATGTCTAATAAAATTGTCGTCTAGACTTGGTTTACTAGCGGCTAGTTGTATTAATTATTAACTATAGTTTGTATGAATTATAATAATGTCAGTCGTTGTGATATAGACTGTAACCTGCGGAAGATATTAATAATAGTTCAATTTATTCTATGCTAAACTATTAATATTACTTTCAATTCGTTTGTATTACATTTTTTTTTAGTTTGTTTATAAAAAAAAGATTTTTTGAAAATATTTTTTAATTTAATTACTTGATATGTTTTAAATCATAAGATTAAAAAATATTTTAATATGATGGCATATCTTGAGTTTAATATTACAAAATTTAAATTTCAAGTCAAAATCAAAGTTTTCAGTTTGTTAAATCTTGATATATTAGGAACTTATAGAGTTTCTCTTCCTTCACTTATATTTGTTCATTAGATTAAGATTAGACTTTTATTTATATTTATTTAATTTTGAAAAGTAAAGAAGTAATTGATTATTTACATCTTCTTTTACCTTTATTATTAAGTAGTACCATTTTTTCTTTACAGTTAGATAACTTCAATTTGAGATAATATAACCAAATTGTTATTTTGTTTAATATTTCTTAAGAGTGAGTGAAGTTACATATGCACAAGTAAATATGGACGAAGAAAGTAGTAATAATTTTTTAAAAAAACTACATATAATTTCGGAAAATGAATATATTGAAATTTATCTATGACCAATTAAAGAGCTAGGGTAGAAATAAATATTTATTCCATCAATTTTTCAGCTTTGTCTTCAAAAAGTATTTTGCAAATTTTACACGTTAAATTTCATGATATTCACCTATAAAATTCAAAACTTCATAATTTAATTATTTTAAAAATACAAAGGTCAGAAAATGATTATTATTTGTCATGTTAATTTATTTAAAAAAAATATCAATAGGTGCATATCAAGTACTCCAAAAATAATACATTTTAAAAAATTTAATACAAATACAACAATAATTTTGAAAAGCTCGAACAACATAGTCCATGCACGTTTTAGTCCAATCACAAGGCATTTTGTGAAACTATTAAATTAAAGAAACCAAAATAGTGTTTAAAATGAAAGGGACACAAACATGTCGTTATCCAATACTAATAAGCCGCCTATTTGGTTTTGGTTTATCAAAATATTATATTATCTAAAAATAATTAATATAAATAATGTATTAAAATAATTATTCACTGATGTTATAGTTAGTTATAGACAGGATAGACAACTAATTTAGTTACGATGAACTAGGAACCTAATTTAATAATAAATTAAATTAAATCATGAAAGCAATCCAAACTAATTAAATCAATCTTAATTAGTAATAAACATGTCCATCGAGTTGATAGTTGAATATCATACAATAAGAGATTTTATTTTATTTTTTATTAAGTATCGAATATCTGTATTAGAATCGATTAAATCTAAAATCGTATATTACGAGATTCATTTCTATAGTGGGTGATCTATTAATTATTGTGCTAGGGGCGGAGCTACATGGTTGTCATCTATTTAATTGGACATCCTTCGTCGGATAAAAATATCGTATATACAAGTAAAATGATATATGAAGTGATAAATAACATACACTAGACATAATAAATTGTTATAGCCTAGTGATTTTTAACATTTCGAATGAACCAGTCCTCGTGAGTCGTGTGTATGAATCTGACTAGATTGTGCTGACCTTTTTGTTAGTAATATTTTACTAGTGACCCGATTCTAATTATACTTAGGTACTCATAATTATTTATTTATGTTTGGTCATGACTCATTATTTGTTCACTTTGCTAAAGATAATAGAAAATTATATTCAACTTTTAAAATGAAATAAACATAACAGGAAAAAGTGTCATTGGATTAATAATGCATATGTTTTCGAACCTTTTTCCCCTGGATATAATAATATTAATAATTGGAGTATCATCATTTATAAACAAAATGATGACTAGGATTTTCATTAAGGAAAGTCAAAAAATAAAAACGTTGTTTTTGAATTTGAACTTTTAACCTCGTAAATCATTGAGTCAACCTCTAATCATATGTTTAAGAGATTCAAAAATCTATATATGTACATACAATATAACTTTTTTACTGAGAGGTTCAGGTGGACACCCTCCTGTCCCTCTAGATCATGCACTACACATACCGTTATAATCAAATATTATATCTAAGCGGTTTTATTTAAAATTATATATTTAAAACAAGGCACACTCTTTGTCAACTAGGATATATATAGGTCCCATGCCCAACGTTAAGGCACATGGAATGGACCTTAAAAAACACTCGTCCTCTAATGCTTTGCACTTAATTCCTCCTATATTGTCTCATCCTCTTTATCCACTTCAAATTTCCCTACTAATTTATTATATTGGTTTGAGTACCATATTTTTCTCCTCTTAAATTATCTGTCGTGATTCTCTTTTATAAGTTTGTTAGGTAATATTAATGAGTAGGAATTTTAATCATTTTATCCTTTATTAATATTTAAATAGTCGTAACATCATCATGTAATTGAAATGTTTATAGTTTTTAAAACAATAACAATAAAGGGTAAAATGGAAAATTATAATTAATTTTGTCTTGAACTTCTAAAATAGGAAATAATTTAAAATAGTTATTTTTAGAAATCACGACAAATAACTCAGCATGGGAGTAGTTATTTAATTTTGGAAAGGTTATATAATAGTGAATTTTTTTATAACAATATTTATGGAATATTAAAAAAATTGGAATTAATTTTTGATGTTATATTTAATACCTCGGTAATATTTTTTTAAAAAAAAATTATAATATCAATAATCATCTATAATTTTATCTGACGAGAGGGAGTTGCTCGGATGGTAAGCACCCCTCACTTCCAACCCGAAGGTTGCGAGTCACCAAAGGAGCAAAAGGGGTGGGAGCTCCTAGGGAGGGTAAAAAAAAAGGAGAAAAAAAAATCTATAATTTTATCCTTCTATGACAACTATATTTATAAAATTAGAATTTATATGATTACCAATAAAAATCAAGAAATAACTATTATTTTTAAATTTTCTCTTAGCATTTGTTGTTCTTTGAACGTAAAAAAAAATCAATTAATAGCTTGACTATTTATAGAAAATAAATTAATTTAATGTAAGATCAAATAACAAACAAGGAAGTAAAATTATCCTTATTATTAGTATCTTCTAAAGTATTGGCTAACATCACTAAAGTAGATATAGGATCAGAATAAATATAGTATAGAATAAGTAACAACTTCATGTAACTTTAATAAGTGAAGTCCGAACAGAATAATGTATAAATAAATCTTTCTCATTCTTATTATTTTTATGAAATAGAAAAATTGATTCACATGGAACCTAAAAAAAAAACATGTTTTGAAAAATTAACCCTTGTGTCTCCTACTCTTTTTTTATTTTAATGTTAAAGGAAAAAAAACACAAGAAACATAGTAACATTAATTATTTTCTCCAACAATAAATGGATAAACAAACAAAGGAAGAATATTGATGGCTCTTTAAACAACTATTGACTTTTCCAAAAACACATCACATGTAATACTAATAAAATTTCGTCCTATGTACTTGGGAATGTTTTTGACTCAAATTCATTAGAGAAAAATATTAGTTACAAAAAAAAAAATTAGTTTAGGTAGGATAAATTATGACACTTCAACAAATATAGTTCGACTTGTTTTTCGAGAAAAGATAGAAAACATGCTTAATTCTTAATTAGTTTTAAAATATAGATGTGAAATATGTTTAGTTAATCTCCAAATAAAATGTGTGAAACACAAAGGTGATAGATAATAAGTTGAAGAAAATACACCAACTAGTACAATTTGATTAATAAAAATTCGAAACGCCTTTAAAATTATCGTTCAAATATTAATATATTGTACGATTCAATTGCACTTCATTATTGATTATTATCAGAAGAAAATTCGCAATTTAAAATATCGAGATTCCTAACTTAAATATATTTGTATTTTTAAAATTATAAATTCATAATATAATTATTTATTGAAATTCTAGAACTTTTTATTACATATATTTATATTTAGTGCCAAAATAATAGATTCAATGGAACCATAAAAAGAAGTTGTATCCAGCTTCACCTACCATATAATTGTTGTTCATTTTTCGGTTGAAAATAAATTAAATATTACACTATAAATACTTTCCCTCTTTTAAGAAAAAATATATACATTTTTTATACAATACAAAATAAAAAAGGGAAAATTGTATATAATAGCAAACTATTAATTTAAATTAAATGTTATAAATATAGTTTGATTTAATTGTACCTCATAGCAAACTGTAGATATTTCACCTCTCTCCTGGTGAATCTCGCTCGCCACTCTCGTTCTCTCCCTCGCCTCTCTTGTTTTTTATACAAACGCAAGTGTATAAAGTGCGTTTGTGTTTGTATAAAGCGAGAGAAAATTGTATATATACATATATTTTCGTTCCCCTCTCCCAGATCTCGCTCTCTCACTTGCCTCTCTCACTTTATACAAAAAACACAAATTATATAAAATGCGTTTGTGTTTGTATAAAGCGAGAGAAAATTGTATATATACATATATTTTCGTTCCCCTCTCCCAGATCTCGCTCGCCACTCTCCCAGATCTCGCTCACTCACTCGCCTCTCTCAACAACAACAACAACAACATACCCAGTGAAATCCCACAAAGTGGGGTCTGGGGAGGGTAGAGTGTACGCAGACCTTACCACTACCTCATGGAGGTAGAGAGGCTGTTTTCGGAGAACCCTCGGCTCAAGTACATCCAAACCAAGTAAAAGAAGAGGAAACAATATATAAAACATAACATCCAATAAGAAAAATAGTGCCTAATCAACAACGGAGACAATAACATCAAGAAAATACTGTAAGAGGTGGAACGCAGTAAACAACATATGGCTATAGGATCACAGACAAGAACTACAAGTGCCAGGCTAGGACTACTACAAACGCTACCAACCCAAACCCTCGCAAGGAAAGACAACACGCTAACCCTACTAACCCTACTGATCTTTTTGTATATGTATACCAAAGTAAATTATACAACTGCTTTCTTTTGTATATTTATAGCAAAATATACATATTTATGTTTGCTATGGAGCGCAATTATGCAAACTTTGTTATAGCATACAAATATGAATTTTGTGTTTGCTATATGTGAAAGTTGTTCTAGATAATATATATATATATATAAAATTTTATTTTTTAATTATATTTAGTAAACTAGATAACTGAAATGTACATTTATGTTAGTTTTTCTATATTATTTTTAGGGATAAACTATTAGCATAGTGCTATTAAATGATTGGAGTTGAAATATTTGAAAAGCTAAAAAAAAAAAAGTGTGCAGCCACTGCCAAACAAAATAGCCAATAAAAAGGTGTAGAATTATCACTATTGTTAGTCAAAAAAGCTAAAAGCTCAAGAGCTATGTTGTACTGTAGGCATTAATAGATGTACCATAAAAGTTGATGAGGGCACTAATGACTTTTAAAATTCATTCTATAGATAAAAAAAAGTATATACTACTCGCTCAAAAAAGAAAAAAGAGTATATACTACTCGCTCCGTTCAATAACAGTAATTGTTCACTATAATAAAAATAGTTATCCAATAATATTTATATAATTTAAAAAATTTAAAGATAATTTAACTTTTATTTTTATTTTATTATTGCTATTAAATACTACTAGTCATTATCTAACACATTTCTCAAAACATTAAATTTAATAAAATCAAAGGAAATATAATAATATTATCCCTATTATTTATTGTTTCTTAGTGTGTTGTAAAGTTAATAGTGATAGAGTATTATATACTATGCATTTTAATTAAAACTTTTAAAAGGATGATAACGCATGCTTAAATGATTACGTTAGAAAAAAATTATAACGAATATGACTAATGTTGATTGGTGAAATTGTAATCTTTTATATTTTTATTACTACTTATAATTTAAATTAAGTTGAATCTGTTGGGATTTTCAAGAAGTGAACAGAAAATTAAAAAAAAAACATTTTTTGATTGTATAAAAAAGGACATATTTTGAATTGCATTTATTTATATCACTCATTTATTGTCTATAATTTTAAAGACGATCTTATCTCATATTTCAAGCTAAAAAATATTGAAAATTTGAAATTCTTATTGCATTTTTGCATCGTTCTTTTAAACTAACAAAAAAATAAAAATAAAAACAAAACAAAAACAATAACGGATATTCAGTATGTAATTTACTTCGTCATTTAAGTTTGTTTAGAGTTTTATAATTTGCTCTGCTTTAAATTAAATTTTTTTTATATTAGGAGAAAAGTAAACTAAATAACTTAACAATAGTAAAGGGATATTTGTTGGAATATTTTTCTTTTCAATTTTTTCATATTAGATTGATTAACACTTTTGAAAAGTATTTTTTCTAGAAAAATAAATTTCTTAAAAATAAGAAACATGACTTTCCTAATTAAAATAGGGAAAATAAACTAAGTTTTATAAATGAAATTTTATATTAATTGTGCTATTTTCATCATCCAACACACATTTTAATTTTACCCTCGTACCCTCTATTCCCATCACCCACACCCCTAGCTCTATATCCATATTCAATAATATTTATCTGAATAATATATAAGTACTTTTAGAATTATATTTTTACTTATATATCGAACATAAAAGTATAAAATAGTCAGAATTTCATTCTATTTAATATTTTGTCAAAAAAATAAAATACTATAAATAATTTGGTAGAACATTTGAAAATAGTACAAATATTTGGAGATAGAGAATAGTAGTGGGGTTAAGAGGAAAATAAAGCAATTATATTATTTTTAGTAGAGAAGTAAGAAAAAGAGTGAGAGTATAGCAGAGTAGAAGAGAGCACATGGCCTCGATACCACTGGGACCTCAGCACCATAATCCGCCGGAAAATCACCATCACCACCACCTTCAGCCGCCGCAGCTGCAGCAGCAGCAGCATGTGAATCGTGAACAAGGAGGAGGAGGAGCTGCAGTAAGGAACGCCGTCGCCGGAGCACGACCGGAAATGGAATCCGAAAAGGTAGTTCTACTACTTTAATGTTCTCCGACTACTACTAGAGAGTCGCACACTCTTGTTCTACTTCAATTCTCTTTGCTGATGAAGTTTGACAGTATCGGTTTTGTTCGTTGTGCTTCGATCTAGCTCGATCTCTTTGTGTTCATTTGTTCTCCGGTGTCGGAAAGTTCGCCGGAGAATTTCCCGGCGGCGTAATTTTTTGAGTTTATTGCTTCAGTGAGGTGTTAATCTTCTATATTTGCAGTTTTCAGCTGGACTTTGAGCATGAGGTGTTTTTAGTGTTGTTTTCCTTTT
Source organism: Solanum verrucosum (assembly GCF_900185275.1). Classification (NCBI taxonomy): domain Eukaryota; kingdom Viridiplantae; phylum Streptophyta; class Magnoliopsida; order Solanales; family Solanaceae; genus Solanum; species Solanum verrucosum. Next base: position 179,994 of record NW_026019982.1, on the reverse strand, counting down.
TTTGACATTTTCTTTGTAGCTCTTAAGATATTAAATTAAATGTATTTTTGAGTAGCTTCTGCTTCTGGATTTTTGTTTGATTTACCAGAAAATGATTCTTTGTTTGCTTGGTGTTGTTCTATATTTCTTGTTTCTGGAGTTTCTACTGTAGCTGATTGTGGAGGTATGGAGTGCATATATAGGGTTAGATCCATGAGGTTCTTTTGTGGAGTAGTGACTTCTTTATCCTTTTATCTACTTTGTGTATCTGGGATTACAAGGGACAGGTTTTCTTGAGTTGATTAGGTAGCTTGCAAGTCCCTCTTTCAGAAAAAGCTATTTAGCTGCTTTTCTTCATCTTTAGGTAAATTGTGCTTCAATCTTTTATTGGGTTTGCTTCATGTGAATTGTGATGGCTGATTCTCCTTTAATACTGTTTTTGTCTCAGTTACAAGTCTCTATTATTTGATGCTTTCTTAAAGCCTATTTAAGTGCCATTCGCTGCTTTTCTATTATTGTTGAACAACCTGTAAGGTCCTCTGACAGGTTATGGTAAGTACAGCTTCTTACTATTTTCTAACGAGATGGAGTTCTTTTGGCACTGCAATTGACCTTGCTTGGTTTGCATTGTAGGAAATGTCAGCTGCTGTTGTTGAGGGTAATGGTGCCGTCACTGGTCACATAATTTCCACCACTATTGGAGGCAAGAATGGAGAACCAAAAAGGGTGTGTGCCTGATATACATCAGTTTTTTTGGGTTATTTTGGAGATTCAATGTTTTGTAATTTCTTGGTTTTTAGATACTATGATTCTAACCTGAGAACATAATTAAGATGATTCTTATCACTGGCATCAATGGTCGTGAGAGTATTAAGTTACAGCTGTTGTGATCTTTTTCTGCAGACCATCAGTTATATGGCAGAGCGAGTTGTCGGTACAGGGTCCTTTGGGATAGTGTTTCAGGTTTGTGAGCTGACTTGATTGTAAATTTGCATCAGTATTCTTGTACTTAGCAATGACCTGATGTTGTTGTCTCTAGGCAAAATGCTTGGAAACTGGAGAGACTGTGGCCATAAAGAAGGTTTTACAGGACAAACGGTATAAAAACCGTGAACTACAACTGATGCGCTTGATGGATCACCCAAATGTCATTACTCTAAAGCACTGCTTCTTTTCCACGACTAGTAGAGATGAGCTTTTTCTTAATTTGGTCATGGATTATGTCCCTGAAAGTTTATACAAGGTTTTAAAGCACTATAGCAATTCAAATCAAAGGATGCCACTCATATATGTCAAACTTTACATGTATCAGGTTTGCATCTCTCCTTTCTCTTTATGCCTCTTCTGCAACTGGATATTATGTGATTCTGATAAGTTGTTACTGTCAGATATTCAGAGGGCTGGCTTATATTCATAATGTTCCAAGAATTTGCCATAGAGATGTGAAACCTCAAAATCTTTTGGTATGTGAACAGGAGTCCACTTCATTCCTATTGTATGCCAACATCAACCTAAATCTCTATTGTATGTCATTTGAAGGTTGATCCTCTGACCCATCAAGTCAAGCTATGTGATTTTGGAAGTGCAAAAGTCCTGGTATGTTTGTTATTTCATATATTATTACATCCTTATATGAAATAAGTGCAAAAGTCCTGGTATCTCTATAAGTGCTGCATTATGCAAAGTTTCTTTGAAGGTGCTTTAGCGTTGTGATAGTAGGCTGTTTTTCATGTGCTTGACTGCACGAATGGGCGCTGATTAAGGCACTGTCTGAAGACATTTCAGTTTTTAAACATTTGATACTTTTTGACCCTTGGCTGTCAGGTTCTTACATCTCTTGTTTGCAATTGAAGAGAAGTCCAATACAATTAGGTTTTGACATGCGAGTCTGGATGTATTTTTACTATTGACAGTGGGAGTGAGAGCAGAACTAGTCCCTAGCATTTCAGAATTCTTGCTCAAACTTTTTTTTCTTTTTTTATATGGCTCTTTCCTCATGGTGAATTGTTTTGTACATAACATAAACTGAAGCATTTCATTTTGATGCATTTTGATACTAATGAACTTTTCGATGCACAGGTGAATGGTGAAGCAAATATTTCGTACATTTGCTCTCGCTACTACAGAGCTCCAGAACTCATATTTGGTGCCACAGAATATACAACATCAATTGATATTTGGTCAGCAGGCTGTGTCCTTGCTGAGCTTCTTCTGGGGCAGGTTTGTGCTATTTATCTTTGTTTGCAAGTCGATAATTTCCATCTATTACTTCATTGAAGATTGTTACTTTATTGAGCTTTCATCAATCATAAACTATGACAGCCGCTCTTTCCTGGCGAAAATGCGGTAGACCAACTGGTGGAGATCATCAAGGTGTGTCTTTATACTTCATTTGGACATCGTAGTAAATCTCAGATAACACTTACATGGATCTCTTTTTTACTAATGAGAAACCTTGTCACAGGTCCTTGGTACTCCTACTCGGGAAGAAATTCGATGTATGAACCCAAACTACACAGATTTCAGATTCCCACAGATAAAAGCTCATCCTTGGCACAAGGTATTGTGTGTTGTTATATTTTGATAGTTATTCTGCACTAGATCATTTTCTTGTTGAAATATGTGTACGTTAACTACCCCTAAAGTCAGTTTTAGTTGAAAAGAGAGCTAAAAGCCTTCCGTGGTTTCAGGTATTCCATAAAAGAATGCCTCCTGAAGCAATTGATCTTGCCTCACGGCTTCTTCAATATTCACCAAGTCTTCGCTGTACTGCAGTGAGTTATCTCCTTTACAAGTGATATTCGTTATTGTTATTTCATCTACAAAACCATTTGTTGTATCAGTCTATTTACCTGCTTCTACTCCTCGCAGCTAGAAGCATGTGCACATTCATTCTTTGATGAGCTTCGTGAGCCCAATGCCCGTCTTCCTAATGGACGTCCATTTCCACCTCTTTTCAACTTTAAACAAGAGGTACAATTTTTGAAATCTTCTTAGTCTATTGATATTGTTATATTTCTCTGTAACTATTATCTAGAAAGTTATCTTTCGAGTTGTTGAATAGGTGTTGGTTCACTAGTTGAATTTACGATTAAGCAGCTCTACGCACCCATCTGAACAATTATTTCATTAATTAGAGCTTTTTTTTTCCTTATCCATTATTTGAATGTTTGTTATAAATGAAAAAAGGGAAGGAGGTATTGATGGTGGAGCGGCACATGTTGTTCTCTTGTGAAGTGATAAATACAAGAAACAAACTATTAAAAGTAAATCCTTTAGTGACGAAGGATTTTCAAAGTGAATAATACAGGAAATTGATGCGTTACATATTAGTTCATGATTTCTTCGTGTTTTTCTTGTTTTCTTGTACTTCTAAATGCATCATGCGTCTTGTCAGTTATCTTCTTTCTTCCGTTGCTTTTGATAATCCATTGTCCTTTCCCTCTCAAATAACACTCACTCACGTAATCTTTTGTCCTTCTGCCGCTTCAAAATGTGAGACCTAAAAATTGTCTACATGTGCATGGATCCAAGCAATCATATTAACTGTGTTTCCAATTATTGTGTAACCATTTAATAGAACTGATTTTGGTGATTGACTGTCATGAGACTTTATCTCGAGTAAAATATGGTTTTAGAAAGTTATCACATGGTAAAACCTTCTATTCCCCTACATTTAGCAGATCTTTAGACATTTTCTTCCACGATCTTTAGACAGTAATTTTGGCTTCTCAGTTACTGTCAGAAATATATTGACCAATTACAGAGGTGCCCGTTATTATGAGGCTGCATTAGATATTTATTCTTATTATTACCAGTTGGACTCTGTGTGGTAAGGCTGGCATTTGAACCTTTCTTTCTTTGCGAGTAAGAGGATCCTTTTTAAATTGATTCAAGAGTCAAAACTTCCCTTAATGCAAGATGTTGGGGATCATGAAAGTTATGTTTATGTTCTGGCTGTTGCTTGCAGTTAACTGGAGCTTCACCTGATTTGGTCAACAAGCTGATCCCTGAGCATGTGTGGAGGCAACTTGGTTTGAATTTCCCATTTCCTGGTGCGACGTAGTTGTACTAATGTAATATAGAGTTGGTGTATCAGAAAAAATATATAGGGAGTCCTTGTGGATTAATGTAACCATGCATTTTGGCTTAACCAGTGGCTATGTATGCACGTAAAAGTTGTATGTGTATAGTCGCTGTTTGGCTTACAAGGAAGTGATCCTGTCTCAACTTATGTCCTCTTTTAGCTAATAGCAGACCTGTTGCCTCTTTTGTACATTGTTTTTGATAAGAAGATTTCAGATAGAAGTATAAAATGATAAATATTGTAATGTCTAGTTAAGCAGATTTCCTTGAGAGAGACCTTCTGGAACACTAGGACTTGTAGCTTTTGGTTGTAGTTATATTTATATGCAAGTTGTTTTTAGCTCTATTTTTATTTTTGAATGCAAGGCATATATGATTTTCTCTTCTGTGCAATCTTAGGTTTTTGTTTTTTTGTTTGTTTTCTTTTTTGCCTTTGAAGGATCCATTGGATTGTTTCTCTCGTTTCATGGTTGTATACTTGTATATTATGAGAGCAAAATTAGCAATAGAAACCAAAGGTTTTAAGAAAGAATATACTGTACATACCTAATTCTATAAGTGGGGTTTGGAAAAAGGTAGTTTCTACGCGGACCTTTCTGCCTTTGTGAGGTATCCGATGCAGGATTGTAAGAATCTTATTTAGTTAATGTTGTGCTAGATGATACATGTAAATATGTAATGAACGCCAAGACTCAATAATTACTTCCATCCATGACACCATAAAACAGCAACAATACTTCAAAATGTTGGCATAAATATCATGCAACTACGCTGTTGTATATGAAAAACAGGAGTTCCTTGACACTAGATGATTAATGTCTGTAATGTACCCTAAAATAACTACAACTCCACCTCGACGGCTGCTAATGACTTCTACCCCTTAAAATGGCTCTATTTATTCCCCCTCCCCTCAGTACGATTGTTTTAACTCAACTATTACAACATGTTGTGATCTTTCCGATCACAAAAAATGAATTTCCACAGCCTTTCCGTAACTGATTATTGAATCCATGATGTTAAAGCTTAAGCAGATTTAGTAACCTCATGAATAGCGTTTGCCAAGTAACCAACATTTCCAGTAGTAACTCCTGCCATACTGCACCATACAAGAAGCAAAAGAAACAGATTGGGAAAAAAAAATCAGATAAAAATTTGTATACGAATACAGGTGCATATAAGCTTGAACTTGACGACTCAATAATTATACCTGATACGACCATTACGAGTCATGTAGATGTGATACTCTTTTGTCAATCGGTCTACTTGTTCCGGTGTCATCCCACTGTAGCAGAACATGCCAATCTGTAGGAAGTATCGAACATTAAGGGGGCAATAGGTGAATTCTTATAGTTACGTACTGTTACAGAAAGTGAAGGAAGTCATTGATCTCAAATACCTGGTTGGTTATGTGTTCCCAAGATAGAGGTGACCCCAACTTCTCAAGATTTTCCCTTAAAGCAGTTCTCATCCCGATGATACGATCAGCCATGCCCTGGAAAAGAACTCTTAAGTAATTGAACTTTTACGCTTAACATATGATGTTCTGAAAACGAGTACCAAGCTAAAGAGCAGCCAGAGCACCATCAACTTACCTTCACTTCCTCGAGCCATAGATTTTTCAAGTTTGGATCTCCAAGGATGGTAGAAACAACAAGAGCACCGTGAACAGGTGGATTACTGTACATGGGCCTAGCAAGTTGCTGCAACTGACTTTTCACTGCCACTGCTTGTTTTTCATCCTCACAGACAACACTGCAGCGAATTGAGGCACCACAGCAAAAACATTGGAAGTCTTTTAGCTTTATCAAGTATTGACTAAAAATATCAGATCAGTGTTTGACAGGAGTCCTTTCTGACTAGTAAGAGACTTGTACACGCTATATAGAGATGAATACGAAGTTTTATAATAACACAATATATGATACATGGTATAATAAAGACAATTAGTAAATGTATTTACGAAGTTCAACAGAAAAGTTTTGTTCATTTGAAAGAGAAAATAATAGATCTAGAAACTACATGAAGATGGTAGTACTACTGATTTTGGAATTAGAAGATAATTTTAAAAGATAGATCAACTATGATTAATAAAAGGCTAGTATTACTCTCCAGATTATAACTTAACAGAACAGTTCCAGTGTAATCCCACAAGTGAAGTTTGGTAAGGGTGGTGCTTATACAACCTTACCCCTACATCTAGTGAAGATAGAGAGACTGTTTCTGATATACCCTCGGCTCAAGATTATAAATAGGCCTTATCCTACTCTCCAGATATAAATAGGCCAAATAATATATCATCTTGGGAGTAGTATTTTACCTTAGGCAACCAATGCTCTGGCTATATAGCCCCATATTTTTTGCATATGATTGGGCACATCCTATCGGATGACCTATTTCTGATACCCCCTCGGCTCAAGATTATAAATAGGCCTTACCCCTACTTGCCAGATATAACTAGCCCAAATTATATATCATCTTGGGAGTAGTATTTTACCTTAGGCAACCAACTCTCTGGCCATATAGCCCCATATTTTTTGCATATGATTGGGCACATGCTATCGGATGACCATCCTCAAGAAATATCCTGATTGCCTTAGCATCCTTCTCTGGATACCCACTTGCAAATCCTTGATAGGCCATGTCAAACAAAGCAAAATGTCCCTTCACCTAGAACCAGTGCAATAATTCAATATGAGACTTATGACAAGATAGAGGATAGAAATATACAAGTCATTACCTTGAACTGGTGCGAGATCTCCCTCCATTGTTCCTCTGTCGGATCCACCCCAGTAGGATTATGAGCACAAGCATGAAGCAGAAAGAATGATCCTTTTGGGGCATTCTATGTAAAAGAAAGTTGTAATAGGTCAGGATAAATAATGGCAATATGAGGAAAAACACCATATCATGAAAACAGGGGAACCAAAGCATCAAAGAAAACATCTCAACTGTGTGTTTTCATACCTTTATATCATCCATCATTGCAGCAAAGTCCAAGCCCTTTGATTCAGCATGATAATAGTGATATGTTCTCTCAGGGACATGAGCATCTCTCCAAATGTTATGATGACTGTCAAGAATCTCATATTAGTAAATATCAGGGGATTAGAAATTTATGAAGTCATTTACAAACTAATGTTTTACTGTGCAAAAACCAATCTAGGAAGATCAATCAAGAAGCAACAATGATGCATCAAATGTACTTACTTAGACCATGTAGGAACTGGAATATAAATCTGTGAATCAGGACAAAAGCGCTTTTGGAAGTCCGCAAAAATTCGGCATGCGCCAGTTCCAGATAATGCTTGAATTGCAGCAATGCGTTTATCTTTTATCAAGTCTGAGTTCTCCCCATAGGCTAACTTCAGCGACTCCTGGATCATGTTGACACTACCTCCCATAGGAAGATACTCCCTGGTAAATGATGAATTGTCCACGTGAGCATGTTATTGAACTAAAAGATATCCACATAAACCACCCTGGCCTTTTTTTTGCAATGCTGAAAACATTTTGATTCTTACTTTCAAATTCATTGCCATTTATCACATAAAGCATTTTACTCCGTGTCAATTAATCCAATAGATTTCTAAAGAGTGAGGACAAAATCAGAACATTTACTAATTTACATAGAGAAGTTGCATAGTACTTTCTACTTTAGGACACTACAAAATGTTTGACAGAAGCAGTTTTCAGTTTAAGAAGTCAATTCATTTAACCTTTCAATTTAAAAAACCATTAAAAAAAGCCACTTGTTATTTTAATCATTCTTCTATCACAATTAATAAAATATACATGTCAAATAAAAATGTGTTCCATATCTAGTCAAACTTCGTAAAACAACAAGAACAGATCTTTTCAAAATTAAACGCCGCCATTAGACTGTGGAATAGTAAATTTGATATAAACAATTCATCTTGACAGAAAGGCTCTACCAAAGTATAAGATAAAACTGGTGAAGGGATCCATCTCCACCATCCATATAGCACTAAAAATGAGAATAGAAAGGACAAATATCATCAAGATGCGGAAGGAGAGGAAGAAAACCTAAAGAATCAAGAATACTAAAAAGAGATGCTTTATTATTCAAATATGCACTCACAAATACCCTCATTGATGCACAATAACCAACAAGTGGCTATAGTAAAAGAAAATAAATAATAGTCAGCAATGTAGCATATTCACGGGGTTTGATTCGGTTTTATCAAAACCAAACAAAACCAAACAAAACCAAATCAACTATATAGGTTTGATCAGTTTTTTTTTGTCGGTTACATGAATATTATTGGTGTTACTGCTAAAATTTTTAATAAATCAATATATATTTTCTAGTAATTGACAAATATCTGTACTATTACATTTTGCTATACTAGTCTAACAATAACTTTTCAATGATATATGCATTCAAACTAAACAAAATTTTAATAACTAAAAACAAAAGTCAAACTTAAATAATGTATAAACGACCTTTCAATTTGAACAACAAATTCAAATTCCCTTCCTAGAGAAACAAAATAGAGAGAAATCGTGGGATTCACTCACATATTGAAACCGCCAGCGATCCTTCGCTCTGCTTCTCTAACACACTCCAGTACCACGGGTTTTCCATTGTCATCCCTGTAAGCTCCCTTAAAAGTCGCAACAACAAAAGAAGCTCATTCGTTTTTGCCTAATTAGATCGAGCTCAAAATTAATAAGAGCACACGGGATTTTCAAATCCAAATCAATATAGATCCACTGTGTGAATCCTCTGCATCATTTTCAGCCGACGGATGATTATTTTACACTAATCAATCAACTTATGTAGCTGACTATAAGATTTACAGCATTTAACCTTCTATTTAATTAATCTAAAATCACACAAAACAAAACACAGCTAAGCATACACAATTACCAAATTAAGAAGCTAAATCCATGATAACAAAAACTGAGAAAACAAGGTAGAAAATGAAGCGAATCAAATCAAAGGACAGAGCAGAGAACTTACAACGCCAACATTGACTTTATCAGGGCTAGGATCGGCGAGAAAAGCTTCAGTAACGCCGAGGATAGGATCTTTAGGTGCCGGCTCAACGTTCCGCCACCACGACGACAAGGATCGAGCTCCGAGCGACGACGAGCTAAGCTTGAGATGACTACCGGAAATCGCGGCACGGATCGCCATGGCCGGAGCGGAGAGAGTATTTAGAGAAATCGGAGAGGAAAATGGCGTGTTTGTCGAAGTGGCTGATACCTGATAGAGATGGACTTTATATATAGGGAGACGTAAGAGCAGTGGACTGAGCGAGCCGTAAGTGCGAGTGAATGGTTTATTAACGGCTTTTGCCTCGAAAAGCGTAACGTTGCGACTAAACGGTAAAAGACATTTTCGCTTCGTCGTAAAGGTTAGGGGCAAAAGAGTCAAATAAATTTTAATATAGTAACTACTATAATCTGCCCAATCTGCCAATATTTATATCTAAATTAATGCTTCGTAGATAAAAATATTAAACTAAGAATAAAATGGTAGTACTTATCATTTTCCGATTATTCTGAAAAATAATTACTCCATCGTAATCTAAACTATAACACATAACACATAAAGTAAAAGACATAATATATATAGCTTTTTAAATTGATTTTAACTTCCTTCAATTTTAGATTTTTATACAATAGACACAAATGTTCTACCTGACATAATATATGTAGAACGCCTTATAAGACAAAAAAATTCATGTAGGACGTCATGTAGGATAAATGCGTCTATTTATTCAATTTTATACAAAGCACATTCAAAGTTGAAGGGCGTATATATTATGATTTATGCCAAAATGATATAAGGGGTATTGTTTTGGAATTTTTGAGTTTCACTTCCAAAATAATTATTATAATTATTTTACCATTAAAATGAATTTAAACATTAATCTTTTTTGAAATATTAAAGCTACATAAAATTATATGAAGAAAAATTATGCATTCAAAAGTATTTAAATTAAACTCATAATGAAAAATCTTATTCGACTCTTAAAATAAAATAGCATAAAGTGTGACATTAGAATAATACCAGACTTAGGCCAACAGAACAAAAATTAGACTGCTGATATAGTTTGTTGCATGTTAGAGCTTAGGCTAGTATTTTGAAGATGATTTTTTTTAATTTTACCTTTTTAAAGAAAGAGTCAATCATAAACTGAAATAAAGCATAAGTTCAGCAATTATTATATGACCCCCTAAAGGGTAGATAAATTAGTCAAATATTATTCCTAATCAGTTACTCCCTCCATTCCTTGTTAGTATGTTACGTTTTTTAGAGTCAATTTGACTAACTTTTAAAGCTAAATTAGATTACATTAATTTGATATTTTAAAATTAAAAATTAGATATTTAAAAACTATATGAAAAATATTACAATTTTTTTCATATCAATATCATTAAGAAATACATCTTAAAATATCAGCCAAAATATATATTATTTGACTTTCAAAAAGGAAACCATCACAACTAAAAACCTTAAAAAAAAGTAATTAGCAATTGCTTTTAATCAATAAGGAATTGAAGAGACAGAAGACACCCACACATAACGTTGTCAAGCTCTTGATTATCACGAAAGGTTGTGATTAGGGAGTTAAAAGACCAATTTCTTTTAAATTACATTGTAAGATTTTTTTTTACATATATTTACTTCATTATACTTTGAATTTCGAATAAAATTTTGAATGTGAGGAAATGATAAGTACTACCATTTTATTCTTAGTTTAATAGTTTTATCATGGATTAGAATATTAAAGGTGTCAAATTCAATTGTACAAACAGGTCATTTTTTATGTATTAGAAATGATTTTAAAATGTCCTTCATTTCATGTGATGGTAATTTTGATTGAATCATATAAATTTTAATTGTATAAATCCTTCAAGTGAATTTTATATCGGACATATGAAATAAGTTAAACAATAATCTAAAAAAAATATTGATCGATTAATTAAACACTCAATAATCTAATATAATTGATTGATTATTGTATTCCAAATAAATTTGGGAAGTCAAATAAGTGTTTGATGTGGAATTCAAAATTTAATAAAAAGTGTAGTTACGAATGTTTAGTGAGATAATATAGTTTATTATGATAGTGAATAATTCAGATCGAAAGGAATCCTACTAATAATTTTTATATTTTGTAGTAATCACAAATGAGTATTTTTAGTTCACTGTAGTATTTTTATTTTTTTTGTAGTAATTTTTAATTTTCTAGCAATAATGTAAGATGTTGTTTTCTTTACTTAGACAATAGAAATATAATATAATTAATTAATTAATTAATTAGTGGTTGTGATTTTATATTATATGTCTAAGTAATTAATTAATTAACTATATTATATTCCTATTTGTTGTTGTTGTATGCAACATTAATATGTGTGATAGCGATGGAGAAAGTAAAAAAAAAATTAATGGTAAGGAGTAAGGCGCATTGGAGACTGCGTCTTCCTCCATCAAATTTCTTCTATCTAAACGTTATCCTTTTGGTTTCAACTTATTTTTTCTTGTTCTTTTGAAAATTTTACTCAATTTTTTTATCATTTTGGCTCCCGACTCGAAAAAAAATATCATTTACGGGGCCACTTTTAAATCTGATGTTTTTTCAAAAAAGGAAAAATATATTGATTTATGAAATTTCAGAGGCTTAAAAGTTTAATTTTATTCACGTTCTTTCGAGCTTCTTCCATGTAAAATCATATTAGTAGTTCACCAATTCAGTATATCGTTTAACTTTTTATTAGTTTGTTTGCTAAACTTCAGTTGTTGTTCTAATATTGACAAAAATGTTTTAAAATTGACAAGTCAAATACAATTTGTATCTCAATATATATATTTTTTCCAACAAAAATATATTTTAAAATAAACAGATTTTAAAAATTCTGCACTATTGATACAAAGTCTCCACTGAAATAAAGCTTCCTGTATACTAAAGAACGAGTTGAAGCAAAGTATGTTCGTCATTTTGTAAAGAAGATATGCTTTTTCCATTCATTTTCTTTATTCTCTGTTCCTTCCTTTATTTCCTTTAAAAGTTAGATTTCTTCACTAAACAAATTAATTAGCAAATTATGCAGGAATTTGCAGCAAACAGTGAAAACTCGAAAACAGAGGAGTTTTCAAATAATCCAGAAATTCAAGAAACTGAGATAACACACGAAGAAGTTAAAGAGAGCGACAATTTAGGTACTAAATGTGGAGAAAAAACGGAGATAGCTGCTGAAATTGTAATAGATATTGATAAAAAAACAGAGTGTAGTGATGAAAATCAAGCAATAGAAATCGTATGTCGAATATGTCATTTGAATGATGAATCCATGGAGATTTTGCAGCTTGGTTGTGATTGTAAAGGTGAGCTTGGTGTTTGTCATCGCCCTTGTGCTGAAGCATGGTTCAATCAGAGAGGCAACAAGTAACACCATTCTATATTTCTGAAATTTTTCATGCTTTTGATACGATTTAACTTATATATACTGACAGTTAGTGGTACTTTTGATACGATTTAACTTATATATACTAACAGTTAGTGGTGTAAGGAGTTTCTATGGTACCTAAAATAGTTCATGTTCTTGTGGTTTGTAATCTTGGCCTCCCATATAAAGTGGTCGGTCAAATCCTTGCCGTTATAAAATTGGCACACTGTGTTTTTATTTTACAACTCAACTAACGAAATCATTACATACATGGAAAATAAGAAAATATTTGTGTGTCTGTAACGGCAAGGATATGATTGACCCCAACATCAACCAGAAAAAGCAAAAGTAGATGTCATTTCACAAATCAGAAAGACAAATGCAGGGACGTGAAAATAAGAAGTAAAATTCCAAACTCATAAGCTTTAAATCTACGTGAACATTGAGAATTCATACAACCGACCTTAGAACAGAGTGAATTCAGATTGAATAGTGAGGAATGTAATAGTGTTATCTTGTGATTTTACAGATCATGTGAAATATGTGGGAAGACAGCAAAAAATGTGGAAACAAGAACATTAGCAGAGAGGCAGAACAGAATAATGGTGATAGAATGGAACCAAAGGGCAGTAGAAGCCAGAAGAAGTTCATATATAACCAATTCCTCTGCTGCAACACACGAAGATTGTAGATGGAGATGTCAACAATCCTGCTGTAATTTCCTGCTTGCTTGCTTCGTCATTGCCTTTACTCTCCCATGGTTCTTCCGACTTAATTTGCCATAACAAAATACACTCTCAAATTTCTCTGTTCATGTTGTAATACATAGAACAATACTACTAGGCTAATACTGTTAGTCAATTATACTCATTTCGCCAAACCAAAGGAAATGTTTCACAGGTGTGTTTGGTATGACAAAAGTCATTTCTCATGATGTGATCATTCACATCGATATGTTATGGGCAGAAATCTTCCAGTTATTTTCAACACAGCCAACTTGATGCATTTTCCGCAACAATTCATATATATGAATTGCATAATTTTTCCTATAAAGAATAAGGTGAAGCAGCACAAGTTATAGAGCACCGTCATGGTGTTAGGGAGAATGGACTTTTTATTCATCTAAAAGTAATGACAAGGCTAAACCAGGGAAACAACTAAGCAGTATATAATGGAAGTTGTAGTGCTAACATAGGACGAACTTTTGCATCTAAAAGCGATGACAACAAGGCTACCAGGAAAACGATAAGAACCATATCATAGAAGTTTAATATATAGAAAGAGAGATTATGATTCTTTTTTTCTGAAAAGAAGAAAAGAAAATGTATTACGATTTTGTAATTAAAAGATCTATTTGAGGTCTGAAGTTTGGTTGAGCCAGTCTTGTAAGCAACTTGAGATTTTCGACAATGAGGTTCACCTCTTGGTCTGGCTGGAGATTAGCATCTTTCTTCGTTTGTTTAATCTGCTTCATTGACAGCTCTTCGGTTTCCCTTGGCTTCAGAGGAGTGCTGTTAGAACTGGCAAAAGCATGATAAGCCGTAAATTAGTTTAACTCAGAAAGAATGGAACACATTTTAACAGAGAGTACCTAAAAGAGAGCACAAAGTTCCCAGTTCATGAATTGCCACCTCAACGTGCATGATTGTGCCTGATAGGATGAGGCATCTCTGCTAAGTCATCCTCAGATGAATTTCTCTATGATTAATAACAATAATCCCCACCCCCCATTGGGATATAAAAAATGGCCTTAGAATAACTCATCCTAATGATCATTTCAGCTTGATAACTCCTCATCTCACCACTAAAGAAAGGATAAGAAGATGAGTCGTTCTTATGTCTCCTCATGCCATCTCATCTTGTGAACCAAACACGGACAGTTTATACAAAGAATCTAGTCCAAGTATATTAAAAGAAAATCCACTCAAGGTTAACTAAACCCAAAGACGAGCAGAGGGCAATAGCAGGAATAGAATCACAAACAGTGAACAGTTGAATCTAAGATCCACGATTTAATATTGACAACGAGAGGAAGAGTTTAAGGACTTCAGAAGCCTATTCAGCTTGACACAATGTGAACCATATATTGAAAAAGGCAGCGTAAGAGATGAAGGATCATGGAAGTGAAACAGAACAAAGAAAATATACATGGAAATATTAGCCAATTAACTAATGTTTTGGGCTTTTGGCCTTTGATTTAACAGTTGGCAGTCTACTTCCACTTCAAAATGACTGAAAACCCTAAAATGGGGGCATATAAAGAACCAATGATAGGTGTTTTTTCCGAAACCTTTTTTATACTTAAACTTAGCAGAGAATGGCCAAAAGTGTGAAAGCATACACAGAACATCAAAAGGTAAAAGGTAGATGAAAGAGAGAAGGGATACTGCACTTAGTTGAGCGAGAGACACCTTTTCCGGGTATATCAAGTCTAGAGTGATGCAATTAGCCAAAGAAAATAGAATCGTGTTTTATTGCTTTTATCCCTTAATATTCCAACAAGTAATACTATTGCTTTTAAAAGACATATTGGCGTAAACTTTCCACTCGCCTTCAATTAGGGCAGGAAAACCAAAAAATAAGTTTCAAGTAACCTAGCAGCCTATTGCAGGAGTTACTGACCTGAAAGGACACTAGCAAGCTGCTACTGAATGTGAATAAAGTGGCTCCTACCCACTACTTTTTCTTTTGCCTTGGGCTTTTCTGGTGTTATTGAATCTTTTCAATCTCAAATACTGTCATTCTTGCAGATTTAAGGACAAAGTTACATGTAAGAATCAGCTTAGGGAGTAAGTGGATGTAAAAGCTTTGATGTAATACTACTAAACTGAGTCATTGCCTTGGAAAGGACATGCAAATTGCAATACAAAAGGAGGAAATTACACCTGACACTTATACTTGTACACTTGCATACTCCAAGGTGTATAAGCTTCTCAAATCAAGATAACAAAGTACTATCTTACCGAGAAAATTTACAAAATGTCAGGTGTCAAGGAGAATTACTATATAGTAACAAAATTTGAGAGAAATAAATTTCCTTTCTTTTCCTACCAAGGAAAGCTCAACTAAGTGAACGAGAAAGAAAATAGAAATTTAAACTCACCATACTAAGTTCATGGCATTTGACAGAAGAAGCTTTAGAAGCTATCTTACTTGTCCCAAATCTTTGAAATTGCTCAATCTCCTGTCATAGAGACAGACAAGGAAAAAATTCATAACTGAAACCACTATGAAAATCAATTCGGAAAATGAAGATGTAGGGAACTTACAACTTCAAGCTTCAATAGGCAAACTTCTATTCAAGTAGTAACCCATTGCGCAACCGCATTAAAATCTGCAAGTGATCATAGGCATACCACAACATCAATTATCAATAAATTTGATAGCAGCCAATAATTGTGGTCATTTAAAAGATCCCAAAAAAGGAACTGGCTATTGTCAACACATCTTAAACAACTTCAAAGAGCAGAAAAGATAAATCTGGCTCAAATATGTAAGAACACTTTATTTCTAACTACCCAGGGAAAAAGAGGAGTACAATCCTCACCTTTGATTTATCTTCAGCCAAACACGACAGCTTAGTGATTTCAGATTCAGAGTCCAGAATGACATGCTGCAGAAAAGAGCAGTCCTTAATTGAACTGATTGTACTCTACTATCTAGCTTTGAAATTCAATACTAAACATTACAAAAGAATAAGTGGACAGAGATTATCTGGAAGTATAAATGACTTACAGTTTTGGCCCACCTAATTGTTTCGCATCTGTAATAAAACATGCATTTACTTCCGCATAATAAGTCAAGATCCGAAGGTCTTCCGGAAACCACCTCTCTACCTCCATGAGGTAGGGGTAAGGTCTGCATGCACTCTACCCTGCCCAGACCCCATTAGGTATATGTTGTTGTTGTTGTTGCAATAACTCTTCACAGTTTCAACATCATGTCATCACTATCTTTCGGATGAGGAAAGGTATTCACGACCTCTTCACAGCAGTGTCATGTGTTTGCCTCTTACAAGAGGACTAAGTACTTAACTTAAAATTGGGTAATGTAGGTTGTATTCTCAGTTGCATGATCCCTGAGTTTTTAAAGCTTCCATAAAGACTTATAATGCAAAACCTTAGGCAATTAAACAAGGTTAACACTTGAGTGGCAAAGTTGAACATCATCCCTAATTAATCATGCAGTATCTTAGCCAATCGAATTTTAGACTGGACCTTCCTTGCTTCTTGCGAATATCCAGAACCACGAAGACCATCAATAACACCACGTTTATCTGATTTAAGAATTCTCATGCCACCTCTTATACACGATAGTAATAGCTTAGATGCTGCACGGAATCTCCTGGCATTGCAAAGACTATGCACCATAGTGGAGTAAGTAATAGAATCTTTGGCATCCATTGATTCGAACATCCGTAAAGCATGATCAAGGTGACCAGCTTTACACAACCCATTAATAAAAGAATTCAAAGCAACCAAGTTAGAATCAAAACCCATCATGCTCATATAGTCCAAATGTTGTTGGGCCTCTTTGAAATTACCAGTCCTGCACAAGCCATCAATAAAGATAGTGTGGGTGTACTTGTCAGACTCCAACCCTTTTTTTTCGGCCTCGTGTAACAATTTATAAGCATTATCCAGCTGACCTTCCTTACAATATAGATTAACAATGGTATTAAAAGACACTATATCAAGGTCAAAACCATTTGTAATTATATAGCCCAGGTACTCGTTGGCCTCATTCATCTTCCCAGTTTTAAGTAACATACTTGCAACTGTACAGTAGGCGAAGGCATCATATGTATATCCTTTCCTTCTCATCTCTGCAAAGATCTTAACGCCTTCTTCAAATTGTCTACATCTGAAGCAGCATTTCATTACTGTCGTATAAGTGATGGCATTGGGGATATGACCTGATTCTACCAGCTCGTTGAGAAATTCTCTTGCAGTTTTACCCCGTCCTGACTTGCACAACCCATGAATAAGAATGTTGTAAGTTGCTAATTGGGGAATAAATCCATGACGTTTTATACTCCTAAATAACATTAAGGCATTCTCTGTATATCCATTCATACAAAGACCATTAATTAATATATTGAATGTTGCTGGATGAACAGAAATATCTTTCAAAAGAATATCCTGAAAAACCCTGTATGCTTCATCTGGCTTTCTCAATTTAAAGAAGCAATGCATTAATGTATTGTAACTCCAAATATCAGGAAGAATACTCATCTCAAGCATTTCTTCAAACAGATCGAAACATCGAGATAGCATGCAATATCTGGTAGCTCCAGCTATTAAAGAGTTATATGTAACAGTATCAGGATAAATTCCAGCTTCTTTCATCCTATAAAGGATGGAATAACCTGCATCAATGCCAACAAAGCGGCAATATGCGGTAATCAGTGTATTATAAGTGACCACATCTGGTTGTACTCCAATTCTTATGCCATCAACTATTACAACTTCAGCTTTCTCCAATTGTTTTGCTTTACAAAGAGATGCTACGCAAATATTCATTAACCTTGTTGAAAGTCTACCTTTGATACTCCACATCTAATCCAGGAGTTAAGACCTGTGACCTGAATCATTTTTTGAACAAAATATCAGACAAATCCTTTTCAAATATCAACTCTTTCTTTTGTAAGTACAAAAGAGTAGCATTTTTCAGTTCAAAACTTCAAATCTATAGATGGACATGCACAGTGCAATACAAAATCATTGTATGAAAGGCAGCCCTATCTGTTCTTCTTGGTCAATTCTTATGAGTTATATAAGTTCATAAAATCCATCAAACTGAAAACACGAAATCATCTTTTGGCAATGAACAAAGGTTTTCATTAATGAAAACATCATATAATACAATAGCAGCGAGGAATTCTATGTTGCTCGGACTGTTCAAAAATGCCGACGAGTGCATGTCGGATCCTTCCAAATAATGCACTTTTGGAGGATCCAACAAGGGTGCAACCACATTATTGGAGAGTCGGAGCAACATAAGCAAGGATAATTATAACTCAATCTACCTTTATATTAATCCACTTACAACACCAAACTGGTGCTGCTCCAAGTAAACCACAAGTGTGGTGCTTTCTTTTTCTCAATTGCATTAGTTTCCTTTAACAAAAAAAATCCTCCATTTGTAAGTAAACAGTGTCAAACTATTTAAAAAATCAAAACTTGGAGAAAGCAACAATGTAGTAGAATTATAAAAGCTATGATTTTTCTTGTATTTGGATAAGAATAACAACTTTTGCATTGCTATTATTAGCTATCACAAGTAATGAAATGAGCCTTTCAACCATTGTCCGTTCTGTACAAAGCGAGGAACAAACAAGCAATTACAAACAAGAAGGAATTAACAACCATTGTAGGATATCTAATTAGAAGTAACAATCATGAAACAATACAATTCTTCAATAATTTGAAGGAAAAATGAAATCTAGTAATTTTCAAATGAGGAAAAAAGGGGAAAAGATTAGAGCCAACAATCAAAATGAATATGATGTAAAACAACATTAAACTTCACAAAATTAATCACCTTGGATATACAAAAATGCTTATGCCGGTAGAAACACTACCGGAAAACTTCAATACGACGGAGTACCAGTGGATTTCTGTTTCCGAATTCGGGTAATGATGGTAAGCATTTTTCATTATTGGGCTGGGCCGCATTATTGTCTATTTGGACTCTCCTCTTTACCAATCTAAACCCACATAAGTTTATAGAAAAAAGAAAAGGAATTTTTATAACTTTCACATATAGCAAACACAAAATTCATATTTGTATGCTATAGCAAAGTTTGCATAATTGCAGTCCATAGCAAACATAAATATATATATTTAGCTATACATATACAAAAGAAAGCAATTGTATAATCTGTTTTGGTATATATATACAAAAAGATCAATTGTATAAAGTGAGAGAGACGAGTGAGCGAGCGAGATCTAGGAGAGTGGCGGGCAAGATCTGGGAGAGTGGCGAGCGAGATCTGGGAGAGTGGCGAGCGAGATCTGGGAGAGGGGAAAGAAAATATATGTATATGTACAATTTTCACACATTTTATACATTTGCGTTTTTGTATAAAGTGAGAGAGCGAGATCTGGGAGAGGGGAACGAAAATATATGTATATATACAATTTTCTCTTGCTTTATACAAACACAAACTCATTTTATACAATTTGCGTTTTTTGTATAAAGTGAGAGAGGCGAGTGAGAGAGCGAAATCTGGGAGAGTGACGACCGATATCTGGGAGAGGGGAACGAAAATATATGTATATATACAATTTTCTCTCGCTTTATACAAACACAAACACACTTTATACACTTGCGTTTGTATAAAAAACGAGAGAGGCAAGGGAGAGAACGAGAGTGGCGAGCGAGATTCACCAGGAGAGAGGTGAAATAGCAACAGTTTGCTATGAGATACAATTAAATCAAACTATATTTATATCATTTAATTTGAATTAATAGTTTGTTATTATATACAATTTTCCCTACAAAATAGGACCAAAAGTGCAAATGAACTTTGTTATAAAAGTGAACAAATGGCCCAAACCCGATTCAACTGCAGCCCATAATCAAATCATTGTAAAACTTCGATAGTATTAGGGTTTTTCACCATCTTCTTCGCGCCTCAGGTTCAGTACTCTTCAACTCCCTGCTGCTGCAATTTCGTCCAGCAATGGTATCTCTCTGCAATTTCCCTCGTTCCGTCAGTAGTTTCTTATTCTCTTATGTATATCTCAATGTCGTCTAAATGTTTCTTGTTGTGTTATAATGAGTGCAGGCTTCAGAGAAGAAATTGAGTAACCCTATGAGGGACATTAAGGTTCAGAAGCTTGTCCTCAATATCTCCGTCGGTGAGAGTGGAGATCGACTCACCAGAGCAGCAAAGGTAACACCTTTTTTCACAAAATCTCGTGAATTTGTTTTTTTTTTCCGTTGTTTTGATGTTGAACTAAGATGGAGGGTACTTCTGTTTTTTTTGTTTTATGCTTAAAGGTCTTGGAGCAACTTAGCGGCCAATCACCTGTTTTCTCCAAGGGTAAAATTTTCGAATCTTCAATGCATTTTAACACTTTGTTTTTATGGTTGTTACATATTATTTCATAATGTATTGCATTGTTTTGTATGTAGTGTTTTGATGAATTCAATGGTTGTATATATTGTATTGTTTTCCATCATTATATAATGTCACACATTTCCAAACAACAATTTGAAGAATAAATCTACAAGAAAAGAATAGGTTACACGGGAAGACACTGTCGACTCTTTGAAATAAATATTTGATATGCACACTGATTAATTGTCCAATGCATGAAGTAACGCCTATGTATAAGCTGCGTTTTTGTGGTAATTGGTTAACAATATTGTTGGTCTGGTAGACTGTTAAAATCTGGCTTAATTTTTATCAGTTACATATTAAATTCAGCACTGAACATTAAGTGACAGATTAATATAGAGGGCTCATATAGCTGACTCAAATTAGTTTTGGGATTAAGGTGTCATTTATTGATTTCACTAATCACATTTTAAATGTGAGGTTCTGGGGAATAACTTTCCTTCTCGTCTACTATATAAAGACTTACCTCAAGCAACTAGCTGTGTTGATTGCAGGTTCTTGTAATTGTGTTGGATTTGTTCCTCTTAGGAGTAGTTTTTTGCCAACGTAAACTGCAAGTATTTTTGCAAGATGTTGATCCAGGCTAGCATTACTCATGATCTGAGATTGTTAAAATTTGATTACCATGCTATTCACGAGTTATGGTTAGCTAACTTGCTTCCTGCTTTAGTTCATACATTGATACAGGTTATATGGTTGGTGAATGAACTTCCCAATGATTTTCTTGTGGACATTTATTTAATATACTTTGTAATTATCTCAGTTGTGTCCTGTCCGAAGACATAGTTTGATTTCTCACATGCTTGAGTGGTTCTTATTAACAGCAAGGTATACTGTGCGGTCCTTTGGTATCAGGCGTAATGAAAAGATAGCTTGCTACGTGACTGTCAGAGGGGAGAAAGCCATGCAGCTACTTGAGAGTGGATTGAAGGTTAAGGAATACGAGTTGTTGAGAAGGAACTTCAGTGAAACCGGCTGCTTTGGGTTTGGTATTCAGGAGCACATTGATCTTGGAATTAAGTAAGCAGATTGTCATCTAGTAGTATCTTTTGTGCTTTGCTTTCACGATCTACATAATTAGCTGGCTAGCTTTATTTTACTTGGGTAGTGGTCTGCTACTGGTCTACCTTTTCTAATGCATAACAAGAAAACTATGTTAAAATTTACGTTGGAACTGCGTAAAACTTAGTATAAGTAGTTAAAGAAAGGATTTTACATATAGTTCTCTTAAATATCTGTTCTATTTATTCTTATGGTTGCTGCATCTTACCATGTTAACCTCGGTAGGTTATGAATCTGGTACACATATATAAACTGATCATCTTTTTTGTTCTGAAGTTGTCATTTTGTTGTTTCTTCTCTCTTAACAGGTATGACCCTTCAACTGGTATTTATGGTATGGATTTCTATGTTGTCTTGGAGCGACCTGGATACCGTGTTGCTCGTCGCCGCAGGTGCAAGTCTCGTGTCGGGATCCAGCACAGGGTCACAAAGGAAGATTCAATGAAGTGGTTCCAGGTCAAATATGAAGGTGTTATCCTTAACAAGTCCTCAAACATTCAGTGATAAGCTGAGAACCAGCTTAGCAAGTTTATGCATTGTGTAGACTGATATCTATATATCATTCCTAGAGGAAAGTTTTGGTGCGTTACTCTTAGTTGGTGTATGAGGGAGGATGTGTTAGTTCCCATTTTGGCTATCAATGAACTCTAAATCTTTTTCTTTTTTGTTGAAATCATAGTAGAACCAGTGATCCAGTATGACGAAAGACGTTATGAATACCTAATTGGTTTCCAATTGTGGTAATGAATGGTGTTGTTTAAACATATTTATCAAATTGTATTTGGGGTGTTGGATGTTTCATGTTTGGCATGGAGTGCAATTATGCAACCCAATATATTACGACTCAGCCCAACAAATTTTAGACAGGTCGAGTAAATGATTCATTTATCGATTGTCTGGTTCAAATTCAGCTCAAATTGCTCATTTATGTGAGTTCTAAAAACGTAAATGACAAGTATTTTCCAGCTAGGAAGGATCTAAAGCATAAAATCCAAAAACTTGCGCCAAA
Organism: Solanum verrucosum; assembly: GCF_900185275.1. Taxonomy (NCBI): domain Eukaryota; kingdom Viridiplantae; phylum Streptophyta; class Magnoliopsida; order Solanales; family Solanaceae; genus Solanum; species Solanum verrucosum. The sequence goes on along the minus strand of NW_026019982.1, from coordinate 157,309 downwards.
TAACCTTGGAAATGGATCGTCTTGAATTTTTGACCCTGCTTGTCTCAATGGAAAACCTTCATGGTCAAAAGTAAAAAATTGTTGAATGTGAAGTTTTGTCCAAAGGGAAAACGAGGTCAAAGGTCAATATCACCCCATCTCCAAGACCATTCTCGTAAATTACCTGCCAAAATTGGCTATCTGTGCATTTCTTTTAAAAAACATTACATCGAGGATAGGGGGAAGAGAAATGTGGAAGGGGATTACAAGATAGAAATCAAACCCTTACCGAAAGTTCAGGCAACCAACCAACTAAGCTAATAAGATACCGCACTTGATTTGAGGTTGGGGTACGGGGTGGTGAATGAACTTTGAATTGATAGAAATTTTATACTTGATGAGATGAAGGTTGTTTACATGATAAGAAGAAAGTTGTGCAAACTTGATGGAACACTTCAAGTATAACACCACGATATTCCTCAGCATTCATAGAAACATAATAATTCAAAAGTCTCCTTAAATCTTTAGGATCACAAATCCTATTTGCAATTATCATCTGTTCAATTGACTCCCTAAAATCCTCTCTTGGATCATAAGATGATTTCTCCATAGCTATCATCACTATAAACTTTGTCTTCTCATCTCGCTCCGCCCTCCTCCTCCTTCTCCTCATCTCTTCATTTTTCGCCTCTTCTCTTTCTCTAATCATCCTGTCTAACCTCTCTTGCACCATAGCATGTGTTAAGCTCGAAATAGTCGGATATCTACCAGAACTGGAGCTTTCAGCTTCTTCTGAAGACGACGAAACACTCAGCCTACAGCTACAGCACAAGGCACTGCATCCCTTAAGCTTCTGCTTCTTGGCTGCTGCTGCCTTAGAGTTCTGCATTCTTTGAGCACAGATGTATGATTTGAAGGAGAGATGTTTAAGGGAAAATAATTTATGCAATTAGAAAGTGGGGTTTCACTAATCATGATTATGTCTCAAGATTAATGAACCTGTGAAGATCACTATGGATATAAGAGACATTCTTTTAGCTCATAAAAGCTTGTGATCATGATGTTAATTAGATATTCTTGATTTCCTTTAAAGATTTGTGTTAGGTGTCATGCTTTTTAAGATGTGGTTGAGAAGAGAAGTAATCACGTTTCTCTACAATTATAAACACCATTAAAAGTGGATTGAAGAAACAGAAAAAGTTGCAAAAAAAGGTGAAAACTTTTGATTGTTTTCACATGCTAGGTGCCAGGTCCTATGTACTAGTTGATTTCAAGAATATGGAAAAGCTTTGGTGGTGGTGTGCTAGTGAAATGGCTGCTATATTCAAGTTGATAAAACAAAGGGAAGACATTATGTTGTAGGAACCACTTGGACTCATCATGGAAGATGAAAAAGCTCCTGCACAATTGGAATAAAAAAAAGATTTTTTTTGGGTAAACGAGAAACTCGATGGAGATGGGCCCGCCCTTCTACTCTTGTCCAGTTGAATACCAGGCCACAGGGTTCACACCCCTGACCTGTGCCTAATATACACATCACTTGTGACGCTATTACCACTAGACCAAAGCTCTGGGAGATGGAATATAAGCAAGATTGGTCTTCATTTGGAACAGCTTAGAAGAAAATGGATTTGGTTTAAACCTATAGTTTAATGTGAGTCAGATTTAACTTTTCTTTGCCATAATTGACAGTTACTTTAGATAGCTCATCTTAGTTGGCTACATCAGATTTGATCTGAGACTTGCAGGGAGAATTTAATATAGTTAATACAGAATTAGATCAATAAGCAAATGCAAAACTCACAAAAAAAAACAGAACTTTTCTCTACAACATAAACGCCAATTATGTAAAAATGACACAATAATAAGAGTTGATGGACAAAAACACATTTAAACTATCACCTTTACGCGAGTTTCATACCTCAATTATCCATTGTTCTCTTTACCTACCTAAACTATCACTCTCTTTATATTAAAAACACCTCGATATTGAAATGACCAAATTATTTGTTCCAATTGACAACAAAGTATACGCCAATTCAGCATCAAGGTGCACTTTAATACAAAGAGAGTGAACATATATTATAGATTCTAGAATGTAGAAGAATCTCGCCATACGGCACGAGTAGTTGAGTAGAATACTATCATACCTTTGTTTTGTTGTGTGAAGAAACTATAAAACTTGCAAAGCACACACCTCAACCACCCTGCCAGTGTGAATTGAACGACATATTCATTGCCGAGTTGGGCAGTTGGAAGTGATAGTTGAGGTATGGAACTCGCAAAAATGTGATTGTTTAGGTTTGCTTTTTACCATTAACACAAATAATAAATTTGCAAGTAGGACCTGTGATACAAAATGATTGCAAGGGAGCATGGAAAAACAGTAGGGCCTATGAAATCATGTTGAAAAATATAAACTCAATCAGAAAGTAAGGCTAATCTGTAGTCTAGGGAATATAGTATGCATGATACTAAGCATTAGGCTTCTTTATCCACTTAAAAGCAAGTAGGTGAATGCAAAATCATAAACTACAAAGCATAGCTCAAATAATAGACTTCTTAAAATAGGTATTCCTTTAATGATTAGGCATCTTCCTTCTCTTATGGAGGAAATTCAAGAGTAGCCCACAAGAAAAGCTTGAAACTCAATTCTACTTCACTTTTGTTAACCTTTTCCAATGTGATTTCATTGTTACAAATTTCCAAAGTGTTCCTACTATGGTCCCCAATTAAGAACTCCAAAAGATAATGTTAACTTCTGCAGAGAGGGAAACATTCCAGTCTTGCATATGATCATATAAACTACTCCGCTATCCACATTTTTGGTACCAATTTTGAAATGCACTACGACAAGCTCCAAAAATTTATAACATAAGCTACCTCACTATCATGTTTTTTGTACAATAGAGCTGAACTTCATGAGTTCTTGAACTGCATAATGGTTTATAGAATATACTAAAAGAAAAGAGACAAAAAGAGATCAAGTTAACTATAAATAAGGGAAAACTACAAAATTGTATGTTTGTTTTCACACTACCACTGATTCTAGAGTAAATTGACAAACCAGAATGAAGATCAGCGTACTCCGTCAAGCACTTTGCTGTTTCTGTCAATTTACGAGGGGGAAAAGGACTAATTTACCCATGAACTATCGTAAATGGTATGCAGCTATCATCCATCATACTTTTGGGACATTGGTGCCCTACCGTCCAAAAACTAGAGCATACATACATGTGTTATAATCTTATACACAGATCCAACATTTATTAAATATCAAATCAACGGATAAAATTGTGTCACGTGTCCCTAATTTAGTCTTCCATTAGAGTGAAAAGCATATATGCTCTAATTTTTGGACGGTAGGGGCACCAATGTCCCAAAAGTATGACGGAGGGTATCTGCATACCATTTACGATAGTTCGGGGGTATATTTGTCCTTTTTCCCATTTACGAGAGTAAAACCATACTATGGAAAGTAAGGGGTTTTGTCTCAGGGTGTGGGGGTGGCGGGGAAGCTGTTCTAACAAGTGAGTGCATTTCGTAAGAAAATGCCAGTTTGACTTGCTCAGAATTTATACAATCATGATGCTTGCTCAGCAGTCAGCACGTTAAGTTCTCATCTCCAGACTATACAAAATCATAATGTATACCACATACTAAACAATTCTTAACCAAGTCAACGAAGTTAAGAGGCTAAATTCAATTGACTCACAGCAAAAACACTGGGAATAGGAGCCAACACATTATTAAAAAGAAGAACCATACGAAGTATAAGAAATAAGCCATACTTGCACCAAATAGAAAGAGGCCTCTAGTAAGGTGGAAGAGGAGCAAATGCATGTGTGAATATTTCATGGACAAGGAAGATCTCAAACTCCATGATGAGAAATAATGAGCTTTCACTGTTACAGACTGGGAGGTAACTTGAAGACACCTCCCTTGCTTCATAGTCTAATTACCATGATACTGTAGGTTTACATACATTTAGTCTCTCTATTTGAATAAGGACAGTCATTGGTTTTTGGTAAATGCTGCAAATATAATATTCACATGTTGACAGGTCCCCATGCTACAAAATAGCAGTAGTCTGGCAGAAGCAGAACATGCCATTACTAGCTCAGAACATTGTAATAGATGTTGCCAAGTGGAAAAATGATAATGTGGAGAAAAATGCATTATTATGCAGACTTTTTGAGTTTAAGATAGGGTAAAGATTGAGGACATACAACTACTTACTTTTCTTGCTGGTTAAACATCCTATTGTCACTCTAGTAAGCTCTTCTAGTAAAATGCAAATAGATAGCTACTTTGGAATGGTAAACATCCTATTGTCACTCTAGTAATGAAATCATATGAGCTAACTTTTACAATTTGCAATTAAGTGAAGTTTCAGTAAGTTCATGCATCAAATGGTAAAGCAGAACAACTGCAATAAAGACTTTCCCAGATGAGAGAGATCAGAAGATTCAAAGCTTTAATTCCTGCATAAATTAGGAAAGATTTACGCCTGTATTTCTTCCATCCCATCCACCCTAAGTGTTATTGACCAATCCATGTTAACTTTTAACATTAAGCCCCACGTAACATATTAGAAGCTGTGTCCAGGAAAAGTTGTAGATGCCTGATAAGAGCGGAGAGCCCCACAAGAATATGCAAGATGATTAGCAAGACTTGGCATTTGTAGCATGCAATAGTTGTACCACATGCTGCACTGGTAGTTCGTATCCCTTCACTTTTCATTCTGTTTACATTGTTTGTTCCGTTTATTCTTGTTGCTTTAATTATAAAATAAAACATTTTTTCGTGTTGCTTTCAGCATTTCTCTTGATTCTGCAACAGAATTAAAATTGGAAGCTTTATTTGCTACCAAAGAGAACTTGGTACCATGGAAGATGTAATTAAACAAAGAGAATTAAATCATACACATGATAAAGGGCAAATAACCAAGAGAGAATTTGGAGAAAATCATTTCTTCTACATAATAAAATGTTGCGAGTTGAGATACAAGTTCATCATAGCAGCTAAAATTTTACTCATTTTACATTAGCTCAAACCAATCTCACATCTCTATCTCTAGTGGCAGCCATAACCTTGGTTTCAAACTACAAAAGTTTCTGGCCTAATACAGCTTAAATTTAGTTTTAACAAATGAAGAGAACAACCTCACGTGGTAAGCAACGCTACAACAACAAGAAACAATGAGAAGGAGCACATTAAGGTATTACAAGTTTCTTTCCAGCATAGATGGTGTCCCCTTCAAGCCCGTTAGCCTCCTTAATTTCCTCAATTGATACCTAAGTTAAGCCAAAATACACACTCAGTATGCCACAATGTTATCAACTGGTAAACAAGGAGCTCTTTTTTGTTCTTTTTCATATAAATGAGAAACCAATATTCTAATATAATACAAAATGTGTTACATTTATATGATTGCAGACTTTTAAAATGGTAATTTGACTTATATAGCATTTTACTGGTATTGGAAAAAATATATTAAAGAGTTGAATGAACATTTTATTTTGGAAACATTCATCATTGTTTAAAATTTTAATAGCTCGTAACAAATGGAATGGTGTAAAACATATAGAAATGTTCCCAAAACGAAAAGAATATCATGTAAATTGAGATAGAGGGAAGAACGCGTATGCATACCAAATTTTATTTTGGAAACATTCATCATTGTTTTAAATTTGAATAGCTCGTAACAAATGGAATGGTGTAAAACATATGGAAATGTCCCCAAAACGAAAAGAATGTCATGTAAATTGAGATAGAGGGAAGAACACGTATGCATACCCCATATTTTCTAGAGAATCCCCAAAGTGTATCTCCCCGCTCAATCTCTATCACATTTGGTGACACTTCCTTCGCTCTTCGCTCCGCACAACAACTCGGATTCTGGAAAGCCATAAAATAAATGCAAAGATACAAAAAAAAATAAAAAATGACCACAAAAATAAGGACCGCAAATAACTCCTTCCGTTTTAATTTGTTTGCGTTACTTTCTTTTTTAGTTTGATTCTAAAAGAATGAATCTTTCTTTTTTTGGAAACTATTTAATTTCAACTTTACATATGACATGTTAACTACAACAAGATTAAACATTTAGGTACATTACACATATTGACATATATTTGATTTAAAATCACAAAATTCAAAAATATTTTTTTATTTCATTAAACTTCCTGCTAAGTAAAAATGATACAAACAAATTGAAACGGAGGAAGTACCAATTATGCACACAAGTATACAAGTAAACAACCTTGATGATGGGCTCAGGCTCTGGCTGGCATTGTTGAAGCACTTGAGGCTGAGTTTGAGATGGAGCTGACTCGAAAACTGTTGCCTTTACTTCACTGGTTTTACTGTTGATGTTTTGATTGTTGAATGGATTTAGTGCTTTGAGAATGCTCATCGCGATTCCCGAAACGACCACGAAACCAGCTGCCTTTGATATGGTTTTCTCCTGATCGGAGTTGTCTTCCTCGTTACCGGAGCCATTTTCCGGCGGCCGTCGATTATTCCACATCGCTCGATCGATCTGGTTCGGTTTTTGGAAGGAGAAAAGTGGAAAGGGGTTTTAGGGATTTCAGAATTCAGACTGAGGTTTGAATTCCGAGGGAAATCAGCACGCGTTTGTATCACGCGCGCTCTCATAATTGTCCTCACGAGAAAGTCACCTAACTATATTTGCAACTATAGGTCCTTCTAGTTGCTTCACTGCAATATTGGCCCCCTTCAAGTTTCAAAAATATCTCCCTATACCCTTCAAGTTCTGAGAATTTCTAAACTAGCCCCCTGAAAACTTTAAAACAGTGTTACAGTATCATTAAATCATTTTGGAGATGCATTAATAACATAATAATAAAATAATATTTATCTGCTTGCACTTGTTTATTATATTAAAATTATATTGTTATTTTTACTTGTCACTTTTTGTATATCATTAAAAAAAATAGTTTTTCTTGAATTTTACCTCCAACTTTGATTGTTTATTTTGAAAATTATTTTTCATGATTTAGGACTAAATATCAATTAATATAAATATTATGATAAATATTGGTATAATTATTTATTTTTAAAGGCGTGTAAAGTTCAAAATGACAAGTAAAATAGTACGAAAGGGTACTTTTTAAGTCACAAGTTTCTCAACTATTGGAAAACATATTATATACATGTCGTTAATAGTAATATTTAGTAACGGAGCTAAAATTTTAACTAAAGAATATCAAAATATAAAGAAGTAAAATCATATAGAAACTAAAGAGTGTCAATATGATATGTATAATATATTTTAGTATATGGTTATTAAAATCATATAAATATATAAAAGAAAACATTGGGCCCGTCTGCGTGGCGCCATCACAAACCGTAATTCCTTTTTAATTTATTTATTTTTAAAACTAGTCTTTCCCTTTCATGAAAATTTGTGACTTTAATGAAAAGTTGTGACTTTTATGAAGAGTTGCGATTTTTATGAAAAGTTGTGACATTTATGAAAGATTGTGACCTTTCCGAAGAGTTGTAACTTTTCCAAAGAGTTGTGACATTTCTGATAAGGCACAATAAGCATTTGTTCACACTACCCTTTGTTGTCTATAAATATAGAAATTTCCTCTCATTTTAAAATAACGAAAATTCTGAATTTCTTCTTATTCTGCACAAAGACATAGATAACTACACAATAAATTAGTTGCTCATATTCAAAAAGAAGTATGGACAGATTCTCAAGTTTACTGCAAGTTATAAATATTTTTCTTGAAGTAATAAATGTGTTTCTCGACACTGCAATTGGAATAGAAGCGTAGTTTCAAATTGAACTCCATCACTCTGTTGATTTTTTTTAAAAACACCCAAATAAACGGAATAGTGTAATATTTTTCCCTTTCAAGTATATTTAAAAGTTGGATTATTGTCCAATATGATACATTCTCCCTTTAATTTTCCATTTTGATAATTACTCATGATACATTTAAATGGGAAACTTTAAAATGATATATGTAAATCAAAAGGTAAGGCTGCACTTTCTACACGTTAGAATTTGAATATTTGTTCATTTTTTTCGGCCTTTTAAAATTTATTTATCCCTTTACCAACGATTATTTATTAGAAAATTTAATATTTCACGTTGATGTTCATTTGATTTTCCAAAAATATCAAAATAGTAACACTTCCAGGAAGCAAAAGGATAAACTATGAAATCAAATTAAAGGTGATTGATTAAAGAATAAATAATAAAATGTTATAATTATCATTTTTTTTACATTATTAATATTTGTTATTGCGTAATCTTGTATGTAAGATAACATAATGTTTTAGTTTTATTAACGGATATGTTTAAAGTATTATTTTATAAATTTTGTGATATTAAATTCCCGTGAGAGACACCGATAATTTTACTAGTTAAATTAAATTAGAGATGAAGCGTGCAAGTAAAATCCTCCACGTGTCATTGCTTACAATTTCACGTTCCATCGTACGCCAAACTGCACAAAGATTCATTCTTTCCCACAAGGGGCCAAGGTCCCTCTACATTCTTGGAAAATAAATGGTTCACACCTTGCCATCTCATCATTTCTCCTAATTATTTTTTATTTTGTATTTTTCAAAAATTTTCCCTCCTCATAAACTTAAATATATTCTTTAATTTCCACACAAAAATATCCCAAATCCACTATTTCTGTATTTATTTTGATCCATTATTTGGTCAGTTCTTGATTTTTTTTTGTTGTAAAAATGGCTCAATTGTTGTCACCTGTATGTACAGATTCACTCAAATTACACAACCCAGTTCAGTGTTTCTATCCAAGAAGTAAAGTTCCAATTTTTTGTAATAATTTGAGCTCAATGGGTGTTTTTGGAAGGAAGAGAGGAGGATTAGGGAGAATTAAAGTTGCTTATCAAGATTCTGCTGCTGCATCTGAGGAAATTGCTGATGATTTTTATGCTGTTTTGGGTTTGGTAATTTACAACTTATTTTTTTGCATTTTACTTCTCAAAGATCAATTTTTTACTGTTTTTATTTGCTGCTTGGTGTATGGGGTAAGGTGATTTGAAGCTGTTTTTTTCTTTTCATGTCGTAGTTTCTGTTTTTGTGATTACTTGCAGTGAATTTCTCAGTAAAGAGGTAATTTATCTATGTATTAATTTTTGTGTAAGTTGTATAATGTTCAGTAGCTGGTTAGGAAGTAAGTTATTTATGTGAAAATTGATATGATGCTTGGCTTGCAATTTAGAAACTCACATAACTAATATATGTATAAGTTATGAGGGAATTGGTAACAATCTTATGCAGGGAGAAGATGGAATAACTAATATGTGCATAATTTTAATCAGCTACCAAACGGTTTCTGATAGGGTTGCTTCATTAATACTCTTAAGGAAGATACACCATGAGTTTATAGTAACAAAAGAATCTCAGTTGTTTGTACTTTATCAAGATTCAAGAAGCTCAGTTTGCAGGAGTCTAGAGGCGGATCTAGGACTTTAAGTTTATGAGTTCCTATAATGACCTCAAGTTAACATATAGTAACAATTGATTTCATGATAAAATATTTACAGATACAAGGTCAGGGCAAAAGTTATTAGATTCACGTAAACCCATAGGTCACACTCTAAATCCTCCCCGGTGCAGGACAATGGAAAATGCTCATTTCTAGCATAATTTTGTCTGTTTTGTTTTTCTCTTGCCTGTTTCCTTTTCTGTGTTTTCTTTAATCATGCTAAAGGATATCTCGTTAACTTATAATGTCCGTTATGTTGCTAGCTTCCCGATGCTACACCTGCTCAAATAAAGAAGGCATACTATAGTTGCATGAAAGCTTGCCATCCAGACTTGAGTGGTGATGATCCCGAGACCACAAATTTTTGCATGTTTATCAATGAGGTCTACGAGGTGGGTGCTTCACAATTTGACAGTCCATGTGTTTTATCTGGAACTTCAATTTCTAATCATTATAATACTGTAGATTCTTAGCGATCCAGTGCAAAGGAGAGTTTATGATGAGATCCATGGGTACACAGCCACAGCAATCAACCCTTTCCTGAGCGATTCATCACCGAAAGATCATGTATTTGTTGACGAGTTTAGCTGCATAGGTATTATAGTCTCACATTTTATTTGTTTGTTAATTTTTTTTTTGTTCCACTTCATGTCTCTTTCAAGTAGCTGTCCTTTTTGTAGTTCCAGTTAAAATATGTCGATCGTTAACCATAATCTATTAGTTAAATTGTTGGTTAACTATATTTTGAAACACACATCTTCCATAGTTTCAGTTTCCTTTTTCCTGATGCTGAATTCTTAAAGGTCGTGCTTGTACTAATTAAAGAAGCTAGTTGTCATCTGATCACCTCCAACACATTTATTGTCACCAAATCATGCTTTTTTACAAGGCTAGAAAGCGAGAATGTTTCACGTCTCAATGAGTCTAAATGCGTAAAGTATATAGAAAGAAGTGCATAGATTTTGTGTAGTCTAAGTGCAAAGCATTGTACTTCCAATTCTAATTTTGTTGAACTATGTAAAGGATGTTTTGCCAATTCATTGAAATAAAAAAAAATTGCAGCTCGTTCTTGAAAAGGTATGATTTAGAACACTTCTCTCTCCTTCACAGGCTGCAAAAATTGTGCCAATGTTTGCTCAAAAGTGTTTGGGATTGAGGAAGACTTTGGAAGAGCTAGAGTTTACGATCAATGCGGACACCCTGATTTAATTCAACAAGCGATAGATAGCTGGTGGGTTCTTCCTTCATAGATATAGCTGCTTGTCTCGAACTTATATATCCGTTCTACTAATGACCTAATGTAATTTTGCACTGAAAAGTTTCAAGTAAGAAAAGACATATAGTTATTATTTCCTTTCTGGTCTCTCAATGTGGTAAAATCATGATACATAGCAAATAAAGTTGCAAAAATGATACTGCAGATTGGCAATTGAAGTGCAATGCTGGAGCTTATATATGTGATGCATCTCCTATGCTATCTTGTTTCGTTCATTTGTTTTATCATGCTGCTATGAGATCTTTCAACTGTCATATTCTTGCTCTATCAAATGCTTATGACACACGCTAAGTGTGACTATAGAACAACTTGAGACTTGAGTCACTAGAGTATAGTTCAAATGTGTATCTCCTTTAGACCGCAATGTTTATTCTATCTATTTCCCCTCCCATAAGTAGTTATAAGCTGGTCAAATAAGCTTGAACTTTAGCAGAGTATGGAAGAGTGTCATTTGTGAAAGACTGATGTAATTAAGTTTGCTTCAACTTCTGGGAATATCTGCATTTTTAGTTTTAACAAAGATTCTTATGCTATATTAAGGCTACGTTTCCAAAAGGAGAGGGAAGGAAACTTGATTTATATCTTATCATCTGATGACTTTGAGTTCATCCATTGGAAAAGAATTACATACTCCCTCCATTTCAATTTGTTTGTTTGATTTTAACTTGACATGGAGTTAAATAAAGTAAAGAAGACTTTTGAATCTTATGGCCCTAAACTAAAGATATGTAGAAGACTTAATTTTGCCATGCGGAAAGTTAGAACTAAAGAGTTGTCAAAAAAGGGAAGAGGCATTCTCTTTGAAAAGGATTAAAAAGGAAAGTAAGATGAACAAATCGAAATGGAGGGAGTACCAAATTGGACTTGTTCAATGGCTCAACAATCTTGCCTCTTCCTAAATATGGAAGGTCTAACTAATCCTTTGCTAAATCATTATTTTTTTTCTGATATGTTGGAAGTACCATTTTATTTGCCAATATGGTTTGATTGTCTTACGATCCTTATGTTTTGTACTTCTGCTATATCCATCTCACAGGATTTGTAGTATCGAATGATATTGCAAGTCAAATCACTAGTTCTTTCTCTTTGCAGCCCAGTGGATTGCATACATTGGACTTCTGCTGCACAGCTGTCTTTGCTTGAGGATGAAATGCGAAGAATAGAAAGAGTAAATGTGAGCTACATTTCTCATTTATCTTGGTGATTTATGTCCATCACATATGCAGTTTATATTCCTTTTTTGCTGCTCTAAAATGCTCGACGACTTCACGAGTTGTTGCCAGATCAATTCTAAATTTATGCTTTTTGCTGAATACTCTGGATGTCAATAACCTAATACATCCATGTAATACTTTGGATATCAATAACCTAACACATCCATGTAATACTTTGGATATCAATAACATAAATTTATGCTTTTTGCTGACTGAACTTGCCTAATCACCTAAAAGTTCTATGAACACGAAATAAGTAGATACTGCTTTAATCATCTCACTCAACTCTATGCGACCAAAAAAGTTGTAGCATTCAAAATACCTTGCATTCTCCTTAAAATCTAGTAAACTGCCTTTAACTAATCAGGCAGGCCAAGGGTTAGAAGAGCGGCAGACTACTCCTTTGCAGAGTTATCTAAGTTGGTGGTCTAACAAAACGGAATATGATCTTCCATCTACAGCAAAGATAGCACATTCTTCTCTCTCTCTTGTGAGATCCTTTTGAATGTTTTGCTCTAAGGGTGAATGTTTTAGTAGATCTGTAGCTTTTGATCAGGTATAAAGGGATTTTGTGGAAGTAACAGTCGGTTAATCAGACTAGCTGTGGATTAATGCTTTTATGTATTGCTTTTATTTAAAGATAGATTCTACTTGCTTCTTGTCGTGTTTGGCGATGGTATTCTGTGATCCATCTAGATTATCCAAATATTTGCTTCCGTTTGAGTTAACAAGTTTCAATTGACTCTATCAACTAAACAACATATGCTGCTAAACTTTACAAATTCCTTAATCTTGTTTGATCTTCTTTTAGGTTGGTATTGAGTGTAACATGTATATTTTATGTGTCAATAGGTTGCATTGATGCTATCAGGAATGGGCAGTGGAGCCATGGATGTATTCAGAATGGTAAACCGTAATTCCGTTTTTTGTCTCTTTTGTCCGTATGAGTTTAATTTCTAGTTGATGCTATCATGATATTTTGGCCTTGAGATGTCCATAATTCTGTTGCAGCTTCAGCGTTCCATATGCTATCTACAACTTTTCTGTTATTTTATTTATCAAGACCACCATTAGTTCTGTTTCTTTGTTTGGACTTCTTGGAAGTGAAGTGATGGTTTGGGTACACTCTCGGAATGATTTGTACAGTTGGCTGAATTAGCAAGTCGTATTTTTTAAGAAATGTTCTGATAGTGAAGCTCTTTGCATTTAAAGTTCAGCTAAAGATTTTGTCTTCTCCGATTCCCCTTTACACATTTGAATCATGTCAAAATGCTTTATGATGCAGGCGAGCACACGGTGGGAAAAACGACAATCTAAAGTCTTGGTATGAACTCCTAGCTCAAGTGTTTAAAGTTTATCTTTACCTATCTTGTTATATTCATCGTTCAGTTTGTTTGTTTTGCTTATACACAAAATCTCGAATTACTTGTTAACAATATTTCGGACAGTGGTATTTTATATATGCCAGGGCGCTCGTGGTACGTGTTGCATACTGTTATGCATGTTCCAGATTTTTTGTTTGGCTTCGCATGCATTATGAAGTTTTAAGTTCTAGTAAATGTAGATATGGTGCTGCAGTTTCCTCTGTTCTTTGTTCATTTTTGTCTCATTTTGAGCAGTGAAATTTCCATGACTTTAGATATTGCTTTGAATCTTGTTAGTTAACGGTATAGTTTACCTTCATGGAATATTACTAGCAAGATCAGAAAATGTGCACTTGTTTGTTTAACAGAGGGGTACATAAAGTTGTTTCCTATACGGGATTTCATGCTCGATTTTCCTCCTATTGATAGTTGTAACATTGTGATTAGATTGAAAACTTTTATGACATGTAAGCTACTGCAGGAACAAGCTAAAGTCAGAATGATGAAGAAGAAAGATTCTGAGAAAACTGAATCATACTGGGATAACCTATGGGGTGATCGTAAAGACTACACAAAGACAGGTAGGAAAACTAAGCCTAAATGAACTTGCTTATGCGTATTACTGTGTAACTAATTTGATTTGGTTTCTACAGAGGAGGAAGTGGAAGATAGATCAAAACGAGCTGCAGCAGCTGCTCGAAGATGGAGAGAGTACTCAAGGAGAGGTGCTGACAAACCTCCTACCTTTAAACTTCCCGAGGCCATCTCTAATGACAATTGACATATATATACTTCCTAACCAACATTGCAGTACACGGTACATGCATCTCCCCATTGTAAAATATGGTACATTTAGATATAGTATATTCAGATAGTCATGATTCCTCCCCATATCAATGTAATTATATAGCTAAAATTTACCTCGGGTACATCTATCTGTATGTAAGATTATTCATAATTCAATAAAAGTTGTATGAGAAGAAAATGGAGAAAACAATTATTCTACCTGTGTATTCGTCGTGTCATATTCATGATTGATGGCTCTGTCTGATTACCTAAGAGTGCATTTGAATGAGATCTTTCATTTTAGCACCAGAAGTGGGAAAAATCCCCTGTGAGTTGTGACAACACAATATTATCTGTTGCCTCGTAAGTACTTATTTTAGTCTGCAGTGAGCTAATAGTGTTCTGCATAACCCCGTATTTGCATCGACCCTCTTGTTTCACTCGCAGAGGCACAGCCATAATTAGGAGTTTGGGGGCGTCTTTGCATCGATCCTCTTGTTTCACGCGCAGAGGCGTGGGGTTCGAAACCACAACTCTAGCATGAAAAGTACTATTGATGTACATTTGACATTAAAATCTCTTATGTTAATTGATTGTATACTTTCAGCCCTACTCTTCTGTTATACCTTAAAAAATACTTAGGTTCTGTATGAACTTGACTTTTTAGCATAGAAAACAAACGTTGGAAATGGTGAGAATAATATGTACTTTCTGATTATTCTATATTTTTTTCACATGTTTTTCAAATCTAATTTCTTTTTACTGCTATTATGTGTGTTGACTTTGGTAAGCATATTATAAGAAAAAAGTCATCCATAATCTTTGCATGGCCATTATTTTAATCAATGTTTGTTACATCATAATCTATTATTCTCCATGTAAACAATACTTAGTTGACTATTGTATACTCCTAGTTGATGTTTGGTAACTATATTCAATCTTGTCATCATAATTCATACTCTCTTGGTGTTTTCTTGGTGTGTGTGTGGGGTGGGGGGTTGGTATATCATTTTCACATTTTTTGGTTTGGTGAGTGAGAAGGGAGGGAGAGGCAATAACAGTATTTCATAATGTGTTAAAGCCTCTTCTTCCGCTCTTTAAAAGGAATTTAAGTTATATACAAAGACTTTTATTCGTAGGTCATCAAAGATCAAGTATATCTTTTATACACTATGTTTGTTATCATTTTTAATGCCTATGTTTGGTGAGCTTTTCTTCGCCATGCATACTTGCAAACTATCTTCAAATATCGTTGGTGTATATAGCTTAAATTGATATTAAACGTAGTAATTTGGCACCATTATTGTTAATTTACTCCAATCATTGTCCAGTTAGTTGGAAATCAAGTTACTTTCGAAATGACCTAACATCTATGTTAATTTAGTTTTACTTAAGCGGCCTTTAGTTTTTGTATTCTTTACTTGTCATGATTTAAGCACCTGACATACATTGTTCGCTTAATCTCAATAAATTTTATAAATTATTCCTCGAGTTATCATTATTGAGTTTAAAAGTGTGTATCATATGAACGTGCATTATGCCTATGTCTTCTATAATTCTTCATTTTCCATTCTCATTCAGTTGTATGATTCGTCTTAGGTTTCATGTGCATCAATTCTTCACCAGCTTATCAACCTAGAATTTATTAAATAATAATAACAAAAATTCAATTTCAAAGCAATTCAAACAGATAATAATGATGTTTGTGTGATTATAAATTAAAACATATGAACTACTTGATCATTTTTAACAATGTAACAATGTCATAAAATAGTTGAAATATGTACAAATTAATCCAAAAATATTATTAAGGATGATTTTAATGTAAGATAACAAATCAATGTAGTAAATAAAAAGCTTTCTATGATTAAGTGGAGAAATTTAGCCATACAAATATATTACAGTTAGATCAACAAAAGAAAAAGTAATCCCATCTCATCTTCTTGAAACTATTTTTTGGTTTTTGGTTTCAACTCGAAGTTCGATACTCGTATTAGAGTTCGCTCTCATTAAATCGCACATTACAGAACCTATTTTAAGGGTAACACTCAATTAAAACTTTTCTCGTATCCAAGACTCGAACCCGACATATCTGGTTACTATCTAACCGTAGAAGCAACAGTATGAGCCCAAAACTTCAACTGATCTTTAATTTCCATTTCATTTCCAAAATCTGAATTAATCTTCCAACTTTTCAATGCATTCTTTTTCCAGTCCTCCATTTTTTTCTTTTCTTCCCAAACACCCCATGCTTCTGAAAGATGAGGTCTTGAAACTCCACTTTCATCATTTTCATCAAAACCCCTTTCATTTTCCATTCCTAATCTCTTCAATCCAGGAATTATTGACACCAAATTTGAATCTTTATCCTTATCTGAAAACTCAAATCCAAGATCCATAAACCCTTTTAGCTCCTCAAATTCTAGCTCTGATAAACTTTTACTATTTTTACTTCTCTTTTTTCTGCTTCTTACATTTGCTCTGTTTTTAACAGCTGCTTCAGGGGAAAATTTGAGCTCATTGTATTCTTTACCAGACAGAATTGGCTGAAGTTTAGCTTCAAGAACAGATTTTGGAGATGGGGATTGTGATTTCTCTGAAATACTATCAAAGGTGTAATCTTTAGAGATCAAACAGTGGTCACTCTGAGATCTGACCATAAAAGTTGGAGTTCTTGAAAGTTTTGGGGTTTCTTCAAGAATTTGTTTGATGGGTTCAACAATTGGGGTTGTAGAAAAGGGGTGTTTGGGTTTGAGTATTTGGGATTGAAACCAGTGAAAATCAAAGAGGTTAAGGAATTCTTCAACTTCCATTAATGGAGGCACAAAGGAGGAAAAAGATTTGAGGGGGTGGGGGGTGGGAGTGGGTGTGGGGGTTTAGAGATAGGTTTTAGAAGTTTAGGGAGGATGATGAAATGGTAAATTACTAGTGGGGAACATTATATAAAGGGTATCTTATTTTAAAATTTCAAACTTTTGCAAATTGGCAATTATGCTCACTTTATTAAAGTAAAATCCACGTTTTTCTAACTGTGTGGCGCAATGGTTAATAAAGTGATTAAAAACTCGTTTTAGGTTTGAAACTCAATAGAGATAAAAAAATAAAATTAGCTGATTTTTTCTATTTGTCTTAACCTTGTTGGATAGGGTTACCTTATATCTATTGCTGATGAGAGATGGAAGGTATCTTGTGAAATTAGTTGAGGTGCACGAAAGCTGGCTCGGACAACCACAATCATAAAAGAAAAACCACCTTTACTCTTCCACACAATTTTTTGGGATGCTTGGTAAACGTAAATATAAGAGCAATAATGTTAAATATGTTGTATTAGTAATGTTCAAAATTGTTATGCTGATAACTTTTTATTGATGGTTGAGCTTGTTCTATTAAATGAATAGGATGTATTAGAATTTAGAACAACAATAGTGAATAAGGTGATTGGTAGGAGTATATATAAGAATACTATTGAATATGATATATTAGTAATCTTTGATATTGTTATGATGAGATATATTCAAGTTGATTTGTATTATGCTATGTAGGATATGTTTACTAATATAATTATATACAAATTCAAATATTTATTCGTACACACACAAAATTAAAAATATATATAGTTATCAGCTTAAATAGTCTGTTTATGTATTATATTATTTTACAAAATCTCTTCTTTTTTTCTTCTAAGTTTTGGTATTTTCAAAGGAATTGAGGCGCGGGAGTAGGTAAGGAAAGAGTTGCTCCACATATTTAACTTTTTTTCATCACTAATGAATCATTTGATTGGTGTTGTTTGGAGTGCATAATCCTTTTGAAAGAGGCATACTCCACAAACAAAAGAATCCACGTCATTTGTAAATATATTTTTTGATTTCTCACTCAGATATTCATATAAGAATTCATAGAGAGGAGGATCCTATTCGAGGGGAAGTGTTTTCTATCAAGAATTTTTCTATTTTTAGGGTTTAAATCTGTGGCTTGTAATTATGGAATAAGCAGTCATATCCACCGCACCATATTTTTTTATGGTATTTATAAAGATTGTGTCCAATAGTTTCTTTTTTCTTCCAAATAAAGAATTGTTTTAAAATTAAAATAAGACACTTTACTGCTTAAACGGTAATATATACTATGACCTATCTTTGATCTGTATTCACTATAAAACTGAACAAAAAAGTAATGTAAACAGTGCTTTTCTCATTTTAGTAATTATTTTATAAATTTTGTGATACTACTAAATATCCGTGCGAGACGTAGATAATTTTACCAGTGTAGAAATATAATGAATGTTACGGAAATCATGAAGATGTAGTAGCTATACAAATTTCACATATACTTTAAAAAAGATTTGATTATTCATAAGAAAAAAGAGAAATTTATAAATAATTAAAGATTAAATATATAGATGATCAAATATTACGAAAACTAAAATCAGTTTTTTTTTTATTAGACTAGGTAATTAACCTATCGTAAATGCTGGTGGTGGTTATCACGATGGATTATAAAATTTTAATTATCAAATGAAAACTAGCCTTTGAGATACGTGAAAAGTAAGATTCCACTGTTTGTGAAAATTTGTTAAAACAATTGTACTACTAGGAGTATTTTATTACTTATTTTTTATAGCAATTAACAAACAACTAATATGATTAGAATATAGTTTTCTTCTTTGTTATTATCAAATACAATGCATGGAAATCATGCCGTACGTCAATTATTGTCATGGAATAAGTCTTTAATTTACATTTCTTAATCACTACTAGGGTCTAGGTCTAGCATAAAAACAACAACAACAAAGCATACTCAATATAATTTAATAAATGGAGTCGGAAAGAATATAATGTACTTAGTATGCAGATCATACTTTTATTTTGGGAGGTAGAAAAAAGCTATTTTCGATAGACCTTTTGACTCGAGAAAAAGCAAAACAAACTAGTTGAAGAAGAAAAAAGGGAAGTGAAAAAGTCCTGATATTATAATATATAAAGCATGATAAAGCAATATGAAAAGTGGAACAACAACTTATCATAAATAATGCAGTAATCGAAGTATAGAAAACAACAGATAATAACAGAATTTGAAGGACAAGAAACTACATAAATAATATTATGATTACTAGTATATATATATATATATATATATAAGCGTGACAATGCTCAACTACCTACTAATTAACCTACTACCTCTGTATCCTTCATAATCTTTTATCTAAGGTCATATCCTCGATAAGAAGAAATTGTGTCATCATGTCACTCCTCAATACTTATTTGATCTATCTCTACCTCTGCTAAAATCATCCATAGTCAACCTCCCACACCTCCACACTGGAGCATTAGTGCATCTCCGATCCTCATCACAGGCCCGAATTACATATCTCATTTTTGTTTCCCTCATCTTGTCCTCCAACAAGGTCACTCCGATCCCACGACCTTGTTTCGGATATCTTCAATTTTAGTTCTATCTCTAGGACTCTATGTGCACTCACACATCCATCGCACTACATCTTCATTCACAATATTCATCTTTTGAACGTGCGACACTCCGCTCCATACAACATAATTGGTCTATCCCACTCAATCTGTAAAACTTGTCAATAAGTTTTGATAACATCGATCTTCTAATTAATTATCACATAAAACTTAGAATATAAGCCTTAATTTCATCCATTATGCACCAATATGATATATTGATCTTTCTACTTCATTAATAAAAAAACCTAAATTATACTACATGCATCTTGAAAAGTATATCACAGGAAGAATACGACTTTTTACATGCATTTGCTGGTCTTCTTCTTTCAGTCAAATGTCAGCAATCGAAAATCAAACAAGAAGTAGGAAAAAGAAAACAAATGTATTTTGCAGACTTCAAAAAAATGAAAAGGTGTGGGGGTGGGGGTGGGGTGGGGGGGGGGGGGGGTTGAGAGGGGGATCTGACTCCTCTCCATTATAATTGATTGCGTGAGGTGGGAATAGTTTGTTTCTTCACAGGCTTATCGAACACATTATTTAACTATACAAAATTATCTAGTAAAATCACGTGTCTTTTGTTTGTGACAAAAAAATCACTTTACTAAGCCAATAACACTGAAAAGGTCATTCAATAAGCTAAATACCTATTTTACCCTTTAAATTTTCAATCTTTATTGCAACATGAGATGATTATAATAATATTTTGCTATTAGTCAAAAAATGTCAAATAATAACGCCAGCAAATTATGTTAAGTTTGTAACAATATTGAATTTAAATCACCCGTAAAATGAAATTTAAATTAAATTTGAATTTTTACGCGTTTCTCTAAATAAATAAATAAAGGAGCCCATAATTTTAGTATACTACACGTGAGATAAATAATGGCACTAATAAAACGTGTATATTTGACTATTTGACAAATTTTTAACCAAATTAAAATTAATTAAGTAGGTTCACCATCCACATTAATTTATTTTCACTGTTTCTGCTTTGATCGGTTGTACTCTAGGCCAAACTTCATGTACCAAAAGCAGACAAACATGAAATAATTTTTTAAATAAACGACGTTCACGTGAACAAGACAGGTACATAAAAAATATCATTCACATGATTCATAATGATTCTCTATGTTTATTGTTATTCAAAATTTTATACTAAAGTACTTATGTGAATTAAAGTCGAGACAAATATGAGGTAATTATTCACATATAGCGTGTAAAAAGAAGTGAAACATGTGATAAAAGTAACTTTTCTTCCTTTTCATATTTTGTAGAGTCTCATAAATAAGATATGGATCAGGGGTCGATAGATTATACGTATCATTGCAAAAAGAAAAATATTTTATTTATGGAGATCAAATTTATATATTGTGATGCACATAAACTTTTTGCAATCTAATAACAAGACGATCTTCAAAACCTCTGTAAACATGTTTAATCAAAGTCATAACAATGACTAAAATAACCCCCATATTTAATAGTATAGTTTTGAGGAGGTATAGTAACCTTATTCTTATTGTTTCTTCGTTTCAAAATATTTATCACGTTTTGCTTTTTTATTTTAATCAAATATATACTAAACTTTACCACGTGATAGACTAACTTTTTCTCCCTTTTATGTACTGTCTCTGATTTAGTCCAACTGTCAAAACACTTCGAATCGAATTTAGAATTTTACATAATTATTTATTTAATGTGTCATTTTCTTTTATTAAATTAAATGCAAGATATAGTATAATTTGATTCTTTTTTCTACATCAAACTGTTCTTTTATTAGTCTCTTTTGGATATTTGATAAAATTAAAAGTGATACAGAAAAGGTTGGTATAATCCCACACAAACATTAAAATTGTCCAAAAGTTTTTGGGCAAGAAATAAAAATTAAACCTTCTATTTTTAGCTATTTGGACAAAAGTTGGTTTGAAATTTTCACTTATAACAACTGACTGATCTGGAACACATTTTAGCATAAGAATTATTCCATTAAGATGAATACTCACCATCAATTTTATTTCTTCCATATGATGTCCCATACTTATTTCAGGGTTAGATCAATTATGATTTATGTTGAATAATTTAATTTAGGAAGTTAAACATTTCTTAAGATCTGTCGGAAATAATCTTTATGTTTCTGAGATAAAGATAAATCTGCATATATTCTATCCTCTTCAGATACACTTTATGGAACTACACTACATATATCGTATTGTTGTTGTTGAGTTAAGCACTCCCTATCAAAAGTGATTTCATTTGTCAACATTATTTTTAATTATGCTTCTACCGATAGTGTAGTTCTGTAATTTTATTAAAGAAAAAGTAAAATTCGAGTTTGAAGTTCAAATTACAATGATACCCTTATAGACTACATAACTTGAACTAGTATGGCCCGGTTCAATGTAGGATACATTATTAATAAAGTTTTTATATGTTTATTTTTCAAAGATTAATCATCACATTAGTAGATACAATTTGAATAAAATTTGGACACAAGTAAAGAAAGAATTGGTTTAGAAAAAGTAACCATTTATGAGTATTACTTTGTCAACACAATTATTGACATTGACAATATTTTGTATAGTAGAAAAAAACGAAGACTATTAAGGACAAGATCATTGTAGTCATTGTATTTACATTTTACGAGCCCACAGATTCAATAAATATATCAAAAAAAATTCCCTTTTTATTAAGGGGGTCGGGGAAATCTTTATTTTTTTTTCTTTTCTTTTGGTAGGAGAAAAACAATGTCACTTGTCAATCAATGAGAAGGATCAAATGACGAATATTAGTTATGTTAGATACAAAATAAAATTTCTTTGGTGAATGACGGTGATAGAGTTATGTTCTATTATGTAAGATATAAAAGAAAAAATATAAGTTTCTAAGGCTTCAGTTGCTGAAACTTGAATGATATACACACGTTTTGTCATGTCAATGTAGAGTGTACACGAAATATAATTTTGTTAAGAAGAGATGTCGTAGTTAAAGTGTCTATCTGATAGTTGATGATAAATTTAAATGTCTATTTATGTATTGATCTTTTTTTTTTGAAAAAATTACAGAAATCCCACCTTTTAGTTTACTTATTACCATTATCCCCTATAAGTTTTACAAATTTACAAAATTCCTCATTTTTGCGCATCAGATTAATGTATCTCGCGCATCAGATTAGTGTATCATGTATAAAATGTAATATATCTTACTTATCGATTAATGTATCTCGCGCATCAGATTAATGTATCAACGCTTATATTATTGTATCCGTTTGAGGGATTTCTATAATTATAAAATTTTAAGGGATAGATTGTAATTTTGCCTTAAAAGTATGTGATTTGTGTAATTTGTTTTTCGTCTTACTTTCACTCCTCCGCATCAGTGGGCTTTAAGTACGAGGAAAAGGGCCTGAATTAACCATACTTTGGCATTTTCCAACTTTATAGGCCCAATTTATCAGCCCATTTCTGATTGTATTGGCCCATTAGCCAATCTCTGCCTTTTCTTATAATTCAACTTCTTGTCTTCGGGATCTTTACACAAATAATCGGCTGAAATATAGATTATACATTACTTACAAAGAAATCAATATATTTTATACATCTATCATTATTTTCAATTTAATCAATTTGATGGACAGCTATTTAGGTAAATTCTTCTTTATCCCTTATCATTCATTATCCTATTCCTTTCAAAGTGTCATTCACAATTTTATTTTTCTAGTGAGAGTCAAAGTCAAGTAACCAATTTCGAACGTTTAATTTACTCAAAAAACTGGTACTTATTTTTATTAAATTAATTACAACAAAAACAACTAACATATGGATATAATTTTACAAGTAGAGTTTGGGAAGAAAAAGATGTACATAAATTTTATTTATCTCTATCTTTGTGAGGTAGAGAGATTGTTTCTGCTTAACCGTCGACTCAATAGAGAAGTTATCAAAGCAGCGTTGCGAAAATATATGACAGCAAAATAGCAAGATATAAGGCAAATGAAGCAACAAACAATACTATACATTGGAGAATAAGAAACAACACATCTTCTGGATACTACTACTAATACAAAGGAGATGAGATATGAATAGCCCCCTGCCTCTCCTACATAAAGTACGATAACAATCAGTCACCTACTAACCTTCTACCATAATCCTCGACTTCTATATCTTTTTATCTAGAGTTACATCCATAGTAAACTGGATTTGTGTCATGTCTTGTGTAATTACCATCTAGTATACCCACACATCTATTTGATCTTTCTAATTTATGTTATATCCTCATCTCCACTAAATTCTCACATCCTTAATTAATTTAAGCAAAGGTCTACAAATGTTTCTACTGAAAAGACAAATCAGAATACAATTAGAGGTCTAGATAATTTTCTTTTTAGTAGAGAGGTAAGTAATCTTTCATTTTCAATTAGAAGTTTCAAAGTCTGAATCTATAATCAATTTTATTAAAGAACACTTCATTCCTCGATTTGAAATTTTCCCATGGGCGGAGCCAGCTTAGGTGAAGGTGGTCCAACACACACCTTTCGTCGAAAATTATGAGGTGTACAGAGGTTAAATATTAGTAACTATTATGAGCGTGTATTTAATTTTGCACGATCTTAACATAACTAACAAGAAAATTTGCACACCCTTCACAAAGTTGCTAGCTCCGCTGATTAATTTTTCGATACAAATCCAAATTCTATCATACCTTAATAATCATGAATATCAAGTCACGAATGAAAATGATTTTTTAAAGAAAGACTAAGACTTGAACATATCGAATTATCCTATCGCTATTGATGACGGTAATCATTTTAATACAAAAATATAATATAATATAATTATTATTAAAAAGGGAAAGATCAAATCTTTTCTTTGAGAAATAATGAAAAACAATTAATTAGCTAAATAATAATTGTGAGTATTAAGCGCAGAAAGAACCGGTCTTTCTGACTTTTAGCCAACATATTATTAATTAATTCAACTTAAACATAAAAAATTAGAAAAATAACTTGTTAATTCATCATCATGAAAGCTCTAATGAATCTCTTTTATTTGTGAATTAATTAACTTAGCCACAATATTTTATGCTTTCACTTTGTTGCTAAAATCACATTTTTGTTTTATCTGGTACTTTAATTTTGAGATATTACATTTAAATTTGTTGTATAAAGATATTCTTAAAATTAGTTTATTATGTCCTTAGAAGTGGTGGCGAAAAATTCCAACAAGAAGATTTAAAAAACATTTTTTTTCAATGCCATTTCACAAATTATATATGAAAACATATATTATTTTTATCCTATTTACGTAATATAATTTTCGTAATCTTGAAGAACTCCATTTATTGGAGCAAAGATTTGGGTTTGATGTTGAAATCGAAATTATTTGATAATTTCCTCAAATAAATCTTCAGAGTCCATACAAAAGAAATCTAAAATTTAGGTTACATATGTAGAAGGCATAAAAAATGCATTTTTATTAGATCGTAAATTTATGGTAAAAACTTATTCATCTCGTAATTTATATCAATAACGGATCAAGGAATTTGGTGAAGGATATGCTATATTAAATATACACTCAATAACTTATATCTAACTTGTAAACACTAAACACCACAGAAGGTAGCTCCGATCCGCCCATGCATGTCTTCACATACAATCGTATCACTTAATAGCCTAACTAATAAAACTATCCATAGTTGAATGACTATCTAAAATATAATTACATATAAACATTGATTTCGGATAATTTTTTCACTAAAATAGTGTAAATTTTTTCGAATGAAGTAGTTGCTACTAGTCTAATACTTAGATCCTACTGAAACTAGTCATCCAATAATTTGGTTGTAAACGAATATTGCAAAAAAAAAAAAAAAAGAAGAATCCTTTAATTATGTTGTTTTTAATTGTAAGTTTTTTTTTTTTCTTCAAATTATTTAATCTTCGACGGTTCATGCCTTCCTCCGTTCATTTTACTTGATCCATGATGACGTTACATTTTCTTTTAAAGAAAATATACATTTTATTAAATTAATCTTATTTGATTATACTTTAAAGATTTACATATTCTTTTTTGAAGTATACATCTCTACAAATTTGTTTGTTATATTTTTGCCTTATTATTATTCTTCAGTATTTGGCTGTTCCAAATCCGTAATAATAAATAAATAAGCGCATGTTGTGAGCAGTTGACTTTAAGCTATAATATGAATAATAAAATTTGTTTTCTTAGCTAAGCTGTTGATTAGATCTGGGCAAATATCGGAAAAATATGCTAAACTTGCAATTAAAAAAAGACTTAGTACTCCTCTCGTTTCATATTTTGATATGCA
This sequence comes from Solanum verrucosum, assembly GCF_900185275.1. NCBI lineage: Eukaryota > Viridiplantae > Streptophyta > Magnoliopsida > Solanales > Solanaceae > Solanum > Solanum verrucosum. Next base: position 131,395 of record NW_026019982.1, on the reverse strand, counting down.
TTTTTTTCTTTTACACGTCCCAAAATCATAAAAAGAAGGATAATTTTACTAATTTATCTTTTAAAAACTTTTGTTGGAATTTTACAAATTTGTTTAGACGTTCCCAAAAAAAGTTAAAGAGTAAAATATGTATAAAAAATAATTCTATTTTGATTTTGTAAATTAACATGTAATTTATGATGATTTAATAAATTTTAATAAAGTAGATATATAACACTTATATAAACGATGATAGTAGTGAATTAAGGTCGCTATTAATAACAATTAGTCGATGTTTGTAATTTATTTGCAAAAACTGTCAATTCCAACACGTAGACGATGACACACATACAAGACACGGTTTGAAGCATGGTTTGTTTAGTTTTTTTGTTGTTTATTAATGAAGAGAATACTCTCACTATCAGAGGCCGAGCCAGGATTATAGTGTAGGGTTGTAGAATTCGATCCACAACTCTAATATAAAAAAGGGTTTTCACGATTCTTACTTTATCATTAAGCTGTCAATCAAATTATTTTAGGGGTTTACGAATATATGAGAATATATATAAATTTAAATATTATAATATAAAAATATAAATTTATGCCGAGCATATTTTTCCTGATTTCATTCTGTCACTTTTTTATTACTCAAAACACTCAAGTATAAAAAAAAAATAAAAAAAAATAAAGTGATAAAAATTAAGACCATCTAAAAATTGTTTCATACCTTCGTGTGAATGATCCATCTTTAGTCTAATTTTTTTTAAAAAAAAAAACAAAAAAATCTTGTACTCTTAAGTAACATGTCATCAGAATTGAAGTCTATTATGTTAATAATAATAAAATTAATCGAAGGACAAAACTTAATGTGAAGTTGTGAACCATAACTTCATGATTTTTATAACTTGCCTTAATAAAATAGTATATATGGAATGTTTCTTTTCTCTAGGTTGTGCAGTATTTGATTTGGATGATTTTTTAAAAATAAATAAATAAATGTTTAGTGTTTGGTTTGAGATTTTAAAAGATGAATATAAAAAATGAATTATTAAAAATATGCATATAATATATTGGATTCTTAGCATATAGTAACTACCTACATTATATTTTAATTATATATTAGGTGTGCAAGCTTATACTTATTGGATTATTGCATTATATTTTTATAAGAGATTTATGAGTAGTGTATTTGACTATCTCATTATAAAATATGTATTACTATCTAATCTTATCAGTAGTGTCCATTATTTCAATTATATAAACCTCAAAAAATAATTAATATAGTTGGTATTACTATTTTTTTAATCGCAGTTACTATTTCATCATTCAAATATAACGATTATATTGAATTCATATTATCTTATATGATACAACGGAATAATTAAAAAATTGAATTAAACCTAATGTATTTTAGTTTAAATGATTGGATGACGTTTTTTCAAAATCAAAAAGTGAAGAAATTGAAACTAAATAATGCAAAATCAAACCGAAAAATTGAATATATACCTCTACTTTTCTCTCTAGAACAAATCTTGATTAGCTGGAATATGCCTGATTGGTTAGGCTGTCTTTAATTAATTTAATTTAAGCCACTAATTAATGATCAAACCAAAAAACTTAATTATCTTTTATAACAACCTTTTATACTAATAAAGATGTTTCAAAAGCTAGAACAAAAAGATACCAAGAAGAAGTAATGAGTAGATCTTAATTATGAGTAGTTCATACCTTTTTTTCCATTTGGCATTCGATATAATTATTGGAGTCTGATTAATTCAAATTTACGTCATCTCATTTGGAGTAACGCTTTTTATCAAGAATTTTTTTTTCATATCTAAAATTTGAAATCGAAACTTCTGACTAAGAGAAAAACAATCTCATCCACTGATAATAAATCATACCTTGTTGGAATATAAGCAAGAAATAATAATACATTTGAATATTCAATTTTTAAGTATTGTTCCCTTCTATCAAACGAACTGTTCAATGACAACTTAAATTATCTTTTTCTGCAATTATAACAAAAGAAAAATCAAATGAAATTATGTGTCCAACAAACAGTGTCGTCACATAAAATTAAAGGATACAACTGGGAGAAATTGGCAAATAAATGTTTTTTTCGACCGCTAATTAAACTTTAGCCACAATTTAAACTATTCAATGTTAAGTCACTTTCTAATGTGGAGTTTTATTTTATTTTTGAAGAAAATCGCTTTTACTTGAAACACAAAAAAAAAAACTCTAGTATAGTATATGATGAAATTCAAAGCTTAAATAAGTGAAACTCCATGATACTGTGTTAGACTAGAGTTTGAAATTCTTCTACATGTGAAACTCATAATCTTTAAAGATGAAACTCGATCTACAAAATAAAATCTCTAATATTGTAATTTTTATAACAAAACTTGTTCGAAGTTCATAACATAATCATTGATCTTGAATTCAAAAGTGGTAAGGTGAAAATAATTATTTCACTTATAATACTTATTATTAAAATTAATTATATAGTTTACGATTATTTTCACTCATATTACCTATTTTAAAATTTTATAATTATTTTACTCATGATAGCTAGCTATTTTAAACTTTAGCATATTGTGTTGGAGCTCCACTTGTTAGGATTTTGAAATCAAGCATAATGTATTGGAGTTATTCTGTATTTAACTAGGTGAAGGATATTTTGATCAAATGTTATTTCACATTAATAGGTGGCTACTTAATTACTTTCTATTTACTGTTAAAATGGTGGCTAAATTTTGATTGTTGACTCAAAATATTGTGATCCCATATATTTTTTTTCCAAAATGTAAAAGTAAAGGGAATAAAAAATTAATGATAATTTATTTTTTGTTACCCAACTATTAGAATCGATTATACCTACTAAACGTATATGTCTAATCAAGAACTTCCCAAAAATGATTCATCTGCCCACTGAATAATTTCATGTTTTTTCCATGTTTCTTATTAAATTTATGTTAAAGTGGACTAGTTTAAGATCGTGTTCAAATATTTAATCATTTGAAATCAGATTGATTTAAATTTGAAGTTTTATTATTTACGTTCTTCAGATTTTTTAAATTGTATTTTTCCTTATAAATATGATTTTTTTTAACTTATTCGGTGAATAGGTGAAATTGTTTATAAATTGGGAAATTTTTACTAGTTTTCACAAATTTCTAGGTTTTCATGTTTATATGAAAAAATACTACTTAAAAAAATTTCAAATTGCATGTCTAAACAGAACTTTAACATCAAATTGTGATTCCATATTACATACCCAAATGGACTCTTACATCTAAAAATAAATAAATAAATAAATAATTAAAATCGTGATTTGAAATCTCAAATCCTGCTTTTTTAAGAACCTAGAATTCAAACACGATCTTAAATCACATGTTCAAACGTTGATTTCAAATTATGATCCCAAATGTCATATCCAATTGTGTATTATGTTTTTGATATTTTTTTGTTTGTATTCAGTACTTATATATGATTCTGATTAAATTCGAATTCACACTCTAAAGTGCTAATTTCTGTAGGCGACACTCTCAACATATTTTTTTAAATTTAATTTTTAAAATTCGAATCTAAAACCTCTAATTAAGAATGGATGAATCCTAACCATCCCACCACAATTTATGTCGATAGTTTTTAACATTTCATGATTTTCCACCTACCAAATTTATGTATGTGAAGAAAGGAACAAGTTGAATATAATGTTACCCTAATTAGTGTGCTCAAAAAATAAGAAGAAGAGGAAATTGGACTAATCAATGAATATATAGTCATAATTACCCACAAACTTTTTTGGAGGTACATTAGCCGTATGTTTTGGGGTAGAAATTAATATATAGTTGTTAATATTTCATAGTCATATAAGTACAAAAAGATGGAAAATATTCCTAACTTTAATTATCCTCTCATCTTAAAAAAAGAAAAAAGAAAAAAAAAAGGTCCATGCACAAACCAATAGCATAGCCAAGTCCATTTTGCTGATGACATCTGTTTTACAATTCAAATTTTGATCACTAAGATAATAAATATATCAAGACTTTTACTTTAACATATTAAGTTAACGTATAACAACATCTATCTATTTATAACCAAAAAAATAAATATTCTTATATTCGGAAGATTGAGAAATTATTTTTGAAAAATTCTGAAAGCATATCTAGAGTGTTATCCATAAATTTACGTAAATATAGTATTTTTTTTCAAATCTTGTATATGTATTAAATTTTTTACTAATTTCTATAATTGTTCGACAGTCGATCAATTATTATTATATATCAACTAAATGTCTATACAATTCATAAAGTTTAATATTTTGAATTCACTTAATTATGCCTTTTATTTTACACAACAACAATAGTATATACAGTGTAACCCCATAAGTGAAGTTTGGAGAGGTAAAGTGTATGTTGATCCTATCTTTAACGTAGAGATTGAAGCTATTTCCAATAGACGATCGATCCAAAGACAAGTATATCAAAGTCAGAACAAAAAAAAAAAGAAATAACAGAAGTGAAGAAGTTACAACAAAAAACTAAAGACAACATGACAAAACCTTTTGAAAACAAAATGAACCATAACTACAACATAATAATACTATAACCAAAGTATAAGAAGCAACAAATAATAATAAAAATCGAAAAACAAACGACTATAGGAATAATATGCACTACGATAACTAATTTTAAAAAACAAGTAAGACAGTATACTCTACTACCTATTAACCTGCTACCAAAATCAATATCCTTCTATCTAAATAAGTACAAAAGACATTTTATTTTATATTATACATTTAGTTGTAGTTAAGTAATGACAAGACAAAATATCAATAACCAAGTTGGATATAAATAAATAAACAAATCTGGACGGAGGCTCAACTATATTAAAGACAAAGGGCCCCTTAGCAAATATAAAATAAATAAATAAATCTAACATATGAACATGTCACCTTATGTCACATTATCATGTTTAATTGCTTGCACGTCCTTAATAAATTATATTTTTGCCAATCTGTCATTATATGACTCTTTCATATATTTTATAATATAAAGTATTAAAACCCAAAATAACTTCATAAATTCCACTACCTTTCCCCACTTCATACCAACTCTTTCTTAGCAAACTTTTTTATTTTCTCTCTTTTTCTCTTCTAATTTCTAAATGATAAAAATTTAGTTAAATTAAGCTCAAAAAATTTTCGTTTTTCTAAGTTATATAAGTTATTTTTGTTTGTTTTTTTTTGTCATGGAAGATAGTCTATACAAAAATCCATTTTTTCATAAACAAGAAGATTCCACCGGAACTCCACCGGATAATGCTGCTGATTCTTGTTTTTCCGGTGATGAAGCGGCGGAAGTTAGCATGCCATCACCAAGAAAAAGGTTTGTTCATTATTATGTCTCGATACCAGTTTGTACGCACCTCAACTAATTTTCAGTAATTGAATTGTGGGGTTTTTGATTATTTTTTTTTAAAGAAATTTGATCAAAAAACCACTTATTGGATTTCGCTGGATATGTTATTGTTATTGAATTTGATCAAAAAATAAAATTTTGGATATTTTTTTCTTAATTTTTTTTTAAATTTTGTAGTAGGAGAGGAGCAAAAAAGAAAGTAATTTCAGTGCCAATAATTGAAGGTGATGGATCAAGAAGTAAAGGGGAAGTTTATCCACCACAAGATTCTTGGTCTTGGAGAAAATATGGACAAAAACCAATTAAAGGATCACCTTATCCCAGGTAATTATAATTAAATTAAATTAATCTTCACTTATTGTTAAATTTTTCATAAAAATGAAATTCATAATTAGTGTAATAATTTTATTTTATTTTAAAATAATTAAAAGAGTTTTTTTGGTAATAATAATTGGATTTTCTTTGTAGTTGCCGCCGGGGGTAGTTGGTAAAGGTTTTTATACTTATCCGATAGGTTTAATGACTAAATTATTATACACCAAAAACATTGCATTAATTAGTTAGTAATTAATTAATGTAGTAGTTTGAATTTTGTGTTTGCTAGTTACTACTACTTCTCACTCGCTTACTTAAACCTTGTTAATCACGCTCCTTTTATGGTGATTAGTAAGCATTTGCTCCGTCTCAATTTATTTGTCGTGATTTTTTTAAAAATAGTTATTTTGAATTATTTGTTGTTTTAGAAGTTGAAGATAAAATTTATCTTATTTTTATCTCATACTTACTGTTTTCAAAGACTACGAATTATGAGTGATGTTATGACAATTTAAATATTATAAAAGGTAAAGAAATATTCACGATAGATAATTTGAGACGACGGCGGGAAGAATTGGCCACTTTGGTAATGAAAGCCGCTAGGCATAGAGTTTTTTTTTTTTTACTTGAATTATATTAATTGAATCAATTTTCTTTTCAAAAGTATTTATGAACATTTATGCCAAGTTTCTATCAATTATTACCACTAGAAAAAAATGTCGCAAATTAAATTGTTGCTTCTAGCTAGTAGCTTGTAGGGCTAAACTTACCAAAAGTCAAATTTACTTATTTTTAGAAAAATTAGGTATTTAACCAAATTATTAGGGGGGAAAAGGTGTTTTTGAGTAATGGCACAATTTTTTTTTATGAAGCATTTTGGGAGCCTTAAATGACACAAATTATTGTTTTAATATTAATAAAAGTATTTTTTTTAGTAGTATTTTTCCAAAAAATAATATACCTCTCCTAATAAGCAGATTTCAGAAGTTTGGACAAACAAACTATTATCATACTTGCTAACTTAAAAGTGTTGAAGTTACAACTAATTACACATTTAGCATATTACCCATTTTAAGAGCTAGCACAACAACCAATCAGGGTCGTGGTGAAGTGATAAGTATTTCTCCATTCTTAACCAAAAATCTTGAGTTTGAATCCTCCTTATATAGGATCGTCTTTGTTAAGAAACACTTTAACTCTAATAAGAAACTAACTTTCCGATACAAATTTAAATTTACTCAAAACCTAACACAGATACTGAAAGCGGTGGAAAATAAAAAAGAAAAAAACTAGCACAAGGATAATGTATGGTACTTGCTTCTTCTTCTAGAAATGAAGCATTTATACCATTAAATAAGGGTTTAATTCTGCAAATAACATTAATATAGTTGTCTCTTATAGTAGACTCTTTCAACACATTGTTCCTTAATTTAATAACCATTTGCTCTTATTGATTTTCATAGTATGGCCATGTTTACACATTTACACCACTTGATAAGATTTTGTGCATAGTGGCCTTTTAAGATTCTCATTTTTTTAATAGCCGCTTTGAATGAACTTCTACACCTTGATCTAACCTCGATTTCTACAATGTCCAATTGGTAATATAACCACTTTCTTCTCCATGAATGTGGATTCCATGATTGATGGTGATTGGTGAATGCAAAAAACACTCTTTGTTTTTAAACTTAGACTTTACTTATTTATAAATGTAGTTAAAAATATGTTTATAATTATACATTTTTTCAAGAAATAACAATAAATATTATGGGTAGGGAAAGAGGAAATAGGCAAAGAGATTACAAAATAAAGAATCAAATAATCATATTGAAAACACCTTTAAACATGGTGTGAATTATTATTTTCATTCATGAACTATTGACAGTCTTAAAAACACTCATTTACTTGATTAGCTAAACATAAAATACACTCTCAATCTTTCAACATGAGTGAATACACTCCTAAATGCTCGTCTAGTTTAGGGATGTTTTCAGCACTTCTTTCGGCTTTTTATTATAAGTCTCATGCTCCTCTAAGAGTTTGTGACCACTTGTTCTAACATGCTGCAAATCGAGGTATATCTAAGTTTAGTTAATCAAGTAGAAAAATGATTTTTAAAGCGGTCAATAGTTTAGATATGAAACTAATAATTTACGTCAAATCCAAGATTGTCTTCAATACTTATATTTAAAAGAAATCAAACCCTCGTTAACAAGGCTATAATCAATTAACAAACTGAGTTACTAAGATTCCGTTAAAATATTATTATAAAGTTTTGGTGGGCTATGAGTTAGTACAAGTATTTACTTTTTAAAATTTTAACATGTGTTTCATGTGTAGGGGATATTATCGATGCAGTAGCTCCAAAGGCTGTCCCGCCAGAAAACAAGTCGAGCGTAGCCGCCTGGACCCCACCATGCTTCTCATTACCTATTGCTCCGAACACAACCACCAAATCCCGGCCGCCGCCGCCGCCAAACACCACCACAACAACCACCCTACTACCACCACCAGTTCACCCACTACCTCCACCGGCACCGCCGGAGACAACAATGCAACGGCGGCTGTAGCCACGGACTCTACCGTACTAGACAAATCATCTCCGGAAGAACCAGATCTATTTGCTTATCAACACGATAATGGATTTTCAGAGCTCGCCGGTGAGTTAGGTTGGTTTTCCGATATGGGAACAACTACTACATTGATGGATAGCACGTCGTCGTCAATGGTGGGATCCACGTGGAACGATAGTGACGTGGCGTTAATGTTGCCGATTCGGGAGGAGGATCAGTCGTTGTTCGGTGATCTCGGTGAATTGCCGGAATGTTCAGTCGTTTTCCGGCGGTACAGTGTGGAAACTCCCTGCTGCGGCGGTACAGGATAACAAATCATTTGTCAATTTTTCACTGAAATTGCCAAACGAATTTTTATTTTATTTTTTAATTACCTTCCTGACTTACGTTTTTTTTTTTTTTGGGTTCCACGTTCTTCGTGACCTTTTATTTTATTTTTATGTAAAGATCTGGTAGATTAAAAAAACAAAAAAAGAGAAAGAAAATATACTTTGATTTGTTTTACTTCTAGCATTGAGCTCCTTTTGGTAAAGTTAATAAAATCGTAGTCGAAATTTAAAGATTATGAATTTAAATTTTTTATTATTTTAGTCAAAATTATCGAATCTGAAGATTATGAATTTAATTTTTTTTATTATTTTAGTCAAAATTATCGAATCGTGATAAAAAAGCTAACACCACTTCCTATTCACATTTTGGAGCCCTACTACTTATATTGCTTTACAAATGTGGAAAGATATTTGGGTCTAGAATGGCAGTTGGTGCCTGGCGGCTTTACAAGAAATGATTATCCACTTACTATTTTTTTTTTGTTCCCTTCTCTGACTGGACTTATTGGACTATTTTCATTTTTTCTCTTTGATAAAAACAAATATTTAAAAAGAAAAAACAACTCTATTCAACATATGGCAAACATGTGTAATTAGGGATGGCAATCGGCGGGGCGGATGCGGGGCAGGGTGGGTTTAAGGCTATGCGGGGCGGGTTTGAGGTTGTGCGAGGTGGGTTGAAGTGAATTTTTTTTAAAATTAATGTGGGGCGGGACAGGTTGCGAGTATATGTGATTTCACGTGGGTTCAAATTTAATTTTAACTTCTTATATGTTATAAGAGTGATAAAACATTATTTATTAAAATAATTTCTTTAAAACTACTAAAATATTCAAGATAGTAAATGAAAATGGTTCAATAAAAAAAAATACAATTTCTTGCATGTTTCCAATTGACCTCTAAAAAATAAAAGTTTAAGTCACTATCCTATTAAAATTAATACAACTTAATGAAAAAATGAATTTCTTTTTATGAATTTTATTTTTATTATCAAACTTAACTAGAAAAAGAAAATATTTAAAAAGTTATGCGGGCAGCGGGGTGGGCGGGGTGGGTTGAAAATGAAAAAAAGTTATTATGCGGGGCGCATTAAAAATTATGCGGGTTAAGCTCAACCCACCCTGCACCATTGCCATCCCTATGTGTAATACATAACCGCTTGTTAAACTTTAATCCCGAATAACATGTCGCGGCTATAATCTCTATCACAACCTTTTATCCTTCGGGTGAATACTCTGTGGTCCAATTGGACACTTCAATTCTTAATAAAGTGGTTCCAATAGATATTTTCGATTCAAATTTTGAAAAAACAGTTTATGCTTGTTTTTATTAGTTTATTAGATAGTTGAGTTAATCATATAAAATGTCATTATTTTTTTTTATTGGAAATACACATCAACTTCAAGTAGAAAATGTTTGAAGTTTTACGCCTTATTGAGACGAATGAATATAGTTGAATGAAATGCCGTATATTAACTTGACTACCTAATAGATGAATGAAAACAGATGAAAAAAAAATCAAAATTTGAACGAAAAGCGTAATTGAAATATTTTATTAAAAATTGAGGTGTCCAATTGAAAATTCCCCCATCTTTCTTTCTTTTTTATCTTCTTCATGTATGTGCTACAGAATATTTAAAATTCATTGTTCATTTGTGGTTATTCTGAATTATTTTGGTTAAATCATAATATTATTTGGATAAACTTGGTTACACCTCAATTATTTCACCAATTTATACGCACCTCAATTATTCCACCAAACATAAGCTACCTTCCGATAACACAACTACTGAATAACTCTATTGACCAAAGCTGTGACATATAAAAGAAATCAATTACTATTTTTATCTCCATCAACTTCATTAACTCAGGGCACACCCTGACATGTTTTATTTTAATTTTTCAAACTACACAAATATGTTGCACCTGCAGATTATCAAATTTTGATCTTGCACATATCATGAACAACAAACATTGCTAGTCAGAAAAACACTTTTAAAGGGGAAAAATAATTAAGACGTAAATTCGACACAAAAGAAGATATCGGTAACAGGTTATTGCAAAGATCTCGATAGTTTCTCCAGTTTTTCAAGCCATCAACCAGAACACATAAAACTAAGACCTTGTTTAGACATTCTGTAATTAGAAACTAGCAGTACCTGCTCCTCCTTCAGAATTTTTCATGAGAACGCTACTTCGAGTATTCTCATGGCTATAGCATGAATATTATATCCCAAAGAGAGAAAACAGGAGAGGAAATCATTGATTTAATGACAATTTACAACTGATATATAAAGCTTGAGCTATTGTCTTACGTAGTTTCCTCGAGCCCTAGCTCGAACAGCACCCAAACTTTTTCCAAGCAGACCCTTCATCTTTGATGTTAATTGTCTGTCCTTTAGGTGGTGCAGATGAAGTAGCGCCTTCATCGCCTGCCTCAACTGCTTTCTTACTGACAATTCGATATATCTGTGTGAGAGCTTCAGTAAATGCATTTTCAACGTTGGTTGCTTCCAATGCAGAAGTTTCCATGAAGTATAGGGCTTCCCTCTCTGCCAAAGATTTAGCCTCATCAGTTGAAACAGCCACGAGATGTCGGAGATCTGATTTGTTGCCTAGGAGCATGACCACAATGTTAGGGTCAGTATGGTCTCTCAATTCCTTCAACCACCTGTTGACATTTTCAAAGGTAACATGTCGAGTAACATCATATACGAGCAAAGCACCGACAGCTCCCCGATAATAAGCACTCGTAATGGCACGATACCTGGTATGAAGAAGAAAAAACTGAAGCAGTGGTACAACAACATAAAGGAACAAGGATGCATCCCACTACATTCCCTTCATATATAATAGTAGCAATAAGTTGCATACAAGCAACTACATCATTCACCATCAGCACAGATCGTTAATAATGTGGGGGAGGGACGCGAAACCAAGAGGGAAGGAAAACTATTAGTAACAGCAAAATCTGTATATGCAATTGAGCTTTGAATATGATGAATATTAAATTTACTGATCATAAAAACTAATGAACTCTGTAGTTTACCAGTAATATGTGACCCGTTTTATTCACAAAGTTAAACTTTATATCAATGATGCAATCAAATCTTTTTTCATTGGTTTTCCACCCACTGTCTAGTACTCGCATTGGAGCCCAACTAATTTAGAGTTGCGCATTGCAAGGCCCATTTTTAGGAGCGGCGCTCCCACCATGACCTTTTCAATTCAGATCTTAAGACACATCAATCAAAAGATCACAAAACACGTATAGTAGTACCAAGATGCAACTTAAATGGGTTCAAAAGACTAACTTAAGTACTTCATTCAATTAGTATTTCTAACTATTTTTCCTAAACAGAGAAATAAATCCACAACTTCCGGAACATGAGATGATCTAACATGATCTGCATAAAAATTAAAAAACAAAAACAAAAGCCGAAGAAACCATAAGACAGAAAAAGAAAAAGAAAAAAGCTCAGAAGGATGAGGTGTACTCCATCTTTCTGCTGCTGCTATCTTTAAGGGCTAAGTAGGGAAGTCTGGTAAATATATCAGACTTAAAAAAACACCTTATGCCGAATAGTTAGAAAAGAACTATTTTCTTTCCTCACAAGAGATGAAATTGCTCAGAGATTACCTCTCACGTGGCAATGTTATTCATCTCAGAAAAAAGGGTTTTGCATGCAAATATCAATAGAGTACAGAACAAATTGACGGCTTTGTAATAAGAAGGGAGTAGGATTAATATTTTGTCCAGAGTGGATCACGTCCTTGACATTGAGAAGTGTACAAGATGTTAATTACAAATAAGGCACTAAAAGGCAATGAACCTGCAGCTGAACAGTGCCAACAAAAGCACTGCCAGAACTAACACGCATACCTGAGCATATTCTAAAGAAATGAATAGGATAAAGGCCGCTCACAAACTTAAGCATCATATCAGAAAGCTATGCAAGGGCGTTCAAGCAGGGATAACTGTATTTTATCTTCCTCTTAATTCAGTCCTCACGTTTTTATCATCCTGCTATACATGCTTCAATCACCCCATCATTAAAACTGCACTGTGTTTGCACCCAAAAATATTATCTATTGTAAGAAAAAAGAACATAGAACGTTTCAAGGACAACAATGATGTGATACCATTGCTAATGGCATGCGAACCACAGTTATGATTCATAAGCCTAGTAGCCAATAATGTAAACCACATCCTCAGGTTTTTTGATTCCCTAAATTTCTCCCTAAGCTGAAAACTTATTGGTTTGCCAAATTTCTTTTCTTTCATCACATTCACTACCTTTTGGAGAAATGACTTCATGTGAGATTCTTTTTTGCCCATATCAAATATCTGCTATACTCCTTTTCTTTAAATAACATACGATAGAAGTTAAAAACACCCAGGGTACTGTCAATGAAGTTGTTTTCATGGGATTTCTGGGATCAAATCCTAGCAAAGACAAAGAATGTTAGGTGACTTCTTCCCATTAGTCTAAGCTTTGGTAGACAGTTACCAGATAACTATACTGGTGGATTTAGCACGTAACAGGTGGCTCAAAATGGCCTGAAAATCACCGTTATCAAAAAAAATCCTATAGAAGTTCGAATTTTACCTTAAGTTGTATCTCAATTCTTTTTGCCAGTACTTTAAGTTGTATCTCAATTCTTTTTGTCAGTACTTTAAGTTGTATCTCAATTCTTTTTGCCAGTACTTTAAGTTGTATCACTTACAATTATGACTTTCAATTATTTATTTGTATTCTGACCGTAATGGTATTGGTTTAGTTTATAGCTAATTCAAAGATTTATTATTGCCTATGATGTGCATACGTATCTTGTATGTGTTCATATAGACTTTTCACTAATTTTGACTGTATCTGAAGAATCTACACGAACTAACCATACCCATGTCACAACCATTCAAACATGTATATTGATGATAATGATTAATGAAGAATCCATATAAAACATCTATATTTCAAAATGACAGTTTAGTTTGAAATATGCACTTTGAATTTTTGCACACTTCTTCTACTCCTTTTTTAAGGTACTTCTACTCCTTTTTGTTAACATATTTTGCATGTCTTATAATCATCAGTAATCTACTCGAGGAAAACAAAAAGGAGAAATTCATACTATCCGGTAGAATAACAATATCAAGTGTAGTGCAGACAGTCGCGTTTCCATACATTAGATTACGAAGTATGTTCTTTAAGTATAGCATCTACTACAAAACCAAAAATCAATGACATAAAAGAAAAACTAACTGAAATCATATGCTATAAATGTAGAAAATACAATTATTCATATTTTTTACAAGTATCTACAAGAATTACAACCAAACAAAAAAACTATCTTATTCCGCAAAGAGTAATGGTGTCATCTAGCAATGGAGAATATTTTACATTGCTCAGTTCAGTAAAGCTATTTCATATTCAGAGGAAGCATTTGCTAGCAAAAAACAATCCATTCTAGTCTACACATCACCCATGCCTGTAAAAGATTCAATTCCTTTTTCACGTATAATGCCAGGTTCTCTTCTTTGATATCTTAAATTGGTAAAAGAAAAGCTAAGAAATCACAGTAAAAAGTCTAACATCAAAGGTGTGGTGAAATGGATGGGATACCCGGCCTTTAACTAGAGGTCATAGGTTTGAGCCTCGGGAGGGGAACCCCTAGGTAGGGAGTGCTTCCCCATTTAATGGTCCTATGCAACACGAATCTAAACTAGTCGGGCTATGAGTATCAAACATTAGATGGTTAAACCCAAAAGAAAAAAAGCTAGAAACCAGTCAAACAATAATGGCCAAGGATTTCAAAAATTATGAGGAAATATTGAGTTACTTTGGTCATTTATTTTTCACATTAGGAAAAAAAAATACCCTGCCAATACTAGTATGGGAACTGCATAAGTCCAAAATAATCTTATACCAACAAATTTGGAAACCAAATTTCTAAAACTAGCTTTCAGATTGACACCACAATAGCATCTAAACAACTAGGAGTACACATAGCCTACACAAATATTGAATTGTGTGATCATCTCATCTAAAGGTCCATCAGGACAACACACTTTTATATATTTCATTATGTCTTCAACAAACTCTCATGATCAAATCTAATTATTTCTTATGAACCAAGCACGAACAAATTCTTCTTTTATAATTAGTTGCAATATGCCATCCATGTCCTTCAAATTTCAATTAGGAATACAGATACTAGACCCCATAGACAAGAAATCCCATCCAAGCAACAATACCACATATATACACTCTTAGACAATACCAATAAACACAACAACATTCAAGAACCCTGGCACAAGCAATTCTCACTTGCCTAAATCCCAAAAACATAAAAAACAATCACTTTATACCACTCCTATATGCTGTTACTTGGACCTCAGTCCTTCAGAAACTGCCTCTCTACCTTCACAAGGTAGGTAGGGGTAAGGCTGTGTACACAATACCCTCCCTAGAAGCAATTCTCACTTGCCTACATCCCAAACACCTAAAAAACCACCACATAATACTACTCTTATATGCAGTTATAGTTGGACCTCGGTCCTTCGAAAACCGCATCTCTACCTCCACAAGGTAGGGGACTAGGGGTAAAGCTGCCTACACACTACCCTCCCCAGACCCCACTTGTAGGACTACACTCAGTATGTTATTATTACTATTAACACTACTCTTCAACCCCACACAACTTCAAAATAAACATATGCAAACTCAATCACTAGTAAAGACTGTTACACCAAGATTATGCAACCACTCAACAAAAAACACTAAAACTCAAGCCATAAACCAAAAACAAGAAAACCCCAGATACAGAAACACAAAAACTCACATATATATATATATCTAAGTATATCACCAAAACAAAACAAAAAAAGTTAAAAAGATTCAACCTTTACCTTTCTTGACCAGCAGTATCCCAAATCTGAGCTTTAATAACTTTACCATCAATATTAAGACTTTTGGTTGCAAATTCAACCCCAATAGTTGATTTAGACTCCAAATTGAATTCATTTTTGGTGAACCTGGAAAGCAGATTTGATTTACCCACACCTGAATCACCTATCAACACAAGCTTGAAAAGGTAATCATACTCATCATCACCTCTATAACCTGCCATCTTCTTGCTCTGCAATTTTACTTCTTGATTGACCAAAAAGTATAAATACACAGAAAAGATTCAATTTTGAAGAAGTTTTGAAGAAGAGAAAAAAAATTCTTGAAGGCGGAGAAATGGGGTGAGGACTCTTGTCTATATTCTAGGAACAGCTCGAAATAGCAAATTCATAAAAGGAAATGACGAAACTACCCTTTTAGGTTCTATGATTTAATTTTATATTTTAAAATTTAAGTTCGTGGCGGCTCCCCGGTATATGAGGAAATAAAAGTAATTTCATTTCAAAAGTTTGAATTGAAAATCGTTAATTAATAATGAAAGAATATTTTATCAATTCACATTAATTTTGTTAATTTATAATTCTTTTTCTATGATATTTTTGGAGAAAAAAATATTTCGTAGAGAGATTACTTCAATTTTTCGCTCGAACAAAAAAGGAATTGAAGTATAAGGAAAGTTTGTTTTTTCTTTTGGGTCCAAAACTTTTGGAAAGTTAATTAAAGTGACAAAAATAATAATATTATTACCTTAAAAAATAAGTATTCCATATAAGAATATTATCAATCATATAAATTTATTATATTTAAGTAATTTAATAAAATTAAATATAAAATAAATTGACCTTGGCTTTGCTTCAATGTTTAATGTAAATATTGTATCTAAATTAATGAAAATTTGAGCTTTTTTAAGTTAAGTCACAAACTTCAAAAGGTAAAGGGTAAATCAGGAAGATCAAAAAATTGATTAATAATTAATGTTAAACTTTTGTTTAGGCGTATAATTAGAACCACACAAATCAATAAGTGGAATGTTTTGTTAGGCATGTGGGTGGGTCATTATTCAAGCTAAGAGCATAACTAAATTTATAATTGTTTATAAATTCCTAGTTGTCTAATAATTGGTAGACACGTGTATTCTAATAAATTTTTTTATATAATTCAAATGAAAACTCTAATTCATTTGATGTTTGTCACCCTTTCCCTCCTCATTCCTCCATTGTTTAGTTGCTATGGTTGTGGACGCATGTAATTTCTCTATGGGAAATTAGCTAGAAATGTTGAAGTAGGTTATGACTTATAAACAGAAAGATAAGGTGTTAGCTAGGGGTGTTTACGAGTCGGTTTGGATCGATTATTGGTCAAAATTAAAATCAAATCAATTTAATCGATTTTAAAATTATCAAAACCAAATATAATATATATTTATCGGTTTGGTGGTTATCGGTTTCGGTTTGGTTTGGATCGATTATTAGGTTATTAACCATACACAAAAATAAAAGAAACAATTCATTCAAAATGTGAAAAAAGTGACAGCAATCCATTCAAAACGGAAAATAATTAGAATGACTTAAATTACCAAACTTTCGATCACTGAATTTACTATCAATAAATCTTTAAAATTCATTATATTGGCCTAGAAGGAAGAGACAATAACATTTTTAGTCCCACAAAGAATTGTCCTAGACACTCAAATACATGAAATTAATAAGATATATGTTTTCACCTTGGACATTTTTGTTTTCAATAAGTAAATTATAAAGAAATTTTAATGAAAACATATATAAGATCTTTAAAATTGTTTATAAAAACAATATATTAAGTATGTATATTAAAAAAATATATGTATATAATTCATTGGTTTGATTCGATTATTTCTTTGTTTTTTTCCAATAAAACCATAACCAAATCAAATACTATCGATTTTCAAAAATCTAAAACCAAACCAAACCAAACTCAAATAAAATCGGTTTTATTTTATCTGTTTGGTTTGGTTTTTCGGTTTGGATCGGTTTTTATCCAAACCGTGAATACCCCTAGTGTTAGCGGATCGATTTGACAGAACCATCATTTGCTCTATCTAATTCAAGGTGTGCTCCGTTCGATCCTACGAGAACATAATCGAACATGTGCACTACTCACATTGATAGTAGACACGCAAGAGTACTTCATATATATGAAAAAAATCTATGTTTTGCGCTTATTCATTTTGTTGCAAGCATTATTGTATGATAGTCTTCAAAGTCAACTTGTTGTTTTCTAGAAGAAAATGGACGTTGATTTAAATTAATCCTAAAAGTTATTTCATAAAATGAGAATTCTTCAAGATTATATAAAGAGATCATTCTATTTCACAGGAGCCGATTTGAAAACTCAACACCCATATACACTCTGTCAATTAAATTATGAATAATATAATATGAGAATCTAATATCAAATAAATCTAGAATTGAGATAAATATGGTTTTGATATCATAATTAAAATTTGAATATTATTTGGTCTAACTCAATCTAAAATTTAGATCATGAATAAAATTATTCAAGACGATATAAAGATAAACGCCGACCAGGCAACTCAAACACTTCCTCACCACATCAATATTCAATTGGTATATCTACACATTCATTGGGATTTTAATATTATGGATCCATTTGTTGAATTTTGTCAGTTGTATATTTTCCTATAATTGACACTCGATATTAACTGTAATACACTGCTTTTTTTTTTTTTTTTAATTTAAAATTGTTATAGCCACTTCATATGAACCATAATCTTTTTAGGCAATAATGCAAGTTGCAACCATTATATAACATGATTATTTTTAACGCCTATCGACAATTTAATTAGCAGATATACCATAATATAGACATCATATTCTAGGACAATAAAGGGTCGTTTCGTAGTTGATCAGAGTTAGGTAGATATTAGTAATGTAGGAATTAGTTACATTAGTTATAAGTGAATCTATGTATTATTTTACGCAAAAATAATACATAGATTTCCTCATAACTTATTCATGTATTAGTTAAGTGGATTTCTAAGTCAACCAAACTTCATATTAATTTATACATGAATAACTTATTTTCTATCTACTTATCAAACTTTCGTATAAATTATACAAATAAAATACATGAGTAACTTGAATCTCATCTAGCTGCCAAACGACGTCACCTCATTATTTGGTTATAATGGATTGAGTTTTTGCTTATTTATGAACCTTTAATCTTTTTTAAGTAAAGGCATATTCAAGTACAACTTTAACTTTTAAATACTATTCTTCGATATATATTTTTTAGAAAGTTTCAACCAAATCTATGTTCAAACGCGTACCAATCACGGGTGGGACCAACATATTGTTAAGGGTTCATCCGAACCCCCTTCGGAAAAATTATTATTATTTATATATGGTTAAAATTCCTTTTTAGGTATATATAATAGATATCCAACCCCCTTCAACTAGTTCGTATGTTTACTTCTTCAGATTTTGAACTCCCTTATTGAAAATCTTGATTCCGCCATTGATACCAATAATGCATTTGCCTGGGGAAAATCTTTTTAAACTCTTGCAGATTTTTTCATTGCTTTCTCTTTATTTTGGTTGCCTGCATGGTTGAATTTTGTTAATCAATCACATCCTCTTTATTATCCAAAAAGGTCCAAATTATTGATAACTTGCTTTCATTCATTAAGAAAAAAAGCATAGTATTTTGTTTGCATGCTACTTTAGCATATAAACTAAAAATTAAAGCTAAGAACAAGAAGCACACACTAAAAAAATGCTAAAGAGGATTTAGGCAAAGTTTAAGGATCAATCAACCTAATTATATGACATTGTCTTTTTTCTAGTTTTATTGATATTTTTCGTTTTACTCGTATAAAGTAGACATGACATGACTTATCTTTAGCTCATTAAGGACGGCGTGATATTAGATATGCAAATATATAAGGTAAATGGTCAGTAGAAAAGCGAGAATTTTCTCTCTTTCTTACGGGAGAGCATAATTCTAGCGTAGAGCGCCTTGTCTACTGCATACCTCTTCCACTTATAAATACTATTTTCATTATTATTATAAGGTAAGGATAACATATATCTTTAACTTCTCCGAACCTTACTATAAAGATCACATTGATATGTATTGTTGTTGTTTATTGTTTAATATCACTAACTTTTAGAATAGATCTTTTATGTTACTCTCTCTATCCTAGATTAATTATCATGTTTCAATTCACAAAACTAAATAAATTAAAAAAACTAATTAAATTAATTCTCGAAAAATGAAACTATTATATTAATACGGAAGGAATACACATTAATTTATTTTTGAATAATATCGTAAAGGGATTCACAACCAGCCACTAGCAGCTGCCATGTGTTGGGGTCTGAGCTGGCAAGACAACAAGCACCCATATACGCACTCACCATAAAGTATCCATCATAGTCTAATATATGACATATATATATATATATATATATATATAATCGTATTGTTGGTATCATCTTGTAACTGTGGTAGAAGATGACGATTGGTTCTTGTAACCTACATGACCATTAGTTCTTGTAACTCTCATGGTCATTAGTTTCTTGTTACTCATGTGACCATTAGTTTCTTGTAACTCATGTAACATCTATCACATTTATCCACTCACTTTACTACCCCTCATTCTACCTATTGATTATATGGAAGACTTCTTCACCTATAAGTATTGGTGTTTCTTCCTTTGTAAAGTATCTCAAAAAGATGAGAAGTGTGAAATAATATTGTAATGTGTAGTAGTGAAAGAGAGAGTTGAGACATAGAAAAATATTCTAAGTCTTCAACTATATTCACTCTATACAAGAGAATATTTATATGTTGAAGGAAGGTGTTCTTATGTGGAGCTTTGGACTCTTCAACTAATCCAGAGTTGTTTGAATTGTACACGTTGTTGGGCTGTTGTATCCTGGAGGGGACAAGTCAAGAGTGATACTGCTGGATCAGTGTAAATTATGCCACAGTGGGCTTGAATCTCCTTAAAGAGAACAAGATATCTGTGCCTCAACCTATTATCCATTTTTGTCATTTTATTTTCAACTGTAATATATTGTATTTGTAGTATATTACACCAACATTTTGTAATGCTATATTTAATTTATGTGGCTGGTCTATCTGTGTGTAAGTTTCTTCCTTGCTTTCGGAGCTGAAAAGAGCAAGTAAAATAAACGAAATGAGTTGAATGAAAAGATAGAAACTTAGCTGCCTATATAATCCTTGATATATATAAAGACTAGAATAGATGAAGATGATATAATTTCATATATGGAGAAACCAAAATACAATATTATATCAAGGATTGTATTGAGTTCGAGCTCTGGGTATGGAGAAAATCCTGTTGGGAGCGTCATTTCCGAATGAGCCCTGCAGTGCGTGGTCCGAATTTAGTCGGATCTCCAATGTGGGCTCTGGATACTGGGTGGGAAACCAAAAAAAAAAAGAAAGATATAATTTCATATATGATATATTATTTTCGTTTCAATTTATGTGATACTTTTTTTTTTATTTAATTTTTTTTTAAAAAGAACTTTCTTTTTATATCTAGTTACAATTCAACATTAAAATTTTAATTTATTTTTAATAATTTAATTTATATTCACATAATTCATAAATTATTTTAGATTATAATTTTTTAAAAATTGATTTTTCATTCTTAAAACTTCATGCCCAATTAAATACTATTACATAGTTCCTTTTAAAAGAAGGAAATTTTTATTTGCACTTCTTATTTTAAGTCCTAATTGCTTATTTGGAGTAGCATTATTCGACCTGTAATTATTAATTAGATAATAAAATAAACTATAAAAAAAACAAAACTTGATAGAGTTGAGCGAATTGAGTTATGATCCAATTAATTTCAACCCAAATTATGACTAATTTATCTATTAATTTAACTCATTTTAACCCATTTAAATTTAATTAAAATTACTCATTTAACATTTTTAGCGTGACGAATTTACTCACCATATATATTTAAAAAATGAAAGAAAATGAAAAAAGATAATAATATATTATCCTCAAATTTCAGTATTTCATTTGGACGTACAAAATTAGTACTATTATTCACCAATTGCACGTTGAGACTTGAGTGACATCAATAAAATTCAATAATTATATGTTACGGCATCCCTTTAATGAAGTGGTTGTCAATTACTAAGTACTTTGTTATCAAGTCGTGGAAGATAATTTAAAATTTCTTCGGAATAAGAAATCTCAAGTTTGAATTTTTAAAAATAGATCAAATAAAATAAAAATCCAAACATAATTGGACCACAACACAAATACTAAAATATGAAGATTTATTTATCTTTAATTACAGATCTTGAGTTTGAATTCTTAAAAATAAATCGTATAACATGAGAATCTAAATATAATCGAGCCACAACCTGAGTACTAAACATCGAATGAGAGATCGGAAAAAAACTTTATTAAATTGTTTAGTGTGGGATAATTAGAGTTTGTCTTCTCTTTTTCACTTTTACTAAAAACATATAATTTTAAATTTGGCTTAAGTCATCTACAACCCCTTAAAGTTATCCGCATAATTCACTTGGACACCTCAACTAGGACTCTTACCTATTGAACACCTAAATTGTTCAAAACATATACCTATTAAACACAAACGTTGATGTGGCAAAATAAGTGTAACTCACTGTTGTTGAGCGCATGAATGGACTTTTTAAAAAAAATTTAAAAATAAATTAGTTCTTATTTTCTTGACACTTGGCATGTATTAATTAAATAACTAAAAACTTATTTAATTAAATATTTATCTCTTTATTTATAAAAGAAAATAACCCCACACCCATGTACAAGTCCTCTTCTTCTTCAATCCACCATTTTAAAGACTTCAAATTCTCTGCCTTTTGTTTTGTTCTCTTTTTTTTTTTTTTTTTTTTTTTTAATTTTTCGTTATAAACAAACTAATTGAATTTGTAAGAAGAAGGAAAATAATCAGACCATTGGAGTTAAAAAGTTAGCGGACATTCATGCATCTCTATTTTCAATAACTCCGATCAAGCAACCATCACCGTTCATTAAACTTATTAAAAATGGTATAAAAAATTGATATTCTTTTGATTTCTCTTCATCGTCGATTTTGAAATAATTTATCGACATCGAGTATTTTCACAAAAAAATCAATAATCACAGGAAGAATAGAATACAATGAGTGACAGGGGAAGAAAAAAAAGGCAAAAGATTAGGTGGGTGTATTAGGGCTGGATGGGAGATATTTTATTTTTTGTTATCGTTAAGGAATCATGGTAGAGTGACAGAGAAAAAGACGAAGAAGAAAGGGCAATGGGTTAAGTGGGGGGGAGACATTTTCCTTTTTTATTCTTTTTTCAGTTTAATTTTTCTAGATTATTAAAGGCTGAAAATATTTTCATTTTTCAAAATTAAAAATTTGGACCCATGTGCCATGTGTCGTAATTCTATTCGTGATTTTTTCAAGAGAATGTGTGTGAATCACACGCACAATATTTGTAAAGCTAGTTGTCATTTTATGTTCAATAGATAAATATTCGTTAATATTAAAGTGTCTAATAGGTAAGAGTTCTAATTGAGGTGTCTAAATAAATTATGCGGATGACTTGAGCATTTGGACAACATCAATCACATTCAACAAATATTTTCTTACTCCCATTATCTCTTAAACAATTTTGGGTGAGTTGTCAATTTTAACATGTATAGAACACATAATATTTTATAATTTATATTTTTTAGATTTAGTACACAAATGTAAGGTCCTCAATATTTAGGCTGTCCAAATATTAATATTTGAGTTGTCCAAATATTAATATTTTTATTAAGCGGTCGGAAACACATAAATATCCAATTCAATCAAGTAAGCCTATCTCATAATTGCAGTATTATTTATACGACAATAATTTTGGAATTAATAATCCTAGGATCAAACACTAAAACAACTCATTTTCCCTTCTCCTAAAATCAAAATTAAATTGAAAAAAATATATTTATCCTACTTTGTATAGTTTAAACCTAATAAACATTTTATATTGGACTTTATTTATTCTATGTATTCACTAAATAATTTCGTTGTTATTAATTTTAATATTATAATTCATTATCGATCATCAATCATAAGATAACTTGTTCATCGACTAAACGATCCAAAAAATTGTTTAGTTCGGAGGTTATCCCAATATAAATTTGGGATTAAATTTGTCTATTTTTGATTGTGAATATTAGCTAAAACCATAAAAATATTTATACTAAATTATGCAATTATCCATCTTATATTGAAGGTGAGATTATTTGTCTTAATTAAAATCACGAGATAATCTTAGTCAGTTTTGAATCAAACAATCCTTAGATAATTTTTTTTTACATAAGTCCTGGAGGACAAAAAAAGACAGTCTGGTACACTACCCTCTCGCTATATGCAGGATTCGAGGAACGATTAGACCACAAATATCAATTACACGCAATTTTACCCTACATTTATGTAAGAAACCGTTTGCACATCTCACGAACTCCTGATTGGAGAACAAACCTTTAATATTTCTATCGATGAAAGGTAGCATATTTGAATTAACTCGAACATCATCCATTAATGAAGATTAACTGATCTAAATCGGCTCGAACACTACCATCATTTAAAAAATAATGTCAATTTACTCAATTATTTTTGTACCTTTTTTTCTTTTATCCTTATCCCTCCCCTTTTTTGCCTCTTTCGGTTGCCTTAGCTACAAAAAGTAGACAATCCAAAAAATGTTTATTTTTAAAATACAAAAAATACTTTCACGTATGCATTGCACGTTTTTATTTATTTATTTATTTTATTTATTTTTCTAGGTCAGAGTCAAGAAAAGAATCTTTTTTTTTTTTCTTGCAAGATCAGCTATAACTACTCAATTTGTATGCAAAAATAAATAAAGTATTTTTTTTTAAAAAATTCTCTGGATATTCATAATCCAGCAACTGTCTTTGTACCCATTTGGAGATCACCCTTTTTTTTCACATATATAGAGAACAAATC
Source organism: Solanum verrucosum (assembly GCF_900185275.1). Classification (NCBI taxonomy): domain Eukaryota; kingdom Viridiplantae; phylum Streptophyta; class Magnoliopsida; order Solanales; family Solanaceae; genus Solanum; species Solanum verrucosum. The sequence goes on along the minus strand of NW_026019982.1, from coordinate 106,828 downwards.
CCAAATCTTTCTTGTTTTTTATGCTTTATCAAACCCTAAAATCCACCCCCTTCAACTATAAAGATCGAGTCTTTCACTGAAAAAGATCCAATATTTGCTGCTTTTTGAATCTTAGAGGTAAAATCTGGCAACCCCATGTTGTTTTTGTGTATTTTATATGATTTTGAAACTTGAACTTTTGAGATTCTTGATTTACTTTGGGTGTTTATTTTCATTTGGGCATGATTAAGATCATTTCTGTATGTTGTTACTTAAATGGGTTTCTGTTTGATTAAGAAAATCAGCTTTTATTCGCCCCTTTTGTTGTGTGATTTCGTTTTTAGGTTCTATGGGTTGATTTTGATGTTCTTGAGTTAGGGCTTGTTTGTTAAACTTGAAATGTTTGATGTAATTGCAGAAAATTGAAATTCCCCAATTAGAGGAAGTCAAGAATCTTTGTTAGAATGATGTCTAGATCGTATACCAATCTTTTGGATTTGGCATCTGGGAATTTTCCAGTAATGGGAAGAGAGAGGGATAGGCGAAGGATGTCGCGGGTAATGACAGTTCCTGGGAGTATATGTGAACTGGATGATGACCAGGCTGTTAGTGTTTCTTCTGATAATCAATCTTCACTTGCTGGTGATCGGATGATTGTTGTGGCAAATCAGTTGCCATTGAAAGCGAAAAGGAGACCGGATAATAAGGGCTGGAGTTTTAGTTGGAATGAGGATTCTTTGCTTTTGAGACTTAAGGATGGTTTACCTGAAGATATGGAAGTATTGTTTGTTGGGTCTTTATCTGTTGATGTTGATCCAATTGAACAGGATGATGTTTCTAGCTATCTTTTGGATAAATTCAGATGTGTGCCGACGTTTCTTCCACCTAATATTGTGGAAAAATACTATGAGGGATTCTGCAAGAGGCATTTGTGGCCACTTTTTCACTACATGTTGCCATTTTCACCTGACCATGGAGGCCGCTTTGATCGTTCTATGTGGGAAGCATATGTTTCTGCCAACAAGATGTTTTCACAGAAAGTGGTTGAGGTGCTTAATCCTGAGGATGATTTTGTTTGGATTCATGATTATCATTTGATGGTGTTGCCCACGTTCTTGAGAAGGAGGTTCAATCGATTGAGGATTGGGTTTTTCCTTCACAGTCCATTTCCTTCATCTGAGATTTACAGGACACTTCCTGTTAGAGAGGAAATACTTAAGGCTCTTCTATGTTCTGACCTTGTTGGATTCCACACTTTTGACTATGCTCGACATTTCCTTTCGTGTTGCAGTCGAATGTTGGGTTTAGAGTACCAGTCTAAAAGAGGTTATATAGGATTGGAATATTATGGAAGGACAGTAGGTATCAAGATTATGCCAGTAGGGATACATATGGGTCATATTGAGTCTATGAAGAAAATTGCAGATAAAGAGCTGAAGTTTAAGGAGCTCAAACAACAATTTGAAGGAAAAACTGTTCTGCTTGGAGTTGATGACTTGGATATTTTCAAAGGTATCAACTTAAAGCTTCTAGCGATGGAGCACATGCTCAAACAGCACCCCAGTTGGCAAGGGCAGGCTGTGCTTGTTCAGATTGCCAATCCTATGAGGGGTAAAGGAATAGATTTAGAGGAAATACAGGCTGAGATACAGGAAAGCTGCAAGAGGATTAATAAGCAATTTGGCAAGCCTGGATATGAGCCTATAGTTTATATTGATAGGTCCGTGTCCAGTAGCGAGCGTATGGCTTATTATAGTGTTGCTGAATGTGTTGTTGTCACAGCTGTTAGGGATGGGATGAACCTGACTCCATATGAATACATCGTTTGTCGACAGGGTGTATCGGGTGCAGAAACAGATTCAGGTGTAGGTGGACCTGACAAGAGCATGCTAGTTGTGTCAGAATTCATTGGGTGTTCTCCTTCCTTAAGTGGGGCAATCCGTATTAATCCATGGAATGTTGAGGCAACTGCTGAGGCAATGAATGAGGCTGTATCAATGGCTGAACAAGAGAAACAGCTACGACATGAGAAGCATTACCGTTATGTCAGCACCCACGATGTTGCTTATTGGTCGAGAAGTTTCTTGCAAGATATGGAGAGAACTTGTGCTGATCACTTTAGGAAAAGATGCTATGGCATTGGTTTAGGCTTTGGGTTTAGAGTTGTTTCCCTAGATCCCAACTTCAGGAAGCTGTCAATTGATGATATTGTGAATGCTTATATCAAGTCTAAGAGCAGGGCCATATTCCTGGACTATGACGGAACTGTGATGCCGCAGAATTCTATCATTAAGTCTCCTAGTGCTAATGTTATCTCCATCCTGAATAAACTTTCTGGTGATCCAAACAACACAGTCTTCATTGTTAGTGGAAGAGGGAGGGAAAGCCTAACCAAGTGGTTTTCTCCTTGTAGAAAACTAGGACTTGCAGCAGAACATGGCTACTTTTTGAGGTCTGTTTCTTCTATTTCCCTGTACAATGTCAATTGATATCAATATTTCCTGCATTCTGGTGTCTAAATGACTAGTGCTTCTTTTGGTTACGTTATCCAAAATATCAATCATTCTAGTTGCTGTGGTCTTGATATGGACTATTCCTGCTTCCTGTATCTACTTTTTGTATGGTGTTTACAAGTCTAGTGTTCTGGTAAAGCAACACTCGCTCGGTGTTAGAGCTGATACCATTATCAAAAAAAAAAAAAAGGAGTTTTCTTGCAAATGAAGCAAAAGTGATATCGGTCATTTTCATCTCATCATTTTAGGATGCCCCTAACATTTGATATAGCTGTTAGAATTATCTTTAGTATTCTATGCAGCTTTTACATCTTTCAGTACTTCCAAATTCCAATTAGTTCATTAATCCAATCATCCCAGTGCCTTCTCATATCTCTATTGTGCAAGAATTAGGGTTTGTTGTTTGCCAGGTCAATCTTTTCTCTTTTGTGTTTGCTAATTTTTAGTCTGACAATGCAGATGGGAACGAGAACAGAAATGGGAAGTATGCAGTCAGACCTCTGATTTTGGGTGGATGCAACTTGCTGAACCCGTGATGCAATCCTATACAGACGCTACAGATGGTTCTTGCATAGAAAGAAAGGAAAGTGCTATAGTGTGGCAGTATCGTGATGCGGATTCTGGATTTGGGTTTTCTCAGGCAAAGGAGATGCTTGATCATCTGGAGAGTGTTTTAGCGAATGAACCGGTTGCCGTGAAAAGCGGTCAGCACATTGTGGAAGTGAAGCCTCAGGCACGTATTACTTATCCCAATTTCCATATGTTTTGATTCATATTTGTTGCTTATATTCCAAGATTTACACTTCAGAAATGTTACCTAGCGTCCTTAGTAAATGACTTCTTCTCATATTGATTAGTCTCCTCTCCCAAAAACAGTGTTTGGTTTCCACTTCCCTGTAATCTGGATAAAACTCTTTTATTAGCTATCGGTGTTTAGATGAGAAATATGATCGTGTTTTCAAAATAAAAATAAAAATGAGAAATATGATCTTGTTGACCATAGAACCTTATACATCCTTTGGTTTCCTGTATATGATAATTGTGCTGATCTCCACATTAAGGGTGTGTTTGGTTAGGAGGTTTCCAGCTTTTTCCATGTTTGGTTGGTCATGTTATTTTGGAAAACATTTTCTCTGGGAAACAAGTTCATTGTCTCCTTCCCACCCACCTAGCTGTTAACCCGCACCCCTTGACAATCTCACTCCTCGTCCCTGCCACTTCACCTTCCCACCCCATCTCACCCTCAAAGTGTTTTGCTTGATTACATATAAATGTTCTTGTGATCATATGTTTTGTTTACTTACCTAACAGTAGAAAATAAGTAAGAAAATGTTTTCCTTATACCAAACACGCCCCAAGTATCACATTTGCTTATGAGTCGCTAGTTGGTTATATTGCTTATAAGGATGGTGTATATTCTTTTTTAGTAAGTGCGGATGGTAATGCTTTCAAGCTTGCATCAATCTCCATTAGCTATCCCTTTATGTAATTCAGTATTATCATCCTCCATATTAAATGCATAGGTTATTTTTAGTCCAATAACATACCCAGTGTAATCGCACAAGGTGGAGTATTGGGAGGGTAGAGCGTACCCTAGCTTGTGCAGGTAGAGTGGTTGTTTCCGGTAGACCATCAACTCAAGGCAAGCTTAAACACTACATATATGGAAACATAAGCACTAAGCAGTAACAACAACATGATAATAAAAAACACAAGACTTGTACTGATGCTAATGCTACTCGCAAGGAAAAACAGAATGCGAACCATCTCAATAATACTAATACTATTAGTAATGCTACTCAAAGGAAAAACAGAATGCAAGACTACCTACTATAGCCTTGTACCCTAGTTCTCGACCTCTACACCCTCCTATCAAGGGTCATGTCCATGACCCTTGGTGTAAGCTGAAGACTTGCCATTTCCTGCCTAAACTCCTCTTCCCAATACTTCTTCGGCCTACCTTACTCTACCTCTCCTCAAGCCCTAACATCAGCCTCTCATACCTCCTCACTAGTGTGTCTTGTGGAACTCCTCTTGACATACTCTAACCATTTCAGCCTTGCATCTTGTCCGACATGGAGGCCACTCCCACTTTTTCCCAAATATCTTCATTTTGACCATATCTCTCTTAAGTAAGCCCACCCATCCATCTCAACATCCTCATCTCTGCAATTTTCATCTTCTGGACATGGGAGTTCTTGACTAGCCAACAACACTCCGCCCCATACAACAAAGTTTTAACTTACTTTCAACTTTTGGCGTCACCTTATCACAAAACACACCAGATGAGAGCGTTCATTTCAACTACCCCCTATAATGCTATGTGCAACATTCTCATCAATCTCCCCATTATCTTGGATAATAGCCCCAAGGTACTTGAAACTCCCTCTCGTGGAGATGACTTGAGAATCCAACTTCGCTTCCACATTACCTTCGCGTGTCACAACACTAAATTTGCACTCCACGTACTCTGCCTTATTTCTACTCAATCCAAAACCTTTAGACTCCATGATCCGTCTCCAGACCTCTAGCCTGTCGTTAACTCCGCGTCTCGTCAACAAATACTATGTCATCTCCAAATAACATGCACCAAAGCACCTCCCTTTGTATGTGCTGCGTCAATACATGCATCGTCAAAGAAAATAAAAATGTTATTTTTTAATTGATGTGCCATTAATCCATGCGTAGGTTATTTGCGAGCTAAAGTGCCTTTAGTATTTACTCAAGTAATTGGTTGAGAACTGCAATTTCTTTGCTAGTGACAAGTGACTACCTGGCATATATTTCCTGTCTAGAAAAAGATATTGTTAACGTAATAATTTTAATAACAATATAGTGTGTTCTTTTTCACTATTCTGATGGCTATTGTCAAATTCTTGAGTATCTTGAATATATCGTTTTCGTTAGTGCTTTTTGACGTGTATTTTTAGCGTTGGTTGCAGTCACTAATGTGTTGATTAGGCATGTGTTCTGAATAACATTAATTTTCTCTTTTCATTTTAGGGGGTCACCAAAGGTTTAGTTGCAGAAAAAGTCTTTACATCTTTAGCAGTGAAAGGAAAACTGGCAGATTTTGTGCTTTGCATTGGTGATGATAGATCAGATGAAGATATGTTTGAAATCATTGGCGATGCTTTGTCCAGAAATATTATTTCATATGATGCCAAGGTATTTGCTTGCACAGTTGGACAAAAACCTAGCAAAGCAAAGTATTACTTGGATGACACATCTGAGGTGGTGCTTATGCTAGACTCCCTTGCTGATGCCACTGATACTCCAGTGACTTCCGATGATGAACCTGCAGACTCCGACTGAATGTAGCTACCAGGTGTTTTGTTTGCTTTGGTTACCTTCTCTACTGAATGTACATTCCAGGTCTGAAGTTGGCACATTGTCCATTTGAGTTTGGTTTCGAGGTTTAAGAAAGTGGAGTCTCAAATTCTGTTCAATCATTCTTTCCTTTCTGATTGTTCTATTCTTTTATCATTAGCCTGGATGTAATATATCTCTGAGAAGGGGAGAAACATAGAATTGAATGCGCATTCCTAAGACTGCTTGAAAAGAAACCATCAAGTGCTGGAGGGCGACTATCACTTATGCAGAATCAGAGAACCACAAGAGGGGTGGGACGAGCCAAAGATGTTAGACATGGTTTCTGTAAGACCAAATGAGGTAGAGAATTTATTAGTACAGACGAAAGATTTGATCATATTCCTGAATTATGCTGGAACTAAATGAAGTTCAGGTTGTTTACACCAATTGTGGTGGCAAAGCTTTAACTGAAGACTGCTTTGTGGCTGCTTGATACTTGAATTGGTAGTATATTGAAGTTCTCTTTTTTAAAGTTGGTCGCATGTGGACCTAGTTTAGATTAGCATTGTGTCAGTGGGCATGGCTGTGACTAGCAATAAGCATCAACTATGTTGGATTGAGTCAGTGGTTTTGGTAGTCTTCTTGATGTACAGTATATGGTTAATGATGTGAATTGAGAAGATTTCTCTGCTCTTTTATGGTCCTATCAAATGCATTGTGTGGATATAAGTTGATGCAAAAATATTTCGTTTTATAGTCTAGGGTTTTCTAATCGTAAAGGGCTCTGCCACTTATCGTAGGCTCTGATACCAAGTTTATTATGCTCTAAATTCCAAGTATCCTTGACCACCACTTGGCTACCACTCCCGTCGAGTGAACCCTTTATCCATTAAAGTTAGTTTTTTTTTTGTCTTCAAGTAATTTTATTGCAAGTACCAGTAACAAATACAGTGCTGGAATTTAGAAGCACTGCAGTAGAAAGACTTGTATCAACTTAGAAAAGCTATGTACAAATTAAAGTAAATCATGCACATTAAATGTCTTGTTTATTTGATGTAATTGTTTATAATTATTGCAACTTTCCTTATGCAGTGAACATGTGTGCAAACTAGTTACATATTATGTCCAAAGTCAGAGAATTTTACTTGAAGTTATTTGGAAGCTAAAGAAATTCAGTACAAAATTCCAAATATTGGCCTTTCAATATGAATGGAAATTTATAGAATCTCTTTCAAGTTTTGAATAATGTTACAAGTAATGGAGGAAATAATGGTTCAAAAACAGACTCTGAGTGAAAAGGGGGATGTCTATAACCTACAGTAAGATTGTCAAATGTAACCTCCTTACCAATAATCTCCACAAGAACAACAGCCATCTTTGAAGTGATGAAACCTACTGGAATCGCGTACAATTATTTCTCGTTTTTTCATCTGGGATATGTACTTAATAGCCATGTGACAATCACCACAAATTCGTAAATTCTTCATTATCCTGATTGGAAAACCCTCCGGGGTGTTCATCAGCGCAAAAGCAATGGCTAATTTTTCACTGTGATGGACCAAGTTATACTCTTTTTCCTCTAATTCCATGTCATGCAAAACGGATCCTGTATCAGGAACATAGCCCTCTAACTTCAGTTGTGCAATCAATTCCTTTAAGTATACATCAACCTCGTCTGATTGTGGATGAGATTTATCACCAATAATAAAGTGGTGAACCTGGTTCTTCAACTCCAGCCAGCTTATTCCTGGTTCTTTCTTTACTCCCCTATCCTTCATTGATTTCCTCACTTCAGAAACACTCTTCCATCTTTTAGCAGATGCTTGAACATTAGCAAGGAGCACATATGAAGCAGAATCCTCAGGATCAATCCTCAAAACTTCTTCAGCTATGCTTCTAGCCATATCTGCATTTTTATGAATTTTACAGGCAGACAGCAACGTCTTCCATATGACACCATCTGGCTTCACAGGCATAGATCTAATAAGAGCTTCAGCCTCCTGCAAACAGCCTGCTCTTCCTAGGAGGTCAACCACGCATGTATAGTGCACCAGTTGAGGCTCCACATTGTACTTTTCCACCATCAAGTCGAAAAATTCAAGCCCTTCATCCTTCATCCCACTATGACTACAGGCATAGAGCAAACTCAAGAGAGTAATATGGTTAGGTGCTAGTCCTTCCTGCTCCATACGATGAAACAACTCAACAGCATTCTTTCCCATCCCATGAAACCCATAAGCAGAAATCATAGCACTCCATAAAACAATATCAGCTTCCTCCCTTTCCACGAAAATCTTTTCAGCTTCATCTAGACACCCACATTTTGAATACATGCTAATCAAGGAACTTACAACTGCAACCACAGAAATTGCACCAGTTTTTATAACGTCAGAATGAATCTGCTGCCCCTGTCCTATTGTAGCCAGCTCTGAACACGAGCTGATCACGCTAACAAACGTTATCTTATCCGGTCTAAACCCAGCGATTTTCACCAAATTATACAGCTCCAATGCACCTTCGAAACACCCATTCTGAGCCCTACCAGCAATAAGAGTATTCCAAGCTGCCATAGTTTGATCTGGCATCGACATGATCACAATCTCTCCCTCTCTTAAGCTACCAGACCTCATATACATGTGTGCCAACGAGCTTGCAACAACAAAATCGCCCTCTAAGCCCAATTTCAATCCACAACCATGAACCTGCCTGCCCTTATTCAAATCCTTCAAACCAGCACAACCTCTTAAAACACTTCCAAGAGTAAATGCATCAGGCAAGTAACCTAACCCATACATCTGCGAAAACAAACTGAACGCCCTCTCATTAAACTCAAACTGAGTCAACCCAGTAATCATAGCATTCCAAGAAGCCAAATTTCTCTCACCCATTTCATCAAACACTTTAGAGGCACTATCCAAATCGCCAATTTGAACATACCCACCAATCAAAATGTTAAAAGACATGACATTTCTCTTAGGCAATTTATCAAACAGTGAAACTGCAGTATCTAGCTGACCCAATTTCGAGTAAGCATTGAGCAGGTGATTGGAAACAAACTTGTCCCTGAAACACCCAGATGTTATTATGAGAGAATGCAGCTGTTTGGTGAGGGAAAAGGACTTTTCTTGGATGCATGCTTGTAAAAGGTAAGAGAAATGAGATGGGTTGTCCCATATTAAGAAAGAGAACTTGTTGAAGGCTTCTTTTACGTAACCTTGAGAACATAGAATTGAAAGCTCAGTGGCGGCTGCCGAGAACCGGCGAGTGTTTGCTGACCGGAGGTGAAGAAATCTCAGAGGTCTCACACAAGACTGTCCCATTCATTTGAGCTTATTTTGGCGCATACCTTTATAAGTTGTCTATTGATTTGTTTTTTATCTAAAAGAATTAACATAAATAGCCGTCCACATAATCACTTAAAATTATCGTAATATATGTTAGTGTATAATTTTGTATATCGACTAAGAAAAACAAACAATAAATCCGACTGGTTATTTAAGCAAAGATTATTGTTTGAACTTCTATGGCCAGATATTGTTCCCACTCGTTAACAATCATGTGTAGGTAAACTCAACATTAGAGTGTGTTTTTAATATACATGGGTGGTAGTTTAAGTAGATAAATAAAACAATGTATAGTTAAAGATAATTCCTCTTAGATCACTTATCTCAAATGAAATAAGTAGTAGTTTATTCCAGATCAGACCCCACTTTTGGAATCATATTAGTATGTTGTTGTTGCTATGAGAGGCTCGAGAGTAAGAACTTATTCGTACCTGATGTTTAAACTAACCCCTCGATGAATTGAGTCGTGATAAGGAGTTTGTGCACTGAGTAATGCTCAAAGCAAGGGAAACAACTCATAGCATTACAATGAAGAAAATACTAGTTCTATTTCAAATGTGAAAAATTGCTTCCAACACAAATGCACAAAAGTGTTTTAACTTTCTTATAGTCTATTGTTTATACTCTAGATCAATTAGGTAGATAAGTGTATATGAATTGTACAAGTTGCAGTATATGTTCAAGCTATTATACAGCTGCTGGGGTAGGTACAGCAGCAGGGACGCGGTTTTCAGTAGGAATTTCAACAAATTCTGAGAGAATAGCACGGAATTCATCTCCAGTCATCGTCTCCTTTTCAAGAAGGACTTCCACAATCTTATCAATTGCTTCACGGTTGCTGCGGATTTGGCTCAATGCAATCTCATATGCACTGTCTGAAAGCTTCTTCACAGCAACATCAATGTCTTCAGCTAGCTTTTCTGACATTGAGTTCCTGGCCATCATTCTCATGATTACATCACCACTTTGGGCTGAAGTATCCATGAGTGACCATGGGCCAAGTTCAGACATCCCAAAAGTGACAACCATCTGCATACACAGTTTGTCATTTTACAGGACTAAGTTATCGAGAACGAGATCTTCAGAATGATAAGTTTCAGACTTAAAAAAGAAGATAAAACTACCCGCTCCGTTCCAATTATGTGGCACTATTTTGTTGTTAGTCTTATCCAAAATGAATGTCACGTTTCTATATTTGAAAACAATTTTAACTTTAGACTTCTCATTTTACGCTTCATAAGTATTTCTGAAGCCATAGAAATTTCATGGCATGTTTAAGATCACAAGTTCCAAAAATCTTTCAAACTATACCACATAAATTGAAACAGAGGGAATAACTATATCGCTCATTATCTCTATAATCTTTTGAAGGAAAGGGGGGAGGGGAGTATAGGTTAATTCAAACCAATCAATCTGTAGAGTTTCTAGTCTCCACAGATTACCGCAACATATATTCCGTTCCAGAATCCTTAACACGAAAAATACAGTGAACATGTATACCTGTTTTGCCAAACCAGTGATCTGCTGCAAATCACCAGCAGCACCAGTGGTCACTTCAGGTTCACCAAAGATCACTTCTTCTGCAGCTCTTCCACCAAGTCCACCCACAATTCTAGCAAAGAGTTGCTGCTTGGATATTAAGGTTGGGTCATCTGCAGGAATGAACCAGGTCAAACCTTTTGCCTGACCACGTGGGATTAGAGTGACCTTTTGTACAGCATCATGCCCTGGAGTGAGAGTTCTGCAAGGCAAAGAACACATAGTGCCATTAGAGGCTCACCAGGATATTCTGTTGAAATCACTGCTGGGTAATTAAAATGCCAACACAATAATAGAGTCATAATATTGTCATAAAAAAATGCTTATATGATAGATGCAAATTGGGAGCTAGGAGTAAATAGCTAATGGTGCAGCACTCACCCACAGATGGCATGTCCAACTTCATGATATGCCACCAGACTCTTGCTCTTGCCATCAGTCATGACTGTTCCTTCCATACCAGCCACTATCCTATCAATTGAATCATCAATCTCTTTGGATGCGATTGCTGTCTTACCACGTCGACCTGCAAGAATGGCTGCTTCATTTAAGAGGTTAGCAAGATCTGCTCCACTGAAACCAGGTGTCCTCATGGCTATGACTTCAAGAGACACATCTGAATCAAACTTCTTGTTGCCGGCATGAACCTTTAAGATCTCTGTTCTTCCCTTGATGTCTGGAACATCCACGGATACCTAGATAAGAGCTGTAAATTTTAGTTTCTTGCAAAAGTCTCAGTTAAAAAACGGAGGCAAGGACAGATGCTTACTTGTCTATCAAATCGTCCTGGCCTCAGCAAAGCAGAGTCAAGAATATCTGCACGATTGGTTGCCGCAACAACTATTATACCAGTATTTCCTTCGAAACCATCCATTTCAGTCAATAGTTGGTTCAGGGTCTGTTCCCTTTCATCATTTCCTCCTCCAATTCCAGTCCCTCTTTGCCGCCCAACAGCATCAATTTCATCAACAAATACAATGCAAGGAGCATTTTCCTTGGCCTTCTTGAAAAGATCACGGACTCGAGAGGCTCCAACACCAACAAACATCTCAACGAATTCTGAGCCTGAAATTGAGAAAAATGGAACACCCGCTTCACCAGCAATTGCCTTTGCTAGCAAGGTTTTCCCAGTACCAGGAGGACCAACAAGAAGAACACCTTTTGGAATACGAGCCCCCACTGCAGTAAATCTCTCAGGTTTCTTCAAAAATTCTACGACCTCCATAAAATCTTGTTTTGCTTCATCTACACCAGCAACATCATCAAATGTCACACCAGTGTTTGGCTCCATTTGGAACTTAGCCTTTGATTGACCAAATGCTAGTGGGTTACCAGGCCCACCAGGACCTCCCATTCCTCCGTTAGACCGCCTTGATAGCAGGAAAAGACCACCAATCAAAATAAGCGGGAAAGCCAGATTTCCAATCAAGTTGAATATGAGAGAACCTGAGTCCTCTTGAGCATTGTGAGCAGCAAAATCAATGTTCTTTTCCCGGAACTTTTGAAGGAGTTCCTGGCTGAGTCCAGGTAGTTGTACCCTAACTCTTTGCACCCGGTTTCCTAATTCTGGAGATACAGCTTCTACAATAGCTATGGTTCCATTTTCAAACAAATCTACTTTTTGCACCCTATCCTTGTCCAGATACTCCAAAAATCTAGAATAAGACATCCTTGAGTTAGAAACACCTTGCTCATCAGCATAGGCTTTCCCATTACCTAACAAAGCAGGCACTCCAAGCCCAACATTTCCAAGCAATAATTTGAGAAAGCCTCTTCTTCCTTCATGTGGCCCTTGCTGAAGGGATGCTTTTACAACTACTCTTGATGTTTTTCTAGATGATGGAAGATTTGAGGAGTATGAAATTTTTCTGCCATAGATCTCCTTCCTAAAAACTTTCTGTGTTCTATGGGTAAACAAATCATTTCCTGCTATGCATACTGATGAAGTAGCCATGTTGATACACTCAGAAAAGAAGCAAGAACCTGCACAGTTCACTTCTAATGATAAATCTGCAAAGGAAACATGATAAAGTTGACAACTGCAAGTTACAAGGAAATAAATCAATCAGGCAAAGGACTGACACCATGCCCATATAAATTACTTCAAAAATTATTGGGAAAACACTAGTATGACAACTTTTTCCCTTTTGTGTTCTTCATCTCAAGTAGCACTGATCTCAATGATGACAATTCAGCAACCCATTTTAAGCTTATTTCATCTATCAAAAAGAACTCCTAGTTCGCTTTATTGATGGCATGTAAATGCTTTGCAACTGATTTTTGAAGTTAACCTATATTACATGAATCATTTACTTTTAGAATACCTGTATCAAACAGATCTGATATAGGTATGGGTTATTCATGCATATTCTTTAAAATACACGAAAAATTAATAAGGAACTGCAAGCATACATAACGATACTTGCACACATCTGTACTCATTGGTTTACCATGTATATAATACAAGTATAACAAAGAAAAATAGTTTAAAACATGAATCTCCATTTAAGTTTTAAAAACCCATAAAATATCAAAAGAATCCTCAAATCTTCACATTTACATAGATAGTTAAAAAGAGACATGATTCCGAATGCTTCTTTCAATTTCAAATTGTGCAATTTGCAAGAGAGTGAAGGAGACCCATCCTTAAAGTAAAAATCACTCGTTTTAAGCCTTCGATTATTTCCAATTTCAACATTTCCTCTAGAAAAATGTTAGCTTGGCACCTGGGTACCTTCCCTCATAATTAACCAAAATATGAAAGTGAGACAAGTAACAACACACTTTGTTATGCCAAAATTTCAAATCCAAAACCAACCTTGAAGTAAAAAATCCCTTTTCCCAATTTCAACTTTCAAGAAACTAAGCCAAATCTATATTGTTTTTGGTTTCCCACCCAGTATCCAATACCCACTTCAACGCCCAACTAATCCAGGTTCACATATCGAAAAGTCTATTTTCAGAGCTAAAGTGCAAACTAAACCAAATCTTAATGTGGGTGTCTCTTTTCATATACAAACTACAGCCTACAGGTGAAGGATCATCCACTGAGGCATAATAACAAACAATTATTTCCACTTTCAACACTTTCTGTAGAAAAATGTTAGCTTGGCATCTGGGTATCACTTCCCTCATCATTATCCAAGCTATCAAAGTGAGACAAGTAACAACACACTTAGTTATGTCAAAAATTCAAATAAAAAATCAACCTTGAAGTAAACAAAAATCCCCTTTCTCCCATTTCAAGAAACTAAGCCAAAGCTATATTCTTTTTGGTTTTCCCACCCAGTATCCAGTACCTACTTTGGAGCCCAACTAATCCAGATTCACGCCAAGTGCATATTTTTGTGTGTGGGGGTGGGGGTAAAGATAAAACTAAACCAAATCTTGATGTGGATGTTTCCTTTTCATTTACAAACTACAGCCTACATGTGAAAGATCATTCACTGAGGCATTATAACAAACAGTTTGTGAGCCAAACATAAAAGGGCAGCTAGTAACTTCAAATTCAGAGCTAAAGCATTCAAATACAAGTCTAGCAGTAGTAGAAGAGTAAGAGAAAGTACCTGATAAGTTGAAAGAGGAAAGATTACTCAGTAACAGAAAGGGTTGTAAGGGAAGAAGATGATGATGAAGAAGATGAGTTGTAAGGTTAATTTAGAGGGAACAGATGTGGCTTGGGATTTGGGTACGTGGCTTTATCTCAATGGATGATTCTGAGATATATTTTCTGAGAATGTTTTTGGATTTTCATGGCAGATTTTCATCAATCTGAGTGGCCAGTAATTTAGTCAAATTGCTTCTATTTCTTGCCTTTGGTGGTTTTATCATAACCATACAAGCAATTTATGTGGTGTATATGGTGGGACAATGAGCTTAGCACTTTGTTTAGATGGTTGTTATATCATAATTTCATAATATATCATATTATATTATATTGTGTTATATTATATTGTATTGTGTTGTTTTAATAAAACAACGTTCTGATAGATTGTATCGTTCTCCTTTGTTATATAATATCATATATCCATGATTTGAATGATAAATCTATAAGAAATTGTAGGGTACGTGGTACAACTATTATGAAAAGAAAATATTAAGGTAATGACACAATTACACCAAATCAGTCGTTATACAAAATGAGTCTTATTGTGTTACCAAACGACGGATGTAAACGATACGATATGATAAAATTTAAGTAACAATCAAAACAAACATTGTATTTAAACTAATAATACAATATAATACAACGGGTAACAACCATCCAAACAAAGTGTAGATGGAATTGTAACTTCTGTAATTTTTTGTTTGTATGTGTTGTTAGTTTAAATATAGTATATTTATGTTGATTGTTAAATTTTTTGTATTGTATCCCCGCCCAAAAACAAATTGGGTAGAACTAAATAACATTTGTTTAGATCTTGTATTTGTTATAGAAAATGATTTATTCAATATTTGCAAAATTATTACTAAATTAGAACTTAGTAACAAAAGATAAAATTCAATACTTCTAAACTTCAAATTTTAGATTCGTCACTGATCTTATTAGAAGAGTTTGATTAAGAGTAGGATGAAATTTTTTAAGTTTAGTAGCTTTATAATTTAGTTAGTATGATGCAGTGAAATATATTAAACTACTCCCTCCGTCCACTTTTATTTGTCATATTGTGTTTTTCTAAAATCAATTTGACTAAAATTTAGATATTCAAAAACTATATGAAAAATACTACAAATTACAATTTTTTACATATCAATATGATGAAAAAAATATAACGTAAAATGTTAGTCAAAGTTTTTATAATTTAACTCTAAAAAGTAAACTATGATAATTAAAAGTGGACGGAAGTAATATGTACAAGACCTTTAATTGGAAATTAGTCATCCTAAAAGGATTAAATTTGTTACTTTTGATGGACAACTTGCTTTTATATATAAGTATCTGAAGAAGTGACTGCAATTTCAATATACCTCTCTATCCCGATTCATGTGATAGTCTAAATTTCAAGAGTCAAACCGTATGATTTTAACTTTTAACCTTTTCAAAATAAAATTTACATACATAATTTGAAAACTAAGTTAAAAAAGTATTATAAATCTCGATAAATTCATAATTCAAGATATTGAAATGATATTTGAGAAAATTACAGTCAAAATAAGACTAGTAGTTTGAATCTCGAAATTCGAAAGGTGCCACATAAATTGAGACGGAGCGAGTAATAGATAACAAACAATTGCAAAGTAGCTTGACAAATCTCCACTTACAAGAATCTAGACCTTATCAAAACATGTACATACATCAAGTTGTGAAAGAGACATTTTTTTTTATTAAAGTAAGATATAATTCATTTGTAAGACAGAACAAATACATGTTCTGTTTGTGTGTTCATACAAGTAATAAACCAAAGGCAAGTAGTAACATTAGCCTAAAAATTTAAGCAACCCCACTTAGCCTCTTGTTAATCTTGGTAAGAGAAGGGATCTAATTTGATCCAATTCAAAAGTTTCATCAAATGCTCTCATTATAGAAATCAGGCTCCTTTCCATCATCAGTTCATGTGGTGGCATTGTGTTTGTTGCTCTACTAGTCCTTGGCGCCGATGAGTCTGTTGTGTCCTGTTTCATTCTTTCACAGATAGCAAATCGACAGACAGGGCACGAGCCATGATTTGTCACCCATGGAACGATGCAGTCTTCGTGGAACATATGACTACATGGTGTGACTGTCACCATTTCTTTAGGCTCAAAATCTTCTAAGCAAATTGAACATCTTTTGCCATCCTCATCCTTGCTCGATTCGTTGGTTGAAGTGTTGTTCATGTTATTGTTCAAGCCTCTAAAGTAAAGGCCAACTTGTTTTGCAATTTTTGCTTGTACAGGATTGTAGATTTCTTTCTTGAGTTTATTCAAGGTTGCCTTTTGCTCATTTGGGCTCAATTTTGATTCATCCCTTGACGTTTCATTGCTCTGCATAAACCATGGAGGAGGAGGAGAATCAAATGGAAGTTGGCTTGGTCTCTGATATGATCCATGTCTTGGTACATCATCATTATGGGCTAGAACGCGAACAGGAGGATGAGTTAGCCTACGTCGTGGTTGGCCTGGATATGGATAACTGCAAGTGGTTCTTGAAATGATCAATCTTGGATTTTGACAAAAATAAAAAGATAGAACAAAAGTTTACCTTGTTGCACCAGTAGGTACTAGAAATGGTCTCTCTGTTACAGGCAACCATGGATCATGAACGACACGTCTAGGATTCTGTGCAACACAAAAAATCAAATCAATTATAGGAGCTTTCTTTAGTGTCGGATTCAGGATTTAAATTTGATACGTTCAACCTTTAAAATTCTCAACACTGAACTAACATGTATATCTATGTTTCATGTCGAGAATACCTGAGGGATATCTCGGGGAGGCGGAGGACGAGGGAAAATGGGTTGCCATCTGTGCTCAGGTCCATGTGAATTAGGATCACGCCACTCTCCATTGCTCCAATTTTCATATGGTGTAAAATTATGAGGCCTGTTGCTGTTCATGTTTGTAGAATTTTCTCTTGATTACCAATTCTTTGTATTCTTATTCAGTTTTGGGAGAATTAATATTTGATGTATAGCAGCTTTTGAGTTTCTCTTTAAATTACTACTATAATACTGTGTGTTGAGGTGAAATGTTATTCTTTTTCTCAATCAAAAGGTGCTTGTCTAATAGAGAAGCAAAGAATCCTGTTCTTGGCTGTGTGTTGTGTAGTTGGTATAAGTGACTTGGTTCTAGAGATAGATTCTTTTCATAATTTAACTTGGGGTGTGTTTGATAAAGGAGGAAAACATAATTTTCTTGTTCGATCAAAATTTTTGAAAAATATTTTCTTTAAAAATGAGAAAAACGATCTTCAAAAAAATGCTCATTTTTACTTATCTAGTTTGGAAAATCAACAGATAGTTTATCACCTAGTTCCTAATTTATTCTTACTATTTCCTCTATCCACTTTTAATTATCATGTTGCACTTTTCGAAAGTTAATTTGACTAATTTTCAAAGTTAAATTAAATTACATTAAATCGATATTTTAAACAAAAAATTTAGATATTCAAAAACGATACAAAAAGTACTACAAATTCCATTTTTTTGCATATCGTAAAATGTTAGTCAAAGTTATTATCGTTTGATTCTTAAATTTATTATTCCCTCTGTCCAACAATAGTTATGTACTACTACCTCCGTCTACTTTTAATTGTCATGATTTCCATTTTTTAGAGTCAAACTATTAGAATTTTGACTAACATTTTGCGATATATTTTTTCATCATATTGATATGCGAAAAATTGCAATTTATAGTATTTTTCGTATAATTTTTGAATATCTAAATTTTTTGTTTAAACTATCGAATTAATATAATCTAATTTAACTTTAAAAATTAGTCAAATTGACTTTCGAAAAGCGCAACATGATAAATAAAAATGGACAGAGGGAGTATTAACTTGACACAGGAATTAAGAAGCAGTAAATGATTGTAGTAGTTTTACCAAAGCACCCTTATCGTATATAAGTCATTTAAACTTTGAAAAATGAATAGTATTTAATAGCAATAGTAAAATAGACACAAAATAATAAATTATTCATTGATTTCATAAACTTTACAAATATTGTTGGACATCCCAAAATAGTATAGTGGACAATTAAAGATGGACAGGAGGAATACTAATATTCTCATTCTATTTATTGCTCGTGTGCTAAGTCAATACTTTTTTCTGGATAATATCTTCTGCTTACTTAGCAAAACACCAGAAAATAATAAGAAACCAACTTATTTCCGCATGCTCTATTTTCCTGCATATCAAACACACCCTTAAGTGACTTTCCAGTGCAGCAAGATCAACGGATGACAATTCCTGTCTTTCACTGTCTTCTCGTTTTACAGAGTTTTGATGAATCAGATATTTGGAATTTCAGAAGCAGAACCGTCATAAGTGAGAAAGGAATCAAATTCTAAAGAACGGAAGCTAGAGGAGACTGAACGTAAGAATAATAAATTCATGACGTGGAATGCTCAGGGAGGATTCATATAGTCGAGCTCAACTAGTTTAAAGTTGAGGCGTAACCGATACATATGACTTTGACATTATGCTTATCAATGATATAATAATAACACATAAGCAGAAGAATTTGACATGATCATTTCGTATATAAAATGTAGCAGCACTTGTTTTTAAATTATGTACTGCAAAATCTTTGTTTTGAGACAGGGAAAAGAAGGCGTAAAACCAGACAAAGAAAGCAAATTAACGAAAGAATTGGTCGAACAAGCCAATCAAATGTCTTCCGTTATAGCACTCGTAAACTGAAGAAAACTATATTCTTGGAGAACTTGTAGCAATGACGAAACAAATCATATGTAGTTAATGCGAGCTGAGGCACTGTCGAACCTGGTGCGAGCCACCTTTGGAAAATTAGAATGGTTTCAACCGTTGCATCCAGACATCATTTTCTGTGTCTTGACTGACGTTTATATCAATTGTGTGATCCTAAAATTAGCAGATTAATATTTATATGTGACATGACATATACTAAAACTAAAATACTGGGCTAGGCGTGTGCACTAACCTGCTCTTCCTGCTAATCCTTTCGACGACAGTTACTTGCTCATAGTTGCTGACAAA
This sequence comes from Solanum verrucosum, assembly GCF_900185275.1. NCBI lineage: Eukaryota > Viridiplantae > Streptophyta > Magnoliopsida > Solanales > Solanaceae > Solanum > Solanum verrucosum. The sequence continues at coordinate 87,485 of NW_026019982.1, read as the reverse complement.
CAGAAATTCCAGAATATAGAAGCCATAGACATGAACGCAACACGAGCTTGAAGAGGAATCGCCCTATGATTTTTCAACACAGAAGTTGTCATATTTCCTTATACTAAAGACTATTCAGTTACTAGTATAACCACATAACTCAACCTGAATGAACTGATATTAACAGTAGCATGTTTTCATAACCAAATACATGAAAAGGGAGAAAATTGTGACTTGCATATGCCATTTGCCAATAAATTGTCTGATGACAAAGATCAATAAAAATTACAACTGCCAATTTGGCACAATCTGATGACAAAATAAGTGTTCTGTGAGATCAAGCAATAGGGCAGCGCGTGATGGCATATTCTTCGTGGAGATAAATAATCTTACATGCATGCTCCACACCCAATGCAGATGCGCGACAAGTCGTTTATGTAAAGCAAAACACTCTAAATTCTCAGAAAACAAGCTTATAGGCTATAGCCAGTACAATTGACTGCAGGTGCACAAATATAGCTCAAAACACGGTAACACTACCAACATATGGACTGTATTGCTGACTAAATGCTGAATGCAAAGAAAGATGAAATGTAAAAAACAGTTCCAGAAACAGAACAGTTTAGATGTGACTTCCGGCATTGATACTAATTGAGGTAGTGAGCATGGTATGCAAGGGTAATAGAGAAGATATCTAAGCAAATGATGTAAAAATAACATCTATGATCTCAGAAAAAACATTTTTACGAGAATGAGAAGATCTCCATTACAGCGAGACTAACAGAGATTATGAGAAGTTTTTGTTTTATATCTGTCCATCTTTTGGGATGAGGGTTGGGGAAGGGGCTAAGGAGTAGTAAAAGACATACCAAAAGTTCAAAATGCTGACAGGGATCCAGAACCTAAATCCTGAAAGAGAATGAAGGATGAAATCAAACTTCACTAGGGAGAAGGAGTTAAAGCAACTGGCAAAGGTATGTCATATGGAAGTGCTTACCGAACAATAAAGTTGGAAGGGCATCTTTCTGATACTTGTTTGGAAGTTCTGAAAGTTTCCCAAGCCATAAATTATTCCATGCAAAGATAACAGCTATTACAGAAGGACCTAGCACTATTTGGTTTAATAAAACCTGAAACAAAGAGTATTAAAGGTCCTAGTTAGAGGGACAGGTCAAACTCATTTAGAAGTAGTTCTTTCTTCATTGGTAGGTCAAGCTAATCATGAAAGAGGTTCTTCTCAGAAGCATAACTACCTTCATCATTACATTCTCCACGCTTTGCTTGGGCATACATCTGTCAAGATATGAGTACCATGCATAAGTACCAGGACCATATAACAAAAATCCATATGAAGCCATCCGGATGGACCGAAGCCAGTCATGCTCAGATAGGAGAGCACCAATCATATCCTAAAACGGCATATTAGTCAAATAGAAAATTCAAATTAGTGTGTATATACTCCCAAAGTTACATTCTTAATCCAGTGAATCAGATAACAAATGGAAGTCATTGAATAAGAGTGCATACTGCATACAACATGCAAATTTTCTTCTTTTCTTTGAGTAAGTCGAAAGACATGCAAAATCTTTAGCTGTTAAGATGTATTAGCAAACATATAGATAAGCTATTGCCAAAATGCGAGAATTAATTCAGTGTACAACTAACATCAATTCCTAAAGCTGGATATTATATTTAAGAACAGAAAATCCAATGATCACCGCTTTGAATAGTTCAATAAGAATATGAAATTTCCCGAAGGGGTTGATTGGTCAACAAATATTGACAGAAAGACAAATCTTTTATCAAGTAATTGTACATAATATATAGGTCAAGTAATTGTACATAATATATAGGTCAAGTAATCGTAAGGTTGCCAATATGCAAATGGAGCTGGCGTATGGTGTAGTGATCAAACAAGGAAGCGTTTGTTGTGAAGCTTGAGAGGGTGCTAAAGGTGGATGGAATATTGACCCTCTTCTTGGTCTGTAGATGAGGGCAGCACTAGGCATCACACGGGAGAAGATTTCTCCATTTGCTTCTTCTTTGGTAGGAGTACAGAAGAGTACTTCCTTATTAGCCCCCACCCCTCACCCACTCCATCCTTCCGAGAATAAGATAATCAAATATCAAAGGATATGCAAACTCTAGCCTCCCTAGTCCCAACATGCAAAAGAGAAAAAAAGAAGAAGCTGATTAGTAAGTAACCCCTTTCCTTTTTCCTAATTGTACAAATACTAGCAATAAATCTAGAATTTCTTTTTGCTTGGCTTTTCTTTTCTCTTTATGGAGGCATGCGATATTGTATACCTCCGCATGGATAAGTTAATAGACACTGGCAGGCCAATAATAATGGAACAAGTCAATCACTGGAAGAGTGATGACCGAAGAGACCATCAACATGTTGTGCTTAGGAAGACAAAAGCCAATAGAAATACATTGTTTTCAAGCCTGTTGTCTATAGAGGATCAATAGCTATAACCTAATCACAAATTTAAGTGTTGTTACTGATAAGGGGAAAAACAGAAGAGACACATATAGAGTGCATGTGACTGGTTAAATCACAAACACTATGTGCCAAAGAGATTGACCATAGTAGAGTGCATGCTAACATGCTCTTAGCATGATGCTCTTCAAAACCGGAAATTCTTAGCAGCTAATGTTTTGAAAACCTCAAAAGAGACTACTGATAGACAGAACACTAATCTTCGAAAAGAGATTAAAGCAGGTAAAGCACCAGCTGAAGCAATCATTTCTTAAGCTTTTTAATTTGGCTACTTAAGGTAAAATTACATACCATAAGAAATTACTCCTTGGGTCATGTAAGTCTATAGTTCAATAATAGAGTCAGAGAATGAGGATATGTAACCTATTTAAAGACAGAGACAACTATGATGAGAAGACATAAAACAAAACATACAAAAGTACCCATATGGATTGAGCTAAGAACCAAAAGCACATACACTAGGGGCAAAAAAAAGACAGGCCTAATGAGCCTATTGATTAGGAATAGGTTGTTCCATCGGAACTGCACAGGATATAAGCTGGAACAAAATATTTGGAAGTAGGCACATACTCGGACATTGTTAATTCCTGCCTCCCACTTTGCTTGGTTGTTCTTGAAAGCACAGGGAGGCACCACACTCATGCTTCCATAAAAGGACCACCTCGAGGCAATACTTTATCCCTAAAAATATGAACTATCTTTTGGACAGCAACAAGAATCTATGTGCAATACAGATACACTCTGCAGACAACAATGACATCTGAGACCATAAATTTTGTTAGACGGCAAACCTCTTTTCCCATCATTTCTTACATCATTTTCATTTGAATCCCACTAGTTACCTCTTAGACCATAAATGTCAGTTTCAAACTGATACATCAATATTGGTTTGGAATACTTACTTTTTATGATTATCAAAGAACATCGATTATGCCAAGATGAACTCTTTCGTATTTACTATGATCGCATTAACATGAATTGCTTCAAAAACTATTCTCTTACCACGGAATATCAATCAGCTCTTCATACTTCTCTCAATCCATAAATTTCACCCCATTCAAACTTCTCTTACAATGTAACCAACCTTTTCATCACATTCCTCTTCCCTTCATTGTCAATCATTCAATTTTGACACATCTGTCCTACACTAACACTATTACAAGCAGAATAGCTTCAACTTTGTTACATCATCAGTCAAAATTTCACTTAATGTGAGCTCATCTGAGTTTCTCAACCTAACTCATTGTTAGATAAAAAATAAAAAACAATCAAATTTACCAAGTCATGAACAACAAACAGACAATTCACATTATCACAACTACCAAACATGACCTTCATAAAGTTCCCCAAATTCCCAAAATGGGTTCAAGAAATCCAAGTGGGGTTTCAAGAAATACCAACATTTCAAACCCCACAACTCTAAAATCCAATAAATTTGGTTACTTTACTAGATAAGCAACCTTAAATTTCACCAAATTCGAATCTTTTTTAGAAAATTAACCTTAGGTTGAGATGGGTCAGGAAGATTATCTTTGTTCTTGAGCCACCGGTCACGAAGCTGAGCTATGGTGTCACCAGTAAGTGCAAGAGAGCTAGCAGTCATAGCTTGCTTCAAAGGAAAACGATAACCAGCTCCACTATTTGCATCCACTGAATCTGAATTTGACGATTTTCCACCATTACTTCTTCTTCTTCTTCCAGAATTCCATTCTTGAGAATGAAAAAATCCCATTCCCCATAAACTTCCAGTTCCACCACTCAATGAACCCATTCTTGTTTTTTTGTTCCTCTCTTCTCTTCTCTCAGAGGGAAAAAAAAACAGAGGCGCCGTATAGGGAATTTTAGTGTGTATATATATAGTATACGAGAAATGACAAAATGGTTCCATATTTATAGTTTTGAACAATTTTTGATCCTCTAAGTTTGCTAAAGTGTACAAAATAGATAAATAGACCTCGAAATACTTATATAAGTAACAACGATCATGGATAAGCAATGAGTATCGTTCACTAGCCAATTTGTGATGTAACGATCGAGTTCAATGTCAATTGGAGTATGTCATCATTTTGAGCAATTGAAGACAATAGTTTCAGCTTTATGATTTATTCAAACTAATTCTATTTTGACTATTCAGTTGTTTTAGATTTATCTCAATTTAGCTTCCGCAATGGTTATATTCAGTTATTATTATATGTATGAATCTTAGTATCAAGGCAGATCATGAGTTAACTTGAGGTTACTAGTGACTCCAAGCACCGTGTTACAACTAGGGGTAGTCTCGAATCGTGACATTGCACTACTTACCAAATTTGAATTTTAGGAATCGTTTGGCTTACGAACAAAGTTACTCTGAAATTATAATCATGTAATTAATATCGAAACTAATTTATGCTACCTAAGCAACGAGATGAAATGATACCAAGTTGGATAGGATTGTCACCTGAGAGTGAGATAAACTAATATCAAGTTCAAGATTAAAGCCTGTTTGGCCAAACTTATTTTTTCTCATCAGATTAAGTAAAAAAGGCTTATTTTTTTGTATTTGTTTGAAGCCATTGTGCTAGTTTGGACCTTTCTAATTGCACTTAAACTTTGTTGTTCCTAAATAAGTGAATAGTTGTGTCAATAACAAGGACGGATTTAAGAAGGCTTATGGGGTGTCTCGTGACATTGCTTTCTTGGGAAAATTTATTAAATATGTATATATGATTAAAAGGGAAAAACAGATAAAATGGATATGTACCACAAGGTGACATTAATTAAACAAAAGTTGCGCTTAGTTCAAGTGGTTAGGGTTTAAACTTTATGAGCTTTTTTTTATTGTCTATGTTCCATATTAGTTGATCATTATACTAAATCAAGAAAATATTAATTAATTTTTTATATTACCCGTGCAATTAATTATTTTTGAAAGTGTTCACATTTGTTTGTAAGATTTCCAAAAAGCTTTTTAAAGGGAGAGTTAGTAAAATTATTTTCTTATATATGATTTCTTAAGCACCGTGCAAAATGAAAAGTGATCAACTAATATGAGACAGAGAAATAGAGATATTCTAGATAAATGTGCATTATATTCTAAAACTAATGTTACACAATATTCTACACTAAATGTAATGTCTAGAATATCTCTTACTTTAATATGCGTATTAATGTCTGATTTCTATTAAAATGTGCGATTTAACTCAAAACTAAATGTACAACAGTGTAAGAGATATTCTAGTTCTAGATAAATATGCATTATATTCTAAAACTAATGCTACACAATATTCTAAGGTAAATATAATATCTAGAATATCTTGCACAACAGAATATATATAAGAGATATTCTAGATATTATATTTAGTGTAGATTATTGTGTAGCATTAATTTTAGAATATTATGCACATTAATTTGTATAATTTACATTAAATGTAGAATATTTTTTCTTATGTATAAATACCTATGTATTTAGATGAATAAATTGAGACAATTATTCTTTAGTTTCTTTTGTGTTTTCTCTGTTCTCCCTATGGATCTCCAACACTAACCTGCATAATAAGCTTTCATAAACACAACGCTAAATCTTAGTTATTTCTTTAGCTTTAGATGTAGCTCCACTACTTCAATCAAACAACACTAAATACTCAACGTATTTGCTCAATAAGAATGAATCACCCGTACCATGGATATCAAGATTCTTCTATTCTCTGCTCTCTGCTCTCTGGATCATATGATAAAAGATAACTAGGATATAGCACTACCAGAAATTCCTCATTTTTTGTGAACCCAATAGCATCGCTAATCCCACCATTCAGATCCACAACAAATTTCTCCATCCATGACTCTGTTTTACCATACTGGTTCATAACCCAGACAACACAACTATGAAATAATTGATCATTAATTATTTCATAGTGGTATTGTCTGGGTTTTGAATCAGTATAGTAAAACAGAGTCGTGGATGGAGAAATTCGTTGTGAATTTGAATGGTAGGATTATCGATGCTATTGGTTTCATAAGAAATGAGGAATTTTTTGTTGTGCAGTATCCTGCATATCTTTTGTCGCTTGATCCAGAGAACAGGGAATTGAAGGATCTTGATATCCATGGTCGGGGTAATCATTCTTCTTGAGCAAATATACGCCGAGAGTTTATTGTTGCTTGATTGAAGCAGTGGGGTTGCGTCTGAACCTGAAGACACAATAAGATTTAGCGTTGTGTTTCTGAAAACATATCATGCAGTATTGTCAGTAGTATAGTTTGTGAGAATTTATCAACTTTTAGTAGTATATATTATAAAGTTGTGAGAATTTGATCGACTTTTAATACCATGTTGTGCTAGATTTATAATTTAGCGGAGCATGGTATAAATTGCTAAATTTATTGCACCGTATGAACTTTTAATATGCTTATTGATGTCCGACTTTTCTAACCATCAAGATTAACTGAAATAAATTCGTCATATGTTTAATGTGTAGACATGTCACTATTTTATTTTTCTGAGAAAAGACATAAAGTCAATATCAAAGTTATCCTGAATTTTTAAAAAGATAACTTAACTTTGCGGGTGTTCTATTACCTCACTAAAATATTGAATATCTTAATTGTAAGAGGACTAATTTGACCCATTTTCTCACATGGTTTGTGAATACGTACAACACGCACATGAAGGTCTATTTTTGTCCTAAAAACTAATTAAAAGGTGTCACGTTTCAATTCTTTTCTTTACTAATTAGTTACTTCATTTAATTTCATCATCTCCCCAAAACAAACTCAAAAGAGCCGCTGGAACTCTATGATGAATTCATCATCTTCCCCAAAAACTATTCGCTTTTAATTTTTAGTCGAAAAACTTAATTTGAAATTGTTCAAGGCTTAATTTCTTCTTAATTTCATTTAGTTTTGAGAAATCAAGATATTTTTGTGATAAGGTTTAATTTCTTCTTAAAAATATGATCTTTTTCAAATAATGTAAGAAAACCCTAACTTGTTAACCTTCAATTCCTTGTTTACTCAACTATTCCTCCAAGAATTTTGACGAAGAATCGTAAAGAATGAAGCAGATGATTTCCAGTACTCCACTATCGCTTGACCTAGAAATCAAAGAGACATGAAAAGCTGAGAAATGGGAAACAAAAGAAATGAAAAGAAAGATATTCAATACTAGGTAATGCTTACACGTTCTTGCCAGGTGAGAAAATGGCTCAAAATGGTTGTTTTACAAAGATATTCCAAACATTTGTGGGATAATAGGACGCCCGTAAAGTTAAAATGTCTCTTTGAAAATTCGAGACAACTTTAGTGGTGACTTTATGTCTTTTCTCTATTTTTCTCTGTTTGTTGTTCTCTTCTTCATCTTTATGGCCGAATACTGAATTTCAAATAAAGTGGAAAAAAAAAATCAAGAACGAAGTGAAAAGTTCTTATGGTTAAACGGGTCCTAATCTTGGTTATTCTCTTGTAAATTGAACCTACAACTGATAGGCCTGCATAGATACTTGAACTTGTTTTCATCATTTGGTTTGGAAAATGTTGATATTGTTTCTTATTTTTCACTTTTGTTTTATTTTAGTATGACGAAGATGTGAGATGAGCATAAATGATGAAATGATAATTCATATAGTCGATTTCAGCCCTTTTCATACCAAATCATAGAAATTCGATCGCCACACAGCTAACAGACAAATCCAAATGAGAAACATGAACTAGCGATTGTGGCAAGCATATTTCACTAAATTTCTCATCAGTTAGATAAAAAACCAACAGACTTCAAAAACCACCGCCATGTTCATTCTTAGTACATGAAACCTAATGAATAGCCCCATCTAGATAAACACTACTATAGAAATACTCAATAATTTACAACGAATGTCCTCCAAGTTAACCGTTTTCCACTGTTAAGATATCCCACATCGGTAGAGGGATGGAAATATGGTCTTCTTATATCGACTTGGACAAACCTCCCATCAGGAGCTAACTTTTGGGATTGAGTTAGGCCCATATGCCATATCTTTAGACCTCAACTTCAGGAGGTAGTACTGTGTAAGCTAGGGGTGTCAATGAGATAGTTCGGTTGGTTATTTTAAAAAAAATTATGTCATCCAAATTTTTGGGTATTTTATAATATATAACCAACATTAGATTTCTTAAAACCATCCCAATCATATCGGTTTCTCTTCGGTATTGGTACGGTTCGATTAATTTTTTACTTTGAAAGTATCACCTCAAAATATGATATTATTATAATATTTCTTTCCCAAGTATGTTTTTGAAGAAGTACTTCACTTCTTCATCAAGATGTCAAGAATATAAAACTTTGTTACCGTATTGTTTGATCTTAAACATTTAATAGGAGTGCTTGCATATTTTGTCGTATTGTTTGATGGAGTATCTATTATAGTATCTACGACCTAGAATATATTTATATTTGAATTTTTTAATAAAATATATTTATATATTAAATTTAACATATTATTAATATATAAAATATATTTACATATAAGGTTATTCGGTTCGGTTCGAGAATTTTTTAATTTTTTTTATAAATTAAGACCATCTCAATTGTTCGGGACGGTTATATACTTAAATAAATGTCCACGGTTTTATAGAAAAAATGATATAAATTGGTTCGGTTAGATTTGACTTGATTGGTTCGATCGATTTTTCATATTCTTTTGACACCCTGCATAAGCACCACGTCCACGAGCATCTTGCAAAGACGCACAGAGAGAAGTTTATACTGATTATGGAGTATGACTAGTACTAGTAGTACTGAAAAGCATAAAGTGTTTTTTCCCCCCTCCATTTATCTAATTTGTCCATATCCTTGGTCAAAAGAAATCGAAATTCAATTTATATATGACAAATCTCACGTGATTTGACATGTATATCGAATACATGCATCTCGCGCGATTTTGGTACAATAAGTTACTTGTAAGCAGTGGCGTAGCCACAACCACCCTAGGAATTAGGATGTCCAATTTGGATATCCTTTGTCGAAAAATTACGTTATATATATATATATATATATATGTCAAATTCTACATTTAAAGGATATATTTAAAGTTGGACACCCTTGACGAAAGTTATGCATTTGACTCAATGGTAATGGGTGTCCATTTGAATGAAGGAGTTTTGGGTTCAAACCCAAATAACACAATATTTTTTATTTATTTTGACAGCTACACACCATTATTCTTAGACACCCTTGATAAAATTTCTGGCTCCGCCACTGCTCGTAAGTAAATTACTTGGATGTGGTAGATTCTCCATATACTATCATACAGTGTCTGCACACTTAAAACTCTAAAACAAACAATAGGCAATTCTACAAGCCTTTATTAACCATATTTGGACACACTCTAAAACATATAACAAGACACTGCTTACAAGTACAAACTATATTTGTGCAGAATAAGTGGAGCACCATATTGGGGTTGCGTAGTTATAACGGAATGAGGAGCATGAGCATAAGATGGAGATAAATCGAACGAGAAACGTTGTAGGATCATAGCCAACACCATCTTTGCTTCTAACATGGCGAAGTTTTGTCCAATGCATATTCTAGGACCCCATGTAAATGGGAAGAAAGTGACTTGACCCTTCGTTGCACTTGAGACACCTTCTCTAAATCTCTCTGGATTGAATTTCTTTGCATCTTCACCCCATATCTCTTCATCGTGATGTAATAAGACTGTTGGTAAGGAGAGTAGCACACCTGCTGGTAGAGACATATCTCCTAGTACAGTGTCTTCATTAAGCCGGCGTGTAACTGTCATTACTGGAGGGTATAACCTTAATGACTCGTACAAGATCATTGTCACCTGCATATATAACATCAAACAATTGAACTAAAATGCTTTTTTTGTCTAATTTAAGCACTACCTAACGATAATACTTACAACTTTTAGATGATTCAGTCCATCAAAATCTGGTTTCCGATTCCCAAACACTTGCAACACCTCTTCTCTTGCCCGTGTCTGCCAATCATGATGCCTGCACAACAAAATTAGAGTCCATACAAGCAACGCCGATGTAGTTTCTTGTCCAGCAAAATAGAACAACTTGCATTCTTCAATGACTTCTTCAATGCTCAGTCCGAAATTCTTGTCTCCATGCTGTTCGATTTCTTTAAAATTTGATTCGAGCAATAAACCAAGTAGATCCTCGTTATTCGCCTCTCCTCCTTTCATTGCCTTCACTCTTTTATCAATAATATCTCTAATTGTAGCCTGAACATGCTTTTCGATTTCCTTCATTCTTCGATTCCTCTTTGTTGGCAAAAAACTACGAAATAGTTCAATAAACAAGAAATTTAGCTACAAGTCTTAGCGAGAGTAAACAATTTTGCACTTCTCAATGAATTTTGTATACGAGTACTATGACTATAGTTTGAGAACATCAATTTACCTCCACCCTGGGATATAAACCGAACGTACAGCTTCAATGAAATACTGAGCTTGTTCTGTTTGAAGTTCAAATATTCTTCTACCTTCTTCGTAACTACTGCCAAAAGCTGTTCGAGAGATCACATCACTAGTCAATTGTTGAAGGTGAGGCCATACATCTATCTCGCGTGCTCTCTCAACCGAAACAATGTCTTCCCATTTACTCAGCATCTCAGTACAGCTCAAACAAAAAGCTGGAAGCATATGCTGTTTTTACGAAATGGTTAAGAGACGAGTAATGAAGAGAGACACAACGTAAACAGAATCCGTTGCAGTTACAAACCTTTAGCTTCTCTAGATGGAAGGCGGGATTGATGATTTTTCTATGTTTAGCCCATTTATCTCCCTCCTCTCTTACTAGTCCTTGTGCAAGTAACTTGGTTAATGGATTTGTTTTCGTCTTTTGATAAATGTATGTTTTTGTGAATACTTCCTTTATAAGGTCAGGATCCATGATGAACACCAGTGGTTTTGGACCCAACCATATAAATGATTTCTTCCCTGAAAACAGATGATTCCCCTGTTAACTTCCAAATCGAAACAGGGCGTTTTTCCCAAACTTTTACGCGAAAATAAGTGATTTTTCAGGAGTAGCAAAAGCTGAAAAAAGTAACTTTTACATGAAAACTACTTTCGAAACCTTGGTCAAACACAAATTACTGCTCTGATATTGGCGAAAATGCGTTTCTACTCTCCAAAAGAAGCACATAAACATATTCTAAACTTTGACCAACCAGCTATAAGACTGAATGCCAGAAAAGGGGGAAATATTGAATCAACTCTCTATCCATCTCAACAACAACAACAACATACACAGTAAAATACCACAAGTAGGGTGACCTATGGCCTGGAAAGGGTAGGATGTACTCCGACCTTAACGAAAGTTCTTATGTCAAAATTTATAAAAACATACCATATTTGTTGATGGTGTCAAGAAAGAAAGGCATCGATCTTGGTGCTATATTATCATCATAATACTTTCGAAACCTTGGTCAAACACAAGTTACTGTTCTGATACTGGCGAAAATGTGTTTCTACTCTCCAAAAGTATATTTTTGTCAAAAACACATCACACAAAGAAGCACATAAACATATTCTATAAATGTTTGGCCAAACATGCTATATATAAGACTGAAAGTCAGAAAAGAGGGAAATATTGAAACAACTCTTTATCCATCTCAACAACAACAACAACAACTATAATACCACAAGTTGGGTGACCAGCTGCCTGGAAAGGTAGGATGTACTCCGACCATAACTAAAGTCCGTTATATCAAAATTTATAAAAAAAATACCATATTTGTTGATGGTGTCAAGAAAGAAAGGCATCGATCTTTGTGCTATATCATCATCGTAAAGACTCATGGATTTGGATGTAACTTCTTTAATCCTCAGAGAAAGTTCTTTTGTGTCCCCATACAATATCGAGTACGAATTGCCCTTCACACCTTGTTCTTTCAGTAACTTCTCCAATTTCTTCGGTCTGAACCAAATCCAATTCAGAACTCTCCATAGACACAACAATAGAATAATCGCTATAGCAGAACAAAATGCTTTTACTATAAATTGAACACAATCCATTTCCACAACTAGTATGAATATGGCTACTTGACTTTATTTTTCTATATTTATAGGAACTTCCCCACTAAAATCTATGTCTTCATTATTTTACTGAAAATATAATGTTTGACTATTTTTCCTGATAAATCAGACAGACAAATTGAAACGGAGAAATATTTTATTCCTACAATATTAGTGCAAGGTCGTTATCAATGACTAACAAAGTTAAAAGATTGGGTTATTATGAGCACGTACGCTAACCAATTACAATTATTATTTTTACTGTGATGTCATGAAACACGATCAAGAGTTTTTTATTTTAATTTATACTTTAGTCTTAAGAAATTTTGATTTTTAATATATACTTAAGTTTTAATAAATTTTTATTTTAATAGAAATACTTAAGTCTTAAGACATTAATATACAATCAGCAGTCAAACATGATTTCAGTCATTTTCCTCTTATTCAACAAGTAATTAACAATACTTCTTTTCTTTATTTTTTTATATAATTTTCCCCCTTTCTTCTTCTTTCTCTTTTTTTTTTTAAAGTTAAATATATTAGCTAGCTATTTTTAAGTAAATAAAATGTATAACAAATTAAATAATTAGACTGTAGCAAAATGTAATTAAGAAAAAATAATAATACTAAAATCATTTTTTTCTAATTTTATTTTTTTTTTAAATTAGGAGAGTGTGCGCATCTATTAAATGTGGAGTGGTTTTTAAAATAAAAATTTAGATACTCAAAAACTATATGAAAAGTACTACAAATTGCAATTTTTTTTCCATATTAATATGATGAAAAAATACATCTTAAAACATTAGTCAAAGTTTATATCGTTTGACTCTTAAATAAAACAATGACAACTAAAAAAGAACGAAGAGAGTATTACTTAAGTATTTTTTTTCATGATTTGGTCAATTGGCCTACCGCAATAGGGCATTCAATGAGTCACTATCCATTAGCCGAACCCTCTAAGCTAAACATCCTAAAAACATAGATGAGGATAGGAGAGAAGTGATATTCAAGGTGAAAATCGTATTTTCACCAATAAGATAACCAATTAACTGAATTATTGAGTGAAGGAAAAGGACAGATACGTTTTCTGGAATCCCCATGATAAAATTTCTCCTCTTTTTGCTTAATTCTTCTATTGTTGGTAGAACGTTGAAGCATATCATCAAAGGGGAGTTAACACCACAATCATGCACTTAGCAAGTTACAAATGGACCACTATTAAAAATTGATTTAATTTTGATATGATAAATTATTGCAGAAAAGGTAGCACCAGGCTGTCATATAATTAATGACACAAGTAATACACCGACGAAAATGTACATTTTCTGTTTTCACCAAAAAGAAATCTTTCTTTTCACTCACAAACTCGACAGTAATCAACATATACTAAAAGCAAAGGAATCACTTATAGCCTTATTCGAACTAACTCAATGACAATAAATCTCATGAAATCTTTTAAAATGCAAGAAAAAGAAGAAGAGTAGAAGATTAAAAAAAATTGTGGTTGAAAAAAAATGAAAGGAAGCCCCTCTATTTATAGTTAACAAAGGGTGGTATGAACAAGCATTTTTGTGTGTCTTATTGGAAAAGTTATGACCTTTTGAGAAGTCACAACCCTTTGGAAAAGTCACAACTTATTGAAAAAGTCACAATTCTTTGGAAAAGTCACAACTCATCGAAAAATCACAACTCTTCGAAAAAAGTCATAACTTATCAGAAAAGTCACAACTCATCGATAAAGTCACAACCTAAGTTAGGGATATAATAGTAATTTAACATTTAAGTTAGGAGTTCATGCTTTTAAGGTAATATATATATATATATATATATATATATATATATATATATATATATATATAAATAGACTATAGAAAAAAGTAACTAAGAAAAAATAATACAAAATAATACAGTAAAATCTCTATAAATTAATACTTGGTAAATTAATAAGTTCTCTAAAGTAATATTTTCCTCCGGTCCCAATTTGGGCCAATGAAAAAAATCACCAATTTCGATAAGATAATAAGATAATATATTTCGAGAAGACCCATATATAAATATATGGTCCCATTAATATCATAAATTAATAATTAATAATTCTTTAAAAGTACAAATATATCTAAGACAATTTAGTGAAATATGATTCTATTGTGTTCTATTTTTTCTTAAAATTAAAATCTGGTTGAAGCTCATCTCTAACTTTTCTTATTGTATCCAAGAGCTCTGGTGTTGTCTTTTTGAACTGCACCATAAAATTGTGAAGAGTTCTAGATGCGATAAGTGCTTCCTTACGCGTAATTGGTTCCAAAGGTATATTATCATTTTCAACTTCATCATCAAAATTTCTTTTTCCGATGGTATCCACAATGGACCTATGAACATGTATCACTTTCACCCAGATAATCCAACAGGTTATCGACATTCATTTTATTGTGGTAACTGAGATCATTAATCATGACCTCAAGTTCATGAATGACGTTTTCACAAGTGGGTTCATTCAAATTCTCTGAGATTGCATCCCCCAACGAATTTTACAATATCGAAAATAATTTGCTATTGTCTTTTGCTGAACATTTGCTGTCCAAGCAAGGATTGCAAAATTGATAGCATCCTAAACATTAATCTTTGCTGGATCAGTTTGTTCCACTTCATAGCCTTCTAATACCCTACGGTAAAATCTGTTACAAAAATACACATCTTGAAAGTTCTTATTATCCCAGCATCACAAGGTTGAATTTTGGATGTCATGTTGGGTGACAAGAAAAACAATTCAACATTTTGTAGTCCTTCAATATTTCTATTATGGGCAAGACAATTATCTACCACATAAGCAAAACTCGTATACCATACATTTTGTGGTCAAACCAACGAATATATTCATCAAAAAGCACACTTGTCATCCATGCTCTTTTGTTTGCACGATAGTGACAATTCAATAAATATGATACAAAAATTAGTAAGATATAATGATTTTGATGTATTCGTTGTACTTTATATATAATATTTTTTTTATGTGAAATCAATAAATATGATACATAAATTAGTAAGATACAATGATTTTGATATAATCAAAATTAACCTTCATTAAATCTCAAATCATTCTTTAAATTAATAAATATTAATTTATCGATCAAATAATATCTCTATAAAGTAATAAAATTTCATGATCCCACCTATATTAGTTTATAGAGGTTTTACTGTACTAAAATCATTTTTTCTAATTTTATTTTATTTTTAAATTAGGAGAGTGTGCACATGTATTAAATGGGGAGTGGATTTTAAAATAAAAATTTAGATACTCAAAAACTATATGAAAAGTACTACAAATTGCAATTTTTTCCATATTAATATGATGAGAAAAATACATCTTAAAACATGAGTCAAAGTTCATATTGTTTGATTCTTAAATAAAACGATGACAACTAAAAAAGAACGAAGAGAGTATTACTTAAGTATTTGTTTTGTGATTTAGTCAATCGGCCTACCGCGATAGGGCATTCAGTGAGTCAACTATCCATTAGGCGAACCCTCTAAGCTAAATATCCTAAAAACATAGATGAGGATAGGAGAGAAGTGATATTCAAGGTGAAAATCGTATTTTCACCAATTACAAGATAACCAACCAACTGAATTACGAGGACGATAAAATATATGGAATCTTGTTGTTGTGCCTTCTTGTGGGTGTATAGTTGAAGAAAGAAAATGAGGATACAGAATTCCAAAGTGATATCTGTAATTGTAATTTTCTCCATAAAATCAGTTTACCTAAACTATAACAATCTTTGCTCAGTGTAAATGCATCACATTTAGTTTCTTCCATTGTGTTGACTTCCAACAGTATTTTCAGCAGCCAACTTTGACTATAACAATAATTTCTCATTTTATTTTATTCCCTTCGTTTCTATTTAGTTGTCATCATTTTAGGTTTCACGTTCCTTAAGAAACTAGGTAAGTTTACTACTGTACCCTTATTTAGTGTTTTTTGAAGTCAAATTTTCAATAAATGAACACTTTGTTTTTCTATGTTGGTCAAATTGACACTTTTAAGTGTAATAAATCTCAAGGGTAAATTAGGAAAATAGTGTCATTTATGCATTAATTTTGTGAAATGACAAGTATTAAAAAAATCTATTTTAAGTTAGGACGACATGTAACGAGGAACGGAGGGATTACTAAAATTTGAAAGCAGCATGAAGTTAGGTTTCAATTATCAAGAGGGTTGACAATTCATTCAAGTTGCAAAATACTCATAATTCCATTAGTTTCGATTTCTCAATTTGCCGCAACAATGATACTTAGACTCCGTTGAAGATTTTGAAACACAATCTTGCTCTTCTTCCAAGGTATCAAGCAATCTCCTAGAAACATGGCGAGTATTAGGACAACCAACCCAATCAGAATCACTAAACACATTAAGCCGAATAAGAGTAGACATAATCCACTAGGAAATTAAATACCTTGTTTGGTCCACTAATACTACTGGCAAATCTGTTTCTGGATTAAACATGACAGAAACGGGGAATCTCGTGCTCTTTGATAAAACCAACCACACAATGTGGCAATCCTTTGATCATCCTACGGATTGTATGCTCCCCGGGCAGAGTTTAGTTTCCGGACAGAAGCTCATAGCAAGCATTTCAGATACCAATCAGAGTTAAGGTTTGTATGGTTTAACTATTCTCAATGGACATTGGGCCACTTACATCGATTCCGATCCACCTCAGTTTTACTATGTTTCAAATTATGCTGATAGTAGTTATTTCAGCTTTGATGGCCAAACACTTACTGCTCTGCAAGACCCCACCGTATTTCACCACCTCAATTCATGAAGCTTCTGCCTGATGGACAATTTATGGGTATACCAATGGGACGGATTTTATTGGAAATATATATCTGATTTATTGAGTAATACATATGTATGGAACTGTGGGTACCCAATGGTGTGCGGAAGATACAGCATTTGTTCAAATGATGGACAATGTAGTTGTCCAGTTGAAGGTAACTTCTTCAGGCCATTTAATGATAGGAAACCAGATCTCGGATGTACAGAGCTGACGCCAATGTCTTGTAACTGTTGGCAGTATCATAGTCTCGTTGAGATCAAGAATACAACATATTTTGAATCGATCTCCAATCGGGTTGAGGGGAAAAAGTTGGAAGATTGCAAAAGGGCATGTCTGAGTAACTGTTCCTGCAAAGCTGCTGTTTTTTGATATGATCAGGATGGCTCTCGGAGAGGAAGCTGCTTGTTGCTGAATGAAGTTTTCTCCCTTATAAACAACGACAACGAAGTGGACACAGCTGTATTTCTTAAGGTGCAGAATTCTTCTGGATTTCCTAATACAAATACAAAGTCCTAAGAAAAAGATACAAAATTAGTCAAAACCCGTACTTGGGCAATCTTCGCTCGTGAGCTAGCTTTTGGGATTGAGTTAGACCCACTGATTATTACTTGATCAAACTTTTTGACTTATTAAAAAAAATGCAATTTCTGCTCAGGAGGGTATATTTTTTAGTTTATTATTTTATAGCAATAAAGAAGCAACCTGAAACTTGTAAGAATAAAGAAGATAAAGGCAACGTTTATAGTCTCCATTAAAATAATAGGAAAAAGGAAGACATTAGTCTGTATTCCCACTTTGCTTTAAAATATTTAAAAGGAACCAAGTGATTTCGTGTAGCCTTCACTGTAAATAGTTATATCATATTCATCCTTCACGTGTAAAAGGGAATATCCAGATCATGACCACTTTCTGTTTGCGGAAAGTATCATATAGCAGAGGCGGAACCACAATTTTCACTTTATGGGTTCTGAATCTTATAATGACGATTTTAAAAAACTTAATGTTTGTACATATTTAATAAATTTCTTTTTTACGTAATATATTGTTTGAGCAAAAGCTACTGAGTTTGGTATCATCGAACCTGTATATGTGGTTCTAGCTCTCTGTCCCTGATTGAAAGTAGAAAAACTTTTGTAAAAAAATAATACCACATGGAATGAAAGATTTGTTGTGAGGCGACTGTCTTGTATTGACCAAAGAGACGCGTTCCCAAAAGAAAGGCATTATTAGAACACAGAAGGAGTAGCTAGCAAAGCAGATTTCAAACATTTTGTTAGCTTTAGTAAGAAATGGTTGCAGAGCAGAGTGTATTTTCCTGTCATGTTCATCATTTATCTCCACTTTTTGTCATTCAAGTTTGCTTCATCCCAGTTTTCGGGGTACCTGAATGGCAGTTATTTGAATTCTACTGCTGGACTTTCCACTTCATGGACCAACAGGCCGTATTCGTTATATGCAGATTCCACATATGGCTCATCTTTCATGACACCCATCCTTCTGAGTGGAAAGGACGGAAATAAGTACCACTTCTGTGGCTTCTACTGCAATGAACAAAGTTTCGAATGCCTTCTCGGGATCTTCTTTGCATTTCCGGACAGCTCCTTTACCGAGAGAAAGTTAATGGATTTCCAGTTGGTTTGTTCTGCTTATAGAGACCATCCAGTGAAAGCCAATGCAACCTTGCAACTAGGCCTAGATGGAAACTTGGTCTTGGCATACTCTGATGGCACTTCTGTTTGGTCCACTAATACTACTGGCGAATCTGTTTCTGGCTTAAGCATGACAGAAACGGGGAATTTCGTGCTCTTTGAATAAGCCAATCGCACAATTTGGCAGTCTTCCGATCATCCTACGGATTCTTTGCTCCCAGGCCAGAGTTTGGTTTCTGGGATGAAGCTCATAGCAAGCATTTCAGAAACCAATCGGAGTCAAGGTTTGTTTTCTCTTTCTGTTATCAATGGGAGTTGGGAAAGTTACATTGAATCCGATCCATCTCAAGTTTACTATGCTTCAACTTTTCTAGATAGCATGTATTTCAGTTTTGATGGTCAAACATTTACTACTCTGCAAGACCCTACATCACCAGCTCAATTCATGAAGCTTGAGCCTGATGGACATTTACGGGTATACGAACGGGATGAGAGAGTATTTGATTGGATAATCACAGTTGATCTTGTGCTTAATCAATATGCAGGGAACTGTGGGTACCCAATGGTGTGTGGAAGATATGGCATTTGTACAAGTAACGGGCAATGTAGTTGTCCGCCAGAGCCAACATTCTTCAGGCCATTAGACGATAGGAAGAAAGATGTTGGATGTTCACAGTTGATATCCATTTATTGCAACTCTTCCCAGTATCATTGTTTTGTAGAGCTCAAGCATATTTTGCGTTTGACTTCAGCCATGAAATAATTTCGAGCATATTGGAAGATTGCAAAAGGGCCTGTCTGAGAAACTGTTCCTGCAAAGCTGTCTTTTCTCTAATAAACAGTGAGGACGGGATGGACAGGGGAGTATTTCTTAAAGTGCAGAATTCCTCAAAAACACTGAGTAATAGCACCAAAATAGCTGGAGGAAAAAAATCAAGACCTCACACAGTGATAATAGGATCTACTCTTGGAGCTTTCTTTGGGATAATTTTAAGCATCACTGCTTGCTTTGTTATCTTCAAAAAGAGGACACACGATTCCACAAAGGCTGGGGATTTTATGGATCTCGAACCAATCTTACCGGGAATGCTAATTCGGTTCTCTTACAATGAGCTAAGAATAATAGCTGAAGATTTCAGTAGAAAGCTCGGGGAAGGAGGATTTGGCTCAGTATATGAAGGAACACTGAGTAATGGCACCAAAATAGCTGTGAAGCATCTGGATGGTCTAGGTCATGTGATGGAATCATTCTTAACAGAAGTAAATATAGTCGGTGGCATTCATCACGTCAATCTGGTAAAACTCATTGGATTTTGTGCTGAAAAGAGCCGAAGACTTCTGATCTATGAACACATGGTACATGGATCACTAGATAGATGGATTTATCATAAAAATGAAGAAAATGGGCTTGGATGGCATACGAAGCAAAGGATTATAACAGATATTGCCAAAGGATTAGCTTATCTTCATGACGAATGCAGCCAGAAGATAATTCATTTGGACATCAAACCACAAAATATCCTTCTAGATAAAAATTTCAATGCTAAGATATCTGATTTTGGTCTGTCGAAACTGATCGATAAAGACGAAAGCAAAGTAGTAACTAGGATGAGAGGAACACCAGGGTATTTGGCTCCTGAATGGTTGAGGTCTGTAATTAATCACTGAGAAAGTAGATGTGTATGCCTTTGGAATTGTGCTCTTGGAAGTTCTTTGCAGGCGAAAGAATTTAGATAGGTCCCAAGCTGATGAGGATGTCCATTTGCTAAGTGTTTTCGAAAGAAAATCAGAACAACAGCAGCTTATGGATATTGTCGACAAAAACAATGAGGATATGCAGATCCACAAAGAAGCAGTGACAGAAATGATGAGCATTGCTGCGTGGTGTCTACAGGGCGATTTCAACAAGAGGCCTTCCATTTCATTGGTGGTTAAGGCATTGGAAGGTTTGGTGTCAGTTGAAACAAACTTGGATTACGATTTCACAATCCTACCCGAGGTTGAGGATTGCAACCAACAGAGGGAAGACACTATCAGCTTAATATTGCCTTCAAATTTATCCGGTCCAAGGTGAACAATAGGCTTAAGAGGTTGTGAGTTTTTTTTCCTTTTCCCTAGATTGATCGCGTCTATCTTCCTTTGTATTTCCATCTGTCTGTTGTACATACAGTTTCCTTTGACTTTGTTAGCTAACCAATAAACTTTTCCATGGATAGAATTTTCTTTTCTAATTTGCATGTTTGTGTATACATCTTCAGATGCAGCACATTTTATATTTCTAAGAGTAAGGAGTCTACTTATTCTCTGTTAACAACAGCAAAAACTGCAGTAAAACATGATAGTTTCCATATCGTTAGAGCTTCAACTATGTCTTCACATGTGGTCGGACCAAAGAAGAACACACTGAGACAATCAGACAAGGATAAGAAACATGAAAAATCCTAAACAGACTGAAAGATAGATGAATGATACTCAATAAATCTAACGTTCTCGAATAGACAATGGGTTGCACTTTTCTACATTATGTTTCTGAAATAGTTTCGATATAATAAGGAATTATGAAAGACACAAAATGGCTTCTTGCAGCAAATAATAAGTGATAACTCAAAGGTATGGACATATGGTTTTGACTCATTAGCTATTCAATCTTGATGATAAATTATACAATTTATAACAGAATGGAAGCAAGTAATGGAGGAGCAATTATGCAGTCACACTGTTGGAACTTAACCAGCAATTTACCTAGGTCCTGACAACTGCGATGGAAGTGGTAAACTGATACCAACCACAGCTTCCCTTTCTTGAATAGCTCCGGCAACTCTTCTTGTCATTGTTGGAAATGTGAAGCTGTAATCCAAGTCAGTTTCAGCAGCGACTAAACCCTGCAACACCTTAACTACCAACGACATGGAAGGCCTCTTAGTATAATCACTTTGTAAACACCAGGCTGCAATCTTCATCATTTCCACAGCCTCTTTTTTATGTAGCTGCATGTCTTCACTGTTCTTGTCCACCATTTCCAAGAGTTGTCTCTCCACTGACTTTCTCATGAATAAACTAAGCAAATGCATATCATCCTCATCTTGATGACGATCCAAATTCTTCCGGCCACAGATGATTTCCAAGATCACAACCCCAAAGCTATAAACATCCACTTTCTCAGTAATGACCTCATGCAACCATTCAGGTGCTAAATAGCCTGGTGTTCCTCTCATTGTTGTAACTATCTTACTTTCATCTTTACCCACAAGCTTTGATAACCCAAAATCTGATACTTTTGCATTGAGATTCTGATCAAGAAGAATGTTCTGAGGTTTAATGTCCAAATGAAAAATTTTGTTGTTACAATCTTCATGTAGGTAAGCTAGGCCCTTGGCGACGTCTGAAATGATTTTTCCCTGACATCCCATGTGAGAGATTGTTCCTGTTTTCCATGAAAAATCCACCTATCTAAAGATCCATTGCCCATGTATTCATAAACCAGAAGTCTGTGTGATTTCTCAGCACAAAATCCAACAAGTTTTACCAAATTGACATGATGAATGCTACCAATTGTTGCTACCTCAGCTAAGAATGATTTCTTCACATTACCAAAACCTTGCAGACGCTTCACCGCTATTTTGGTGCCATCACTCATTGTTCCTTCAAATACAGATCCAAATCCCCCTTCCCCAAGTTTCTCACTGAAATTTTCTGTCATCACAGTGAGTTCCTCGTAGGAAAATCGAGTAGGCATTCCTGGTATTTGATCAAGGAACTCCTCCTCGTCTTCCTCAAGTCCTTTTCTACTTCTGAAAATATAGGCAAAGCAAGTTAAAACCATGAGAAGCAAACCAAATGAAGCTCCGATGGTGGATCCTACAATTGTTGGGACACGCTTTGATTTCTTCTCTGAAGAGATGAGTGGTGGAGAGGCTTGTAGGTAAGACGAGTTCTGTACTTTTATGAAAAGAGTGGTCTTATTCATGAATGATCCATCATTGTTCGTGAGCGAAAACACATCATTCAACAATGCGCAGTCACCCACTGTGTTACCTGGACCACAAAATTGAAATTGAGCTGCTTTGCAAGAACAGTTACTTAAGCAAGACCTTTTGCAATTTTCCAAATCTGTTTGGTTGGTGCCATATTGCAAGTAGAAGGGAATATAAGCTATGTCCTTAAGCTCCATAAGAATATGATATTGGGAATGTTCACAAGAGATAGGTGTGATAAGGACACACCCCTGGTTTGGCTGCCTGTAATTGATTTGCTGGAGAAAGTTAGTCTGACCAACTGCAGCTTGAGGACAAGTACACTGCCTAGTTTCACAAACAGAGTAATTTCCACACACGGTTGGATACCCGCAATCATCAATGTAGTATTTCAATAGATCAGCCTCCTCTGACCAAGATCCTCTCCAGTGATACATCCTTAAATGCCCATCATCCCCAAACCTCACGAATCTAGCATTTGAAAATGTAAAATTTAGGATTAATATCTCTTCGAAAATATTGAAGGTTCTTTCCATTGAGAAATAGAGTTGACGTGGATTTGACTCAATGTATGCTAAAAAGCCAAATCGTTGAACTTCAAGTGTGAACAAACCTTCACTCCGATTTGTTGCTGATACACTGGATCTCAGTTTTTGTCCCTCATTTATCATTTGTCCAGGAAGCCAACAGTCTGTAGGATGATCAAAAGACTGCCAAATGGTGTGGTTACTTTTGTCAAAGAGGACAAGATTTCCCAGTACTGTCAAGTTGAATCCCGCAACAATTCCACCTGTTCTTGTACTCCAAATCATAGTGCCATCTGAGTCTATCAAGAACAAGCCTCCATCTTGCCTAAGTTGCAAGGTTGCATTAGCTCTAACCGGATTATTCCGATTTGCTGACCATACTAATCTCGGGTAAGATATATAAGAACCAATGATTTGTGGGGATATAAGGACGCCAAAAACGCAAGCAGTGCCATTGTTATCACATAAGAAACCACAGGCAAACACAGTCTCGTTCCCTTCTCTCGATAGGATGGGTGTCAGTGTGACTCCATCTGTGAAGCGGGCGAGGCTATTGATCCAGGAAATGGAGGAATTGGTAATAAAAGCTTCAGGAGGTTGACAACTAATTAGATGCTGTGAAGAAAGAATAAGAGTGACACTATAATTAACAACCATTGGAGAGTTGTAATTGAAGGTTTGCTTGCTCCGCAAATTATAGCTTGGATCTTTTCACCAGTTGAAGGGCATCCCCTGTAATTTATAAAGGTGTAAGTTATTTTTTAAGTTATTGTCACTACAATAAAAATAACTTTTAGCGGCAATAAATAAACACATTAATAAAGAGTGTTAAATCCTTTACCGACATTAGCTAAGTGCTATTAGATCCAATGTCGCTAAAGGCTTTACGCACATATACAAAGAGTGTTAATTGCTGCTAAAATACATATTTAGTGGCAATTGAGTTATTGCCGTTAATTAATTGCCACTAAAGATCATTTTTGGTGTAGTGTGTGTTGCATGCTCATTTTTAAAAGTTGCCAGACCAACCCTTTTTTCTTAAAAGTATATTTTTTATAATTTTTTAAATTGAATCATAATTTAAAAATATTATCATAAATATCGACTAATGTTACTACTTGTTAATCAAATACACAAATAAAATTATTTATATAATATTTATTAAGTTTGATTTCAAATAAAAACATAAATAGCTAAATAGAAATATTAACCTAATTATTTTCCAATGATCATAATAAAACACAAAAACTGTGATAATATTCCATAGGCTATGGCCTATGTAACGATTCCCTAGAAATTTTAGGAACTTTATTTTATGTAGTACATATTTTATAAACATAATTTGTATTTAAATTGTAATATTTTAAACTTTAAACAGATCGACAGACTTATTCAGGCTGGGATAAAAAGCCCTTTTTTTAAATGGGCTCCAAAAATCGTAGCCCAACCCTATCAAATCACGGGTTAGACCAGGCCAGCCCAACAAGCCTAGCCCATATTAACGGCTCTAATTATGTCTTTTAAAGTGTATACACCGATCTTATCTCTTAGATATAACTTTATCTTGGAATATACGTTTAGTAGTATGAACATGTGCCTTGCATTTTTTATTTTTTTTTATAATAATTTGGAGTTAATGGTAACTTTGAGAGACAAGATATTTTGTACAATCTAACAATAATTTATGGCCGGTCCCATTCAGTACAAGACTTGACGTGAACCTGATTGAGGAGGAAAGTGCCCACCAATTCCGAAGTACTTCCTACCATATTGTTAATTCGTTTTAATTTGTTTTCCATAATTTTTAAATATCTGTTTAAAAAATAATCTATTTTTTAAATAATTTTTTAATTTCAATTTTCCATATAACATGTTCAAGAAAAATTAAAGGACATTTTGATAGATCTTTAATTTTATACCATAAGATTTAATATATTTTTTAACTTTCTTAAATTTTATACCAAATGAAACCAGGTTACTCAATTTTATTTTTATGATTGGCATGGGATAAGGGTATAACATTTAGCTTAGTGCATTGTTTTATTTGAGTTTTGCAGAAGGAACTAGATATAATATATCATTTAAATTTTGCGATTTAAAGATGAAATATTTTTGTTATAAAAATGGTTCACTGTTCACTTATATTTTTACCGTTATACAATTGACTAAGATATATTCTTATTGTTGCACAAATGGCCTAAATATATCTTTTTTTGTCGTCTAATAGAAGTAAAAAAAAAAAATCCATGTAGGAATATATTAGATCATTCTACCAAAGTTCAAGAGAATATGTAATTCTTCTCTTTACAAATGAACTTTTATTTAACTCTTTTGACTCAATGGCTAATTTGAGTTTTAAATATCTGCTTATAGATTTATTTGTCTATCAGTATGAGTTTCTTATTCTTATTTCATTTTTTTTAGTATGAAAAAGTATCTCCTTGAATTATGACTGAAATTTCAGGGACACATTTTTTCTTATGGCGGTCCTATTACCCTTGATCTATTTTGAAGTACCCTCAGGTATGGCTGGCAACGGGATCGGAACCGGGACTACCGGACCGGGACGGACCAGAACCGGAACCGGGCACCACGGGCCGGAACCGAACCGGAACCGGTAATTCCGGAAAAAAATCGGTGTACCCGTCCCGGACCGGAAACCGGGTCCCAACTGTTATAATTAAAAAAAAATTATTAAAATTAAAAAATTAGGAACATTACACAAATAATATTAGAACTCTTATGATTTTATTAGAAGCAAAAAAATTTATACTTTTAAAGTTTTAAATACAAACTTTCAAACTTTAAAAGTATAAAAGTTTAAATTTCACAATTTAAAACTTTGAAAATTTAAATTCAACCTTTAAAACTATAAAACTATAAAATTTTAAATTTCACACTTTAAAAGTTTGAAAATTTAAATTCAAACTTTAAAACTATAAAAGTTTAAATTTCACCCTTTAAAAGTTTGAAAATTTAAATTCAAAGTTCAAACTTTAAAACTATAAAAAGTTTAAATTTCACACTTTAAAAGTTTAAATTTCACACTTTAAATTTTAAAAGTTTGAAAATTTAAATTCAAACTTTAAAACTATAAAAGTTTAAATTTCACACTTTAAAAGTTAAATTTGAAGACAATAATAAAAAAATAATTTAAGGCGAATAGCCTATACTTTTATTAATATTAATTAAATAGTACAAGTTGAGTTACAAAATATTAGTAGAGTATTAAAAAAATCTAATCTACACAGCCACCTTCCAGGAAGGGTTCTGTTTGAATTAGACCTCGAATTATTATACTCATACTAATAGACATTTAAATTTAATAGTTCATGGAAATCTTTTTTTAAATCATTTAACATTTCTCTAGTAACATGCTCTGGAATTGGTTGATTAGCTAGTTCTTCTATTGCATCAATACCGTCATCACTAAAATCTTGCATTATTTCATCAACGTCATTTTCAAATTTGGTCGGTAAAGGTGGACGACCATAACTCCTTCTCTCGCCATTAATCCAATCTCTAAATAGTACGGATATCTCCAAGCTATCTGCTGCTAATGAATATCTATGCTCTCCAATTTGAAATCTTGCTGCACTAAAAGCGCCTTCCAAAGCTACTGAAGATGCTTGAATAGCTGACACATCTCGAGCAACCGGTTGAAGTTTTGGCAATCCCTGGCCGCGATTGATCCACCATTCTAGAAGATCAATAGTAGTAGGTTCTGTATTTTGATTAATATATGCATCAAAATCATTTATATCATTATGAGAAAATTCAATAATACAATCTATCATATCATCAATATCATCTTCATTATTATATCTACTCCTAGAAGTTTGAGGCTCTTCGTTATGTACTACATTCATTATATTAGAATTATACAAGTCGTACAATTTTCTAGCTTCAATTTTTATACTATCTTTAACATCTTGACAACTAGGTGTTTCATCATCTTCACTATCAATACCCAAATTAAAATATATTTTATCAACCATTCGTGATGTACCTTCATCTTTGTAATGTGGGTTTAACAAACAAGCAGTTAAATAAATTTGAGGAATAGGAATAAAATATTTTTTAAATTTTTCAATCATTTTCTTAACAGATTCTTCAAATCTTGGTTTATTTTTGAATTTATAAAATTTACTAGAAATAGCACAAATATTAGGTAAAACAGAGCAAATAGTTGGATATTAAAGTGTAGATATTTTTTTTGTAGTTAAATAAAAAACTTTTAAAAATTCTATAAGTTCTTTTATGTCATTTCAATCATTATCATCAAGTCTATATGTCATAGTTAAATTATGAGCATTCCAAACCATTTGTAAAGGTTTCCTATACTCATAAGCAACTTCAAGCATTTCAAATTAAGAATTCCATCTAGTACACATTGATTTTGGAATTTTTCTAGGTGGAAGATTAAATTCACGACAACGATTTTCAAAATCTCTACGTCTAGACTTAACTTGACATTCAGTACAAGACTTGACGTGAACCTGATTGAGGAGGAAGGTGCCCACCAATTCCAAAGTACTTGCTACCATTTTATTAATATGATCTCTTCGTTTTAATTTGTTTGACATAAATTTTTTTGTCTGTTTAAAAGGAAAGATCATTTTTTCAATAACTTTTTAATTTTAATTTTCCATATAACATGTTTAAGATAAAAAAAATTAAAGGACATTTTGATACATTTGATAGATCTTTAATTTTATACCATAAGATTTAATTTTTTTTTTTTTACTTTCTTAAACTTTGTATCAAATCAAACCAGGTTACTCAATTTTATTTTTATGATTGGCATGGGATAAGGGTATAAAATTTAGCTTAGTGCATTGTTTTATTTGAGTTTGCAGAAGGAACTAGATATAGTATATCATTTAAACTTTGAGATTTAAAGATGAAATATTTTTGTTAAAAATGGATCATTGTTCACTTATATTTTTATCATTACACAATTGACTAAGATATATTCTTATTGTTACACAAATGACCTAAATATATCCTTTTTTATCGTCTAATAGAAGTGAAAAAAAATCCATGTAGGAGTATATTAGATCATTCTACCAAAGTTCAAGAGTATATGTAATTCTTCTCTTTCTCACAAATGAACTTTTATTTAACTCTTTTGACTCAATGGCTAATTTGAGTTTTAAATATCTGCTTATAGATTAATTTTTCTATCGGTATGAGTTTCTTATTCTTATTTCATTTTTTTAAGTATGAAAAAGTATCCCCTTGAACTATGACTGAAATTTCAGGAACACATTTTTTCTTATGGCGGTCCTATTACCCCTGATCTATTTTGAAGTACCCTTGGGTGCTAAGGTGACATAGAGAGTGTGCTCACTCTCTTGGAAGCAAGTGAAAGGTCATAAACATGAGAAAAATCTGATCTATATTGGATACATGTTTTTTTTAATTGGACATTTTACAATTATAGTACACATAATTATTAACATTAAAACTTATATATTTTTTTTCATTTTCCAAATCTGTTTTGTTGGTACCATATTGCAAATAGAGGGGAATATAAGCTATGTGCTTGAGCTCTATAAGAATATGATATTGGGAATGTTCACAAGTGATAGGTGTGATAAGGACACACCCCTGGTTTGGGTGCCTGTAATTGATTTGCTGGAGAAAGTTAGTCTGATCAACCGCAGTTTGAGGACAACTACACTGCTCATTTCCACAAACAGAGTAATTGCCACACACAGTTGGATACCCACACTCACCAATGTAGCCTGTCAATAGATCAACCTCCTCTGACCAAGATCCTTCCCAGTGATACAACCTTAAATGCCCATCATCCCCAAACCTCACGAATCTAGCATTTGAAAATTCAAAATATACTATTAACATCACTTCGAAAATATTGAAGGTTAGTCCAGGAAACTGGAAAGCTCTATCCCCACCGAGTATTGAGACATAGATTTGACTCAATGTATGCTAAAATGCCAAATCGGTGAACTTCAAATGTGAACAAACCTTCACTCCGATTTGTTGCTGGATCTCATCATTTATCATTTGTCCAGGAACCAAAGTGTCTGTTGGATGATCAAAAGACTGCCAAATAGTGTGGTTACTTTTGTCAAAGAGGACAAGATTTCCCACTACTGTCAAGTTGAATCCCGCAACAACCTTTCCACTTGTGCGGTTATTGATCCAGGAGAAACAAGTATATCATAATTTGGAGTTAATTGTAACTTTGAGATACAAGATACGTTAATATACAGTTGGGTGAATCATTAAGAGTCTAAATTCAAGACATTAAACAACAACATACTCAATGTAATCCTACAAGTGCAGTCTAAATAATTAAGGCGTTAAGTCAAAAAGAAATGTTTTTTTCTCAATAAGTGGATGAAAGATCCCAGAAACTGCATCACTAAGGAAGATGCAAAGATGTAAGTGAAAGTAATCGTATATTAATTAGATATTATTTTGTACAGTTGAACAATAATGAATAGCCGGTCCCATTTAGAAAAAGACTTGAACCTGATTGAGGAGGAAAGTGCCATGAATTGCTATTCAATTGTTAGTAACAATTTGTAACATTGCTGTTAAAATAATAAAATGAAAGCCATTGACATGTAAACGTTACATGATTATCTGCTTACGGATTGTTGCACCTGTGAACATTTGAGTGAATGAAATGAGTGTTACAGGAACAGACGTTAGGAAAGTAATAACACTTGGAAACAACCGAATTCAGTATTTTTAACACGAAAAATAGATATGTATGTAAAACAAATTGGTAACTTTAGAAAAAATAGTACATACATTTTTGAACCTGTAATTTCTAAAATATAATGATCATTAAGTGGAAAAAACTTAATAGCTGAACCAGTCAAATTAAAATGTGGATCCAGCTTACACAGTTGCTGGAAAGGGTGTTACAAGTCAACAAAAGTTTGCTTTATTTACTTATGGCATAATACATAAATATGACTCTTAACTTGGCTTCAATGGACAATTATGCCTTCCAACTTTGAGTGTGCACAAGTAAATACTTAAACTTGTATAAAATTGAGCAAGTAGACAGTACACGTGTCCTACATGACATACTACACGTAGGATGCTAGGACACAAAATTGCCATGTAGGACGAATGAGTCTATAATTAACAACCATTGGACAGTTGCATTTGAAGACAATACAAACAAAACCAAATTCCAAAGTGTTAGTTGTAATAGTAATTTTGCTCCAAAAATTACTTGCTTTTTAGCTTCTTTTTTTTTTCCAACTAAATTCATACCATCAGTTCATTTTTAGTATTGCGCAAGTCCATATAAGTAAATCACCAGTTCATCTCCCAGTCAATGTGAGACTTTAACTCACTCTAACACCCCCTTCATGCTCAGACTCTCTGATACTATAACAATTAAAAAGCTATGACACTGGATTTGTTGTTGCTGCTGCTGTATACCCATAATTATCACTTCTGAGAAAATTCTTGGATTATAAAAAGCTATTAATGCCTGTTGTTGCTTCCTGGTTGTGTACAGTTAGGGAATAAAAGAATAACAAAAATTCTAAACATTTGTATCGCTTTGTCAATCCTTGTCCAGTCATTTCTTCATTTTGTTGATTTCCAGCACCTTAATATTGACTTAGGGCCTAAAACCAAACCCCAATAAAGGTGACAAGAATCAGATTATTTGAATAAAAATAAAAATAAAAATACAGAGGCGAAAATACAAAGATTAGCTTCTGACTATGTTCATGGCCAAATTTGAGAATAAAATCTCTAAATTTAAAAATAAGTGCTAGGAATCCTAATTAATCTTAGTAATTAAAAACACTTTCCTTCCTACCGAACACGACCATAGTCAATTAAAGTTTGGAAAAAAAATGACACATTGAAGAATTTTTTCTGAGGCCCCTCTGTGTATTGACTGGGCAAAGATTAAAATATTATGTAGAGTGGAACAACAATTGACTTGGACTTTGGAATATATGGCACATCCCATTCAGTACAAGACTTGACCTAAATCTTAACAAGGAGGAAAGTGCCCAATATTTCCAAATGAATTGTTAGTAACAGTACTTGGGATCTCTTTTTTTAAAAAAAATTGGTTAAGATAAGATTAACTAAAGGTGGCTAAGATCCAAGAACAGTTCATCTTTTTTGTGTAAACTACTTAATAGAACCCATAATTTCTAAAATGGCATAATACATATATTGGACCCTAAACTTGGCTTCAAATTTTAACTTTGACCTCCAACTTTCATAGTGCACAAATAGGCACTTTAACTTGTATAAAATAGAACAAATAGACACACATGTCCTACATGGCATCCTACATGTCATTTTTTGTCCTACGTGGTGTCCTACGTGTATTGTGCCATGTAGGACTCGTGTGTTTACTTGTTCTACTTTATACAAGTTAAAGTGCCTATTTGTGCACTATGAAAGTTGGAGGTCAAAGTTAAAATTTGAAGCCAAGTTTAGGGTCCAATATATGTATTATGCCTTCTAAAATATAATGAGTTCAGTGGTAAAAACTTAAAATTAAAATGTGGATTTGGAAAATGATTGCTGGAAAGAGTGTTACAAATCAACAAAAGTTTGAAAAATGACAGCACAGAAGCTTTTGTGTTGTGATGCCTCTCGACTTATTGGATGTGCTAACCAAATTATATCGTCATAGATAATACACAGCAAGAAGGTACATAACCAAAAATGGCGCAGTTGCAGCCTGTTAAGAAGTCCCACATCAGTAGAAGGATGGGAAATTAGTCACCTCATATAGACTTGGACAAACCTCCCCTCATGAGCTAGCTTTTGGGGTTGAGTTAGGCCTGTTATACCCCATTTTAACTCGAGGTCAAAACGTGTACAACATATTGGTGATTTCCAAATTAATTAACTAACTTAAGAAGTCGCCACCTAATTAATTATGGTGAATTAGGACACCTAAATATTCAACTAAGTAATACTCAAATGACTTCAATTAAATGGTCTACTAACTTGAAATGATTCTAGGTAAGGGTTCTAGTTATCCTAAAGGGAAGGGGCAAGGCATCCTTTAAGATTCGTTAAAAATACGATTACCGACCAAACTTAGGTTAATTAATTTAAAAGAAAGATATGAGTGTTAAATATTAAATAATTGAGTAACCAAGTTGGAAAACATTTTTATTTTAAAAGCTTTTTGCAATTTGTATTAGAATGAAAAAAAGTAATTTCTTTAGATCAATTTAGACAAATTCATGGCTTAAAAAAAAGGTAATTAAAAAAAAAAGACATTAGCTCATTGATTGACAAAGTGCCCCCTTTAGAAAAAGTTTTAGAAAAATAAGAGTTTAGAACAAAAATATCTTTTTCTTTTAAAAGACAATGTCAAGTTTGAACAAAACTTAATAAATCTAGTGAGTAAAAAAAATGGTGCAAAAAGAAGTATTTTTTAAAAAAGGTTTGCCAAATGAAGTTTATAAAAGGTAAAGCGACTAATAAATGTTTGTTTCTAGCTAAAGATACCCAAACCCAAACATCTATATTATGTTACCTATTTGAGAATCCAAAAGTAAAGCATATTCAAGTCACATAAGCAAGTATAAAATATAAAGAAAAATAGATAAACAAGTTAATGCTAAAATATAAATAGCCATGAGTGACTCCAAGCGAGGCTCGCTTGCTTTGCTTGCCATTCAGAATAGTAAAAAATGTAGTGAAGATGTGCAGGTATGAGGAAAACGTCAAGTCTATAAGACTTGAAATTTGCTAGAGTCTTGAATCAAGACTCAATTTTTCTCCAGAGTGTACATGTAAAGAAAGAGAGGGTAAAGAGAATTAGTAAGACAATTAAACCTTACTCGTATCGAATAAACTAGAAATAGAATTGAGTTAAATAGCATAACGAAAATACCATCCAAAACATGAAAACATGCAAATGCAGAACAACTCTCAAAGCAAACTACTACGATGCTTTTAAAGCACAAAAAACAATACACAACCCCTCATATTTAAGCGACAAACGAACTACTCGTTAAAGACTTGAATTAAAAAAAAAAAAATACTTACGCCATAAGTTTTCCAGATTTATACATGCTGTAATACTATTACTTAAACTAAAAAAAATAAAACAAAATACATACACAATACAATTAACAAAAGAGCACAAAACATAAGTTAGTACTTGTATGCAAAAAAGTAAGTTGCACAAGAATGCCTACAGACGTAACTCTTAATAAGAGAGCACTTAGTTGCTAACCATTTTTTATATATTTTACAGTCATCTTCCTTAAGCATGCTATTCATAGGAAAATATGAACATTGAAACTTTAACATATAAGCACACGAAATAAATCATTTAAACTGAGAACGAAACAGCAACAACACAACCCATATAAATCGGACTATGAAACTAAGTCATTAACAAAATATCTAACTCCAAAGCTAAACCATTCTTTAAACTCAAGGTCTAGTAAATGAGGGGAAAACAATTTCTGATCTGCATAAATCTCAAAAGGATACAAACACATTTTTAACAATCAACATATAATAATAGCAAACTAAATAATATTAGTTCGAGTAGAATTCGAGAGAAATTTAAAAGCTTATAAGATACAAGGTGCGAAGCTACTGTAGCGTATCCGCGATTAGAGCTTATGTTTTAAGAAAAATAATGATATGGTCTGTACCATATTTTAACTAAAACAGAACAAATATTATATTCCTTGAACATGTTTTTACATGGGAATGCATACATATATCAAATGATCAGAACTTGGAGTAAGAATTAATGTATATGACCTAAAGTACAACCATTTCCATGTAATAAATAAATTTATATCTCAAACGAAAACACAAATACAATTATCAAATAACTTTGAATACAGTTAAACTAGGCAGGAATTACTCTCTACATACAAATTTGTTAGAGTAACATAACGTTTTCCCATAGAAACAAAACAGAGGAAAAAGAAGAGAATGTCACCTGCTATAGGGCAGTGAACGGGGTTGCTGCGATCAAGTGTCTATATTCAAACAACGACGAACCCGAATAAGCTTGCGATTAGAATTTCCGGTGAGATCGAAACAGAGTATAAAAGATCATTTTTATGGCAAAATGCAGTGGTTCAAGATACTATGGGGGGAAGAAAAGCTTGGTCTTAAAAATGAATTCCAAGAGTACTATGGAGGCCGAAAAACCCTCTTCTGCTAAAGATATAAGGATGTACTTATAGGTGAAGACTAGGTTTTGGATTGGGTTTGAAATTTTAATATTTTATGGCTCCAAAACGCAGGTCAAAGAGAGATTTGAAATCAAAGTTTTGAACTCTGAAGAGTCAATTTTCTCTGTACAAAATCTGATTCTCTTTAAAGCAAAGTTTGGCTCCTTGTGTCCAACGGCTATCTTTGACCAAGAAGGGGATAGATTGCTGGTCCCCATGTGAGTTGACAGCAAGAGACGAAGAGAGAGACGAGTTTTTTCACAAAAATGGTGTGTACTATTCTGATTTTCCATGGTATGCACTTGAATATTTTCAAAGATAGAAGAGGGAGAAAAACGTATTAGGGGGCTGATGAGTTTAGGATTAGGTTTACTTGAATTTGGTTGAAACATTTGGGCCAAAGATGGGCCAAGGTGTGCTAGAATAAATGGGTTAGTTTGGTCTGAATATATTGGCTTCTTCCTTTCTTCATTAAATTATTTTGGGCTTCTTACTTAATAACTAATATAATAAGATGACAATTAATAATATATAAAATTAAAGTATCACTATTACAACTCTACGCTAATATAGGATAGATACAAAAATATGAGTTGATAATTAATTTAATAAATACAAAACTTGAAAAGAAATGACGACAATCAATTATTTAAGAAAAGAGGTGTAAAAGGTGATAATATAATTTTAATAATAAAATATACAATTTTGAGTAGTAACTATAGAATGTAACAACAAAGATAATAATTATAAAGATAAATAGTTGTAGTAGTAAAAATAATTGTGAAAAAGGATAATTTTATACGTTATTAATTTAGAAGCTCGAAAATAATGAATTAGAAGAAAAGAGGGTCAAAATTGGGTGTCAACAAGGCCCAAGTGTCATATCTTTACATGGTATCAAAGCCAAACCCATCACAATTTGTTGTTCACCGATGTTGGGCCCGCATTTAGAACTGTGCGGGGAGTGTTAAGAAGTCACACATCGGTAGAGGGTGTAACATCCGGCAATTTGAAATAACTATGAAAAAGCTTGAAAATTGGAAATAGTCATTTTTTTTGGAAAAATTCAAAATCTGGAATTTGGTCAAGTGTGGAAAATCAGTGAATTTTGGCCAACTTTGAGCAGTCATAACTCCTATCTCAGGATGAGTTAGGAGTAGTTACAGTTATTTTTGGAAAGCCCTTGGAATTATCTTTCCAACGCCGCCGAGTTTGATCGATTCCGAGTTTGTATGAGCGAGTTATGCCCTTTGAAAGTTGGGCAGTTGGCAGGAAATCCGTCCGGGAATTTTAAGGGCATTTTGGTCTTTTCCCTAATCAATTCTTTTGGTTATATTGTTGTGTTAGACTGATCTTAGATCAGTTTTGTCTTATTTTAAAAGAGTGAGAGTGAGGGTTTTGAGTGAAGAAGAGAAGAAGAAGAGAAGAAGAGAAGAAGAGGAGAAGAAGAGGAGATCAAGCAAGTTCCGTCGTGGATATCATCGGGGGTGATCCCTACTAGGTATGTGAGTTCTTAGTGTTGGTTGATCCTTTCCCCCACACACCAAACTCATTTTCATCATTGAGAAAAGATTGGATATATTGTTGATGTTGTTGATTTTGTTGTTGAAGTTCTTGTTGGTTGTGGGACATGATTCGGTTGTGGATTTGGGTTGTAATCTATTGTATGTTGAGGGATTGATGATCCTTAGTGTTTGGGGTTGAAACCCTTGAAGTAAGGGTGGTTTAGAGTTGGCAAAACAAGGGAGAAAAGTCGAGTTTTCTGGGCAAGGGGTTGGCGCGTCGCGCCTGCCAGCGCTCCCCAAAAGGGGTTCTGCACTTTCCCCCTTGGGGCGGCGCGCCAAGCAGAGCGCCAGCATGAC
Organism: Solanum verrucosum; assembly: GCF_900185275.1. NCBI lineage: Eukaryota > Viridiplantae > Streptophyta > Magnoliopsida > Solanales > Solanaceae > Solanum > Solanum verrucosum. The sequence continues at coordinate 50,957 of NW_026019982.1, read as the reverse complement.
CCCTCTAAATTTCAAGGGCTGGCGCTCCGCGCCTTGCAGAGCGCCAAGGACTCCAACCTACCCCTTTCATTCCCCACTCTTTCATGCATGTTCCTTGGTATTGTACCTATGTTCCATAGTTGTTTCCAACACTTCAAGTTACGTTTAAATGTCAAGAATTCATCCATAAACGTGTGATCATATACCTTGAATCTATAATCCAATTCAAGGCGAGTTAGTATCAAAGTCAAGTGAAGTTAGAGTCAAGTCAAGTAAAGTTAAGAAGTAAGTCCAAGCAACTCTTTAAAGCTTTTCAAGAGTCGTTATCGAACATTTAAACATCGTCTTAAGGTTCAAGTTTCAAGTCAAGAAAAGAGTTTAGAGTTTCACGTCGAGTAAAGAGTATAGAGTTCCAAGTTAAGTAAAGAGTCCCAAGTTTCAAGTTAAGTCAAGAGCATAAAGTTGAGTTCATTTCTCAAAGTTATTAGGGAACTATGTATTCCCAAAAAAGTTTTAAAGAAATGTTTTTACATTTAAACAAGGTTGGAAACTGAGATTTCCAAAGAGCCTTTGGGCTAGTTTTTGAGTAATTATCTCAATCAGCAGGAAATCATATGTTTTAAAAACATAAGAGCCAGTACATTTTTGAGAGTAGTATCGAGCACTGAATTGGGGGAGCGTTCAAAGAACCCACAACCCCCATAGAACCATGTTAGCCACCATGGGTAGAAAATAGTCATACTTTTTAGATGAATCCTTTTCCAGATAGACTAGTGGATCCATTAGGCAGTTCAGGTCTTATACCTTTGGCCGGGTGTAAGATGCTCTGGCAGCGTGAGGTCGATCGCTGTATCATCACTATAGCTCTTAAGTGATGGTTGTCGGTTAGAGAAACTCCTACAACAATTATTGTATCTTCATACACAGAAATTATTGTATTTTTATATACATCAGTTCATTTGTATTTCTATATACATCTCAGGCTAATTGTATCTTTGTATACACACAGAGTTTATAGCATGTTTAAAGCAGTCTTTCTTTATATCACACTTGTTTTAAATTGCCTTATATTGAAAGAAGTCAGTCAGGTTGAGTTGAGCCAGGTAAGCTATTCAGTTTCTTCCATATTTCCTTCTAGCCTATGTTGCTTAGTTTTCCAGCTCGCATACTCGTACATTCAATGTACTGATGCCAGTTGGCCTGCATCTTATGACGATGCAGATACAGGTACCCCGGATCAGCATCCTGCACGTCGTTGATCCAGCTGAGCAGTTCAGAGTCAGTGGTGAGCCTCCTTGCTTTCCGGAGGACTCAGTTGTTTTGCATTCTTAAGTTTTGTTTTATTAGGATGTTGTGGGGTCTGTCCCAACATCCATCTCAGTACTTTAGAGGCTTCATAGACAGACAGTCAGTCAGTTAGTTTGGAGACTCTCATCTATGTATATATGTGAATATCCTATTTTGAGATTCGAGTTGCCTTTGTGGCCAGATGTTATAAGTTAAGTTGTTTTGTAACCTTGCGTTTGCATTGAGTTTTCTGTTGAGTTAGGTTTCTGTTGAGTTAAGAAAGCCAGGCCAAGGGTTCGCTTGGAGCCAGAAATGGTCTCCGGGTGCCGGTCCCGCCCAGGGTGTAGGCTCGGGGCGTGACAGAGGGATGAAAAATTGATCTCCTTATATGGATTTGGACAAACCTCCCTCATGAGCTAGTTTTTGAGATTGAGTTAGACCCAGGTGCCATATCTTTATAAGAAGAAGAACCTAGACCAGAGTAGCAATTGGCTAACCAATACAGATTACCTTTGGCTTTGTTTAGAAAACAATGATTGCAGAACAGAGACTGTATTTTCCTATCCTCTTCTGTTCTTCTCCATTCGCTATATTCCAACCTTCAGGGAATAGAAATTACTCATTATTCCTGCACCAGATTCTTCTTGCTCATTCAACTTCTTTCTTTTTTCTTTATACTGTTATACTTTTCAATTACCCATACATACGGTTGATTAGCCAAAAAAATAAAAGAAATGAAAACTAAATTCATTCACTATCCGACTTGTAGTCAATATGTCAATGAGGTGGTGCTTAAATGGTTTATAATTTGATAATTAAGCAAATTACAAGAAACAAATAAATGAAACAGTAAGAACAAAATCCACTTATAATAAAGTTTTGAACAGATTCATATGCATTTCAGTTTATTCCAAGCGTAAGAAAACTTTTGGCATCATTTCTTTCCCTCTTGCCATCAGTTCTCATACACAAGACGCACCCCCAAACCTTTGACCACTGCATCCGTATGAATGCTATCAGTTCAGACACCAACCTCAAGCTGAATGAAGTTATTAAAATTGCAATTATCATCCTTAAACTTCCTATACGGATGAAGTGGTACATGGGCAAGGAAAGTATTACCTAAACCAACAGGTTTTTCACTTCCTATTGGGCCGAAACATGTGGTAAATTTGCGCCACAAACCGTCATGGCTTCTGAACCTAAACCATATCACAAGTCCTTGGAAAGTTTTTGGGCATTCGACATTAGGAAAACTGAAGGGATCATCCGACTTAAGTTCCCGAAAAATGAAAGGAGTCATCATGTCAAAAACAACACAAATATCAAACCCCCTGAATGTGGGTGTGTACCAATTTTTGGGCAGGGCCACTGCGATTGATTCAGTCCCTGAGTTCTTGTATGTAAACCACTCCGGAATCTCTACACCAGGGATGTACATACTAAATGCACCATTCATGTATAGTCCCTGCATACCCCGTGAAAAGAATGTTATTTGCCAAGATTCATATGTGATAATATAGTAGAGTTGTGGCTTGGAAGTGTACCTACCTTGTGCATCTGCTTCAACAATGAATCAACCATGGAGGCGTGCCATTTATTTTTCACTAGTTGATGACATTTTGTGAATGAAACTTCACACAACATTGGATATTTGGTTAGCTGATCAATGCTCATCAACGATGTGCATTCATCAGCATATATCTTTTTTATACTTGGAGGAAGTTCCGGTAAACTCTCAAGCCTCCTACAACCAGCCAATGCAAGAACTTCAAGTCGAGTGAGACGACTTATGCTTGCAGCAGGAATATTGGAAAAAATGTTACCATCGAGAATCAATCCCTCCAAAGACGGTAAGAACCCAAGATTACTTAAAATGCCTCCATCTGATAAATTGCAGTCACTAAGATCCAACATGATCAATGAACAAAGACCCGACAAATTCTGAAAATCTACAGCCATAGACTTCTGGCCATGACTTGAGCTACTTACTTGTGAAATCAAAGCATTACATCCACGGAGAGATAAGTGCTTAAGGTTTTTAAGAAGAGATATAGAAGACGGAATTGTTTGGTTGGCTGTGTGAGTGCAGTGGAGCTCCTCTAAACCAACTAAAAATCCCAAATCATCTGGTAAATTTTTAAGTTTTGAGCATCCGGACACATCGAGTGTTTTCAGACATTTCAACCTAAAAATACTGCTAGGTAGACTCTCAAGATGCTTGCAGTAACTTAGATTTATTACACCAACTCCTGAAAGGTTCTCAATTGATGCAGGTATTTCACTCAAAGCAGTAGCACCCAAACACAGTTCTGCTAAACAATTCATTTTCTCTTCTATTTCTGGGAATGTTCTTAACTTTGAGCAACCTGAAAGAACGAGAATTTCAAGCTTTTCCAATCGAATTCTCTTTGGTAGGGTCTTCAAATTTCTGCAGTTCTTCAGATTCAGAGAGACTAGCTTTCCAAGATCTCCAATAGAAAAAATGATTTCCACCAAACTTGTGCATTCTTCAAGAACCAGCCTTTCAAGATTAGGTGTAACTGAAAAATCTGGCATCCTTATTAGCTTCTGTGAATGGCTAAGGTTCATGTACTTCAGTTTTCCTAGATCCTTTGAGGTTTTCCAAAGTTGTATGATGCGGCTTTTTTTCAATTTCAAACTAACAAGTTGGTCTCCCTTAAAGCTATTTGGCAGACTTTTTGAAGGATATCCATGCCAATCTAGCCACCTCAACTCATCAGGAAGAAATTCAGGTCCCTGGCAAACATATGCATTCCGGAATTTGAGAAACCTCAGACTGGTCATCTGCATGAGGGCATTGCCACCAAAATTAACTTCTTCTTCATTAGTCAGGTGCAGCGACATGCCTTCGATCTTGTCAGTGCCCTAATAAGCAAGAGCATTAAAGGCGGTTGAGAAAAGGAAAATAACATAAGAAGTCATAAGTTCACAACTACGTACCAAATTTCGTTCGAGTACAGGGAAAATATCTTCGCGCTTCCACAACCTACTACATATTCTTGGATTGTAAGAAGCTTCTCGACGAACAATTATCAATTGGTGTATTGTAATGTGACCTTTTAATATAGTGATCAAACATTTCTCCATAAGAACTTTTATCCCAATGACAGGGCTAAAATGAAAACTTTCAAGGATTCTGGTCACTGAATCTTTCTTCTTCCCTGAAAAGAAGCATACAATGTCTAAGAATATCTTTTGCTCAATATTGTTGAGACAAGTGAAACTTGGTTCGAGTTTCTTCAAAATTTCATTTTGTGGGATTTGTTTCAAATGCTCTACTTCACTTATCCATTCATCCAAACCTCTTCCATACAAGAAACTGCCAAGGACTTTCAGGGCTAGGGGGAGTCCACCAGTATGCTCTATTACTTGAGTTGATAGATCCTCAAATTCTTTGGTAAGGTGGTTTTTCTTGAAAGCATGTTGTTTAAAAAGTTGTAAACTTTCATATTTGTCTAAAGTTCCCATTCTGTATATCTTTTCAGTCTCATACTTAACAAGCAAGTGTTTGTCTTTGGTTGTTATGATGATTCTACTTCCGTCACCAAACCATTCACGCTCCCCGGTTAATGCATCTAACTGATCTATGTGATCAACATCATCCAGAACAAGAAGAACCTTTTTGTACCGTATTCTTTGTTTTTGCATTTTAGCTCCTTCAAATGAATCGTTGATCCTTAGTGTTTTTACTACAAAGATCTCAGAAAGAAGTATCTCTTGCAAGCGCTCTAGTCCCTGTTTTGCTGAACGGTCTCTGACTTCGTGAAGAAAACATGTACCTTCAAATTGACTCTGAATGTTATCATAAATAACTCTTGCAAGAGTTGTTTTGCCCACTCCGCTCATTCCCAATATTCCAAGGAAGCGAACTCCACCAGACCCGATGTCAAGCATTTTATATACTTGGTGCATGTGTAACTCCATTCCAACAAGATTTCTAGCATTGCTTGCATGTCTCTGACTACTCAATCTAGTCATTATATCTTCTGCAATTTTCTATATGACACTAGCTTCATGTCTGCATACCCCAAAGGATGTCTTAAAAATATGTTTTGTGTATAGTAATATTTTCATTTATCAAATTTTTTTATATTTTTGATCCTACAAGGATAAGTAATATTTCTATTTCCCAATTTGATCTAAATGAAGTGTAACTCCAACCATGCCCAACTAAATGTACAGCAGAAATGGCTTAATAGAGAAGCAAATACTGTGGCTGATGCATTAACCACAGTAAGAAGTGGTGGTGATCAATTTAGAGGAATGAGAGAGTGACTGGAAAAAACTGTTCATCGAATCTGGACTATTTCGCAAAGTTCTTTAGCATAATTGAATATCTTGGAAAAACCTGTTGATCAAAAAATTCTTCCAAAGTCCTGACCACATTGTCATCAAAGTCTAAACATTTTGGTTAGAGAAAGTAACAGTACATAATTACATTACAGGGTGAATTCCATGATCTGTAGCATGGATCTAGTTCTAGTGTCCCTGTGATGAAAAATAGAAATGAACAAATTATTTAGAGTAACTTATCACGATGAGTTTGGTTTCACGATCGATACTTACCCATTGGCAGTATTTGGCAAATCCCAGCCACAAATATTAGCTGCTTCCTCCAGTGCTGCCCTCCATTTTTGCACCTTGTCCTCCTGGAAGCAGGCTTCATGTTTGCTAAATGCTTCTCCAAATATGGATTTTTGTCTCCTCACTGTTGATGGATCTACATCATAGAACACCGGAACAACAATTTGTCCTTTCACATTCTTGCACTCCATGATCTTTGTCAATTCATCTAAACACCATGTTGAATTAGCATAGTTTTTAGAGAATATGATCAAAGCTATCCTTGACTCTTCAATTGCCCTCACGATCTCCGGTGAAATGAACTTTCCTTTCTCTAGTTTCTCGTCATCTTTGAAGGTATTAATGCACTTTGGTTTCAGAGCAGCGTTCAGATGGTCCACAAATGATTTGCGTACATCTTCACCTCTAAAACTTAGGAAAACATCGTAACTCTATCGAATAATTTCTTTGGATGGAAGCAATGAACTTTCCTTATTCATCTTCTCTATAACTGTTTTAATTCGCCTGCAAGACAATAAAACAAGAAAGTGGAAGAGGAAATTAGTAATTCTATTTACAACAACTTACATTTATATATGCAGAGTGATGACTTATTGATAGATACCTACTCTGTAGTATAGTGAAAGTTGAGAAAGTCTGTGTTGTAGTATAGTGAAAGTTAAGCAACTTTGCCTGAATATATATATCTAAAGCTTCCATTGATATGGATTTGCAATAGTATTTTATTTGATAGATACCTACTTTGTAGGATGTACCATAGGTAGGTTTGGTTTCTTATTTAAGGGAAAATGCTCAAATATACCATGGAACTTTGTAAAAAGGCTCATCTATGCCATTTGATTATAGTGCCATTATTTGTTAAGCCAAAACAACTTCGAATTTGCAAAACCATTCCTTACACATGGTCAATTATGATTTGATAACATCATTAATTAAACCATTTTTTTTAAAGAAAAAGACTCAAATATATCATCGAACTTAGAGAAATGTTCATCTATGACCTGGCCTGGCCGATGCTTCTCCCAATTCCAGCATCTCCACCATTAGTTTTTTGACTTACCATTTTTGCCCCTACTGTTTCCTCTCCTCTCACATGCCCTTCTTGCTCCCTTCCCCTTCTTCTCCAAAAATGTAACAAATCCGACTTGATCACTATATTATTAAGAACGGGAACATGATTATAACTTAGAATAGTAATTACAACTCTAAAACTACTGAACTACAATGAAATATTGAAATTACAATTAACTAAAGGATAGAGATAAGAATGGAGAAAAAAAAAGAAAAGAAAAAAAAAAGAGATAAGAATGGGGATGAAAATTTGTATAAGACTCCAGAAAGAAGATGACAGGAATAGATAGTTTCTTCGCAATACGCATGATTTCCCAAATCGCAGATGATAACCATATAACCTCTACTCAACCTGGATCCGACGTAAATCTAGTATTGGGCTGTCTAATTCTTGGACCTCTTTGAGGTTTAACCCAAGGCCCAACAGCTTGGCCAGCCTTTGGGCCATCCATGTTCACAACAAAGTTATTGTTGTTGCAAATGTATGAAGTTTCCATTGTGGAAGGATATGAAGAAGATTGGATAAATTGGTTTTGGGATTTAATATGTTATGTGCCTTGTTTAGTTTAGAGGGTTGGGTTGGTTTTTAAAAAATGGAATCTGGTAATTTCAATGGAAATTGGGTAATTTTTTAGATTTGGGGAAACCGTCAAATTGAAGTGTATATCTATTAAGTTTGGTAACTGTGGGGTATAATTAGGTGCATAAATGTATTTAATCCCTGAATGGTTGAGGTTGGTGATCACTGAGAAAGTTCACGTATATGCTTTTAAAATTGTGCTCTTGGAAGTTCTTTGTGGGCGAAAGAATTTGGATTGGTCACATGTTGATGAAGACGATGACCTTTTGTTAGGTTTTATTAGGAGAAAAGCGGAACAAGAGCAACTCATGGATATGGTTGACAAAAACAACGAGGGTATGCAGCTCCACAGAGAAGCAGTGACGGAAATGATGAGCCTCGCAGCATGGTGTCTACAAGGCGATTTCAACAAGGTAAACACTAAACAGTGAGCTTAATTGAGATTTTTTTAGTCTTTGAAAGAACCAATTTATGGTTGGGTAATGTCAAATATATATTGCGTATGAGGTTACAATTCAAAAAAAAAAGAAAAAAAAAGAGAAGAAGATTACAATTCATGAAATGTAATATCGAGTAACTTTTGCATTAGATTTTTGAGATTCATGTAGAAGCTCCTCAATTCATATGTGACAGAAAACGTAGTATGGTGTTGTTGCAGCTAATGAACGTGTGGTTTAATCGTTGATATATTCCATTAGGGCTTCAACCAGTAGTGATATGCTATCAGAAAAGGTCCATTAAGCAAGTCTAGTAAATGACTTTCAACACTGTTTTAGCAGCTGAATTTGACTATAATAAATGCCTTCTCATTTTAGTTACCAAAATTGGAAAACAAATCACGTTTATACACAACTCACCCAGAAATCACGTTGAGTATAACAATGTAACTTTACCCAGTCAGTAAGTTGACTTCTTCAATGTGTTATTACTCCCTCCGTTTCAAAATAAGTGGTGTTTCACATAATCAAGAATACATTAATGATGTTCTTTCAATTTTACGCTTATTCAAATAAAGAGCTATTGACTAGAGAAGGAAAATCGAGCCAGCGAGTAGGAGTGGCCTAAAGCCGACCCACTGTAAGAGTTCTTAAACCTGTATGTCCACAAAGGGTTAGTGGTTTACAAGAACATACTGCTACGTCCCTGTTATGAGGGGAACTTTGCATCAGTTCACTGAGTAGGACATGATCAGTTGTTCAATAGAGAAAATTCTAAACTTGCTTTCTGAACCTTTTCCGATAAATAGCACAATAAAGCTTACTGCACACTACCAGTTGAAGTGCCTAATGCAAATGCCAGCACTTAAAACACATGTTCAGCAGCCGCACTTCAACAGTATTATACTTATTTTTGCACATGAATTGAGAAGTCTCTACATGATATAAACATGAAGCTCAAAAATTTAATATAGAAGTTACTGAACATTACATTTCATGAATTATAATCTCATAAACCTTAAGTTATTCTAGAATTGGAAATGTTGCAATACTTGACATTATGCAACCACAAATTGGTTCCTAAAAAGACAGAACCTTAAGCATATTGTTTACCTTGGTCCCGATAAAATTGAAGGAATTTTTGAACTGATAATGGCTTCCCTCTGTTGGTTTCCTGCCCCGACCTCAGGTATGTGTGTGAAATCATAATCCAAGTTGGTTTCAACAGTCACCAAACCTTCCAATGACTTAAGCACCAATGACATGGAAGGCCTCTTGGAAAAATCACCCTGTAGACACCATGCAGCTAGGCTCATCATTTCTGTCACTGCTTCCCTATGGAGCTGCATATGTTCATTGTTTTTGTCAACCATATCCATGAGCTGCTCTTGTTCCGCTTTTCTCCTAAATACACTTAGCAAATGGACATCTTCTTCATCAGCTTGGGACTAATCCAAATTCTTTCGCCCACAGAGAATTTCCAAGAGCACAATTCCAAAAGCATACACATCAACTTTCTCAGTGATTACTGAACTTAACCATTCAGGGGCTAAAGAACCCCGTGTTCCTCTCATTCTAGTCATAACTTTGCTTTTGTCTTTCTCAGTTAGCTTCGACAACCCAAAATCTGATATCTTAGCATTGAGATATTGATCTAGAAGGATGTTTTGTGGTTTGATGTCCAAATGAATTATCTTATGGCTGCAATCCTCTTGTAGATACGCTAACCCTTTGGCGATATCTGATATTATCCTCTGCCTCATGTTCCATGTAAGCCCATTCTCTTGATTCTCATGCGTAATCCAATGATCCATTTACCATGTACTCATAGATAAGAAGCCTGTGGCTTTTTCTGCACAAAATCCAATGAGTTTTACCAGATTGATATGGTGAATGCCACCGACCGCCTTAACTTCTATTAAGAATGATTCCTTTACTTGAGCTAGACCATCCAGATGCTTCACAGCTATTTTGGTGCCATTTCTCAGTGTTCCTTCATAAACAGATCCAAATCCTCCTTCCCCAAGCTTACTACTGAAATCTTCTGTAATTACTTTCAGCTCATTGTAAGAGAATCGAGTTAGAATTCCTGGTAAGATTGGTTCCAGATTAAGAAAATCCGCAGCCTTTCTGGACTCATGTATCCTCTTTTTTAAGATAACAAAGCAAGTAGCTATGCTTAAAATTATCCCAAAGAAAGCTGCAAGAGTAGATCCTATTATCACTTGGAAAGGTCTTGATTTCTTTCTTCCAGGAATGATTGAAGACTGATTCTGCACCTTAAGAAATACTGTCTTGCCTCTTCCTTGTCCGTTATTCTCTATGAGAGAGAAGACTTCATTCAGTAACAAACAGCTCCCTCTTTGATTTCCATTCCAATTATATTCAAAAACAGCAGCTTTGCATGAACAGTTTCTCAGACAGGCCCTTTTGCAATCTTCCAACTTTTTCTCCTCAAGCCAAAATATGCTCGAACTTGGTTCATGATTATACTGAAATGAAAAATATGCGGTATCCTTGAGCTCTATGAAACTATGGTACTGCGAAGAGTTGCAGTAAATGGAAGTCAGCTGTGAACATCCAAGATCTGGTTTCCTCTCAGAAGATGGCCTGAAGAAATTTTCCTGTGGTGGACAAGCACATTGCCCGTTATTTGTGAAAATGCTATATCTTCCACATACCATTGGATACCCACAGTTTCCTACACGTGACGCGGTAATGTCTAGTTCATTCCAATTCATTACAGACCATTGGTATACCTTTAAATGTCCATTAGGCTCAATCTTTATGAATTGGGCTGTCGAATTAGTAGGATGTAAAGCAGTAAGGGTATCACCATCAAAACTGAAATAAGGATTATCTTCATAATATGAACTGTAGTAATATTGAGGCGGGTCAGTGTCCGTGTAAGCGGACCAGCCTCCTCTGTAAACAGTAAGAGAAAACAAACCTTGACTCGAATTATCTGCTGAAACACTTGCTGTGAGCTTCCGCCCAGAAACCAAACTCTGCCCCGGGAGCAAAGTATCTGTTGGATGATTGAAAGACTGCCAAATTGTGCGATTGTCTTTGTCAAAAAGCACAAGATTCCCCGTTTCTGTCCTGTTTAAGCCGTATTAGTGGACCAAACAAGAGTGCCATCAGGGTCTGTCAAGACTAAATTTCCATCTTGGCTTAGTTGCAATGTTGCGTTCACTTTCACTGGTAGTACAAAAGGATACCAAGAAGACATTCGGTGGCATAGTAATTGCAGTAGAAGCCACAGAGGAATCGTGAGCCAGCATTTCTTCGCTTAAGTATGGTTGTTGTCCAACCGAAATAGTTGGCATAGGCTGTGGAATTAAGAATAACAGATGGCCTGTTGATCCAGAAAGAGGAAAGCCTGGCAAGCCCTGCAGTTGAATTCGAAAGAGTGGTGTTGTAGTCCAATATAGGTTGTGATACAGCAAACTGAGACGAACAGAAGAGGAGATAAATGAAGACAAGGATAGGAAAACAGAGTCTATGTTCTGCAACCATTGTTTCCTAAACAAAACAAAAAAGAAAAAATAGTATATGGAATCTTGTTATGTATCATCATATATTATTATAAGTGGGAAGCTTCAAAAGTGATAAGTTAGATTACCATTTTATCTCTACACTAAATCAAATATTTAATTAATTAAATATTAAATAGTAAAATTTAAATTAACTAAGACTAAATACACGTTCTAGGGTGAGTTAATAATCAAACATCTAATTAATTTAATAGTAAATAGTAAAATTAAAATTACCTCAAGGGTTTATAGTAAAATTTTAAAAGTTTGAAGACTTAATTACACATTTTAGGGAGATTACATAAGAAGTTTAACAGTCCTATTTCTAGGTTTACTTGCATTTCTATATTAACTAGGTAATGTTGCCCGTGCTATGCACGGGCACGGGCCCAATAATATAAATGGTATGTTTTGGGGCTAATAACGGAGATTTTGAAGCGATTGTTTGCGTGGATAAAGGAATAAGTTTTTTTATCACAAACTTGTACTTTATTTGACGCTATTCAAGGCACAATAAAACTATCCACATACAACATTTTTGAAATATTTTATGTTGTCAATTATCATGATTTATAGAATTTTTACGATAGATTCACTTAAAGAATGAGTGGAATTTTTGTATTTTTTTCAAAACATATTTTATGTTGTCAATTATCATGATTTATAATATTTTTACGCATTTTTTAAATATAAAAAACCCAAAAAAAAATAAGACAAATAAATTAAAATGGACCCAATATATGTTATTTTTGTTGTCTCAATTTATGTCACACAAATAAAATTTGGAGAGTCATCCAAATTTAAATTTTTTTTAAAAAAATGTTTTAAGTTATTAATTATTGTGATTTATAATATTTTGATGTAACTTTCAAATAACCAACATTACTGGTCACTTTGTCCTAATTTATGTGATATGGATAAAATTACAAAATTAACCCTTTTAAAATGTCTTTCAGATATTTTAAGTTGTTAATTATTATTATTTATAATACTTTTTTGGTAATTTTAAAATGATATGTGTTATTTTTTCTGTCCTAATATATGTGAGCCTGAAAGAATTCTGAGAGTGAACCTATTTTATTATATAGCTTTTAAATATTTTAAATTGGTAATTATTGTAATTTTTAATGCTTTTGAAGTCATTTGTAAATGATATATATTGCTTCCTTTGTCCCATTTTATATAGTATAAATAAAATTCCCGAAACCAACTAAATTTTAAATATATTTTTAAAAATATTTTAAATTATTAATTATTGCGATTTATAATATTAAAAAAAAGGTACAAAACTTGTATCAGCCAAAAAAATGACCACGATAATTCGAAGCCTACAGAAAGCAATATGGCTGTACGTAATTTTTAAATACTTAATATATATTACTCCACTTGTCTCAATGTATGTAGCATTGATAAAATTTCAAGATTCAATCAAATGTTGTTAATTGTTAACATTTATAATACATTTTACGTAGTTTTCAATAATTTCACATTAAACAATACATATTACTACTTTTGTCTCATTTTATGTGACATTGATAGATTAATTTTAACAATCAGTCAATTAATTTTTTCTGTTTTTTTAATAAATATTTTAAGTGGTCAAAATCACGATTTATTGTATTTTATACATAATTTTTAACGATAGATTAATTTCAAGAATTAATCAAATTTTTTTATATGTATTTATTTTTGAAATATTTTATGTTGTCAATTATCATGATTTATAGTATTTTTACGCAATTTTTAAATATAAAAAAAAATTAAGACAAATAAATTAAAATGGACGCAATATATGTTATTTTTGTTGTCTCAATTTATGTGACAGAAATGAAATTTGAAGAGTCATCGAAATTTGCATTTTAAAAAAAAATGTTCTAAGTTATTAATTATTGTGATTTATAATATTTTTATGTAACTTTCAAATAACTTACATTGTTGGTCACTTTGTCCTAATTTATGTGATATGGATAAACTTACAAAATTAACCCTTTTAAAATGTCTTTCAGATATTTTAAGTTGTTAATTATTATTATTTATAATACTTTTTTGGTAATTTTGAAATGATATATGTTATTTTTTCTGTCCCAATATATGTGACCCGGATAGAATTTTGAGAGTCAACCTATTTTATTATATATCTTTTAAATATTAAATATTTTAAGTAAGTTGTAAATGATTTATTATATTATATTACTATATATTATATTATATTATATATATATATATATATATATTATATTTATTTCTACTATATAATAAAAGGGGTTTTATTATGATATTATATATTCTATAAACTCCCTTTTATTATATAGTAGAAAAATAAATATATATTATATAGTAGAAAAAATGATTTATTATATTATATATTATATAGGGAGTTTATGATGGGACACATAGAATGTCCCATGATAAACTCCCTCTTATATAATAGTAGAATTACAATTACAAAATTAACCCTTTTAAAATGTCTTTAAGATATTTTAAGTTGTTAATTATTATTATTTATAATTTATGATGGGACACATAGAATGTTCCATGATAAACTCCCTCTCATATAATAGTAGAATTACAATTACAAAATTAACCCTTTTAAAATGTCTTTAAGATATTTTAAGTTGTTAATTATTATTATTTATAATACTTTTTTGGTAATTTTAAAATGATATATGTTATTTTTTCTGTCCCAATATATGTGACCCGAATAGAATTTTGAGAGTGAACCTATTTTATTATATATCCTTTAAATATGAAATATTTTAAGTCATTTGTAAATGATTTATTATATTATATTATTATATATTATATAAACTCCCTTATAGTAGAAAAATAAATATATATTATATAGGGAGTTTATGATTGGACATCACAATGTCCCATCATAAACTCCCTCTTATATAATACTCCCTCTGTCCCATTTTATGTGGCACAATTTCCTTTTTGGTCAGTCCCAAAAAAAATGTCACATTTCCTTATATGGTAACTTTATAAAGGTACAATTCCTCTTTTATCCTTGTTGGTCCCACTTAATCTTAAAATAATACTCCAATACATTTATGAGGAGAGAGAAAAAAGAGTCTACTTTTTAAAGGGCAATTTGGTAAACATTTCAAAGTCTTCATTTATTTCTTAAACTCCGTGCCCGATCAAATGTTGCCACATAAAATGGGACGGAGGGAGTAAGAGAATGCTCCACATTTTCTAAAGGTGTGCAGTTATTTTTTAATCATCTGCTTCTTTCTAAAGTAAATTTTCTATCCCAACGTTCTCAAGGCTGAATTCTAGGAGTAAGAATTAAAAGAAATTTCTGACAAAGAAAGAGAAAAATTATCAAGTGATTTGACACTTTTCTCTACTTATATGAAGTACTCCCTCCGTCCCTATTTACTTGTCCATATTTCCTTTTTTAGTTGTCCCTATTTAGTTGTTCATTTTGACAAATCAAGAAAGGACAACAAACTTTTTCCTATTATACCCTTATTTACACTTCTTGAAAATTGTAAAAGTGTATGTTGTTTCCCTCCAATTTATTTCACTTGAATTCAAATAAGTGATTGTAATTTTGAAGTGAAAAGTTGTCATAAGGGTAAAATTGTAACTTCACTGTGCTAATCATTGTTGCCTTAATCTGTGTGCCATTTCTAAAGTGGACAACTAAAAAGGGACGGAGGGAGTATAGATTAAACATTATCCATAAATGATATTAGCAGAAGAAACTCAAAGGACTAAGTAAATAATTCAATGCTTGGAATGTGAAAAGATATATTTTTAGATAATATCAATTGTACATGTATGTATTGCCTAGAATAATTACTGGTATATGAAAAGACCCCCCATTTACCAGATCAATGCTACTGATTTTATTTATTTGATTTATTACTAAGGTATTAAAAGTGTATTATTATATATGAATGAATTAATATTAAATTAATAATTAATGAGATGGTTTGTAATTACCTTATTTATTACTAATTACAATGATTTATATTTTTCATCTTCTTATCCACTCAAACTAGACTAGATTCCACGTTCAAAGCAGTAATTAGTGGCAATGTTAATTTTATTACTTTAGTCTAATTATGATTTGTATTTTTCATCTTCCCATCTATATATTAAAAGACTATTATTTAGAACTGAAAATAGAATTTGAACATACATTTTCACTACTATTTAAGAACTGGATGATAACCATTGAAAAATGAAAGAAACTCATGTCATTCAACTTGAGAAGAGGATAATAAAAAAAAACCATCGCATCTATATATGATAGGCAAAAAAGACAGGAAGAAATGGTATAAAGGAGTAAATAGAATACATGGGAGAAGACTTCTTTTTAGATATGCCTAAGTCCTCATATCTCTTTCGGTTCTCAATTAGGAAGATTATTGTTTTTTATAATTTCTTTTGCATTTCTAATGAACTCATTGTGGTGTTGTGATCTTTTAGCTATTATTATGAGCTTTTGAAATAGTTATATGTATAAAGTCCAGTTTGTTAATTCTTTATCTGTTACTTTTATATTTTGGATGTAATTGCATTTTAATCTTGTAAAATTTTGAAAGTGTATCTTCATGTATTCTTTGATTAGCCTTTTAATTCTAGAACTTTACTTAAATAATACAAATATTTTACGCTCCGTTTCTCATTAAAATAAAATAGGCAATCTTGTCAATAAGCCTGCATGATTTTTTTTTATCCATTCATGGCTATAAACGGTTATCAATGATATTTAGATCATAAAAAAGACTCACACACGGTGACACAGAGTTAAGAGACTATATTATCTTAATTGATTTCACATACTTCTTGCTTGATGCCAAATGGTCAATCCCTTTTTATGTATTTTATTTAATACATGAAATGTAATTGGTAAAATTAATATTGTTGATTTAATCATTTTCTATTTGATAACACATTTTAAAATTATATAACAATAGTAAAGGATAAACGAGCAACGCACGTTGCTAGAAACTAGTAGTTGAAGAAACACATGAGCATACAGAATTCAAAAATCAGTTTACATCAACTACACCAATATTTGCTCACTAGAAAGGCATCACATTTTCTTCCATTCTGTTGACTTCCAACACTATTTTCAGAAGCCAACTTTGACTATAACATACAATGATTTCTCATTTTAAAACACACCTGAACTATTATTTTTTCGCGAATTTCATATCCAAACTAGAAGTTGTTCCCTTTAACTATCTAAACTATTGCCATCTGTATGTATTAAAAGACGTTCCTTTCTGATTGAATATTTTATGTGTAGTTCAAGTTAAGTATATATCGATTGAAAATTAAAGTTGTTCTCAGCATGACAATGAACCAGTCTCGATCAAAATTTACCTAGGTTTGGCTTGATTCGGTCCAGGCTAGAGCTTGGCCAAGGTCGGACACGAATGTGCCAGCTTGGATTTATGAAATTAGTACTTAAAAATAAAAATCATGTATTCGGCTCAAATATTGATTAAATTGGTACGTTAGTTTAGTAATTACTTTTATTAGTGGAAAAATAACAGAAAGTAATTGAAAGTCGTAGTGACCTTGATTTATCTGCAAGGTTGAACAATAATGAAATTGTAACTTGGAAATGGTCAAAATGGTTGTTGACACCCAATTTTGACCCTCCCCGATAATAATTGATTTTCAAGCTTCTTAATTTTCAAACGATTTAGAATAATTAGCTTTATATAATTCAAAATAGTTTCAAGGTTATTTTAGGTAATTTCAGTTGACTTTTATAGTGTTTTGAATAATAAATATATTCCATATAATTATATATATAACTAGTATATTTTGTAAATATTTGAAAATCATATCGAAAGATTTCTACACTGTTAAAATAAGTATTTAATTAATTTAGTTTTGGTTTGAATTATAGTTTTAAATTTTGAATTAACTAGTTCGTATTTAAATTAATTATTTTATAGCTAAATTGGTTATTTTATTTCGTTAAGATTAAAAAGCTCATAAATTAATTATATTAATTCTTCCTATTTGAATTCTAGCCGAATCTTCTAAATTTAACTCCTTTTGGTTACCTCTTTAATCCGTTTGGCTAAATTGTTAATTAATTTCTATTGCAATTGTAGCCAAATCTAACTTTTTCTTCAACCCACCTTAAGGGATAGCATTTTTGCCTTTTTCCAATTTCAATTGACGTTCCACCCCCAAAAAAAAATCACGAACCCAAAATATCCCATATATATATTCCCTCTTATTGACTGTTTGAGGGCAGAGAGAAGAGTGGTAAAAAGAGTTGGAGAAAATATTGGAGGGAAAATGCATAAGTACCCTCAGCCTATACCCGAAATCCCAGAGACACACCTAACCTTTACTAAGGTCCTATTACCCCCGAACTTAATTTATCTATAATATTCTACCCCTTTTCGGCCTACGTGGCACTATCCTTGAAAAATTTGTCAACATGCGCTGGGCCCACAAGATAGTGCCACGTAGGCCAAAAAGGGGTAGAATATTACATATAAAATAAGTTCGGGGGTAATAGGACCTTGGTAAAGGTTAGGTGTGTCTCTGGGATTTCGGGCATAGGCTGGGGGGTACTTATGCATTTTCCCAATATTGGAGGAAAAGTTGGAGCTTTATCGGGCAAAAAATACAAAGGATACTTTTAAGCGAAAAAATATAGGTTAGATATACTCGAAATACTTTCCGGGATAGAGAGCTTGCTCGGATTTCTGTCTAAGTTCCTTGTTCGCTGCTCGAATCGGAACTTGCGTGGTAGAGATTGTCACTTCCTTGCTTGTTACCGTCTCAGTTCCTGCCCTACGGAAGGTAACATCTCTATCTTATAGCTTTTTTCCTCTCTTTGAATGATATGTGTTTGTTCTGTTTTCCGCTCGACTGGTTTGAATAGTTTTGTTGTCAAATAGTCATGTGTTTAGATACAGTGGTGAAGATAAACTGATGTTAGTAAAATTTTCTTAATGCTATCGATTTCTTTCTTTAGCTATTGTTAGTTACTCTCTTAGTTGGTGTGGTTGTCTTCTCGGATGAAGTTGATATCGCTTTGTGTTCTTTTCTTTGATTTTTCATCTTACTCATAAGTTGTTTGAATCCCCTCTGCGTATCTCTTTTTGTGTCGAAAGCTTGCCCAAAGCATGGTGTTTAAAGTTGCCTATTGTTGATAGTTAAACTACGGTGAAGTGAAGAGCTCGTTTGTCTTTCCGGTTTGCGATCTACTTCCAGTTCTTGTTTCTCTTTTCCCTTTTTTACGTTAATGTTTTGTATACATGATCGCCCATAAGTTTGCTGTCTTATCTCCGTGTTGATGCGGATTTGCTATTCTAGGATTCTAATGTAGTTAAATATTGCGAATCCAGCGCTGAAGTGTTTAGTTTTATGATTTCATTCTCCTCTGTTTAAGCATCGTTTCATTCCAACAAAGTTATCGGCATGTCTCTATCATTGTTCGTCTACGTTTTGAGTTTACTGTCTCTCTATTCGTTGTATAATAGAGTCTATCCGTCTATAATTGTTTCTTCATGTTTAAAATTTGAGGCTATATCGTCTTGAGAATGTGGCAAATGACTGACTGTATTGTGTTATTAGTTCCCTCATTTAAATTGAGTTGATTTTTTTTAGTTAAAAGTAGCGTTGATTGAGACAAATATTTAACAAAGTTTCCGGCTTGTTCATTTTATGTTTAAAATAAGTGATTATCATCGTTTCAGAGGTATACTCCTTGGCTGACTTATGCGTTCCCCACAAGTATTTAGGAATTAATTATTTTGATCTTTGATGTAATCTTGCTGTGGTAGTTGCCAAATATGACTTCACTTAATTCTTGTTGTCTTATATTTTTTGGTCTATAACTTGGAGTTTAATTATTGCCTTCAATTAATTGTCAATTTGTCAATAATAATAATAATAATAATAATAATAATAATAATGATAGTGAGCTGGAAATATTGGTCTAAGTTGAAGAATTTCATTACCATGACTTGTTTTTTTTAGTCCCCAGGTCATTTATTTGTATTTTTGCTTTGGCTTTGGTCATTTTTAGGCTATTTGCTGCTTTGTTAAGTTGTAATCGACCGATCATTATTGTCACTTAGTGTTATGGTTTCGAGATATTACTATTGGCTATTAATTCTTATCATCTTTTGCATGTGAAATCTGTCCGAGTTCACTATGAACTCATCTTCCTTCTTGCATTTAGGGAGAGCCGTAAAGGCTCAAATTCCTTTTCGAGTCAGTCAGCCCTAAAAATCGACGAACAGGTCCCGAAGTTGAGAGAAGCAACAAATCAAGAAATTGAAAAAAAATTGGGCCAAATGCCCAATCTTAATTCAAAAATTGTATTTTGTTATTTTGGATCTAAGCCCACTTATTTGCTATTACTTGTTGGTTTTGGGACAGGTGGAGGAATTGGGCCTCAGGCCCAAAAGAAATATATATATTCTATGTTAGACTAGGATAGGTACCAGTGATTTAAATGGGCCAAAGGTCCAAAACGAAAATGGGCCCAAGTATTGGTTCAGGCAGACAGAAAAACTAAACTTGAGCCCAAGTCTCTTTTCCTCTTTATTTCATTGTGTTTGTGTGCTTGTTAATATGTGAAAATTTCATATATAACATATATTATAGTATTATTTTCGAGCTATAGCAGTAGAGTTTCAGTTTCAAGTTATAGCATTTAAAATTTCAGGTTTTAGCAAATTCACCAAAAAGAGAAATGTTTTATTAATTGGAAAAAAACTGTAAAAAAAAAAAAAAAAAATTGTTTTTTTAAAAAACGAAATTAAAAGACTGAATTTGTGGGTTGTTATTTAATTTGAAATTATTATAGATAATTAATGATTAGCACTAAATAAGGAATCCAAACAAATTAACATTATTTTTTATCCTTAATTAACTCAATTTCGTTAAAATTAAATCTAATCAGATCATTTCCTTCTTTTCATCAAAGTTTCTCTCTCTTGATTCTTCATCCAAAAAAAATAATCTCAGGAACGAATAGTTGAATATTTTTTTCATTGAAAAAAATAATTTTATTGATATGGACAATTGCGTATCAATTTTAATTAAACACGAGGAACATGGGATCAATCGGGTAGGTATTTAGTATTGTTTATTGTTTATTTTTAAGTTGAGTTGAAACGAAAAATTATTTTGTTTAACTGAAAATGTTGTAAAAATGTATAATATTAGTGATTTTAGGTTTTTTGTGATTGTTTTGTGTATTTTTTCTTAAATTATAAAGTGATTGTATATTTGTGAATGAATTTAATAGAATTTTTGGAAAGAAACCTGTAAGAAAAATGTGTTAAGTTATATGTAAACAAAATTATTTGGATTTTTTGACAAATTGTATGACAAGTGGTTTTAGTTGGTATTAAATTCTAAATTTTACTGGATCATATTAGATGTTGTCATCGCTGAAGAAATTAGTGAGTTAGAAATTAATTATCTGATACAATTGAAAAAATGTATTTGTAATGAATGAGTAATTGTTGTATGAAATGTGTATTAAGTGTGTTTGAACGTTGGTATGATATAAGCTGTCTTTGCGACATGTGTATGAAATGTATATTAAGAAAGTATGAATTTCGTTTGTAGTCGTGTCTGGCGAAATATATGAAAAGTTTTTTTAATGTTGTATTGATGGTGAAATTTTATGTAGATATTTGTGTATAAAGTTTTTTGTTATTAAATAATTATTTGTTGTATGATTTATGTATTATAGTAATATGAAAGTGCTTGGAATGTACTATTTGAATGATATTTGTAAGAATTGTTTATTTAAATAAATATAAAAATTGTTTTGTAATATTCTGTCTGTATGAATGATATTTATATTTCAAATTGTTTGTTTATAATCTGCTACTTTTTTTTTTAATGAAACAGGGCATTATGTGGATTTTCAAATGGAAGGGGTTTTATATGATTCTTCTAGTCTTTATAGTGGTCTAGTAAGCGTGATAACATCGCAGCTTATGATAGATACTAATATAAATGATTTAGAGATAAAATATTTAGTAGATGATCGATGCCCACCTGTTAGAATACACAATGATGTTGGTGTGCGTGTTTTCTTAGATCAAAATAAAGTTAATTTGGATTTCTTTACTAAATATCCATTGTGCATAACATTGAAGAATATAGCAATGGATAATTCGCATTCTCTAGTTATTGTGAATAGGAGAGTTTCTGATGTTGCTATAACATCAACAAACTTTGATTTATATTCCAACAACGCCATCCGATTAGTAGGAGTGAATTTAGATGAAGTTGTAGATGAAAGTATTGATGAAGACAACGGAGTAATCAGTGACGTTTCTAATTTATTTATAGATGAGAATCAGGTTTACAAGGATAAAGAACACTTATGGAGGTGGCGTTTCTAATTTATTGATGTTGAAAATTCCTTGATTTCGAATCGTAATTCTGTACCATTTATTTTAATAACAAACATGTCGTCTCGGACATTTTGTTTTTCAAGAATCATCATATTCCTAAGTAATTGACATTGGATCTTTATATGGTGCATCTCATAGAATATACCGAAAGGAGTTTGTTCGAGAAATTGTTGAAATCTCTTTTGCCCAAGAACAGTCAAAAGATCAGCAAACACATTCATGTTGGTACATGAAGACCAGTGTGTGTGTTTCTTCCTTTCCTATAAAATAACATTATGTTACATTTCATACACACTTCACACCCCATATGATTCAATTTTCATTCAGTTATAATTCTAAAAGCATACAGAACTCAATAGTCCACATTTCATACACACTTCACACCCATAAAATTCAATTTTCATTGCAGCAATACCATAGTTCAAATACCTCACACAATTCATATACAGTATGTTAAGAGACATGACATAAATTATACTCACATTTCACACATACTGCATACATATATTGTTCACATGTACACAAATTTCTTTCCAGCAATAACCATAAGTTTGCATATAAATTATACTCACAGTTCACACAAACTGCATACACATATTATTCACACACTCTGCATATAAAAATTTCTTTCCAACAATAACCCTTAGTTCATATTTCACACACATTTCATACACAATGTTTTATAAAGAAAATGACATACATAATATTCACATTTTCACACACTCTGCATATAAAAATTTCTTTCCAACAATAACCCTTAGTTCATATTTCACACACATTTCATACACAATGTTTATAAAGAAAATGACATACATAATATTCACATTTCACACACGCAATACACATGATATTCACACACAGTTCATACTTTTATCATTCAAAAATTTCCAATGGCACCTATACAATACATAGTATTTAGAAAAAAATCATACATAATTTTGACATTGCACACACACTGTATACAAAAAATTTCAGGGGCACCTATACACTACACAAATTTCTTTACGCAATAACCATAAGTTTACATTTCATACACATTTCAAACACAATGTTTATGAAGAAAATGATATAAATTATATTCACATTTCACACACACTGCATACACATATTATTCACACACACTCCATATAATTTTTTTTTCCAACAATAACCCTTAGTTCATATTCCACACACATTTCATACAAAATGTTTATAAAGAACATTGTATACATAATATTCACATTTCACACACTCCATACACATGATATTCACACACAGTTCATACTTTTATCATTCAAAAAAATTCCAGGGGCACCTATACAATACATAGTAGTTAAAAAAAAATCATACATTATTTTTGACATTGCACACACACTGCATACCAATTTTTTTGACACACACTCCATATACATGTTATTCACAAACACTTCATACTCTTATTATTCAAAAAATACCATGACTACCTATATACTACAGAGTATTTAAATTATATCATACAATTTGATAACAATGTTACTAGCATGTCAATGTTGTATCATTAATAATAAATTTCAGAAAAATAAAAACTTTGAAAACAACATAATAATAATGTGATATAACAAATGTTGGGGTTTTGGTAATTCATGTTCATCCTTTTTTGTTTTTATTCTTGAAGAAGGTTTTGATGTTTCAAGAACATCAACATTTGTTGATTTTTTTGTTTTCTTCTTTTTCTTTGAGCAACAAAATCGGAATCTGAGTCTGAATCAAACTTTGGAGGAGTTTCAACATGTTTTTTCCCCTTCCTCTTGTTTCCCCTTCGATTTGTTGGAGTCGAACTTTGATTTGCTTCATTAATTTTGTCTTTTCGATTCTTCGAACGAGATGGACCAACATTGGCAGGAATTTCAACAGATTTCTGAGGGGGAGTTTCAGACAGTATGTTAAAAGGATGTAGCATGAGCATCATCGATTAAGGTGTCATCAAATCTGGGGCTCTTTCTTGGAGTTTCCATCGATTTCTGAGACATGATTAATCGGTTTGATTTTGATTTTGGAGTGTTGGTGGGTTTTGGCGGTTTGATTTTGGAGAAGATGAGAAACAATGGAGAGAGAATGATAGTGGGTGGTGGGTTGAGGCGTGTGTGAGTGAAGAAACGTGTGGGGGTGAGGGTGGGGTGTACGATTGGTGAGGGTAACAGTAAACAGGGAAAAGATATTGAGTAAACCCCTAAATTTGGGTAACTGACATTTTTTTTTTTTAAAAAAAGTAAAAAACAAATTAATTACCTATTATTAATTAATATTAAAAACCTATAAATATATTAATGATTTATTAAATAAATATAATTTAACTTTAAAATAAAAATAATTTTAACTGATATGTCATAACCATTAAACATTCTGTTATAATCAAGAAATTTTTAATAGTAGGGTTAAAACTCATAATATTTACTCTTAAATGTGTATATGAGATGATTTTTCCTGTTAATATTTGTCGCTAATCTTAAGGTCGAAAAATTCAAATCCCCGAAAGACGCCCATTTTGATTTAACAATTTAACTAAATCAGTCATCGTTTAACAAGACTTAAAGAATTTTTTTTGCAAATTATCTCATTTAGATAGTATTTCCGTATTTCCCCTTGTCCCCTTTAAAATGGTCCTAATTATAATAATTGCTCAATTCAAATTAAGCTAATTTTTAGTCAAATAATTAATTGTCGGATAATCGCATATTAGCGGGCATTTCGGGTGCTTTCAAACCCTTCCCGAAATGCTAATAAGAACCTCGAACCCCTTTTAAGTTTTCATTAGATTTATGTTTTAGTCTTTTGAAAACAATAGTTTTCTTAATTTTACTTTAAAATTAATAGGCGACTCTTAAATCAGTCTAATTATATTTTCCTAATAAAACAATGGTCCCATTAGTGGAAAGATAGAGCCCAGACCCATTATTTTCCTTTGTACCGAACACACTCATAGTCAGTTTGAAAAAAAAAATAGCACATTGAAAAGGTTTTTTTGAGGCCCACTCTATATTGAATGGGCAAAGATTTAAGATATTCTGTACATTGGAACATCAATTTTGACTTGGGACTTTGGAATATATGGCACATCCCATTAAGTATGTACAAGACTTGACATGAACCTTAATGAGGAGGAAAGTGCCCAACAGTTCCAAATTAATTGTTAGTAACAATTTGTAACATTACTTGGGATCTCTTAATTTTGTTGAGAAAAATAATGTTACGTAATTAGAAACATGGGTTGCATGTTTATCCCAAACAAGAATGTATTGATCCCAACTTTCATACAAGTTCAGAATTTGATATTGTGCAGCATAAAAAAATGGGAAAATGCATAAGTACCCCCAGCCTATGCCCGAAATCCCAGAGACACACCTAACCTTTACTAAGGTCCTATTACCCCCCCGAGCTTATTTTATATGTAATATTCTACCCCTTTTTGGCCTACGTGGCACTATCTTGTGGGCCCAGTGCATGTTGACAAATTTTTCAAGGATAGTACCATGTAGGCCGAAAAGGGGTAGAATATTATAAATAAATTAAGTTCGGAGAGGTAATAGGACCTTAGTAAAGGTTAGGTGTGTCTCTGGAATTTCGGGTATAGGCTGAGGGGTACTTATGCATTTTCCCTAAAAAAATTGTTATATAGAAATAAGAGATTCTTAACAAACATGATGAAAAATCGAACTTATCACATATAATTACAGATTTACAGTTATATCTTGTCCTGCGATTATGATGCCACCAAAATTTTGTCCTTTAGCGTTCTAAGTAATAAAAACCCAGAAAAAGATACCCTTAATATTAAAAAAATAAAAATAAATCGAAAGGTAAAAATAATTAACAAGGAATAAGTTCAGTTTTAAAATATTATAGCCTGAGAGGTTGATACGTTGAACTTATGTTCCGAATTTTTTTTCGCCTTACACATAACTTGTGTCTTAGAGAGAAGTTCATACACTAATCTTATGCCTTAGAGGAGATTGTTACTTGATACGTTAATATCCAGCTCGATGAATAATTAAACAACAATATACTCAGTGTGATCTCCCATGTAGAGTCGATCTAAAAACTTAAGACGTTAAGTGGATGAAAGATCACAGAAACTGCACCACTAAGGAAGATGCAAAGATCTAAGGGAAGTCATTTTACCTTGTGATTGAAAGTCATCTAATATTAATTAGATATTATTTTGTACAGTTGAACAATAATTAATAGCCGGTCCCATTCAGAAGAAGACTTGACTTGAACCTGATTGAGGAGGAAAGTGCCATGAATTGCTATTCAATTGTTAGCAACAATTTGTAACATTGCTGTTAAAATCAAATGAAAGCCATTGACATGTAAATGTTACATGATTATCTGCTTACGGATTGTTGCAAATGCTACATCTGAGTGAATGAAAGGAGTGTTACAGGAACAGACGTTAGGAAAGTAATAATACTTGGAAATAACCGAATTCAGTATTTTTAACACGAAAAATAGATATGTATGTAAAACAAATTGGTAACTTTAGAAACAGTAATACATACATTTTGAACCTGTATATTCTAAAATACAATGAGTTAAGTGGTAAAAACTTAATAGCTGAACCAGTCAAATTAAAATGTGGATCCAGCTTACACAGTTGCTGGAAACGGTGTTACAAGTCAACAAAAGTTTGCTTAATTTACTTATACATAATACACAACAAGAAGAAGAAAAAGAAGACAGAGGGGTGTAGCAACTAGCGAACCGATACATATAATCTTTCTATTAGCTTTGGCTTTGTTCAGAAAGCAATGATGAAAGAACATAGACAATGTTTTGCCATCTTTTTCTTCATTTATCTTGTCTTCTGTTCTTCTCAATTCGCTATATCCCAACGTTTAGTGAATTTCATTTCCGGTGTTCCCACTTTGTGGATCAACAGGCCATCCATCGGGAGTATTCTCGGTAGAGGCATCCTTAATTATACACCCATCCTTCTGGAAGGAAATGCCAGCCTACGATTCCTCTATGGCTTCTCTTGCAATTTCTATCACACAGAATGCTTTCTTGGTATCTCATTAGTATTATACAACAGCACTGGTGAGACCATTTATATAGAGGGGGGACGGTTAGTTTGGTCTGCTAATCGAGACCATCCAGTGCAAGTCAATGCAACCTTGCAACTAGGCCAAGATGGCAACTTGGTGTTGGCTGATTCTGATGGCACTCTTGTTTGGTCCACTAATACTACCGGCAAATCTGTTTCAGGCTTTAACTTGACGGATATGGGGAATCTCGTGCTCTTTGATACGACCAACCGCACAGTTTGGCAGTCTTTTGATCATCCTACAGATTGTTTGCTCCCCGGGCAGAATTTGGTTTCCGGGCAGAAGCTAACAGCAAGCGTTTCAGCAGACAATTCGAGTCAAGGTTTATTTTCTCTTACTGTTCTCAATGGAAGCTGGGCCACTTACATAAGTTCTGATCCACCTCAGTATTACTCCACTTCAGATTATCCCGATGGTCTTTATTACAGTTTTGATGGTCAAACCCTTACTGCTTTACCATACCCTCCTACATCGATAGCTCAATACATACAGCTTGGGTATGATGGACATTTACGCGTATACCAATTGGACAACCTTGAAAATAATATGCTCGGCCTTAATTGGAAAGAGGTAGGTGACATTTTGACACTCTCTGACTGTCGCTACCCAATGGTGTGTGGGAGATACAGCATTTGTGCAAATGGAGGACAATGTACTTGCCCAGTTGAAGTTAACTTCTTCAAGCCATTTTCTGAGAGGAATCCAGATCTCGGATGCACAGAGTTGACGCCCATTTCTTGTGACTCTTCACAGTATCATAGTCTTGTAGAGCTAAAGGATACTGCATATTTTTCATTTGGGTTCAATTATGAACTAAACTCGAGCGTATTTTGGCTTGAGGGGAAAAAGATTGAAGATTGCCAAAGGGCATGTCTGAGTAACTGTTCTTGCAAAGCTGCTGTTTATGATCCGTATCTGAATATGAGTCTAGGAGGGAACTGTTTGTTACTGAATGAAGTCTTCTCTCTGATGGACGTTGGAGTAGGAACAGTATTTCTTAAGGTGCAGAATTCCCCAAATGCACCGGTCATTTTCCCTAGACAGAAAACACCTTTCAAGGTTATCATAGGATGTACTTTGATTGGGATAATTTTGATTCTTTCAGTTTGCTCTGCTCTTTCCAAAAAGAGGTCGGAGAAACGCAAGGCTGGTGGTTTTCTGGATCTAGAACCAATCTTACCGGGAATCCTAACTCGATTCTCTTACAATGAGCTGAAAATAATTACACAAGATTTCAGCATAAAGCTCGGGAAAGGAGGATTTGGCTCTGTGTATGAAGGAACACTGAGAAATGGCACCAAAATAGCTGTGAAGCATCTGGATGGAGTAGGTCAAGTAAAGGAATCATTCTTAACAGAAGTAAAGACAGTCGGTGGCATTCACCATATCAATCTGGTAAAACTCATTGGATATTGTGCCGAAAAAAGCCACAGGCTTCTAATCTATGAGTACATGGTGAATGGATCGTTGGATAGGTGGATCACACAAGAAAATGGGCTTACATGGAACACAAGGCAGAGGATAATATCAGATATTGCGAAAGGATTAGCTTATCTACATGAGGATTGCAGCCATAAGATAATTCATTTGGACATTAAACCACAAAACATCCTTATAGATCAAAATTTCAATGCTAAGATATCTGATTTTGGTCTGTCGAAGCTAATTGAGAAAGACAAAAGCAAAGTTGTGACTAGAATGAGAGGAACGCCGGGGTATATAGCCCCTGAATGGTTGAGCTCAATAATCACTGAAAAAGTTGATGTGTATGCTTTTGGAATTGTGCTCTTGGAAATTCTCTGTGGACGAAAGAATTTGGACTGGTCCCAAACTGATGAAGAAGATGTCCATTTGCTAACTGTTTTTACGAGAAAAGCAGAACAAGAGCAGCTCACAGATATGGTTGACAGAAACGAGGAAATGCAGCTCCACAGAGAAGCAGTGACAGAAATGATGAGCCTTGCTGCGTGGTGTCTACAGGGCGATTTCTCCAAGAGGCCTTCCATGTCATTGGTGGTTAAGGCACTCGAAGGTTTGGTGACTGTTGAAACCAACTTAGATTATAATTTCAGAAATGTACCTAAGGTTGGGGCAGGCAACCAACCGAGGGAAGCCGCTATCAGCTCAAAATTGCCATCAGTTTTATCGGGACCGAGGTAAACAGTATGTCTAATTCTAGCACAAATTCTTACGGTGTATTAGATTACAATTCATGAATGTAATATTCAGTAACTTTGCATCAGATTTTTTGAGTTTCATGTTATTATCATGTAGAAGCTCCTCAATTCATATGCGACAGGAGATATAATATTGCATTAGCTTTTCCTCATTTTTTGTAAGGGAAGTATCAAGACTCGAGAACATCATGAATCGGATATCGAGGGCCAGATGCTCTGCCAATTACAGAAACAAAAAATTATCTTAAACATGATTGTATGGTATTCATACTGTTAAAATAAATTCAGTTTAAATTGGGAAAAGACTCAAATATGTCACGGAACTATTAAAAATGTGCCATATGTTAAAAGCTGGCTCATCTATACAAAAATACATCTAGTTCAGCAAAACCATTTTTGCCACGTGCCCTCTTATTAGAGGTTCACGTCAAGTAATTAAAAAGACTCAATATTTAATTAACACTCGACCTATTTAAATAAAACCCGACCCATCTCCTAACCCATTTCCCTTTATCCAACCCACATTATGTACTTGCCAACATTAAAATCATCAAATTCCAATATTGAAAGTTATAACTTGGAAATGGTCAAAATGGTCCCGTCAGTGGAAAGATAGAGCCCAACCCCATTATTTTCCTAAAGAGTATTTTCCTTCGTACCGACCACACAAACACACTCATAGTCAATTAAGTTTGAAAAAAAATAGCACATTGAAAAAGTTTTTTGAGGTCCCTCTGTATATTGACTGGGCAAAGATTAAGATATTTTGTACATTGGAACATCAATTTTGACTTGGACTTTGGAATTTAGGGCACATCCCATTCAGTACAAGGCTTGACATGAATCTTAATGAGGAGGAAAGTGCTCAACAATTCCAAATTAATTGTTAGTAACAATTTGTAACATTACTTGGAATTACATGGAATGTTGTAGACATTCTGAAATTGCACTTGTCTCGAGATATGACGAGGCACAAACACTGTCTTGCCAATATTAGTTATTGGTATTCTTGAATTATTTTCCATCACCATTACTCGATCGCCTTTATATTTGCTTATGTTCATCAAATTTTTCTCATCACCATCACCGGTCATGTGATTGGAACATCCCGAATCAACTTTAATTAAATCATTTGGCTTAAATATACCATTGAACTTTGAAAAAATGTTCATCTGTGACCTGACTGATTTAATTTCACGAAGATTTCCGTTAATATAAACCTAAGCTATTTGTATTAAAAAAATGGACAAAGACCAAACCTGATAAGTTTCTGAATACTTAAAGAACTAAAATCGGTAAGTTTATAGTTAAGGGACTAAAACCGGCAACTGTATAATTGAGGGACCAAAGTTGATAAGTTTTTCAATAGTTAAAAGACTAAATCCGTTAAGTGTATAAGTTAATGAGCCATTTTAGACCTACTCCTATAGTTAAGGGACTATTTATGTCATTTTCTCTACAATGATTTCTCATTTTAAAACACACTTGAACTTCTATTTTTTCGCGAATTTCATATCCAAACTAGAAGTTGATCCCTTTTACTATCTAAACTATTGCCATCTATATGTATTAAAAGACATTCCTTTCTAATTGAATATTTTATGTGTAGTTCAAGTTAAGTATATATCGATTGAAAATTAAAGTTGTCCTCAGCATGACAATAGAACAGTCTCGATCAAAGTTTACCTAGGTTTGGCTCGATTAGGTCCACGCTAGGGCTTGGCCAAGGTCGGACACGAATGAGCCAGCTTGGATTTATGAAATTAGTACTTAAAAATAAAAATCATGTATTCGGCTCAAATATTGATTAAATTGGTACGTTAGTTTAGTAATTACTTTTATTAGTACAGTAATAACAGAAAGTAAATGAAAGTCGTAGTGACCTTGCTTTATCTGCAAGGTTGAACAATAATGAAATTATAACTTGGAAATGGTCAAAATGGTCCCATTAGTGGAAAGATAGAGCCTGGCCCCATTATTTTCCTTCGTACCAAACACACTCATAGTCAGTTTGGAAAAAAAAAATAGCACATTGAAAAAGTTTTTTTGAGGTCCTCTCTTTATTGACTGGGCAAAGATTTAAGATATTCTGTACATTGGAACACAAATTTTGACTTGGGACTTTGGAATATATGGCACATCGTATTCAGTACAAGACTTGTCATGAACCTTAATGAGGAGGAAAGTGCCCAATAATTCCAAATTTATTGTTAGTAACAATTTGAAACATTACTTGGGATCTCTTAATTTTGTTGAGAAAAATAATGTTACGTAATTAGAAACGTGGGTTGCATGTTTATCCCAAATAAGAATGTATTGATCTCAACTTTCATACAAGTTCAGAATTTAATATTGTGCAACATAAAAAAATGGGAAAATGCATAAGTACCCCCCCAGCCTATGCCCAAAATCCTTGAGACACACCTAACATTTACTAAGGTCCTATTACCCCCCCCCCCCCCCCCCCCCCCCGAACTTATTTTTTTATTAATTTTTTACCACTTTTCGGCTTACGTGGCAATATAAACCAAATAGGTTGAAAGCTTTGTTCAACACGCGCCGGGCCCTAGTTTTTCAACTTTCTAAAAAGTAGCTTTTACACTTTCCAAAATTTCAAAAAGCTATCACTTTATGTTTTAGATAAAAATATTATTTATAATCTACTTTGTTAATATATTTTTAGTTAGTTTATAGTTTTCAATGTTTATATATTTTATTTCAAATTTGGGCATGTAAAATTTTGTAAATATTATATATATAATTTTATTTTATTTATAGATTAAAAAATTTATTTATAATCTACTTTGTTAATATATTTTTAGTTAGTTTATAGTTTTCAATGTTTATATATTTTATTTTAAATTTGGGCTTGTAAAATTTTGTAAATATTATATATATAATTTTATTTTATTTATAGATAAAAAAATATTACTTATAATCTACTTTGTGAATATATTTTAAGTTAGTTTATAGCTTTCAATGTTTATATATTTTATTTCAAATTTGGGCTTGTAAAATTTTGTAAATATTATATATATAATTTTATTTTATTTATAGATAAAAAATATTATAACTTTGTTAATATATTTTTAGTTAGTTTATAGTTTTCAATGTTTATATATTTTATTTCAAATTTGGGTTTGTAAAATTTTGTAAATATTTTTTTTTTCTTTTTTTTTTTTTTTTTTTTGAAATTGCCATCATCAAGGTTTGTCACCCGATGTCAGGGGTCTGGCTAGACCCATGTCTTTCCCATTCATTCAATATAATTTTATTTTATTTATAGATAAAAAATATTATAACTTTGTTAATATATTTTTAGTTAGTTTATAGTTTTCAATGTTTATATATTTTATTTCAAAAAAATATATTTTGTACTCATGTGAATTTTACTGTCTTTACGAAAATTTCATTTAACGTTTCTTAAGTTTAGCTTATCACACAGGTAGGTGAAAATATATTTGATCTCTTTTTCAAACACCGTTAAGTTGTAAAAAATCGAAAAAAAACAGAAAGAACCGACTAAAACCAAAACTGAAAAAACTGACTTTGCGTGGTTTGATTTGATATTTAGATTTAATAAACCGACATAATTGGTTTAGGTTTTTTTTAATGAAAAACCAAACCAAACCGACCTATGTACACCCCTACTTCTAAGTCATCAAGAATCATGGTTGAGTTCAAAGGTTAGTTTTTTCTTGATTTTATTTTGTTATCTTTTCGAAGAAAGGAGCAATTTAACTTATGATAATGGAGGTTTTTTTTTCCAAACATGAAGAACAATAATAAAGAAGAAGACAATTGAGTTAATATTTATTTTTTTCAAGTTTATTTTAACACATGACCAATTTTTATTGGTCAGTGTTGTCTAAAAACTGCACCCACGCGCCTAACATAGGTGAAGTCACGGACTCAGCCACGTAGGCCGAAAAGTGGTAAAGAATTAACTAAAAAATAAGTTTGGGGGGGGGGGGGGGTAATAGGATCTTAGTAAAGGTTAGGTGTGTCTCAGGGATTTTGGGCATAGGCTCGGGGGGTACTTATGCATTTTCCCTAAAAAAATTGTTACCAACATAATGAAAAATCGAACTTATCACATGTTATGAACCAAGTCCAACCCAATAGGAATACCAAGATCACACAAATAGTTGTTGGGCTGGCAAGACCTATTGGGCTGAGAACAAGCAATTGGGCCAGACTATGTTTGGGATTCAGGTTGATAAATACGACTTGAGATGCAAATTGGACTTATGCAAATTGTGAAAGAAGTTGTCTGTTATTCTCATCTTTTATCTTCTTCTGTATCTCATCTCTATCTTCTTCTTCTTAATTGTTCTTCCTTACCAGTTGTTATTTTCTTGTAATTCCAGTCAGTGATTGCAATACTACAAAAGTTCCCTTGGTTATTATTGAGTTTTGTTACATCACATATAATTACATTTACAGTTATATCTTGTCCTGCAATTATGATGCCACCAAAATTTTGTCCTTTAGCGTTCTAAGTAAAAAAAAAACCCAGAAAAAGATACCCCTATTATTAAAAAATAAAAATAAATCGAAAGGTAAAAAATAATTAACAAGGCATAAGTTCAGTTTTAAAATATTATAGCCTGAGAAGTTGATACGTTGAACTTATGTTCCAGTTTTCTTTTTTTTGCCCTTTTACATAACTTGTGTCTTAGAGAGAAGTTCATATACTAATCTTATGCCTTAGAGGAGATTGTTACTTTGAGATACAAGATACATTAATATCCAGTTCGATGAATCATTAAACAACAATATACTCAGTGTGAGATCACACTTAGAGTCTAAAAACTTAAGACGTTAAGTGGATGAAAGATCACAGAAACTGCACCACTAAGGAAGATGCAAAGATCTAAGTGCAAGTCAATGCAACCTTGCAACTAGGCCGAGATGGCAACTTGGTCTTGGCAGACTCTGATGGCACTCTTGTTTGGTCCACTAATACTACTGGCAAATCTGTTTCTGGCTTAAACTTGACAGAAACAGGGATTCTCGTGCTCTTTGATACGACCAACCGCACAGTTTGGCAGTCTTTTGATCATCCTACAGATTGTTTGCTCCATGGGCAGAATTTGGTTTCTGGTCAGAAGCTCACAGCAAGCGTTTCAGCAGGCAATTCGAGTCAAGGTTTATATTCTCTTACATAAGTTCTGATCCACCTCAGTATTACTCCACTTCAGAAAATCCCGATAGTCTTTATTACAGTTTTGATGGTCAAACCCTTACTGCTTTACAATACCCTCCTACATCGATAGCTCAATACATACAGCTTGGGTATGATGGACATTTACGCGTATATCAATTGGACAACCTTGAAATAAGTTTGTTCGGCCTTAATTGGAAAGTGGTAGGTGACATTTTGACACTCAATGAATGTGACTACCCAATGGTGTGTGGGAGATACAGCATTTGTGCAAATGGAGGACAATGTACTTGCCCAGTTGAAGTCAACTTCTTCCAGCCATTTTCTGAGAGGAATCCAGATCTCGGATGCACAGAGTTGATGTCCATTTCTTGTGACTCTTCACAGTATCATAGTCTTGTAGAGCTAAAGAATACTGCATATTTTTCATTTCGGTTCAATGATGAACTAAACTCGAGTGTATTTTGGCTTAAGGGGAAAAAGATTGAAGATTGCCGAAGGGCATGTCTGAGTAACTGTTCTTGCAAAGCTGTTGTTTATGATCCGTATCTGAATGTGAGTCTACTACGAGGGAACTGTTTGTTACTGAATGAAGTCTTCTCTCTGATGGACGTTGGAGTAGGAACAGTATTTCTTAAGGTGCAGAATTCCCCAAATGCACCGGTCATTTTCCCTAGACAGAAAACACCTTTCAAGGTTATCATAGGATGTACTTTGATTGGGATAATTTTGATTCTTTCAGTTTGCTCTGCTCTTTCCAAAAAGAGGTCGGAGAAACGCAAGGCTGGTGGTTTTCTGGATCTAGAACCAATCTTACCGGGAATCCTAACTCGATTCTCTTACAATGAGCTGAAAATAATTACACAAGATTTCAGCATAAAGCTCGGGAAAGGAGGATTTGGCTCTGTGTATGAAGGAACACTGAGAAATGGCACCAAAATAGCTGTGAAGCATCTGGATGGAGTAGGTCAAGTAAAGGAATCATTCTTAACAGAAGTAAAGACAGTCGGTGGCATTCACCATATCAATCTGGTAAAACTCATTGGATATTGTGCCGAAAAAAGCCACAGGCTTCTAATCTATGAGTACATGGTGAATGGATCGTTGGATAGGTGGATCACACAAGAAAATGGGCTTACATGGAACACAAGGCAGAGGATAATATCAGATATTGCGAAAGGATTAGCTTATCTACATGAGGATTGCAGCCATAAGATAATTCATTTGGACATTAAACCACAAAACATCCTTATAGATCAAAATTTCAATGCTAAGATATCTGATTTTGGTCTGTCGAAGCTAATTGAGAAAGACAAAAGCAAAGTTGTGACTAGAATGAGAGGAACGCCGGGATATATAGCCCCTGAATGGTTGAGCTCAATAATCACTGAAAAAGTTGATGTGTATGCTTTTGGAATTGTGCTCTTGGAAATTCTCTGTGGACGAAAGAATTTGGACTGGTCCCAAACTGATGAAGAAGATGTCCATTTGCTAACTGTTTTTACGAGAAAAGCAGAACAAGAGCATCTCACAGATATGGTTGACAGAAACGAGGATATGCAGCTCCACAGAGAAGCAGTGACAGAAATGATGAGCCTTGCTGCGTGGTGTCTACAGGGCGATTTCTCCAAGAGGCCTTCCATGTCATTGGTGGTTAAGGCACTCGAAGGTTTGGTGACTGTTGAAACCAACTTAGATTATAATTTCAGAAATGTACCTAAGGTTGGGGCAGGCAACCAACCGAGGGAAGCCGCTATCAGCTCAAAATTGCCATCAGTTTTATCGGGACCGAGGTAAACAATATGTCTAATTCTAGCACAAATTCTTACGGTGTATTAGATTACAATTCATGAATGTAATATTCAGTAACTTTGCATTAGATTTTTTGAGTTTCATGTTACTATCATGTAGAAGCTCCTCAATTCATACGCGACAGGAGATATAATATTGCATTAGCTTTTCCTCATTTTTTGTAAGGGAAGTATCAAGACTCGAGAACATCATGAATCGAATATCGAGGGCTAGATGCTCTGCCAATTACAGAAACAAAAATTTATCTTAAACATGATTGTATGGTATTCATACTGTTAAAATAAATTCAGTTTAAATTGGGAAAAGACTCAAATATGTCACGGAACTATTAAAAATGTGCCATATGTTAAAAGCTGGCTCATCTATACAAAAATACATCTAGTTCAGCAAAACCATTTTTGCCACGTGCCCTCTTATTAGAGGTTCACGTAATTAAAAAGACTCAATATTTAATTAACACTCGACCTATTTAAATAAAACCCGACCCATCTCCTAACCCATTTCCCTTTATCCAACCCGCATTATGTACTTGCCAACATTAAAATCATCAAATTCCAATATTGAAAGTTATAACTTGGAAATGGTCAAAATGGTCCCGTCAGTGGAAAGATAGAGCCCAACCCCATTATTTTCCTAAAAAGTATTTTCCTTCGTACCGACCACACAAACACACTCATAGTCAATTAAGTTTGAAAAAAAATAGCACATTGAAAAAGTTTTTTGAGGTCCCTCTGTATATTGACTGGGCAAAGATTAAGATATTTTGTACATTGGAACATCAATTTTGACTTGGACTTTGGAATTTAGGGCACATCCCATTCAGTACAAGACTTGACATGAATCTTAATGAGGAGGAAAGTGCTCAACAATTCCAAATTAATTGTTAGTAACAATTTGTAACATTACTTGGAATTACATGAATGTAGTAGACATTCTGAAATTGCACTTTGTCTCGAGATATGACGAGGCACGAACACTGTCTTGCCAATATTAGTTATTGGTATCCTTGAATTATTTTCCGTCACCATTACTCGATCGCCTTTATATTTGCTTATGTTCATCAAATTTTTCTCATCACCGGTCATGTGATTGGAACATCCCGAATCAACTACCTATCATTTTAATAATCACCAACCAAGCTTTCATTATTTGATCAGGCAGCCCTCCCTGTATATTCAGCGGTTCCACTACTTGCCGTACAGTCAGTGAAACAGGGCAGAAAATGCTGAAAGATGTGATAAGTTTTTAATTTTTTTTTTTGAACGGTGAGGGTCAGGTACGGAGTGAGGTAAGGAAAAAAAAATAATTTGAGGAAAATAAGTTATTTGAAAAGCATTTTCCAAAATATTTAAGTCAATCAAACATGAGAAAACTAAAAAACATTTTCTAGATTGAGAGCTAAAATGAAAAAAGTAAAAGAGAAAGTAAAGATATTTAAAAAAAAAAAAAGAAGGTCAAAGATGATTCTATTTTTGGAGGAAAATTTAGATGGTTTTATAGCCAATAGGGTATTGTGGTCTTTTATCCTTTGTCGTGCCACAAAAAAAACCATCGTGCCATTTAGTTTTACCGTATTTTGTACAGTTGAACAATAATTAATAGCCAGTCCCATTCAGAAGAAGACTTGACTTAAACCTGATTGAGGAGGAAAGTGACATGACTTTGTTTTCGATAAAAAAAGGTGACATGACTTGCTAGTCAATTGTTAGTAACAATTTGTAACATTGCTGTTAAAATAATAAAATGAAAGCCATTGACATGTAAACGTTACATGATTATCTACTTACGGATTGTTGCACATGTGAACATTTGAGTGAATGAAATGAGTGTTACAGGAACAGACGTTAGGAAAGTAATAACACTTTAAAACAACCGAATTCAATATTTTTAACACGAAAATAGATATATACGTAAAACAATAATACATACACATTTTGAACCTGCAATTTCTAAAATATAATGATTGTTAAGTGGTAAAAACTTAATAAAATAAAATGTAAAATATTTTTATAAATATATTATAAAAGATTTTTTTTAAAAAAAAATAAGATTATGGGGTGGAGGGGGTAGGGGGTGTACAGGGAGGAGGTGGTGAAGTGGAGTAAGAAAAATAATTTAAATTTTATTTTTAAAAAAAACATTTTTTTAGGGGATAGTAATACTTTAATCTTTAATTTTTGATTAATATTAATAATGTATTATTTATTTTTTGTCAAGGTGGAATATTTTATCCATGAAGAATGTCGTCATGTGTCAAGGTTTTTATTAAATAATAGAGAGAGCATTCTCAAAGTAATAAGTGATAGTTTAAATATGAGATTAAAATTAATTTAACTTAAGTGTGCTTTTGATACTTATCTATTACTTATACATAGAAGTGGCAAAATAGGTATTTAATATGTGTATCCACTCATATTTACCCATTTTAAATGGGTTGGGTATCCAACTTATTTAAACATGGAAAAATTACAGAAATCCCGCCTTTTAGTTTACTTATTATCATTATCCCCTATAAGTTTTACAAATCTCCAAATTCCCTCATAAAGCGCATCAGATTAGTATATCATGTATAAAATGTAATGTATCTTAATTAACGATTAATGTATCTCGCGCATCAGATTAATGTATCAGCGCTTATATTATTGTATCCGTTTGAGGGATTTCTATAATGATAAACTTTTAAGGAATATATTGTAATTTTGCCTTAAAAATATGTGATTTCTGTAATTTGCCCAAAAATGGGTAAAAACGAGTCATACTCAAATACCCATTTAAAAGTGGGTAGTTAAATGGGTAATATGGGTAAAAAATGTTCATTCATAAAAAAAGAAAAGTGATTAGAGGTGGGTGGTAAAAAAATAGGGGGAAGGGGGGTGGTGGGGGGGCTGGAGGGGGTAGTGGTGGTGGGAGTGATAAAAGTAGTAAAAATAAATTTAATTTCTTTTAAAAATATAAATAAAAAAATAAATTTAATTTTTAGGCGTTGGGGTTGGGGGTTGGGGAGGTGGGGGGAGTGGTGGTGGGGTGATCAAAGTAGTAAAAAAATAAATTTAATTTTTAGGCGTTGGGGTTGGGGGTGGGTGGGTTCGTGGGGGGGGGGGAGTCGGAGTAGTAAAAAATAATAATTTTTGAGGCGTTGGAGTTGGGGGTAGGGATGGGGGTGGGCAGGTTAAATTTAAAAGTTCTAAGTATTTTTTTCGTGGGGATGGGGTGAGGTGGGGTGGGGGTGTGGGTTGAAGAGTATTTTTTGCTTTTGAAGCTTTTAACATGATCCCTATAATAATATGGGTAAATATGGATACCCATATTATCCATTGGGGAACTCGTTTTTACCCATTTAAAATATGAGTCGAACAGAGTATTTTATCCATTTTTATTAACTCATTTTCGATCAGCTCATATTCGACTCAACTCGCTCGTTTGCCACTCCTACTTATACATAATACGAACAAGAAGAAGACAGAGGGAGTAGTAACTAATAAACCGATACATGTAGGGTGTGTTTGGTATGAAGGAAAATGTTTTCTTGGAAAACAAGTTGATTTTTGACTTAGTTTCTCATGTTTGGTTGGTGAGTAGAAAATATTTTTCGGAAAAGATTTTTAGTGTTTGATTTATGAATGATTTTTTTTTTTGAGAAATATCTTTTATTTTTACTAGGGTAGAAAATAATTTTTGAAATTGAAAATATTTTTTAAAAACATAACTTAAATTTTTTGGGGGTGGGGTGGGGGGGTGGTAGGGGGTGGGTTGAGGTTAGGGGTGAAAAATTGAATTTTTGAAGTTGAAAATATTTTTTAAAAACAAACTTAATTATTTTTTGAGGGGATGGGGGCTGGTAAGGGGTGGGTGGGGTGGGGGGCTGGTAGGGACTGGGTGGGGGGTTGAGGGTTGGGGTGAAAAAATAAAATTTTGAAGTTGATTTTTTTTTTTAAAAAACAAACTTAAAATTTTTTTTGGGGGTGGTGGGGGGAGGGTGCTGGTAGGGGGTGGGGTGAAAAAAATGACATTTTGAAATTGAAAATATTTTTGTAAAACAAACTTAAAATTATTTTTGGGGTGGTGGTGGTGGGCGGGGGGGGGGCTGGTAGGGGGTGGGGGGGTCGAGGGTAGGGGTGAAAAAATGAAATTTTGAAATTGAAAATATTTTTAAAAACAAACTTAAATTTTTTTTTTGGGGGGTGGGGGTGGGGGGCTGGGTAGGAGGTGGGTGGGGGGGTCAAGGGTAGCGTGAAAAAATGAAATTTTGAAGTTGAAAATATTTTTTAAAAACAAACTTAAATTTTTTTTTGGGGGGGGGTGGTAGGGGTGGGTGGGTGGGGGTCGAGGGTAGGGGTGAAAAAATGAAATTTTGAAATTGAAAATATTTTAAAAACAAACTTACATTTTTTTTTTTGGGGAGTGGGGGGCTGGTAGGGGGCTGGGTAAGAGGTGTGTGTGGGGGGGTCAAGGGTAGTGTGAAAAAATGAAATTTTGAAGTTGAAAATATTTTTTAAAAACAAACTTAAAATTTTTTTTGGGGGGGTGGTAGGGGTGGGGTGGGGGGCTGGTTTGAGGATAGGGACAAATAAATTGATTTTTTCAACAATTTTTTTTTTAATTGGAAGTTGGAAGAGAGTTTTGGAAAATGTTTTCCTTAAGTTTTGAAGGGAAGTCATTTTCCTCAAATTTGAGGAAAATGAGTTGATTTGAAAAACATTTTCCAAAACATTTAACCCAACCAAACATGAGAAAATTGGAAAACATTTTCCGGAAAATGTTTTCCTTCATACCGAACACACCCGTAATCTTTCTATTAGCTTTGGCTTTGTTGAGAAAGCAATGATGGAAGAACATAGACAATATTTTCGTATCCTTTTCTTCATTTATCTTGTCTTCTGTTCTTCTCAATTCGCTATATCCCAACGTTTAGTGAATTTCATTTCCGGTGTTCCCACTTTATGGATCAACAAACTTACTTATACACCCATCCTTCGGAATGAAATACTGGCCTACAATTCCTCTACGACTTCTCTTGCAATTTCTATCCGACAGAATGCTTTCTTGGTATCTCATTAGTAGTCTACAACAGCACCGCCGGTGAGACCATTTATATAGAGGGAGGACACTTAGTTTGGTCTGATAATCGAGACCGTCCAGTGAAAGCCAATGCAACCTTGCAACTTGGTCTTGGCAGACTCTGATGGCACTCTTGTTTGGTCCAGTAATACTACTGGAAAATCTGTTTCTGGCTTAAACTTGGCAGAAACGGGGAATCTCGTGCTCTTTGATACGACCAACCGCACAGTTTGGCAGTCTTTTGATCATCCTACAGATTGTTTGCTCCCGGGGCAGAATTTGGTTTCTGGTCAGAAGCTAACAGCAAACTGTTGGTGTTTTTTAAAAAATGGGACAGCACAAGAAGATTGAAAATGTCTCTCAATGGATTGAAATGACTTTCAATGATTTTATTAAGCATTGAGGGGCTTTAAATAGCTAACATAAAACACATAATCTGCATAATTTAAAATTTAAACACCCTAAAATATCGCAACAACATAAACAAACTAACTAAAATTCAAAATTCAAATTTATTCAAACTAAATAACTTATTTTGCTAAAAGTAACTAAAAGCAACTTCAACAAAGCGTTTCAGCAGACAATTCGAGTCAAGGTTTATTTTCTCTTACTGTTCTCAATGGAAGCTGGGCCACATACATAGATTCTGATCCACCTCAGTATTACTACACTTCAGATAATCCTGATAGTCCTTATTGGAGTTTTGATGGTCATATCCTTACTGCTTTACAATATCCCCCTACATCGATAGCTCAATACATACAGCTTGGGCATGATGGACATTTACGCATATATCAATTGGACAACCTTGAAAATAATATGCTCGGCCTTAATTGGAAAGAGGTATGTGACATTTTGACACTCTCTGACTGTGGCTACCCAATGGTGTGTGGGAGATACAGCATTTGTGCAAATGAAGGACAATGTACTTGTCCGGCTGAAGTCAACTTCTTCAGGCCATTTTCTGAGAGGAAGCCAAATCTCGGAGGCACTGAGCTGACGCCCATTTCTTGTGTCTCTTCACAGTATCATAGTCTTGTAGAGCTAAAGAATACTGCATATTTTTCATTTGAGTTCAGTCATGAACTAAACTCGAGCGTATTTTGGATTGAGGGGAAAAAGATTGAAGATTGCCAAAGGGCATGTCTGAGTAACTGTTCTTGCAAAGCTGCTGTTTATGATCCGTATCTGAATATGAGTCTAGGAGGGAACTGTTTGTTACTGAATGAAGTCTTCTCTCTCATGGACGTTGCAGTAGGAACAACTTTTCTTAAGGTGCAGAATTCCCCAAATGCACCGGTCATTTTCCCTAGACAGAAATCGCCTTTCAAAGTTATCATAGGATGTACTTTGATTAGGATAATTTTGATTCTTTCAGTTTGCTCTGCTCTTTCCAAAAAGAGATCGGAGAAACGCAAAGCTGGTGATTTTCTGGATCTAGAACTGTTAAAGAATGACAAATGTCCCACATCGGTGGTTAATGAGATGAGTGAACTCCTTATAAGGCCTGGGCAATACTCCTCCCTTTGAGCTAGCTTTTGGGTTGTGAGTTAGGCCTAAGACCTAATTTAACATGGTATCAGAGCAGGGCCCGTCTAACCCGATGTTGGGGCCCTCAAAATCAAAAATTGCCCACGCACCAAATGCTAAGCACTGGGCGTGAGGTGGGGTGTTAAAGAATGACAAAAGTTCCACATCGGTGGTTAATGAGATGGGTAGACTTCTTAAAGGTTGGGCAATCCTCCTCCCTTTGAGCTAGCTTTTGGAGTGTGAGTTAGGCCTAAGACCTAATTTAACAAGAACCAATCTTACCGGGAATCCTAACTCGATTCTCTTACAA
The DNA here is from genome assembly GCF_900185275.1 of Solanum verrucosum. Classification (NCBI taxonomy): domain Eukaryota; kingdom Viridiplantae; phylum Streptophyta; class Magnoliopsida; order Solanales; family Solanaceae; genus Solanum; species Solanum verrucosum. The sequence continues at coordinate 7,960 of NW_026019982.1, read as the reverse complement.
TGCGCTGAAAATAATTACAGATGATTTCAGCAGAAAGCTCGGGAAAGGAGGATTTGGCTCTGTATATGAAGGAACACTGAGCAATGGCACCAAAATAGCTGTGAAGCATCTGGATGGTGTAGGTCAAGTAAAGGAATCATTCTTAACAGAAGTAAAGACAGTCAGTGGCATTCACCATATCAATCTGGTAAAACTCATTGGATTTTGTGCCGAAAAAAGCCACAGGCTTCTAATCTATGAGTACATGGTGAATGGATCGTTGGATAGGTGGATTACGCAAGAAAATGGGCTTACCTGGCATAAAAGGCAAATGGTAATATTGACTGGGCAAAGATTAAGATATTTTGTACATTGGAACATCAATTTTGACTTGGACTTTGGAATTTAGGGCACATCCCATTCAGTACAAGACTTGGCATGAACCTTAATGAGGAGGAAAGTGCTCAACAATTCCAAATTAATTGTTAGTAACAATTTGTAACACTACTTGGAATTACATGAATGTAGTAGACATTCTGAAATTGCACTTTGTCTCGAGATATGACGAGGCACGAACACTGTCTTGCCAATATTAGTTATTGGTATTCTTGAATTATTTTTCATCACCATTACTCGATCACCCTTATATTTGCTCAAGTTGATCAAAATTTTCTCATCACCGTCATGTGATTGGAACATCCTGAATCAACGATCTAGTCATTTTTATAATCACCAAGCTTTCGTTATTTGACCAAGTAGCCCTCCTTGTATATTCAGCCGTCCTGTTCCACTTCTTGCCGAACAGTCAGTGAAACAGGGCAAAAATTGCTGAAAGATGTGATAAGTTACAAAACTCTTTGGCGGAGACATTAGCCAAGTTTTATCCTCTAGCAGGGAGATATAGAAAAGATGACATATCAATTCAATGCAATGATGAAGGTATTGAGTATGTAGAAACCGAGTCGATGCAGATCTTGCTGAATTTCTCAACAATGGACCTGAGAATGAGCTATTTGACGATCTTGAAAATGTGTGAAAATAAAAAATTGACCATCAAAATAATAAACCCAATTTAAAAAAAAAACAAATAAAAAAACAAATTAAAAAATTATTTCTTTCACTTCCATTAGACCAAAATGATATACCGGCTATTTGTGTATCAGTAGGGGTATATGTGAGTCACTCACTTTTATAACGAGAGTATATCAACACTAAATCATAAAGTTGAGAAGTACATAAGGCACTTTTCTCTTTATTAAAAAGCAAATGGGTCCAAAGAAGGCCCGCCCAAAGGTGACCGGGCCAGCTAACAAGAGGTGAACAGCATTGATAACAATTCAAACTACAATGTTGAAATAGGAAAAGAGCAATTTCTAAAATCTGAGCAACATCCATTTCAAAGTTTGCGCATAAGCAGAGGAGCACCATACTGTGGATGAATAGTAATTATTGCAAATGGAGAATGTGCATAAGACGGAGAGAGTTCGAAGGAGAAATTTTGTAGTATCATTGCTATTGCCATCTTTGCTTCCATCATTGCAAAGTTTTGTCCAATGCAAAGTCGAGGTCCCCAGCCAAATGGAATAAACGAGACCTGTCCTTTTGTTGCCTTTGACACTCCTTCACTGAATCTTTCTGGTTTGAATTCCTTCGCGTCTTCACCCCATAATTCCTTGTCATAATGAATTAATACTGTGGGTATAAAGAGTAGCACTCCAGCTGGTAGACTCAGCTCCCCTAATTTGACTTCATGTTTGTTCCTTCTACGATATGTTGGTACTGGGGGGAATAGCCTTAACGTCTCGTGCAAGATCATTGTCACCTATATATGGAAAGAAAAATGTATTGCCTAAGTTGGAAGTAGAATTAGTTCACTTCTTACAAAATTTAGATGTCATGCCTGTTAGCATGATTGGACAGATTGTAAATATCTGTACATATCTATGTTATAACTATAAATATTAGTGTAATGATGATAGGAGATAGCATAGATTAATGTAGCATATTTCAGAGATATTACAATTAGGAATAACATATATTTAGGGATATAGCAGATTTTTAGGCATGTAAATCAGAATTCTTTCTATTACCGGAAGAAGTCTCATTTGAGAGCACTCATTCAGCAAAATTGACAATGCCTTCCCGATATATTTTAATCTCTGAGTAATTGCCCATCTGAGACTGAAATAGGACGATAGAAAATGTGTTCTATCTGCTCTCAGTTGGAACAATTTGGCATTAATGATGGGGAAGACGATTTAACAGATACTTATTTTATCTTTATTTTATAGTGTTATTCATCTTTGAAATTTGATCTATTTTAAGTTGTCTTGCATATTAAATTTGTGGAAAGTACTTACAATTTTGAGGCGACGTAGTCCTTCCAAATTTGGTTTTTCATTTCCGAAGACCTGCAAAGCCTCCTCTCTGGCATGTGCTTGCCACTCTGGATGTAGGCACAACAAAATCATTGTCCAGACGAGCAACACTGCAGTGGTCTCTTGTCCCGCAAAATAGAAAAATTTGCATTCTTCAATAACTTCATTTATTGTCATTCCGAAATCTTTGCTTCCGTGTTGTTCAATTTCTTTCATATTGGATTCAAGTAATATGCCTAATACGTCTTTTTTACTAGTCTCCCCTGCTTCCATTGCCCTCAATCTTTTGTCGATGATACGCCTAATCGTTGTTTGGACTTGCTTTTCGATTTCCAGCATTCTTTTGTACCTTTTAGTAGGCAAGAACCTAACAAAACAAATTTAAAGGGAAAATGCATAAGTACCCCCAGCCTATGCCCGAAATCCCAGAGACACACCTAACTTTATTAAGGTCCTATTACCCCCCCCCCCCCCCCCCCGAACTTAATTTATCTATAATATTCTACCCCTTTTCTGCCTACGTGGCACTATCTTGAAAAAATGTCAACATGCACTGGGCCCACAAAGATAGTGCCACGTAGGCCAAAAAGGGGTAGAATATTACATATAAAATAAGTTCGGGGGGGGGGGTAATAGGACCTTAGTAAAGTTTAGGTGTGTCTCTGGGATTTCGGGTATAGGCTGGGGGGGTACTTATGCATTTTCCCCAAATTTAAATGCAAACAAGAAAAGTCTCTTTAGTAGAACGTAATGAACATGTCATTTTCCATATTATGTAGAAATTTCACAAATAAATTGTTATGCCTTGATCCTGGTATATAAATTGAACGATTTATGTCCGTTACATACTCAGCTTGTTCATTCTGAAGTTCAAATACTATTCTTCCTTCTTCATAACTACTCCCAAAAGCAGTTCGAGAAATGACTTAAGCGGTCATTAATTGAAGGTCTGGCCATACATCGAGCTCGAATGATGTTTCCTTTGGAATAATCTCCTCCCATTTGCTTATTATTTCTCTACAACTCTGATAAAATACTGGCAACATATGCTGTACAAAAACAAATTAATCGCAAAAACCAGTACTAGTTATCAGTAGCAGAGCTACATATATTGAAGGGGCTTCAATTGAAACCCCTTCTTCGAGCAATTAACTACTGGAATTGGGTAAAAACAATTGTTTTTGGGCATATAGATATAAATTTTTGTACCCCTTTGACGTAAGGTAGTGTAGTCATAAAAGGTGGTTCAAATTGCTATAATTTTCAGGTTCAAATCTCAGGTATTACATGCTTGCATTGTTTTAAATCCCCTTGATGTTGACTGCACACGTGGTTATAAACGGACAACTTCATAATTTTAAATTTACCAATGTTTTCTAAATTTAGTAGTAATAAGAATTTGAAGTGAATACAACCTTTAACTTCTCAGCTTGGAAAGCAGGATTGATGATTTTTCGGTGTTTGGCCCATTTATTTTTTTCAAGCTGCGCAAGACCTATAGCCAATAACTTGGAAAATGGATTGCGATGAGTTTCCTTTTGGTACACATAATTCTTCATGAAAATCTCCTTTACATGTTCAGGATCTGTGATCAACACTATTGGATATGGGCCATGCCACACAAAAGAACTTTTACTTGAGAGAAATCTATTTTCGATTAGAAAAAAAAAGGCATAATACATATACACTCCAACTTAAGTCCAATCATTATTTGGCTGTGTATCCAGTTAAATATTAACTTAAGGTCCCTAATAAAATTCAAAAATTTCAAATCTTGGATCTGCTTCTACTTGAGAGTTTTCGACCCCTTTCAACTCATGGATGGAGCTAGGGTACCAAAAATTGATTCAACTGAATCCTCTTTATAAAAAAATTACACTAGATATATACAAGAATAGAAAAAAAATATTTTTTAAAGAAGAATAAAAGAAACATACCATTTTTGTTGATGGAGTCAAGGAAAAACGGGATGAGCCTTTGAGCTATATCATCAGAGAAATTGATGGGCTTAGATCTAACTTCATTTAGTTTATTTGTGAGTTCGTTCAAATCGCCATAGAATAATTTGTATGGATTTCCCTTAAGACCACTCTTTCCCAAGTATTTCCCAATTCAACACTTTCCATGTATTTACCAACAAAACTGCTTCACAAATTGCTTCTATAATTCTGTTGTAAGAAATCTCCATGAAATTAATAAGAGTCTTCTTTCTAGCTACTTTCTTTTACATAGAAAAAAGAGGGAGAAGTAAGCTAATTTATATCTTCTTAATAACATTAATTGTTAGATACAACTCCTCTCCATTTTCGCCAATCAATTTCTTGGATTGATTTGTTGATAAAAAAAATAATATCTAACCCTGATTGTATATTGTAATCCCACAATCTTAGCAATATATTATCTTGTCCATAAATATAGTCAAAAAGAAAAATAAAGCCAAATGTAATAGATTTATTTGTCTTCTTCATCCAAAACACAAAGGCACAAATTCCTATGTTGAAAAAATTACTTTGAATATACTTTTTTTGCCTCAAAATAAGTGTGTTGATTGGGCTTGTTTCACTCTTATTAAGAAAATAGCAAATACTCCATCTTTCCAACAATAGTTGTCCACTATACTATTTTGGGATGTCCAATAATACTTGTCTACTTTATGAAATCAATGATAATTTTACATTTAGTTCCTAATTTACTCTTATCATTAATTATAGTCATTTTCCTATTATATTTTTCAAGACATTGTATTTATTATATTCAAAGGGTGATATAGTAAAATTACCTTTCTATTTATAGTTTTTTGGGAAAATGCATAAGAACTTCCCCAGCCTATGCCCAAAATCCCTGAGACACACCTAACCTTTACTAAGGTCCTATTACCCCCCGAACTTATTTTATATATAATTTTCTACCCTTTTTCGGCCTACGTGACACTATTCTTGAAAAAATTGTCAACATGCACTGGGCCCACAAGATAGTGCCACGTAGGCCGAAAAAGGGTAGAAAATTATATATAAAATAAGTTCGGGGGGGGGGGGGTAATAGGACCATAGTAAAGGTTAGGTGTGTCTCAGAGATTTTGGGCATAGGCTGGGGGGTGCTTATGCATTTTCCCTAGTTTTTTTAATAAGTATGCAAAGTCAGTGGTGGACAACTATTGTTGGACAGAGGGAGTAAAAATATAGTTTACTAAGTTACCCTTATTTATTAAATGTTTTTTGAGAGTCGAGTACTATTAGGTAAAAGTAGTTCTTTAATTCAAGGATGTAGTTGGAAACAATTACTATATTTTGTTTTGAATTCTAAAGCGATTCTTGTTTTGGACAATTTTATTTTATTTGTTCAATTTTATACAAGTTTAAGTGTCTACTTGTGCACACTCAAAGTTGGAGGGCAAAAATGCAAGTTGAAGCCAAGTAAAGGACCTAATTCTTATAAATTGGCTCCTAAATGCCAAAAAAAAGCACTCTAAAATGGTGAATTTGTACGTATTGCTCCACAATTCCGTATGGAGGGTTCATAAAGGTTTCACAAAAAAATCATCTGGAAGTCATATCACAAAAATATTCATGGGCTAACACACGAAAAACTGAAAAAATCGCCTAATTCCTGTAAATTAGCCCTTAAATGCCCAAAAATCACTCTAAAATGGTGAGATTGTACGTACTACTCCCCCAACTCTCTATGGTGGGTTCCATAAAGATTTTGCAAAAATATTTTTGTAACGATCCTGCCCGCTAGTGATTTTGTCCGCTTTGGGACTAGGCCTGCACGACTTTAAAATGCGTCACTAGTTGGTAAGGCCTGCTTACTTATATACCCAACATCTCTCCTGTGTTTTTGCAGATATGGGACTTCTAATCTTAAGCTGGGTGTCACATACACCCCCTCTATGGACTTAGCGTCCTCGCTGAGGTTTGCCCCACCGAATGAGATTTGCATAGACTCAGCACTGAGGTTTGCCCCACCTTATCGGGATTTGCCTAAACTTAGTTGAACTCTGGCTCATATCGACAAGGCCGACACAGGAGTGACTATGTTACCATTTGTAATGACCCAGCCCGCTAGTGATATTGTCTGCTTTGGGCCTAGGTCCGCACAACTTTAAAATGCGTTACTAGTTGATAAGGCCTCATTACTTATATACCAATATCTCTCTTGTGTTTTTGTTGATGTGAGACTTCTAATCTTAAGCTAAGGTGGCAAAATTTGTTTGGAATCTATATCACCAAAATATTCATGGGCTAACACACATGAAAATCTGAGAAAAATCACCTAATTCTTCTAAATTTGCTCCTAAATACCTTAAAATCACTCTAAAAATGGTGAGACTGTACGTACTGCTCCCTCAACTCCCTATAGAGGGTTTCCATAATGGTTTCACAATAAATTCATCCGGAAGCCATATCACTAAATTATTAATGGGCTAACACAAATGAAAATTGAGAAAAATGCCTAGTTCCTATAAATTGGCCGCTAAATGCTCAAAAATCACTCTAAAAAATGGTGAGACTGTATGTACTACTCCCCCAACTTCCTATGGAGGGTTCCATAAAGATTTCACAAAATATTCATCTGGAAGTCATATCACCAAAATATTCATGGGCTAACACACACGAAAAATCGAAAAAATTACCTAGTTCCTATAAACTGACCTCTAAATGCCCAAAAATCACTCTAAAAAACAGTGAGACTATACGTACTACTCCTCAACTCCCTATGGAGGGTTCCATAAAGGATACATGAAATATACATTTTTGTTGATAGGCTTAGATTTGGCTTCAATGACACTTTTTGGTGAGTTCATTGAAATCTCCATAGAGTAATTATTTGTATGGATTTCCCTTAGACCACTCTTTCTTAAGTATTTCTCAAGTTTCTTTGGCTTTAACCATGCCCAATTCAACATTCTCCATGTATATAGCCACACAAAATTGCAACACAAAATTGCTGCTATAATTATTTTCAAAAATCTCCATGAAATTAATACAAGGCTTCTTTCTATAGCTGCTTCCTTTTACATAGAAAAAAGAGGTGAATTAGCTAATTTATAACCTTTTAATTTGTTGGATCCTGCTTCTTTTAAATTTTTTTCTGCAATTTCCACCAAAAAATAATAATTTATACCACTAGACAGAGTGTTTAGTGTCCTTTTATTAATAATAAAATAAAATCCTCAGCGTGGCAAGCAAGGGGGGCTAGGCCTTACCTTGCAAAAATTGACTCAAGTAGTGCCTTAACAGTGAAATCTACTCGAGTGATGGTTGTTATTATGTCATTAATATGGAAGATTCTTACGGGTATTTCCTCAGAAAAACATGGACATTCAAGGGACTCGACTTTATTATTAGCAATGAATTTGAGGGAGAACAAAGATACCACTGGACTTTCTACTCTTGACGCAAATCAGTCCTGAAAGGAGTTAAATGAGTTTGTGTAGATTCCTCTGCTATGAAGCCGACTTTGGTTGGGAAAAGCCATCATGGGTGAGCACTATTAGCAAAAATGTTGAATTCATTAGTCTGATTGATACGACAAATGATGGGATAGAAGCATGGGTAAACACAGGGGTGCGAGTCATGGGATTTTTCATCGTATTGCTTACC